>NC_085137.1:405641694-406334031 GCF_035046485.1 Aedes albopictus
ATTCCTCCAGGAATGCCTCCGGGAATTCCTCCAGGAATGCCTCCGGGAATTCCTCCAGGAATGCCTCCGGGAATTCCTCCAGGAATGCCTCCGGGAATTCCTCCAGGAATGCCTCCGGGAATTCCTCCAGGAATGCCTCCGGGATTTCTTTACGAATTCCTCCAGGAACTCCTCCGAATATTCATCCAGGGATCCCTCCAGTTTTGTGCTATGGCTCACTTTAGATCGTTTTATCTCAACAGGTGTTCGAAAATCGCGGCTGGAGCTTGGCAGAAGACCACATCCAATACACCATCGGAAAGCAGGCAATCAACCTGAAAAAGCTGGAAGAAGCTAGCAACTGTCTTTCCCATCTGCTGCGACCTTCCAGTTTACAAAGCGCAACCCAACAGGCATTCTTCTTGAAAGATTTCCTAGCCACACAGAAGGCTCTCCTTGCCAAGAACGACGTTAATGACATTCTGACCATTTCTCTTCCGAAGATCCTACAGCCTATGACTCGAGTTCTGGTAACATCCCCACCACCGGTGGCCAATCCCTTGTTCGTTCCCGCCACGAACCTTACCATCACCTCCAGCCTTCTAGAGGAGAACATTTGGAACAAAATGGAAGAGATGTTGGTTCAAAGTGCTTCCAAAAAATCCATCATGATCTTCAAACCTAGCAAGTCCCTGTTTACCCAAGAATCGCATGCACTGGAGAACCCTCGGAGCGTGCACGGTGAACCGATTGAAATATCCTTTAACCTGGAAAACGCCATCAAACCCCCTATCACGTTCGAATGTATCAATGTCTTGTGGGAATTCCGAAAGGAATCGCAGGAAATCTATTCCAACAAACCGCTGTTCATGGGCGAGGTCGGTCCCGAGGAACGCAAGGCCATCGAAAACGTCGTCGCCACCACTTCGGTGGATTCCGTAAGCTTCAGCGAGTACGAAACCAAGACTGTATCGTTGAGACTCACCCCCAGAAGTACCGGACAGCTACGAATCCTCGGAGTCGTTGGAAGGATTTCTTCTAACGCCACCGGAACAACGGAACAGCCCAATATATGGGGCAAGCAGTTATTCGAGGCCCTGCCCATTCGAACCAACTCCAAAGACAACCGGGCGGTCCAATTCGATCGAAAACTGGAGATCGAAGTGCTCCCTCCGGCACCGGCTCTACACGTCAGCTTCTCCCAAACGCCAACGGAAGTCCTCGCAGGCGAAGTGATCCCCATCCAGATCAACGCGACCAACGCCGGGGTCAACGCTCTGAACGATATCTATATCTGTATCGACAATCCGCGCTTTGTGGTGGTCAATCCGGACGAGTCGGAGATTCCCCTGTCCATCCTGCGGGACTTGCGCAACCTGGTCAACGAGAACCTCGGCAAGGAGAAGGAAGCACGCAAGCAGTACGTTTTCAAGGCTTTTAAGGAGGGCGAAGCGAACGTCATCAATCCGATGGAGACCAAAACCAGTACGATCTGGCTGCAGGCTCCGTACGTCAAGGGACCGAAGAATGTGAAACTGCTGATCTACTACGGGATGCCGGCGGATTATCCGAAACTGAAGTAAGTTGCATTTCGAAATGGTGCTTCTGCAAGTGATATTTATTCGACTTATCCTCAGGTATCGCCTAATCCGGCACACGTGGACCTTCAACGTAAACGAGTCGCTCCTGCTGGACGCCAACTGCAACGTGAGCAACCCGCTTACGAACGAGTTGGGCATCGATGTCAACGTGAAAAACTTGAACCAAGTGCACCATCCTCTGATGACGGAAGTCGCAGTCAACGAGATCGTTCTGTACTGTTCGACGTACCAGTTGAACCCACGGAAGATAGTTTGTGAGTATTGGTTTCTTTGTAGAAGTTGTACAACTCTTTCAGAAATTAGAATTCGCGCCTATGAGGTGCAAGTTTCAGAACCTCCAATGATTCGAATAATCCAGATCTACATATGCGATGTACGACGGGGTATAGAGGTGACACTGAACCTCCCGAAAGGTGATAAATTGATAGACTTCGTCAACAGTATTACCCTGTATTGTATCTCAAGTTTGACTGTATTCTTTCTATAGTATGATGATTTCAATGATTGTTACGCAAGTGCAACTAGATGTGCAATCGTACGCACAGGCGTTCTGGGAACACTGCCGTCAATCTATAAGTGAATACAAATGAACCGAGCAGGTTCTCTTTGTGGTTCGTTCTTTGAATCAGTAAACACGTAGTGTTCATTGGCAGAAGAAAGAGTGTCAATATTACAATTAAAGTAAAATCTAGTTCGAAAGTAGTCCGGTAGTCTGGTGGTTAAGTGGTTCGAGGGACGAGCTCGCTGCCAATTCAGGACCGGACACGCAGAATTGGACACACTGATGGTTTACGGCGATTATAATTCATGGAGGAGATTGATGTAACGGATTGGATAAATTCGAAAAAGCTTATGCTTGCTCACTAAGTTCCACATTAAAATACAGAAATTCGGTCAATAATTGCAAGTCGGAACAATAAGATGTGATCACTTTAGCTAATCAACCGATAGCTAAGTTGAGAGGATGTGTACAATGATGGCTAATGATTCGCTGCCACTACAGCGATTGATGGCGTAGGTGGCATACGGAGTAACAGGCAGCTAGCGAATATAATAAATCGAGATGGTTCGCAACATTACACCGGCTTCCTCCCGCAAGGTGGCTCCAGAGAGGAGTCAGTGTTCAGGTATCCGCATTAGGCCTGTCCACCTTTTCAAATTTGAAATTAAGAGGTGCATCAAATCAATTTTGTGTTTTTCGACTATTTTTGAACTTCAAAAAATCATAACTACACTAAAACTTGTCAAAACTTAGTTCTCTCGGCAGAAATTGAAAGCTATACTTGTTTGCTACAACTTCTCCGAACAACGTGTGCCAATAAAATTAAAGGAAACATGTGTAATTATCACATTTGTAATCAGAAAAACCTTAAAAAGTTGATTTTTTGATAGATTTCGCTCTGGAACACCCTAATATACGTAATAAGTTGGATTTTTAAAAACGGCATGATATTCTCCAATGTTTTTTGGTCATTTGCTTCTTTGGCACCAATGCTGTAGGAGTTGAGCAAAAATTACTAAAATTCGTGAAAGCCAAATGTGGCCTAAAAACTAGCTTTTCGGGTGCAATCACGCTTTGGCGCGCAAAAAGTGGCATCGCGTCAGCACTGATATGATAGCCAACACCTGTCATAACGCTTGTTTGTTATCACCCGTGGTAGGGGGTAGCCAAGGCAAAGTACAAGGAAGCAAAGCTACTACGTTCAGTACAATTTCGCGCCATAGCGTGATTGCCTCCAAAAAGCTAGTTTTTAGGCCACATTTGGCTTTCCCGAATTTTAATATTTTTTTCTCAACTGCTACAGCATTGGTGTCAAAGAAGCAAATAACCAAAAAACATGAGAAAATATGATGCCGTTTTAAAATATCAAACTTATTACGTATATTAGGGTGTTCCAGAACGAAATCTATCAAAAAATCAACTTTTTAAGGTTTTTCTGATTACAAATGTGATAATTACACATGTTTCCTTAAATTTTATTGGCACACGTTGTTCGATGAAGTTGTAGCAAACAAGTATAGCTTTCAATTTCTGCCGAAAGAATTAAGTTTTGACAAGTTTTAGTGTAGTTATGATTTTTTGAAGTTCAAAAATAGTTGAAAAACACAAAATTGATTTGATGCACCTTTTAATTATAATGGATTTGGCTGAAATTTTGACCAGTTACTTCTTTTGGGATGCCAATCAAAATATGGGGGTGGACTTGAGAATCAGAGAACATTTTTGAAAGGGTGGACAGGCCTAATCCGCATGTATCAGGGTGGCTCGAGAGGCACGTTCTCTTTCATGTGAGAAATTAGTGCCTTCGCCATGAACACGAACCTATTTATCATCTACCTGAGCAAGAGGGAAAGAGACCAGAACCATAGAGATTGTTAACGGATTGTCTTTAACAGGTGATCAGTGCAATGTCCAGCTGCCAGTGATCCTATAGGAAGGCTGTTTCGGAGCGTTTTCGACGTCGAACCGGTTTGCGCTGCTTTCTGATGACGACGATGAGGATATCAACAACGGCGATGGTGGTGCTGCTGCCACTGCACAGTGGGCTAGAAAGTGAAAATAACATTCAGATTTCAAGGGTTGCCCTACGCCCCTCAAGTATTTGCAGGAGTTGAAGGCCAAAAAGAGGACGAGATCGACCCTTCGGGAACAATCCTACGAAGGTATCCACAGTACCTGTATCTACTCCCAGAAGAGCGAGTGGCGACATCAGCCAACTGCTATATGCAGCATAACACATGCGACCGTTTCGTACTCCCAGGGAAACTCACAGCCCGGGTCCCCGAATTTGTTCACCGTGGAGGAGTTTATGTACCTTGCTAGTGAGCTGTTCCACAGTCTCCCGAATCCAAGGCAATACAATTTCTTGCTCTCAGCGAACTAATCATCAACGTCTAACGTCTAAAATGGCCACCCGTAGATCGCTCAAATTGGTGAATTGGAAGTGCCGTTCCTTCCGGACAAGGCTGTAGAATGTTTTCACTTTCTTGAAACCCACGAACAGACATCGCTGTATTCACGGAGACGTGGCTGCATCTCAACAACTCATTGTGCCACGAAAACTACTCTATTGTTAGAGCGGATCGAGACTCGTTGGACGCCACCCGAGGGGGAGGAATGGCGATTCTGGTGCGGAAAAGAATATCTTACTCCATGCTGGAAACTTCGGCGCGGACAATCGAAACAGTAGGGATCTTGGTCAGGGTGGAACCAACAACCGTGAGCATTGTAGCTGTCTACTACCCTGGCTCAAATCAGAGGGCAGCGCTCTGTTAATTCAGACGAGATATCCACCAACTAATCAACATCGACGGACCCTTCTATCTAGTAGGAGATATGTAAGCGCAGCACAGGATGAGGAACTGTACTAGGGCCAACAAAGCGGGACATATCTAACAACAAGTGTATGAGTCCACGGATATCTACATTGACGTTCGTGATACTCCCATCCACTACCCGTCTGGTCGAGGAAAGCCTTCAGCCTTAGATCTGGTGATCTCGAACAACCGGGTAGAAATGTCAAGGCCAGTCCCAACTAACATTTATTGTGAATGTAAACGTCAACAAAGCGTCCTTAATACGGCTTGATGCTGAGTTACTGTGTTGTACATATGGACGGAAGCTTCTATGCAAGCCCTATACCAATGAATCTGGCGAACTTAATCAGCTTGTACATGCTGTGCGATCAGCTTCTATGCCACATAGTCATAGCTCTTTTCTCGGCTCCTATGTAACCACTAACTGAATAACATCTTGTGTTCGGACTTGAACCAGTTTTCGAAGCAGCACTGTTTCGTGGCAGGCCTGTTGTGGAAGGTAGACAACCCGTAATTCCCCGACAGCTATCCTATGGCGCTGCGCCGTCTCAAGCAGTTGGAGAAGAAGTTAGAACGGAACCCGGATTTGCAGCGCAACGTCAGCAAGCAGATCGTTGAATATCAAGAGAAAGGATATGCACATCTCGCCACTCCTGAGGAACTCGCCGCAGCAGAACCGGATAAGATTCCCATCGGTGCAACTGCCATCCTGTCCGTGTCGACGGCGACCTGAAAGGAGAAGAAAAAGTGAAAATATTAGGAGAAGTTTGTAAGTAAATGAATGAATTGAAAATTGTAAATAAACTAATGGAAATTATGTAAATAGGAAAAGGAGAAAGTGGAAGTGAATTGTAGATTGTAGATCGCTCTACGGAAACGCTATTTGGTGTTCAAAGAAGGAGTAAGAAACCAATTATTGTAAGTAAACTATAGAGTAAATTAAGTGTAGTAATCTAATAAAGATTTTTTGTAGTTTGAGCTGCCACGAAACAGTGCTGCTTCGAAAACTGGTTCAAGTCCGAACATCTTGAGAAGGCGCTTTTTCAGCCTTTTCGCAGTTGTTAAATAATAGTTTTACGGCATCCCCAAATTAAACGATTAAATATAATTAGGTTATGGATACCGTGACGCAATACATGTGGAACTGAAATTATTATTTCTAAAATTGAATAATTAAAGTACTTGCCGCTACTTGGAATCGAACTCCCGATCTCCGTATCCACTGGTCCCGATGATGTCCTCGCTGTTACACTGCTATATATAAAAAACATAGAAAATAGCCCGTTTTGTTTTACTCCTGACAAGGCTTCATAATGGGGCACGTTCGGTGTAGTACTAGATTTGTAGTAATGAGCTGAATTTTAGTATGGTGAGAAGGTCAATTCTTCGTTTCTGCAATGAAATGGTGCAAAAAGCGTGGGTATTATGATTCTTTACCTAATTTGATGCTGTTTGAGCAAAACTTTGGATAACTATGTTGTTTATGTTGCAAGAAATGGAGAAAACAACAACACTGTTTCCCAAAGTTTTGCTCAACCGGCATCAAATTGTGCAAGGAATCATAATACCCACGCGTTTTGCACCATTTCATTGCAGAAACGGAGAATTGACCTTCTCACCATACTAAAATTCAGCTCATTACTACAAATCTAATACTACACCGATCTGTCCTATTGTGCCACAAGAAACCTTACCCAACTTCATCTTGCTGCAAAAGCTTGTGAAACGTCAAACGCAATAATGTTTACATTGAACAAGCTGTGTGGTTGCGCCAACAGATTCTTCTTCACAGCTTCTAGCTGAAAGAGTGTTCTTTAAACGGCTACGAAGCGCTGCTGTTTTGTGTTTTGGCAACATTACAAAACATACTGTATAAAAGTAGCTGTTGTAGTGGCTGGGACTCTTACTCGATTTGCACATCTTCCGGAAAATCTTCCGGCATTGAATTAAAGTGCTTTAAAAGCAACCCAAATAATTTCACAGCACAGAGATGGATAGCTGTAAAGAATTTGTGTAGTAGCTATACATCCCTCTTAAAGTTTGTTTTGACAATAATGTTTACATCCACAAGCCGTGTTGGTAAACCAACAGTTTCTTTATTACAGCTTCTAGCTGTAATGAAATCGCATAACGGCCTTTAAAGCGCTGCTGGTTTGGGGATTTGTCAGTATAACGAATTGTACTGTATAGTAGCAGCTGTTTTGTTAGTGTTCGATGTGTTCAAGTTTTCACATCTTCCGGGAAATCTCCCGGAGTTGGAATAGAGTGGAGTAAAGGCAGCCCCAATGACAAGCAATGGATTTCTGAAAACCGAGTTTGGTAGCTGGATGGTGCACAGTGGTACCGTCATAGGCCAAAAATCGAAAAATTGATTTTTCAATTTATGAGTTTGTATATTTTTTACAAATCAATGATGTTCCCAAAAATGCAGACAAGTCATTTTTAGGTAAGTTTCTGTTGCATATTTTGCGTGAGAGCGTGGATACTGTCATGCAATTTGACATTCTCAAAATTTGTCGAAAAATTACATTACTTTTAAGTTTTACCCCGCGCTTTCGTATAACAAAAACAAGTAAATTTACAAATGGTTTTCAATGTAGAGAATCAGAATAGATGTTTATCTGTCAATGTCAAGGCATCAAGAAGTGGAATTGGATGTTTTGGGACCAATGGGCATATGAGTAATAGCCACATAATTTTACTTATAGAATATATACATAATAAAAATTCATGTACCATTTCAAACATGTTCTTAACCACATTTAATCAATCGTCAGCCATCAAATGATCAGATTTGAGTAGGAGAATCGATTTGTGAAGGTTGTAGCTGCAAATATCTGCATACAAGTTTGCAGGATGTATTGGAAGTTACCCGTTATTTTTATCAAAATATGTTTTAAAATAACTACTAAATTATATGTATGTACTAGTCATTCTGTAACTGTCTGAAATTCATACCAAAAAGACTGAAATTATTACAGGAGATATTTCAATTCTTTTAACAATAATTAAGAGATTTTTTGTTTGAAAACAAACTTTGTAAATGCTGTTTTTTTTATTATGGAAAAAAATACAATTCTGGAGGTATGCCTTGAGGTACGAGTAATTGCATAACATCCATTCCTAATTGGCCTCGTCAAACCTTACCTTTGTAATTGTCAAATTTAATAAGAAATTTTTCATTTACTGCTAACGTTGAGAAAATTTCCTCAAAATCCATCCAGTTCCTAAAACTGTAGTGCTGGAAGAAGGAGCGAATACGTTCTTTGAGTGATATTTACTGGACATAATTCTTTTTATTCCCTTTCCAAATCTAAATATTTGATCAAATTATTTATGTTATATCTTACTACTCAAATTGATGTCTTTGATACTATTGCAGGCACTCTGTCGAGTATACATATAGCAATGTAGAGCAATATGTGTATATGTATATTTCTTTTATTATGTTAGAGCTATCTATGATTGAAATTTCACGTACTTCATTACTGGATAGCATTTCCAATGCAATTGTTTGAAACAAAAACGACTGGAAATACTTTTTTTCCAATACGCTGGCCCATAAATCGTATGATATGTAACTGTGTAAAGCATTAAATTTATGGTTTTAAACTTTCCTTTTACATACGTATTGTGAAATAATTCCAAATATTTAATTAAAATTTTGCCATTTAAGTAGTAATTGGTTCTGTAATTGCACTATTGTAATATTGTTTCAAAATTATTACTATTGGTTATTCGATACTGTAGTAAAACATATGTACTAATTCAATTCGTGAAGATTTTTCTGTATGACAATGAAAACTACATTATTTCTGACGAAAAATCTTCAATCTTATATAATGTTTTATTACAACACAAATAAAACCTACTAATTAAATCACAATTATGATGCTAATACATATTGATAATATTCACAAAAATCTGTTATGATAATGTCGTGTGATACATGTTTAAGCTTGTTATACTTAGCAAAAATTGATATAATTCGACCCACTCTTCATAATTATTCAAAATATTTGATAACTGATGTTTGTGCAAAATAAAGCTTTTTAAATGATTGTTTCATTGTTATTAAAAAAAAATGTCCAATGTTAATATTTTCAAGTGATGTTCGTGAAAACGTACTGGTATATCCATTTTCAGTCATAACATGCTACTAATGGTCATTAAAAATGATTCTGACCTTCAAAAACGAAGAAAATGATTTATGACCGCTTCCCTGAACAAATGGAACCACTGTGTGGTGCTTGTTTTGCAGTCGTAAAGTAGCTTATGATTTATATTTGACTAGCTTTCCTTTTATTCAGCGTTGACTGCTTTTACTCGATGGTTACACAACAGAAAGCAAATGACTGAAGCTTATAGCGCTGAAAATGTTAGTTGGGATCTTACATTACTGCGTCGTACATACTGCGTCAACCAAGTTGATTAGCTCCCCTTGTATTATAAGACCGGCTCCAGAGACACGTTATCCTCCGTTTGGGACATTTGTGCTCTTGTAACTGTACGATACAGCTGAAGGACGAAACTTTTCGAACGTAAATGATATGAGGTTCTTCAAAAGCTCAAACATTAACTCGCCCAAGTAACAATCAGCATGCCTTGAAGATTTATTCATGTTTTATCCTGGTTTTATACGAGCATGTGAAAAAGCTAGTTGTTCTATACTAGTTTTATGTGATAGTTTTTTACTTTGCACCTTTGGCATTCTATAAAACTGTAATATAATTTCTGCTGTAATCATCGTCATTTAAAGACTTGCAAGTGGTCATGAATTGGTATTATCACTATTTATATGCCATTTCAATAAAACTTGCATTTGTGGAAAGATTTCTTTTTGTAAACAAATATTGTCGTCGCGGTTGAAACCCGAAGTTTACCCACACACGAAAATCGAATTTTCTCTAAATCCATACGTGAAATCTAACGTCGGACGTAGTGCGCTGGACAGCGGACCTGGCCCTCTATCCAGCGCACTGTGCCCGACGTACGTCCGACATACGGTTTAGGAGAAAAATCAATTTTCGCGTGTCAAAAATTCCGATTTTCAACTGCACGAACAATAAACAAAACTGTGAGGCAACGCTTAGAACCAACAAAAGATTTCGTGGCCGTATCATAGACCAAGAAATGCTGTGATAAGACCGTTAGTTCTATCATTAGCTTAGTTATGACCACCTTAGGAGGGTTAGCCCTATTGGAGAAATCATCAGGAACACAGAGTTTTATCAGAAAAATATGTCGCCTAGCCGGGATAATTTATGTAAATACAGAGAAATCATTACTCTATCTCATCATTTCACGTACAGCGCTTAAGATCAAACTTAAGCAACACGTTTCCGTCATATTATTTTCAGAAAAAAATACATAGGGTCAAGTGGGGTAAAATGCCATTTTTCAAACTTTCATCGTTTTCAATGATAATTAGCCTCATTTGTTAGGCTTCCAAAGTGGTAACAGCAACTAGACAATATTTGCTCGATACTTCAGCAAAAAAATTCACAAAACTATTGCATTTTCATCGATTTTCAGCGATTTTAAAAACTGATTTGTAAAACGGAAGTGCTGCAAAACGACCATCTGCCATGGGGTAAGATGCCACTTCATGAAAACATTCAAAAATTACGTCCTTAAGTTTTCGGGCATTTCCGATTCCTTTTCCCCCCTCTGTCCCGCTTTTTTTGTACCGTCTTACCCCTCTGGTTCGACTCGTTTTAATACGACACTTTTTAATTCGTACCCCGCTTATACGACACATGTCGAATTAAGAAGTGTTCAAATGTCACAGCGATGTACACTGTAAATGCAAAACAGTTTGATATTGCGCTTATACTCGCACCCGCAGCAACTCCTCTTGCAGCCGCAAATTTCGGAAGTTCTGAGTTAGTGCTATTTAACGCCCAAACCGCCTGGAGACCAACCGGAATGAACTGAGAATGGCAACAATCGTAGAAAAAAAGGAGCTTTTCATTCGCGCCACCGCAATGTTTGATGAAATTATGTTTCATAACAAATCCGGAAATCAAAACAAAAACAAAAATAGAGTTGCCAAATTTCAATGAGCATGGTGGTGTAGGGTGACCAGTTTGTCGAATTAAAAGTTTACCCCGGTTATACGACAACAGTTGGTGTCGTATTAGCGGGGTAATACGGTATACTCAATAAATGGAGTGTTACCTCCCTCCCCGCAAAACGATGATCGTAATATTTGAATGACCCTTAACATGGAAAGCTTAGACATCACAACCATGCGTCTCCATGTGTGCCTCAATCTCGTTGGAAACACTTGGCTGGTAATAAAATCACCAGAAAACCTTAATTGCAAGCACGAAAAACCGGATGTTGCCAATTTTCATTGGGAAATCAAAGGATTTTTCGTGGGTTTGGTGGCCTAGCTTCTAGAAGAATGTTTGATGCAAACATATCTTGACACCATTTACCTATAGCAATGATCAAGTCCCATTCAGGAATGATTTTATGAGTTGGGCCATTTTACCCCATCTTGGCATTTTGGGCTTTGTTACCCTAATGTTTTTGAAACTCCGCTATGTTGAAAAAACCTTTTTCACGCCCAATTCCACCGAGTATATTAAATGCATTTAACTTCCTATTACAGTCGACTCTCCACATGTCGATGTTCTACATCTCGATATCTCTCCCTATCTCGATGGTTTGAGTGGTCCCTTCAATCTGCATACATTTTACCTCTCTGTATGGCGATATCTCTTTATCTCGATATCTCCCTATCTCGATGCGATCTCGTTCGTTTTTGTTCTAGATTTTCTCTCCATATGTCGATATGCCCATATTCGCAGGTTGCTAGATCTCGTTTCGTGGGTGCAAACATTCTGGGAAAGCGAAGTGACATCTGTTTGTTGATGGTTTTTCCTAGTTACGGAGGATTTTTCAATCTAGTGTGCATTACAAATTTGTCCCGCATTTCAATCTCTCCCTATCTCGATGGTCCCTTCAATATCGAGATGTAGAGAGTCGACCGTAATGCACAGTTTGTGTGGCGCACTTATTTTTTGCCATTATCACAGTCACATTCGCCACAAATTTCCCGTGGCATGTCTCCTAACGCATATTAAATAGGAAATCAAATATCAATTCCAAATCGGCATCTTTCCAATTCATAGCTGGATAAACAACCAAGCATAATTTATTCTGACGATCGAACATTGATAGTGGAAAATAATCAAAACAAATATTTCGACAATGATTTTTCATAAGGGCCTAACTGACTTGATCGATTTCTCTTCGTCGACTCTCTCTTTCACTAATAACTTGATCAAAACGAACAAAATCATTATTCTTTTTGTTTCTATAGCAAGATGTAGTCATCTCCTTCGCATTTCAATCAAATAAATTTGGGAAAACTCAATACACATTCTGTAATAACACAAAGAGAGGATCGATGAAGAGAACTTGAAAATGTCAGTTAGGCCCTAATGAAGAATCAGTGTCGATTTGACAAGTGAGAATATGGTTTTATTTAAAAGGTTGATAAAACTATGATTCAACCTGAAATCCTAAGCCGGTTTGCATACGAAGTCCTGTAGATCAAAATAAAGCTGGGCCAACTAGCCAGTTCGTGAACTTTTGGAGGCATAAAGAAGCTCGAGAGTATTTTCAAGTCGGCATCAATGGTTTTATGGCTAGGGTTTTTGAATAGTTAAAAAACTTCGATTAAATCAAAATTGTTACTTGGGCGGATCATTACTTTATAGCTGCAAAATTTCGGACGTGAATATCCAGCGTTGCGAGCTGAGACTCAGTTTGCGAGTATAGGGCACTGCATTGTTTTGATTTTGTATGGGATTTTGACGTTTCTTGGCCTTGTTGTCTACAAAATATCTGTAAGAGTAAAGGAGAGGGAAAGAATTTCATGCAGTGCCCTATAAGAACTTACAGATTTTTTTTTTCAACTTTCTCGGGGGTATGAGAGAGAACAATAGATCTGGTTATTTCAACAGTATCAAAGTTTATCAATGAAACCGGTGACGAGAGTGACAGCGAAACGAATCTACCGCAGCGATGAAAGCTTAGCTAGCATAATGTTCAATATAAATGTTGAATCTTGTGTGAAATCGCGCGACGATTATGATTAAGAGTGTTATGCCTGCTTGTTAAGGCAAATACTTATGTGGTTTTACTAATACATAGTAGGATAACTTCTATGTCTTATAATCAAATCATTTGTAGATTTGATGATAAAATCAAATATCTACGCCTGTAACAGCATGTAACTTAAGTTTCCCAAATGTGTCGCCAGATATCAAAAACCCCGGCTACCAGAAGCACCTCATCGAAGGCGTCGGTCTCAAGACGAACGAAACGCTCAGCCTACGGTGCAACCTGCAGAAACGCCCGGAAGAGGTCAAGTTCGGAACGGACATCCGAGAGTACATCAGCGACAAGCTATCAACAGTTTCGATCCGCGCTCCCAGTGCCGAAATGATTGCCTGTTTGCCCAGTTTCCACTCGACCGGAAGCTTCCTGATGAAGAACGAAACCAAGTACATCCGGGTGTACGAGAGCACCAACAACGAGGAGTTCAACCAGATTATTTCCACCCTGGATCGGCACATGACCGTTTGCGTGAACTGGAGCGCGCTGATCAATGACAACGGGTCGTCCCGGAAGGCTTATGGGCAGCATTTCGTGCAGTTGAGGAATTTGTACGATGCGTAAGTTTTTTACTGGGGTTGGATGGGCAGCTGAATTCTGACTAAGGTTTTCATTTCAGTGTATTTTGTCCACCCTCGGAACGCCACCAGCAGGTGATTTTTACGCATAACGAAGTCGTATACAGCATCTACGACAATTTGGATGAGGTCATTCCGAAGCCCGATGATGGGCTGGACGATGGTTGGGGTGTTAACAATAAGTATGATTGTTCATTAGTGATGCTTTTTAGCCTAGACGTCTAATTTATTCGAGTGTTTTTTTTTTCAGCTTTGTGGCCCAACGATGTTTCTTGGAAGAAAATTTGCAGTCCGTTGAGTTAGTAGCGAAGGGTTGAGCATGTTTTAAATATCTTGGAAATATTTATTGTGATTCTACGTTTAAGGTACATCCGTATTATAAAATATTCAATTCAACTTATATAATTGTCGTTTTTACATCCGATATACTCCTACCACGGAAACTCCCTGGGCTTGGATTATATCTTCCAGGAAGCTTCGATTTCAGGCATGTAGTCGATGTGCTTTGAAGTAATAGTCCTGTTCAACGACGCAGGTTGAACTTGCTCGAAGTTGCTGCATCTTGCTCTTACCCATTAGTCAACAAACGGGAAAGAACGGGATGCAGCAACTTCGAGCAAGTTCAACCTACGTCGTTGAACAGGACTAATGATTGGAATAGCTGAATGTATAATCAATGGCAAACAATGGATTACTGCACGAATTTATACTGGCCTGCTTACTCTCACACGAAATTTGACGTTTGAGCGGTGTCGGCACTTCTCAAACGTCAAATACTCTGTAAGAGTAAGCAAGCCAGCATAAATTCGTGCAGTGGATCATTCTGTAAAAATCAGATCTTCAAGTCATCTGATATTGTTATACTGATCATGATGCTGCATAGTATATCGAACATTTGTCGAAGTCATTTATGTGCCGGGAAAATATAATTCCAAGTCGGTGAGAATATTACAAATTGAGGGAGGGTAATAGGCCCAGTCAGACCCCTGAATAGGCAATGTGGGTTAGTGTATGGGAATGCCATTGAAGGTTTGTAATATTCTCCGAGGCTTTCGAAATCCAACAGGGCGCGTCCCCGGGTTGCGGATAGGGGGAAAAGGGAGATTTTTCGCATTTGTACTGTAATCAGCCAATGTGATATTATCTCCTATGGTGTTGTAGTGCGAATGAATGATCTCATTCTATGTGAATTCGAACCTTGTAATGTATTGTTTATTAACTTCAATTTTCTAAGCTTGACAAGGTTTTGAAGACAAACATGAGATGAGAGAATTGCCTAATAGGAAAGTCACATCAGCAAAGCTTTTACATATGCAAATGCTATCCATGGGGTCATGTCTAGCATTTAATATGTATGGCAATGACTGGTTCTTACCTAGCAGGGGTACTACAAGACCACGCGGACAATTCGATTAAAGGCTTAATTGGGGTTAATATATTTTCCAGAACTGAAGGGACATTTTTTCCGGGGTGACTGGCGAGTCGGAGAGGGTAGAAGTTTCCGTTTGTTATAATTGACAAAATAAACAATCGGGCGCTTTTTCTTTCTTTGACTTGCTTGGTATTTTGTGGATTATTGTTTTTTTGGTTTTGGAAGGTATGCGATTCACTATTGAGCCTTAAAATTATTTTGCATCTGAATAGCATTGATATTGTCAAGTCTGTACCAACACCCTAATCCCACACCAAAATACCCTTTTCCTATCCCATGGCGTTTATGTGGTCAGCAAAGACTATTCAGCCATTACCCCTCCTTATCATCGGCTTTGGACTGACTTGCGCTCTCATTGCCCCACCAAATGCTGCAAAATGAAAATGAAAATAAAAATGATATACTCCTACCACGGAAACTCAGTAAGCTATTCAAGAGATTATGGACCCAGAATCGATTTGGGGATTGCAAAAACTTAGTTAACCTTAAGGCGAAACTGGAAGCATTTCCTCAATTTTTTGGTTTTTGATTTTTTATTAAATAACGAAGCAATGTTTTCAAAATCGGTTTTCGTGCACATGTATGTCGTGTCCGGACGGACACTGTGGCTTTCCGGGCCATTCCGCCGGCCGCAATTCTGCTCAGACGAGGAAGGATGCAATGATGCAACCTACTCGTGTGAAATACTTTACAAGACTGACGTTTCATTTCATGCGGATCGCTTGCTTTGTTTTTTCGGTAGTGCATCACGGTTGCTGATGCTATATGCCCTACGTATCATTTTCTCAGTATCTCTCTCAACCCCTACATTCTCCCTCTGTTCTACTCTCCAGTGGATTAAGAAGTAAAAGAAAATGAAATAAATACAAAAGTTTTATATAACTCTCTTACAACAATATAAACCACATATACACTGAACATTATTGAACCACAACTTATAATTATCCTTATTAAAAAAACAATACAATAAATCATCACTATTGAAATCCTCTTTTTTTGACACCTTTTTTAAATCTTTATTTTTTTTTAGATCCTTCTAAGGAAGCTTATGATCATCATCTTTATTATTATCATTCTTTCTTCTTCATAATCATAACTTATTTCACATTCTACATACTTCTTCCTAAATCCTATAGACGTATATTGCTTTTTTTGCACCGTATTCGACACCCTGCAGAAATTTTTGTCACACCACAATATGTTCCCACCTGTTTCAGCATACATTGGTTCGTTTCGCTGCTAGAAATTTTAAGCGTCGGTTACACTTTTTGGGTGGTGCATGGAATAATCGGTTTGTTTACGTGCTACTTTCTTTGGTGTTAGACGTGTGAACAAATATTTTAGACGATTGAACATTTGCACGGTAATCTATCAAGCAAAGCAAGATGCAATACATCTTTCATCCCATTTTTCATCATCACCATTATCATCATCATTCATTCTTTCATCCTGCATCCTACATCGAACCTCCTGCACCCTATATCCTTCATAATTCATCCTTCATCATCATTATTCTTCCTTTATATTTCATCATCATCATTGTCATTATTATCATCTTCACCCTTAACTTTTCATTCATCTTCCCTAACTCTTATTCATCCTTCGTCCCACATCCTACATTACAACACCCTTCATGCTTCATTATTCATCATTTATAATTTATCCATTTTTATTGTAACCATCATCATCATCATCATTCCTCCATTCATTCTTCATCCTGCATTAAACCTCCTACATCCTACATCCTCTAACATTCATCTTACACCTTACTTCAATAATCCTTAATTCAATACTTTACTTCCTTCATCCTCCATTCTTAATTCTACATCATACATCATTCATGCTTCATACTACATTTTTTCTAAATCCTTCATATTTTATATATTATCCTACACTCTGTTGCAGCTTGCCCTCTCGGGGAAATTCGCTGTTAGCTTAGTCTTTCAGGGAAATCACCATATCTGTTGCTGCTTGCCCTCTCAGGGGAATTCGCTGTTAACTTGCCCTCCCGGGGAAATTCGCTTACCCTCTCAGGGGAATTACCAAATCTGTTGCAGCTTACCCACTCGGGGGAATTCGCTTACCCTCTCAGGGGAATTACCAAATCTGTTGCAGCTTACCCTCTCGGGGGAATTCGCTAACCCTCTCAGGGGAATTACTAAATTTGTTGCAGCTTACCCTCTCGGGGGAATTCGCTGTTAGCTTACCCTCTCGGAGGAATTCGCTGTTAGCTTACCCTCTCGGGGGAATTCGCTTACCCTCTCAGGGGAATTACCAAATCTGTTGCAGCTTATCCTCTCGGGGGAATTCGCTGTTAGCTTACCCTCTCGGGGGAATTCGCTAACCCTCTCAAATCTGTTGCAGCTTACCCACTCGGGGAAAATCGCTGTTAGCTTACCCTCTCGGGGGAATTCGCTAACCCTCTCAGGGGAATTACTAAATCTGTTGCAGCTTACCCACTCGGGGAAAATCACTGTTAGCTTACCCTCTCGGGGGAATTCGCTAACCCTCTCAGGGGAATTACTAAATCTGTTGCAGCTTACCCACTCGGGGGAAATCGCTGTTAGCTTACCCTCTCGGGGGAATTCGCTTACCCTCTCAGGGGAATTACCAAATCGGTTGCAGCTTACCCTCTCGGGGGAATTCGCTGTTAGCTTACCCTCTCGGGGGAATTCGCTTACCCTCTCAGGGGAATTACCAAATCTGTTGCAGCTTACCCACTCGGGGAAAATCGCTGTTAGCTTACCCTCTCGGGGGAATTCGCTAACCCTCTCAGGGGAATTACTAAATCTGTTGCAGCTTACCCACTCGGGGAAAATCGCTGTTAGCTTACCCTCTCGGGGAAATTCGCTAACCCTCTCAGGGGAATTACCAAATCTGTTGTAGCTTACCCACTCGGGGGAAATCGCTGTTAGCTTACCCTCTCGGGGGAATTCGCTTACCCTCTCAGGGGAATTACCAAATCGGTTGCAGCTTACCCTCTCGGGGGAATTCGCTGTTAGCTTACCCTCTCGGGGGAATTCGCTTACCCTCTCAGGGGAATTACCAAATCTGTTGCAGCTTACCCTCTCGGGGGAATTCACTGTTAGCTTACCCTCTCGGGGGAATTCGCTTACCCTCTCAGGGGAATTACTAAATCTGTTGCAGCTTACCCACTCGGGGAAAATCGCTGTTAGCTTACCCTCTCGGGGGAATTCGCTAACCCTCTCAGGGGAATTACTAAATCTGTTGCAGCTTACCCACTCGGGGGAAATCGCTGTTAGCTTACCCTCTCGGGGGAATTCGCTTACCCTCTCAGGGGAATTACCAAATCGGTTGCAGCTTACCCTCTCGGGGGCATTAATGTGACACAAAATTGTATTACCGCAGTACAAGTATTTAATGCACATAGACATGTTAATTTCATAGTTTATTTACGACTCCATCCGATGCACTCTATACAATCTATCCCTGAGACAAACAATATCTCACCATTACCTTATTACTTTTGATTGAGCAAATATCCAAGCAAATATCTTAACAGTTCAGCGGGCCTCTCAACAAGGTTCAAAAACCCTGAACGAGACAAAATAAAAACCACAGTCGCTAGCGACAACTCAAACAACTGCTTGATAAATATTGGAAAAATCAAAAGTCAAACACAACAATCAAAACCAAAACATAATAGAAAACTACCTATTTTTTGCCTTTGCTATCAAAATAAAGTTCACAAAACATTTTCGTATCCCGTTCCGAAAAGCAACCTGGAACAACCAATCCTGCCAGAAGAACAACAGCGACTGCCAAATTGTTTCTCCAATAAAAATACGTCATCATAACTCTGCCTCTTGTTGCAAAAACATAAACAAAATCACAATCACAATCCAAACTCATCGTTCCACTACTCTCCGCACTCCTCCTCCAACCAACAAATGAAACTACAAAGCTAACCTTTTCATAAACCAAGTCGCGCGATTCGTTTTGCGACGAAAAGAAAATCGACGTTCTTCTGGTATCCATCTGCTGCCACACAATAATGGAAAACCCTTGGGAAAACCACTTATTTTTACAGTTTATTTGCTGGGAGCTTACCTACCGGCTGTGCCATTGTCGTGTCCGGACGGACACTGTGGCTTTCCGGGCCATTCCGCCGGCCGCAATTCTGCTCAGACGAGGAAGGATGCAATGATGCAACCTACTCGTGTGAAATACTTTACAAGACTGACGTTTCATTTCATGCGGATCGCTTGCTTTGTTTTTTCGGTAGTGCATCACGGTTGCTGATGCTATATGCCCTACGTATCATTTTCTCAGTATCTCTCTCAACCCCTACAATGTAGAGTATGGATCAAGGTATCTTCTGATTTTTTTGAGGTGGAAAATGTTCTCCATTTTTGCAGAAACCATTTTTTTGTGAAATTTTATTCAAAAATGGATTCTGCAAAAACGAAAAACATTTTCTTTCACAAAAAAAAATAGAAGATACCTTGATCCATACTCAACATGTGCACGAAACCCGAATTTGAAAATATTGATTTAAAAAATCAAAAACCAAAAAGTTAGGAAATGCTTCCAGTTTCGCCTTAAGTGTAAAGGTTCAACCATATATGAGGATAAATGACATACATGTCAATTTTTGCGTGGCATAATTTATGAACGATGTTAAAAATGGTAAAAATTGATCATTGCCTGGGGGCAAGACACTGTACAATAGCTTGTACACAAATGTCATAACGCTGGAAGAGGTGGGTGGGTGTCCCTCATGGTGTTACAGCTAGAAGTTCTAGCCTAGAACAAAAAAATCACAACATGCAAACAATGTTACGAAGGGTGGGTGTCAGAAGAAGCCATTTTTGGCGTTATGACATTGTGAATGAACGAGAGCAACTCTGAGAAATTCGGAGTTCCTTTTTTATCGATGATCGACGAAATTTGTTGAAAGATATCCCCCCAAAACTGCAATTTTCATTCAGCACACGCAACACGTTGTAGTTTGACATTGGTGCCAGATCACACTTTTGTATAATGCGAAAACTCTGAGGAACAGTGAGGAATTCTGAACAACACTTCGAACACAGATTTTAGCTCGGCCCCTAGATCATTGCTTAAGCTGCTATTATTACTTTCAATTTTCTCAAAATTCATACGTAAAACCTAACGTCGGACCTAGTGCGCTGGACAGCGGACAGCGGCCTGGCCCTCTATACAGCGCACTGTGCCCGACGTAAGTCCGACACAGGGTTAAGGAGAAAAATCGATTTTCGCGTGTCAAAAAATCAGATTTTCAACTGCACGAACAATACTAGTCTATTTTACAAAACGATAACAGTGTTGATATTGATATTAACACTCACGGGTTCCTGTTAAATTTTCATTCATGAAATGAATCCGAAACGTCTCGTAAAATGACTCATCGTAGTGTCGCAAAATCAAAGGGATTCTATTTAATGATCTCCCAAGTTTTTTTTTTGCCTCAGTGTATAAATTTATTTTTATCCGGGAAGTTTAATCCCGCTTGTTGACCTAAACAACATCAAAATCCCACTCTACTGAAATCGAGCTCCTACGATTTTTTCCATCATTTTTCGATGCTCCCCAAATGGTCCGATTTCGCATTTGACAGTTCGATCCGAAAAAAAAATAATCGCTGGAAAATTTTCATCATCGGCGATTGCCGCCTGTAATCCGCAGTGAAAATCCGTGAAAATTGGAACGAAACCGTCTCCTGAAGCAAGCTGATCACTGATATCGTCCTTCTTGGTTTAGGTTCTTGCTCAAGTGACCACCAGCCGCAGTGAAATCCGTCACCACCGCCGCCGCCGCCGCAGCAATGCCGACAATGTTGGAACGGGATGACAACGGGAACGATTACGAAGTCGGTGAGTGGCTTCGCTTCGGGCTCCGGCTCGGAGTGACCACCGCGCTGCACCCGCTCGAGTACGCCAAAGTGCTGATGCAGATTGGCTTCGAGCCGATTGCTCCCGTGCCGGGTCGGACGCTGTTCGGAAGGCCGACCATGGTGCTGCCCAATGTGTTCCAGTACGGTAAGTTTGCGCGAAACTTGGACTTTGATCGGATCCGGATCTGAGAGATGTTTCTTTGTAGCGGCGTACATCAAGCATGTGGACGGATTCTACGGGTGCTTCCGTGGACTGAGTGCCAAGATCCTCGGCAATCTGCTGAGCGCGCACTTTAGCGAGAAGTTCGCCGACGAAATGGGATTGGAGGTGGTCAAGGAGTCGGATTCGAAGCGCAAATCCAAGGATGAGCGAGGAACCGGTGATGCGGAGGAGGATGACCGGCAGCTGGACGAGCAGTTCAAGAAGCAGCTGAAGCGCAATCTGGTGGTGCATGCGGCGGGTGTAGTGATTTCCCAACCGTTTCACGTTATCTCCGTTCGGATGATGGCGCAGTTTGTGGGCCGGGAGAAGATCTACACCGGTGTGTGGGCGTCGATTCGGGAGATTTGGTCGCAAGATGGTATTTTCGGTTTCTTCAGTGGATTCGTGCCAAGGCTGGTGTGCGATCTGGGCTGTTTGGTCATTGCCAGTTCGGCCACTTATCTGGCCAGCAAGTACCTGATCCGGGAGAAGGAGGGACGCATCTATTTCTCCAGCATTTCGCAGTTTGTCTGCTCGAGCATGTTCTACCCGTACCATGTGGTGTCCACCTGTATGATCGTCAACGGATCAAGGTGGGTTGAGAAGATCTATGTACCGGTGGATTCGGATTAATAGGGGTTGATTCTTCTTTTCTAGATTGAAGGCTGGTAATCTTCCCATAATGGAACCGTACCACGATTGGCGTGACTGCTATGCCAAGCTGAAGGCGGCCGGACAGCATAAGCGAGGAAGTTCGCTATTCTTCAGGTAAACAGGCTATGAATATGATCCATTTTGCCTCTCGGGTGCTTCTTGAGATGTTACCCAAGCAGTTATTATCATTCCGATACGTCTGACACGTTCATTTTGAGTCGGTGAGGGTCACTGCTTCCTGGTAGGTAGCATTTCTCCTGGATGGGTTACACAGCAAAGTTTCATGGAGCGCAGCGTTGGTAAAACAGTAGGAAAGTGCTGGCTGTTCGAGCCCGTATGAAGTTGATCATCAATATTAACTTCTTTTCCTAGATAGCTGTGTAGTGTCGGTAGCGGTTGTCTCAATTGGCTAAGAATAACACTACGGACCGCCTGATCCAGTGGTAAGATTCCACTAAACAGGTGACCCCTAATTCATGGTGTGATGCGGGTTTATGCTTACCGTGCCTAGGAATGAATGGCTAGGGGGGTCTAATAAAAACCTAACCGCAAACGGAGCTTGTGGAGTACCAGGGCGCCCTCCACAGTATGTTGCCCTTACTGCGCTAACCGGAGCAATGGTGCAGTCAGTTTTGCGATCAGTCTCCGTATCGATTGGACGTATTTTGAATTGCGAGAAGCTTTTCTGTTAGTGTGGTGTGATGGCTCTCAATTCACGAGAGAACAAATTTAAAATAGATCTGACAAACTTTACGCGCCGGCCAAGTTATGAACAAATCCACGGATTTGTTAATTTGACACTTGTCTTATGCCTGGTTTACATGGTTCAACTGAAACGAGCATTCCACTTGCCAACTCCTCAAATATATTCATTCGAAACGAATGATGTGTTTAGACTCAGCAAACGACTCGAACGGCCACTTGCATGCTCTTGAATGCATTTCAGTTGAAGCAAGTGTTTACATTGATCAATTCGCGCGGTGCGTAAGCAAACTGAATTGAATTCAGCTCATTTGACAGATAACTTGAATTCAACTCACATGAATCGCGGGTTCAGACGGGGCAAGTGAGATGATTTCGTTTGACTTGAACGGAAAAGTTCAACATGTTCAACTTTCGTTCAAGTCAAGTCAGTTGCTCAAGTGAGATGAACGGTGGTGTTTACACGTTCAATTCGCATTCAATTGGACATTTTCAACTGACTGGAATCAAGTCACTTGCACCGTCTAAACCAGGCATTACAGCCTAATCAGGTGAAACGTCTGCAGATCAATCATGCATCGAAATGCGTGCATGTCAAATGTGCAGACCAAGCAATCGCAGAAGAAATTGTGAAAGAACACGACGCGCAACACGAGCTTGAAGTAGCAAGCATCGGATACGGTTGACGATTGACAGCGGTTGCACCGAGGTCAAAGTTCATGACCTCTCCGAGAGTGTGAGCGATGAAGATATAACTGTATTCCTACGTCATTTCGGCGACGTGCACAATGTGAAGGAATTGAGTTGGGGCCCTTCGTTCCCTTATCAACATGTGTCTTCTGGGGTACGCGTAGTAACTATGACACTACGTAACCACATCCGATCGTTTGTTACGATACAAGGTCAGGAAACTCTGGTTACTTACCGTAATCAACCAGCATCATGTAAACATTGCACCCAACCACTACATCCCGGTAGTACATGTGTGCAATACAAAAAGTAAATCCAAGTAAAACCCAACAACCAGTCGACATCCAACGAAACCGCGGGCAATGATAGCTCGATCCTCAATCAAGTGATCAAATTGAACGAGCCGAACAGCTGTACAAGCTACTCCAGTGCAGTGGACGAGAAAGAGAGGAACAAGCCATCGATCGACGACGTCGCAACTACCGGCGGTGGAAAGAAGAGGAGGAAACAAAAAGAGCAGCAATCCGCACAGCAGCCCTCGTGTGTGCAAATAATCGAACCAACAACGGAGTCGCCGCCGAGAAAGAAGCAGGATGGGAACGTAAAATTGTTTCGTAAAGTAAAACAATCGCAGGGAGAGCGCACGGCAGATTCTGAAATGAGTACCGAATGGAAAGATGATGAGTCCGAGCCCGAGCCCGACAGCAATGATATGGATGCATGGCTTGCCTGGGTACAAAGAGGCATCGAAAAAGGAAGGCGTAGACGAGAGTCGAATAGTAAATAGTGTGTAAATTGTGAATGTATAGACTATCTGTATGCATTGAATTCGTATTCCGACCCGAGCCTGAGTGCTTGTCAACAACGCAATAGTTGCTACACCCATCTCTGAACTAACCACCAGAGATGTATGTGCTATATAATTGATGTATCTATTGTTCTGTTTATTTACCGCATGATGAACCATCCCCTACGGATGCTTTCAAACAAGTCATCGCATACTGTACTTCAAAAGGCCTGCCGCTAATCGTAGGCAGTGATGCTAATGCTCACCATATCATCTGAGGCAGCTCAGACATTAACTTGAGAGGCTTCAGTTTGATGGAGTATTTAAGTAGTACAGATCTTGCATTACTTAACATAGGCAACCGCCCAACCTTCATGGTATCTGCTAGAGAGGAAGTTTTAGACATAACGCTTTGCTCTAGTAGAATTAGTCACGAGCTGACCAATTCACATGTGTCAGATGAAGAATCATTATCTAACCATCGCTACATCTTTTTTGAACATTTAAATGTTACTTCGCAAACATTGCGTTTCAGGAATCCCCGGTCAACAAACTGGGATCTTTTTACTGATTTGGTTGCGGTCGAATTTCATGGATACTCACCATCAATTGACACACCAAGTGATTTAGATGATGCCGTTGATACTACAACGACCTTCATCATGGAAGCTTTTGAAGAAGCATGCCCTCTACGGTCTGTGAAGATCACAAGAGGAAGCCCTTGGTGGAACTTTGATCTGGCGAAACTCAGGAAACAATGTAGAAAGCGTTGGAACAGACGACGTTCGGCTGATTCGGAGGCTTTCAGGTCGGCTCGCAAGGCCTACAGGAAAGCTCTTCGGTCTGCTGAAGGATCCGGCTGGAAAACCCTTTGTACAAATGTTTCCAGTATGAGTGAAGTCAGTCGGTTAAACAAAATCCTTGCGAAATCTAAGGATTTCCGAGTGAACGAACTTCGTTTGCCAAATGGCGATCTAACTTCCTCAGATGAGGAAGTTCTGGAATGCTTATTCAGCACACACTTCCCTGGATGTGTGGATATTACATCTTCGGATGAACCTGATGTCTTTTCTTGTAGTTATGATTCCCTGGCCTCGGCTCGAAGTATTGTAACTACATATAGAATCGTTTGAGTGGGCACTTAATAGCTTTGCTCCTTTCAAATCTCCTCGAGCAGATGGGATTTATCCTATTTTGCTTCAGAAGGGATTTGATCATTTCAAACATGTTTTGAAAAAAAAAATACTTGTTTGCAGTTTTGCTACAGGGTATATTCCCGAATCCTGGCGGGATATTACTGTGAAGTTTATTCCGAAAGTGGGTCGCGCGTCGTATGAAGAAGCAAAGAGTTTCAGACCTATCAGTTTGACCTCTTTTCTTCTGAAATGCTTAGAACGCATTGTGGATCATCACATCCGTGATGTTCATCTGGCCGATGTGCCTCTTCATGTGAACACGGACAGAAATGTCTTCTGATTCATATAACCTTTTACATAGTTCTCTCAAGCTTCGGATATATTCTTGGCATAATCGCTTCAAAAGGTTGATTCACAATGATTTGAAGTCTGCATCAAGCATATATTTCGTTTAAATAAACATCATTGAACATCAACCATCGAATGCTTAAACCAAGCATATACGACATTACTTTAACCCCTTGGTTACCGAGACTCCTGACTGCTGTCAACTCGGTCATTGTTCGTCATGGCGGCGGTGGAGGTGTTATTGTCTTGTTTTGGTTTTATGGTTTTATGGTTCACTAATTGTCATTGCCGGAATTATTTCTTCCTGGGGGAATGGAAAGTGTGCTAATGGCATTTAATCAATCTGCGATCAATCTATTGACTTTGCCGCTTCAGCCTCAGGTAAGTTTGCCACCGGTAAAGGGGAGCGAGAATTCCAAAACTCATGATGTCGATGTTGGTTTCAATGTTTTCCAGGTGCAGCACCACCGATTGAAAGATAGCCCGAAATGCAGCAGCCGCAGCACCAAAACAGAAGCAAAAGCCGTCCACCGGAACCAACGCAACCCTCGATTCGGATAAGGGAACCCAGCATCCGCTGCTAAAGGAGAACGATCGATGGCAATCTCGACAAACCGGACACCAAAAATTGATTTCACCTAGACGGTTTCCGTTGGACCGTTGTGCAAGCCAAGCTAGATGACCTGCTGGAGATGCGCTGGACCAGACTAGATGCCGTCATTTCACGAAGTGTTCACCCCATGAAGCTCGCTATGACGGACGACCTGACCAGAGAACCCATGATGAGCCGAAGTGACGAGAATGCCTCAGCGTTGGTGAAACGCCTGGAGCCTACTGCAAATCAAACCCCTGGCCGCCTAATACGCCGTCGCGTGGACTGCTCTTCCGGGTCGATGCCGATTCATTTGAATTATGAAATGCACATCGATGCACATCATTTGAATCACAAATTATTTAAACAGACTTTTACGGAAAATAAAGGACTTTTGTTTTGCTAATTAAACGTTTCCGTAATGGTGGTATTTAGTGCAATATGTTACAATTAGAACATATTTCACTAAAATACCACTGTTATGGAAATGTTCATTCCAAATTTAAAGCTTTTGATTCTTGAAATGCAACATAACCTCATTTCAGCGTATTTTTGTGTATGCTTAAAACAAACTTCCGAAACAGTTACTTTAAGTCTCGATTCTAGGGTTAAGAGGGGTTGAGTTAAGCATAAACATGCTTATATCTACTATGAGAATGAATGAGCTGTCAAACCATCAATAATAAATATTGTTGATGTTTGCATAATATGATTGAGTCAACCATATTTCTTGCTCTAATCAGTTCATCAATTTTGATCATTCCAAGCGTCTGTTATGCTTCGTCCTATGGTATTATGCGTAATACAATCTCAAAAAAGGCTTATATAAAAGTCAGTGCACAAATATGCTTGTTCGCGACCGCAATATGATTGATATAACTTTATATTTTTCTCCGTGCAAATGCAAAGTTCCGGTATACCAATCCGTGGAATCAATAATGATTTTCTCAGTTAACTCAACGTACATATGTTTAGATGGATATTGATGAAATTATGGAAAAAAACTTAGCTCATCAATGCCGTGTCATAAATTGGCACAGTGACTTAGTAAGTAAAGCACTTGCCTATTGTATAAGAGCCGTGAATTGAAATCTCATCTTGAGCTGAGGATTTTGTTATAATTTAACCAATAATTTATTCACCCTGGCCAAGTTCGCAGGGGTTGACGGTATTAAAGTGAAGGAGTTTCATTTTGATTATTGTAATGTAGTGTTCTTTAGTGAAACATATCACCTTTTTAACACTTTAATGCGCCTCCAACGGTTCATCAAGAACCGGCTGCTGCAGATGGAGTATGGCTGATCATATGCATCAGACATGCTCGATAAACAGGAGGAACCGCCGGGGCTCAGTAGAGTCTATTCCCAAGCAATAGTTCCAAGTCGGTTGGATTTGAGAAGGTTTTGATGATCGTTACAAATCCTAATAAAAGTATTATAGGATTTGTGACAGGTTTTGGAACCTTTTACAGCCATCTGACATCAAAATGTTGTTTGGGCTCTATTTCCCACGTTTCTCGGTTGATTTTTATTACATAGTAATTTATTAATATCATAGTCGCTTTTTCGAATTTTTACAATGTTAGTTGTTCATATTTTCTTTAAATAAAGCAATAAAAATCGACCGAAGAATCAATAGTGGGAAGGAGATTTGCAGCACTTAATTGTGCTAATAGATTCAAAGCTAACGTGCGAACACTTAAACGCATTGTTGACGTCAATGCGTTCGACGTGACATTTTGGACAAAAACTGACTGCTTTATATTAACTGAACAACGTTACTTGTGTAGGACTAGGTTGACATTTCTAGGCTACGCTTGAGAAAATGACATGGTTTATCTAGGTAGGACCGATAGGACAATTGAAGGAATTTGAACATTTTTCATAGTATTTGTAGGGGGACGTATACATAATAGTTGACAAGCAATCTTTATTATTTTAAAATTTTATTGCAATCAACTGACCAACTTGACGTATTTTTGTTTATCTCTTAGATGGTATTTTGAACCAACAAATATATCAGAAATTCAGTTGCATGTTTCTATGGGTTTTGGACCGATGACAATTTAAGGACACAAGAGATGAACACAGAGAAGTAGAAAACGATTAGCGAAATCAAGAAAACAATTTGACACAGGATCGACTATATTTTAACATACAGGGTTTGATTGATTCGATGAAAAAAAACAAACATACGACCACTGACTCAACGAGAAGAAAAACATATTGAACCATACCACAAAATCGAACAAGACGACAAACACAAACCGTGTGACCATAACACTACATAGGCAAATCCTGACTGACTGACCAATTGAAAACTTTCCAACCTTCTACCGTAACTTTCTGAGTCAGTAGGCAACAGTGTCTTAATGGATATCATTTTCCGCGTACGGCTGGCAAACTGCTTCTGAAAGATTACGTACTCTTTTCTATCTTCGGGTCTAGTGTAGAGGTTTCAACTCTATTCAGAGTGCAGCTAGAAACCTAGCAAAAAAAAAAAAGTGGGTCGTGCGTCGTATGAAGAAGCAAAGAGTTTCAGACCTTATCAGTTTGACCTCTTTTCTTCTGAAATGCTTAGAACGCATTGTGGATCATCACATCCGTGATGTTCATCTGGCCAACGTGCCTCTTCAAGTGAACCTACATGCCTACCAATCTGGTACGCCCACTGTGATTCTTTTACACAAGGTTGTTTACGATATCGAGAAAGCATTCGCTCAAAAGCAATCTTGTTTGGGTGTTTTCTTAGATATCGAGGGTGCCTTTGACAACGTGCCTTTCGATGCCATATTGGAAGCCGCACGGGGTCATGGTATATCTCCAATGATTTCCAATTGGATTCACCAAATGCTCAAAACCCGATATCTCTTCTCGACATTGCGTCTAGCAGGGATTAGGAAATTGGGTGTTTGTGGATGCCCCCAAGGGGGAGTCTTATCACCGCTTTTGTGGAATCTCGTAGCAGATACGCTATTGAGGCAACTCAATAATAGCGGTTTTCCTACTTATGGTTTTGCCGACGACTACCTAACATTGTTAGTTGGTATGTGCATCAGCACCCTTTTCGACCTGATGCAAAACGCCCTTCAGGTAGTTGAGGGTTGGTGTCGCCAATATGGCCTTTCGGTTAATCCGAATAAAACATCTATTGTTCTTCTTACGGAAAGGCGAAACCGTGATGGCGTTCGACCTTTGCGTCTCTTTGATTCTGAAATCGATGTGACTGAACAGGTAAAGTACGTTGGAGTTATTCTTGATTCCAAGCTTTCCTGGACACCTCACATTAAATTCAGAATCACGAAAGCTTGTATGGCCTTCAGGCAACGCCGGCGAACCTTTGGTACAACTTGGGTCTTAAACCCAAGTATATCAAATGGATTTACACAACTGTGGTTCGGCCAATATTGGCGTATGGATGTCTTGTGTGGTGGCAAAAGGGCGAAATGAGAACGGTCCAATCAAAGTTAGCCCATCTCCAATGGATGTGCTTAATGGCGATGTCTAGAGCGTTCTCTTCAACTCCCACGGCAGCGCTCGAAGCTCTCTTTGACGTTGCTCCACTACTCATTCATCTCAAACAAGAAGCACTTTCTTGCACTTTCCGTCTACGGGTACTCGGTCTACTAGAGGAAACTTCTGTGAACCGTACATCAACACACACCTCGTTGTTTCCACTTTTGGTGAATTGGGACAAAATTGTCCTTGCTCCAAGTGACCCTTCAAGTGCTTGTAATTTTCCATATAGGATATTTTCCACGAAATTCCCTTCCCGGGAAGAGTGGACATCTGGTTATCTGGAGGGAAGTATTTCAGACGGCATCGTATCTTACACTGATGGCTCCCTTCTCGGAGGTCGAGCAGGTGCTGGTGTCTATTCTCGTGAGCTAAGGCTGTATCAGTCTTACTCACTTGGTAGACAGTGCACCGTTTTTCAGGCCGAAATCTTTGCTCTTATGTGCGGAGGCTGCTATTAAAGCACTTGCTTCGGCCAACTCCAGGTCGAAGATAGATATCGCTTGTCAAACTTAAATCGAGGAGCTGAATTCAGCAAACGCTGTTCACCTTGTATGGGTACCTGGCACTGACTGGCCACTGCCGACTCAGCTATCACATGGCGAATATTCAGCAAGCTGATTCATTTGCATATGATAGTTGTGAGTCCGATTATGGAACTTCGTATCATTTGATATGTAACTGTCCAGTTCTTGTGCAACGGCGTTTCCGAGTATTCGGTAAACACTTATTAAGTAAAACTGACTTCAGAAACCTCAATGTTCAGGACCTTCTGTTGTTCTTGACCCGCTCTGTGGTAAAGAGCTATGGCTCTCTTCACGCTTTATGTGTTATCACAGTGCTCTTTTCAGGTCGCTGTTTGAACCCATTGTGGTACGCTTATGCGTGTACATATGACGATCCTATTCCCATATCTGTCCTTTCCCCTGTCCCATCCTTTTTTCCTTCCCTTCTCCCTCAGGTAAATGATGAATGGCGATTGCACAAATTTCCCAAATGGAGGAGAACGTGCCTCTGGAGCCGACCTACTGATACCTGATCATTAGCGTGGGCAGCTCTTTTCTTCTTCTCGCTCATTCGATAAATGCAAGAAAGAGTGAGATAAAAGAGGGAGCAAAATGCCTCCTCTTTTATCTTTCTCTCTCTCGTGTTTGTTTGCGAAAGTGAGTGAGAAAAAGAAAAAGCTTCGCACGCTAGAGTACCTGATACTGATACCTGATAGTCGATGGAAATTTTGAAAGTGTTACGTATAGTTGTCTGTGGCTTAATTCTAAATACTATTTACAAATAATTTATAAGATCCCTAAAATATAGCATCAAAATTTAATCAATTTTAATTTATCCTTTGTATAGTTACTGAGTTAGGCCCATGTTTTAACTGAGCCGTTACGGTTTCATAAATATAATATTAACCTAATTCCACCTCTTTCTTTTTTTCGGCAGATATGCCTCGCGACCGCGTGTCCCCAAGCCTTCGGCATCCGGCGGTTCCTTTGTTCCATATCCGGAGCTTAAGTACACCCGCTAAATGATTTCCTGCACGCAGAAGATGCTTTCCGACAAGAAAAAAATACGCCAAAAAATGAGACCCGCAACAGAAGTAACTTTAGCGACGAAATCTCCGGGAGCCCAATGCCAAATCCGCTTTGTCGGGGACAGTATTGTGCACGTTACGGCGGTCAATTGTAAGTTTTTTTTTTGTTTTAATTGTTGCTTTGAGTTGTATTTGCACCAGTTGCTATTTCTAGACACTAAGTATTGACCAAAACCTATCGAAGGGTGGGAGGATTTTGGAATGAATCGATTCTTCTAATTTGAATTGTAATATTATGCATTTGTTTTTTAATCTTAGAAGCACGCGTGTTTCACGATTTCAAACGGAGAATAAATTTCGTCGATTCCGAACATAAAAGTCAGAAACGTATAACTGTAACTAGATTTATTAGAGCGTTTTAGATGGTCATCGTAGTACAATGCGTTTTGCGCCCTTTTTTCGCTTTTGTTTCGAGATATACGCAGCATTTATTTTACCGATAGTGTTTGCTGTTGCAGTTGGCGCCCATGTATATAAAATAAATTCATTTTGAAAAATCATCAACCTAGGGTTGTATTTGATGCGAAAGAAAATTCCGGTGGCTTATCCGGTTCGGTTATATTAAATGGATTATTTACAGAAGAAACACAGTTTCCTAAAACATTCTTTCTCTTCAACCGATGGCCGTTAGGACGTGGTCGGCGCCATCATTGAGCTTGAGCTTGATTGACAGCCCGACACTTACACTTACACAAGGAACTAATGAGATATCAACTGAGGACTAGCAGGCATCTTCAGTGTGTGGGTGTTGTTGACATTTTATTTATAGGCGAGGCTGTCACGTCAGGTTTCAGCTTAATGTGGGGAAAGGAAAGGCAGTGATGATTGCAATCGTTTATATACACAGCATACCTCCGCGTCTGCACAAATTCATGTGGATGTCGGAGAGTTGGTGGAATATGGTTGGCAGAGGGTTTACACAAGATGATGCGGCACAGTTCGCTTGGTTGCATACTCGGAGGCGTAATCTGCCCCAATTCGCACACCAGTCTCATGTAGATAGAAAACCCAGCAAACATGGGACTGTTATGCGAATAGAGGCAGTAATGTGGTAGATACTGTGCTGTGAAAGTTGGAAGGAAGGGAAACAGCCCGTTTCTGGTTCTAGCGATGGCTATGAAAGAACATATGAATGTACATGACTTGTATATGTAGAGAGGACGGAGAAAGTATAGAAAAATACAAAGTAGGAGGAAAGGAACGGATCAGGGATTGAATTCAGGATCTTCTGCATACGAATTAAAAACGATAGTCACTAGCCCACCAAGCCTGTCTACGTGGTCAGCGCTATCATGGAAATAACAAAGTTTGAAATTATCGAAGGATCCCATTGTGAACGATGAGCTGCTCTCAAGATCCATGTGTATTTTTTTTTTCAATTGTGCTGGTCCAGATTTTAGCAGATTCTGATTTCATTAAAACTTTTGGGAGAATCCTCTATGCATTGAAAATCTTTGTAAGGATACGTAAAAGATAACTATATCAAAACTGATGGAACATGCGTTTTTCCTTCCAATAAACACAACTTTTCAATGTTTAAACTTTTTTCCTAAAATGTACTTTATTACCGATTAATACTGTCGGGCAGCTAAAAATCATCGTTGCAGTAGACCGACAGCAATCGTCAACACGATCCCCATCATAGTTGTCCAATGCAACGCCCAGCTGGAGGCCCCACTTCCACCGCAGTACATTTTGGCACAGTCCGCTTTCGTATATCGCTCGTAGCGCCGTACCACCTCGGACCAGTCGCAGAGACCAACTCGACACCAGTCGAACATCAACGCTTTCTCGTTGAGGAAGAATATGACCTTCACGGGTTCTACCGGATCGGCACACTGATACCGGACAGCTGCCAAATTCGCCGCGAACGGGGTCAACTCACTGGACCTAAAGTTCCGGTTCTGCATGGCGTAGTAGTTTTCCGCCCGCAGCGAATCCCTATCCTTCTTAGCACCTAGCGCTGTTAAAAAGATCTGAATCTCCGCTTCGTGGGTGAAGTAGGCTATGACCTGCTGACCGTCCGAACGTCCCAGATTCTTAACCATATCATTAACGGCATAGCAAGCCAGATCAGCACTCTTCTCATAGCCATAACTGTTCTGATAGTAATACCTAAGATCTTCCTTGTACTCCAATATGTTAACCTGGTTCTTGGTGAAGACACTGCACCAGGGACTGTACTGCTGTAGATGCCACGCTTGCTCGTACCTGCAAATGTCCCACATGGCTTCGATCTGATCGTTGCTCAAATTGTAGCGGAAACCCAAACGAGTCGAAATATCCGACAAAGTCTGCAAATATATCCGTGATCGCAGAAACTTATTCAGCTCGGAGTCCGGTTGCTTGTTCTTGTCCTTGTTGGCATCATATGCCGGACAGAAGTCGTAAGGCTTCAGGAGGGTATCGTCAGTTGGTTCTGGCTCCGCATTGATGAAATTATACGCCCCGTCTCCAAACAGACCTTCCACAAACGCTTTGAAACTAGCTTCGGTACGCTGGGATTTTGTATGACGGAACTGAAAAGACACATACCAGATCGTTGAACTCCAGCCGCATTTTTTTCAGTACTACGTACGCCCGACTTACCAAATACCGCTGCTTATCGTAAGGCCAGTTGAACACTTCGTTGAAGCGATCCTTCTCCCGTCTGGCCAACAGCTTCAAATCGCTCCATCCCTGATCGGTGAGGAATGATTCGTACTCCACGGAGATATTTCGATCCCAGCGCCACGATCGCAGAAGATCCAAATCGTCTGCGCACATGCGACCGATATCCGGAGCCGTACGACGGTTGTCGTAGTTGTCCAGAATCGATTCACGAAGCTGAAATGAAACGGCAAAACTCAATACTCGCACATCTACCAGAAAAATTCTTCCACCCATATCCTACATTGTTCAAAGCCTGTGGTAAGACCTGGATATCCTTTTTACCCGGTAGTCGCGTTCCGTGGCGGCTCAGCAGCCAAAGCTTGGACGGAATACAGTCTGTAGTTGTAATAACGCAAAGATCAGTCACTGAAAATTATCAGCTATCGAACGCCGCACTTACTCGGAACGATGTGCTCCCGACTAGAGGACGATCCATGGATCAATTCGTATGAAGTTTTGGTGGCGAAATGCTTCGACTGGCTCCGGTCATGATCGCGACTGTAGCAGTAGTCCTCACAGCATCTGGGGTTCTGGGCATGGGCGAGCTGGACGGCAGTAAGGCATAAGGTGATCGAAACGATCCAAAGTAACCGGCAAGTGCGAGTCATCGTGGAATGTCTGGAATGAATAATGGGAAAACTTAGCGACGTGTGACTAGAAAGTTTTGATTGGTGTTTGATTGATAATAAGTTGACGATGAACTCTTTTGTTTTTTTGTCAGAAGCTTAAATACCTACTAGAATCTATTTAGTAAGGCTTACCAATAACGTTTCGCGGTATTCGGTGCAGTCTTTAGTCTGTTAGCAAACATTAGTAAGTTAATGCTTGCAGTGTATTGAAAATGCATCACATATATGTATGATAAGCACAGCAGACGGAATCCCAAATCGCCTATGTCGTCATTGACGGACGGCACTTCTCCAACATTGTCGACTTCAGGCGTAGCACTAACATCGGCTTTTACCACTACCTTGTGTGTGTGGTAAATATGCGCCAAAAACACTCTGTGATTAACAAGGTACGGTACCGACGGCCGCTTCGGTATAATTTGAGTCGACTGAAGCAACCGGATGTCGCCACCGCATAAGTGCAGAATCTTGAAGCAGCGTTGCCGAATGAGCTCAATGAAGCCCCTCTCGAGGACCACTCGGGAAACTGGCAAAGCGCCAGCATGCTACCGTGATGGACTCTCCAAAGCGAGTCATCGATGTTCGTTGCTGCAGGCTACGCAGTTAACCTTAAGGGTGCGATGTGCACTAGCCCCTCTCTGAAGCAATGCCCCCTTGGTGATTCCGGAGAGACGTAGGGTTTGGCGACCATGCATAGGAATGGTTTAGTGGGTACGAGGAGAGAGTAGTCCTGGATTTTACTTTTGTTGTAGAAGACGGCCTGTCAGACCTACACTACCCTAACCTTCTGTTAGGGTGTCTGTTGAGCAGATTATCCCCCTATGGTGTAGAAGGAAAAAAAAGCCCCTCTCGTAGTCTGCTGGAGTGCACCCCATATGATAAAAGCAGTCATCAACAACGCAACTGAGACCAACGTTGGGTATGTGGAACGGATTCGATGGAATCATTGTTTCAATGAGTGTAGCGTGATTTTGGAAGAGAAGAACGCAGCGAGGGTGGTATTTACCAGCACGGTACCCGGGAGAGCGTGAAGTGATATAAAAGAACGCGAAAGAAGGGGATTGCGAACTAATGGAACAGTCGTTCACAAGAAACACGAAAGTTCTATCAGAAGATCAACGCATCCAGCAAAGGCTTCATCAAGATGTTTATAAGGAAGGTGTTAGCGTATAAGCAGTAAGTGGATGCGGGGAGTGCGGCACACTGCGGGGGAATGGAGGTGATAGCCGGCCAGTTCCAGACAAACAATTGAAAAGGCCACATCAACATTGCGTAAACAAACACGTTTCTGCCGACTTGAGGACTTCTGAGATCCACCCACGCATCTCACCACCACTATCAGAAAGCTTGTTGTTTGCGCTTTCTGTTAGTGGTGGTGAGGTGTGTGGGTGGAGTTTAAAAGGCCTCAAGTCGATAGAAACATGTTTGTTTACAAAATGCTGTTGTGGCCTTTTCAATTGTTGGTCTTGAGTTTGTTTATGCTGCAGAAGCGTTGCTATGCCGCATCGGCAACAGCATTCTAAACACGGATAACCAATGTTAACATATTTCCATGGCACTCATAAAATGAGTAATATTCCACCAGGTTTAAAATTTGCTCGTGCCCCCGCATTTTTGTTAATTATGAATACAATGGTGATTTCTTAACCAAAAGAGATTGCTTTAGCAAAAATATTGCAAAATATTTGCTTAAGCGGATGTACGAGCTAATTTGCAATCCGTGTAAGTAGGAAACACTCGATGAGTGTCATGGAGTTTGTCCAATTTTAGTGCTGAGAAAGTTAAGCGTGAATGGTTTCTGTGGGGTTGCTACGTTGCTAGGGCTGAAAGTTTTTGTTTGTCATCTCACTAGCGAAAAAAATTAAACACAAACTTGCCAGCTGTCGTTAGGTTTTCCAATATGGCGGATAGAGCAATCTGACATATTGGATTACCTTCCTTTTACTTACCTTGGGCTTCATACTGCGAGCCAAAATGTGCAGAGAGGTGAGGATGGGAGCATTTTGACGGACGAATGTGAGGTGATCGAACGGTGATGGAGCACTACGACGAACACCCGAGTGGTGCGGGGAGCGCATACATGGAAGACCAAGACAGCGGGAGAAATGACAGCACAGCAGAGAGCATTAATATCTAGCAGCTCAAGAAGAATAAGACTGCTGATAAGGATGGTATTTATCTCAGCTGAACTCACCAAGATCGACCAAGCGGCGTACGACAGTATCGACCGTAGAAAGCTATGGAAAATCATGGACAAGAACGGCTTCTCCGGGAAGCTCACTAGATTGATCAAAGCGACGATGGATGGTGTAAAAAAACTGCGTGCGATAGCGGGGACATTTTTACACAACATATCAAAAATTTAGAGATGTATCTTTTTCCTATCAAAAGTTATCTGCACTTTTGTAAATTATGGCACTTCAGCGCACTGGGCCAGGTGCCAATTGTTTACATAAATGCAGCGTTATTTCACAGTGTTTATGAACATTTATTTGAAATCTGAATCCACTAATGAAAAGTTGAAAGTTTCAGCTTTTCAAAACACCAAAAAAGTTTAAAAAGCACTGTCCGCATCATTGAGAACCAGTTAAAAACGGGAACGAACCTCCAATTTTCCCTAATTTGGCTGCAGGTGCCGTTGTGTATAGGGTGTGTGTTCCATCATTAATCTCACGCTCCCATATTCATCCTATTCGAAAACAAGCGATTACGGCACCGATTGATTCCGTTCTTTTTGTTTTCATGGGTGCTTACTTCTAACAAAAAATACAAAATAAAGAAACAAAACAAACAGCGCTTCAATCCTTTGTTTTTCGAAGGATGAAAATGGGAGCCACATGCTTAAGAAGGGAACCAATACCCTACATGCAGGCGTATTCTCTGATGCTGTTGGGTGCCGTTGCCGGTGCGCATGGAAATGTATAAAGAAAACGTGTCATGATGACCAAAAGTGCAGATAACTTTTGATAGGAAAAAGATACATCTCTAAATTTTTGATATGTTGTGTAAAAATGTCCCGCTTTCGATTGATGCAAAAATTTTGAAAATCGGTGGTTGCCAACATGGTGAAAAAACAGTTCTGGTATAATAATCCAAGATGGCGGCCAAAATCAATATGGCCGAACCAACTTTTTATAACTGTAAATAGTAGCCCTATCTTTCCTCTTTTCAACAACATTTTGTTATTAGGTGGTTTTAGTAGAAACTTTTGAGTTATAACGGTTTAAATGAGCCAACAATTGATCAAAATCGAGGGGTCCGCAAAAATGATTGTGGCTCTAACTAATGGGGGGGGGGTCCATCAAATTGGTTAACCAAATGCATTTTTTTTTTACTTTTTTGATGAGTACTTTGGGGGCATCCATTAAGTACGTCACGGTCCTAGGGGGGAGGGGGGGTTTACGAAAGTGTGACAAGCAATGTATTAGGCATAGGAAAAACCCGTACGAAGGGGGGAGGGGGGGGGGTCGAAAATTCCCAATTTTAGCGTGACGTACTTAATGGATGCCCCCTTTCAGAAAATCACCACCTCAAACATTTTTAAAGACATGGTGTAAATAGTGGGACGGTCTCAGCGAGAGTTACTCATGGATATTATAGCTAGAACATTTGGAAGGACGGACTAGCCCAGAGTTACTGGAAGGGAGAGTGGCGTCAATGTCAAAATTGGAACAGCGATCATCTGTCAAATCCATGCAAATTCCTGTTCCAAACGAGCAAAATTGGAATCATGAATTCAGCAAATGCTGTTCATCTTATATGAGCACCTGATCATTCTTCCATCGCTGGAAATCAATTGGCTGTTGAATTAGCTCGCACTAGAGCATCACATGAAAGTGGTCGTAAGCCAGCTATTTCGGTATGGAAGAGTTGGCTAAAGCTTCAGATTAACACCTGAAATGCCACTAAGCACAAACAATATTGGAATAGTTTGGAGTCATGTCATCAAACAAAATTGTATTGTACTGAGCCATCTCCAGCGGTTGCGAAGTAGATTAAGTACTAGAGACGTAAAGCTTTCCCTGACACAGACTTCAAGTCATAGAACTCTAGTGATGAAACCCGAAACGGGATGCCTAGTAAGGATTAGTTTTCCTAGACAAAACCAAACTATATACACAGAAACAAATACTGCGAACTAAAAGGCGAACTGCAATAGATAACACACTTCCAGGATCACTGATAGACCTTAATCAATAAACGCGAACGCATGTTACAAAAATACAACATAAAACCCTACAAATGCAAGGGTCGAACGTTGAGCGCCATGTTACAAAAACAAAAAAAAAATTATTTAAATGGAATAACATATTACGATAACCTTACAAATTCATTATATAGAGACATCATAAATTGACACAACACGACACAAAACACGGGCACCAGATGGACAACACCTTCCGATCGCAGGATGACGAGGTTTCTTTTATTGATTTAGGTCCATCAGTCATCCAGGAATCTGTAATCTTCAGACAATAAATCTGAGAAAATTGGATCAATTTTGAAACTTCATCCATTTTGTATGGGATGAAAAATTGATGAAAACCTTCAAAGCTCATTTACTCAAAAGTGGGGTTTTCTCACTTACACCTCTTTGCTTCCAACACCCTCAAATATAATCGTCGATTGAAGTGCATTTTATATGATTTTGATTGCCCCCTTTGCTCCCATAAATCCGGGCCTGTGCTCATATGCACATTCTGCCTGTTCAAATTTGTCAGACAACTTGCAGAAAATAATAATCAGAAGTCGAACAAAAATCCGACAAAATAGCGAGGAAAATCATTCGAACATGATTTTCAGGAATGATCAACACAGTAGGGGGGGGGGGGGGGGGGGTAAGACGGACATGTTTAGGAAACACTCTATTTTGACAGTGTAAACAATGCGATAATTAATTTTTTTTCTCCATACTATCTACTTCAACTAAGGTACTTTACAGTCTGCAAGCCGATTTTGCAATAAAATTTGATTTTCCATGACTTTTGAGATAATTAAAATGTGATCTTCAAATGTATGTTTTTTAACAGTGTGGGTAAGACGGACCGGTAGGGTGGGTAAGATGGACACGTTTGGAAAATTAGCTAATGCGCCATTAATTGTGTTAAATGATGTTTGTGGCCGTTTGTATTCGGTAGATCAATCATAGTAGAATCTAAATTTGGCCTTAAATTTCTTAGCGAAACGTGTTTTTGCAAATTAAAATCTATTTTGTAAATTGGAAACCTTCATAGACTGATAAACGCCTAACAGTATGCAATGCTCTGGTAATTTTACAAATGTGCTCATTCTGCGAATGGAGTGACGTGAGAAAAGTCGGAGTCGTATATCGAGGTGAGAAATCTCGACTCGAATGAGGTGACTCTCCATTTGATTTACACGGCGAGTCACTTCATTCGAGAGTGGATTCCTCATCTCGATATACGACTCCGACTTTTCTCACGTCACTCCATTCGCAGAATGAGCACAAAAGTTCAAGCTGCTCCAACAACAAAAATTCTAATATAATGAATTTTTGAACAAAAAATCAATATGAAATGCTTTATACGGCTTCCACAATCATTTTTGTACTCCATAGATTTGAATCTGTGAACAATTGTGCTCATTCTGCGAATGGAGTGACGTGAGAAAAGTCGGAGTCGTATATCGAGGTGAGAAATCTCGACTCGAATGAGGTGACTCTCCATTTGATTTACACGGCGAGTCACTTCATTCGAGAGTGGATTCCTCATCTCGATATACGACTCCGACTTTTCTCACGTCACTCCATTCGCAGAATGAGCACAAATGTGTGGGTTTTAATGTGTTTCTCATGGCACTATCAAAGTAACCCCAACACTGTCCGTCTTACCCACCCTCAAGGTGGACCGTCTTACCCCCATACAACGTAAAATATTCACTCCACCACCGTTATTCATAATCTATGAAATTTACCTAAATTTCGTTGTGTATAGGACGAAACAGTTTAAAATTACTGGGAAACGCAAAATAAAATGCAAAAACTTAGCAATTTAATGATAAAAAGCTTATTTATTGCCGCCTCAAAATTAGATCCCAGCACAAAAGCGTGTAGCCTGGTAAATGATTGATTATTTTTTGCACTTTTGACATATGTATTCTCTCATGGAGTGGTTGAATAATCATCAACTGATAAGAAGATAGAGTTAATCGTAAAAGAATTGTGCTCATTCTGCGAATGGAGTGACGTGAGAAAAGTCGGAGTCGTATATCGAGATGAGGAATCCACTCTCGAATGAAGTGACTCGCTGTGTAAATCAAATGGAGAGTCACCTCATTCGAATCGAGATTTCTCACCTCGATATACGACTCCGACTTTTCTCACGTCACTCCATTCGCAGAATGAGCACAATTGAATGATTTTGAGTGTGAGGCACATACAGAATCGATTTCAGATGATGATTAACCTGGGCTAGTTAGGGGAATATCTGTAAGTAGAAAGAAAATCGCGTTAAGTACTGTTCCTTTGAATTCCACTAAGAATTTGCATCCTTTGACAGATACGTATTTCGACCTCAACTGTAAGGTCGTCTTCAGTGGCTTGTACTTGACTCGACTTCTTAGTGGAATTCAAAGGAACAGTACTTAACGCGATTTCAGATGGTTTTGTGATGATAATCAATCACAACAAACTCTAACTCAAAATTCATTCATAATTTGTGCCGATTCTAATCTTATAACAGGATGATTTTCATTCAAAAGAGCGCAGTTAACTCATTTTGCTACAAAATCATTCAAAATTCGGATTCTGTGGATCTGTATCGCATTGAATGAAAAAAAAAAGATTTTTAACTTTTAACACCATAATTTCCTACTTGATTTTATATTAAAAAATGTACTCAACGAATTATTTTAAGACAACATTTTAAGGTTTTTGCCTGTAACTCAAAATTTCTGCAAGTTACATATCAATTGAATAGCCTCTGATCATTCAATTCTAGACGAACATTTGGAAAGTGCCTATCTGCTTTTTGTAAACAAATGTGTTTCTGTCTCTATAGGGCCCATCTGCATCCACCCACGCACATCAACATCCTTATCAGAAAGAGTGTTGTTCAAGCTATCTGTTAAGGGTGTTGATGTGCGTAGGTGGATGCAGATGGGCCCTACAGAGACAGAAACATGATTGTTTACAAAAATCAGATAGGCCCTTTTCAAATGTTCGTCTAGAATTGACATCACCTATTTTTATATTGGCCACCAAACCCAACATGGACCCAATGCTTGTACAACAGTGGCCCAACATTCGATAAAAATTGACCCGACATTCAATATTTTTTTCAGTCTGGCGGAATTTTGCAGGGTTTTTCGTGTTTCGTGCCCAGCAACTCATTCGAGTGACAATGTATTCAATTGGCAAGGATTCGCTTCTCATTTGATACGTCTGATGAATAGAAGGAAAAATGATTATAAAAAATAATTAGGTATTCCAATTAATTATTATTCCAAAATGCCAATTAATTATTATATCAAAATATTATATCAAAATAGTTTTGAAATATTCCACATCAGCCAATTGAACAGTCAGAAGATTTACTGGACATAATAGATTACAAATAGTAGCTTTGTACAATGAAAAAAGCTACAAGTACACCCGTAGACTTTAGGATGTAATCTCGAGAACGGTTTGAATGTCCTTAGACATCTTACCAGATCTGATGCTGTCTATTGAACTTTGAGATGTCCAGTAAGTCATGATAGATTACAAGTCGTGGCTTTGTATTATGAATGAAGTTACCGTTACACCCGTAGACTTCAGGATCTAAACTCCAGAACAGTTTGGATGACCTAAGATATCCCGACTGATCTGAAACTGTTTATTGAACTTTCAAAAGACATGACATGATAGATTACAAATCATAGCTTTGTATATGCAGAGTATTTTTTTTCTGGATATCCTAGGTCATCCAAACTGTTCTTAAGTTTAGATCCTAAAGTCTACGGCTGTAACGGTAACTTCTTTCATTATCTATATATATAAAAATGCAGTGGCATACGTGGGACCGCGCATAACTTGCGAACGGAAGGTCCAATTTTGGTCGTCTAAGTTTTGTTCTGTTAGTTATCACCCAAGGAAGGTTTATGAGCCAAAAAACATAGAAAAATTGAGAGTTTTTGAAAATCGATCTTCCATACATTTTGTGACCGGGGACTTGGTCTTGGATAGAAACTTGAAACGTCAAAAAACGCTGTAGGCAAGACAAAGTTTGCCGGGTACAGCTAGTCTATATAGGGTGTGGCTCCCTTTTTCATCCTACGAAAAACAAGGGGTTAGAGCGCTGTTTGATTTGTTTCTTGTTTTTGTATTTTCTGTTAGAAGTGAGCACCCATGTAAACACAAAGAACGGAATCAATCGGTGCCGTAATCGCTTGTTTTCGAATAGGATGAATATGGGAGCGTGAGATTACTGATAGCACACATACCCTATATAAAAATGCGTGGCATACGTGAGACCGCGCATAACTTGCGAACGGAAGGTCCGATTTTGATCGTCTAAGTTTAGTTCTGTTAGTTTTCACCCAAGGAAGGTTTATGAGGCATAAAACATGAAAAAACTGAGAGTTTTTGAAAATCGATCTTCCATATATTTTGACTGGGATTTGGTCTCGGCTAGAAACTTAAAACGTCAAAAAAACGCAGTAGGCAAGACAGAGTTTGCCGGGTACAGCTATTATAATTATATAATTAATTTATGGCTCCAATTTTGCTCGTTTGGAACAGTTTGTATGGATTTGACAGATGATCGCTGTTCCAATTTTGACATTGACGCCACTCTTCCTTCCAGTCACTCTAGGCTTGCCCTGTCGTTCGTGGTCCCACCTGCCAGCATGTACTTCAGTTTTCGACGCGTTCACCATTAGTCCGTCCTTCCAAATGTTCTACACTCTAAGAAAATGTTACTCTAAAATGAGTAAGATTCACACAAAACTGAGCTAAACTGGGACAGCTCAAAAAATGAGTAAATTGCATTTCCAGCAATAGCGCTGGCCCAAGTGTAAAAATCCAACCAATTTAGGCCGTATAATATTCTTCACATCAGCAAGAATATTATACGACCTAAACTGATGAGATTTTCGCACTTGGGCCAGCGCTATCGCTGGAAAAAAATTTTACTCATTTTTGAGTTGTCCCACTTCAGCTCCAAAATGAGTGAATTTTCTGACCGTGTTGCAGTTTGGATGACCTAAGATATCCCGACTGATCTGAAACTGTTTATTGAACTTTCAAAAGACTTACTGGACATGATAGATTACAAATCATAGCTTTGTATATACAGAGCAGAGTACAGTCGAACCTCCATGAGTCGATGTTCCTTGACACGATATCGACTCATGGAGGTAAATTTTTCCATACTGAAAAATAATTTCTGGGTTACTATGATGGTCCCCTTAAAAAGCTTCCCAAAGGATTTTTGTTCCACTAGTCGATATTTCCTTGAGTCGATGGTCCCTTCAATATCGACTCATGGAGGTTTTACTGTATTTTTTTCTGGACATCCTAGGTCATCCAAACTGTTCTTAAGTTTAGATCCTAAAGTCTACGGCTGTAACGGTAAATTCTTTCATTATATAATATAGGATATCCAGAAAAAAATACTCTGCATCATATTCTACCCTTTTTATGCGGTTAAGCACCAAAACTAAAGAAATATGTAGAAAAACTCTATAATATGTAGTGTTTCCATGTCACATGCACATATCTACCCATAGTATGTACATGGGAGAATTATGCGTAAAATGTTAGTAAAGATGATTAGCATAAAAGTAAAATTGTTCCAGATATTCTAGATATTCCAGAGCGTGTTATGAAAACTTTTTCAACATTCCCATCAATTGCGATAAACTACTTCGTATGTACCGAATATCGCAAGTTCAAGGTAAAATTGATTATCACCATCTGTAAGTACACGATGTAATTATCGCAAATGGTTTGTGGTGGTGACATAATTCTCATCGCACATAGGCATCTACATATCTACAGATAGATGTTTGTTTATCTATGCATTTAACGGTCATTTGTACACGACGGGGCATCAAACGACGACAAGCTATCCAGCCAACAGAACCACGCCACAGAACAAACCTATGCGTTGCATCTTTCTTCATGTTTCTTTGGCTCAGCTCAGCAACCTGAAGATGTTTCTATACTACATAAATACCTAGAAGAATATTTGAAACGATCATTCATTGTTACCGGTTTTCAACCGCACATTCTCCCATTCTATCGCACACGCATGCATCGCGGCGCGATCTAACCACCTAACCACCTGATGACGACAAACTTACAATAATGGGCGGTTACCGCCGCGGGTGGATGATGTGATCGCGACGTTTGACGATCCATGAACAGAGAGAGAGCACGCTGAAACAACGCGAGAAAAAAAAAACTCAGGCCCGACAAAATAATTACGATTATTCCAAGCATTCGCGATGAACGATCTTTATGCTCTCTTTTGTACCCCCTGTTTGGTTTCATTCAATTAAACACGCTCAAATTGGTTGAATTGTTTCATTATTTTTCACCCTGGGTGACATCCGAAAACGATACAGTCGCTTCATCGCCCATAAATAATAGTTTCAAATCCGATTTTGGAAAGTTGATTCGTGCTGATCGTTGGTTCTATCGTAATGTGAAGATCGTGTTCCTTCTATCTTCACGTTTAGAGCATAAGCTTTCACTCTCTTTGGTGGAATTCGATTTCAAAGGAAGGGTTCTTCTTGGGGAACGTCCCCACTGGAACAAAACCTGCTTCTCAGCTGTTCTATGCCACTTCCGCAGTTATTACCACAGAGCTTCTTTCACCAATTAACTATTTTGCATGTATATATATATATATATATATATATATAGCGTGGAAATCTGTGGCCCAAGGAAGAAACTTCCATTACGAAAATTTCCTGGACCGACCGGGAATCCTAATCGTTACCCTCAGCATGGTCATACTGAATACCCAGCATTTACAGCAGTAACTATGTGGGCCCCTTCAAAGGAAGGGTGTTAGCTTTATTATCGATCTCAGTCTTCTGTTGTCCAGTAAGACGACAGTTCGATTACTCTAGAATAAAGTATCCAACCATACCACATCAAAGAGCTAAGACTAGTCGTGCCATGGCCTATATTAGTAGAGTTGACGAGCCCAAATCCCTTTGCATGTAAGTAACAATTTTGTCGATTTTGAGCTGAGCATATAACAAAAATCTTCTGATTTCAAGCTTTCAGGACTTGAGATTATTTTTACGATGATTAGAAAAATTTCAAAAAATCGGAGAAATTCGGGTCGCTTTTGAAACTTCATACATTTTGTATGGGATAGAAATTTGGTGCAAAACTTTAAACCTCATTTACTTGAAAGTGGGTTTTTGTCACTTACGTTGGGAACCACAGAGCAGATCAGTAGTCTCTCCCTATACTGCTTTGAAATTGTCACATTCTTCCAGGGAATCTTTCAAAAATTCGTTCAAGGATTCCTTCAGAAATTTCTTTAGACATTTAATCAGAAATTTGTACAGAGATTCCTTCAACAAAACTTTTAGCAATTCCTTCAGAAACTATTCCAGCGTTTTTCAAAAGATGTTTCAAAAGCTCCTTCAAAAATCTGTACTGGGATGACTTTGGAAATTCTTCCAAGGAATTCACCATAAATTCCCCCCAGCAACTTCCAATTTGTTTACTAGCACAAATATCCCAAATGGAGGATAACGTGTAAGCCGGCCTTCTGATAGAAACTGCCCTAGGGGTTCCTTCACAAATTTTTCGAGTGATTCTTTCAGAAATTCTCCCATGGCTTTTGTTAATAATTCGACTAATAATTTCTTCAGAAATATCTCCGGAGATTTCTTTACAAATTTCTCCAAGGATTACTTTGAAAAAACTTCTACAGAATTTTTTTTTTAACTCTTTCATGGCCCCTTGCTGAAATCCATAATAGGATTCATTTAAAAAATCTTTAGCGAGTTGCTACAAAAATCTCCCAGCGATTCTTAAGAGAAATTCTTTCAGGGACTCCTTTGAAAACTCCTCGTAGATTAACTTAAAAAAAAAACATCCAGGAAATCCTAAAGAAATTATTTTACAAAGTCTTCTAGGGATTATTTTAGACTTCAGAATGTCCTCCTCCAGAATTTTTTTCAAGAACTAATTAAGAAAATTTTGGCACGGATAGCTTCCAAAAATGTTGCATGGATTCCTTTAGAAAATACTTCAAGAATTCCTTACAACAATTCTTGCATAGATTGTTCCAGATGTTGATCTACGATTTTTTCAGATTTTTTTTTCATGGAAGAATCAGAAATTTTTCAAAGCATTCATCTAGCTAACCTTTCATGATCTTTCTCAAAATATCTTGATTATTTTAAATGATTTACGAGTATAATAAGAATCAGTAATTCAAATCTCCTTCAAAATTTTATAAGAAGCTTTTTGACGATTTTTTTTAAGGATTGCTTAAGAAATTCTTCAAGAGATTTTTAATGAAATTCCTCAGATTTCTTCACAATCCTTTAGATATTCCTACAAGACACTTCTTCTTCTTCTTTATGGCTCTGCGTCCCCAGTGGGACTTGGCCTGTCTCTCTTCAATTTAGTGTTCTTAGAGCACTAACACAGTTATTAATTGAAGGCCTTTCTTTGCCTGCCATTGCATGAATTTGTACATTGTGTGGCAAGTACAATGATACACTATGCCCAGGAAGTCGAGATTGGCGCCGTCCCCGGATTGGCGATCCATAGCCTTAACCACTAGACTAACTGGAGACCCCATGACAGTTCTCTTCCAGAAATTGCTCCAAGATTTTTTTAAAGAAAATCCTCCAAGGATTCCTACAGTATTTTATCAACAGCGTCTATCAGAGATTCTTATAAGTGTTCCTACGGAAAAGCTTTAAGGCATTCTTACAGAAATTCCTGCAGAAATTCACACATAGATTTTCTCAGAAATTCCTCCAGGATTTCCCCCATACGTACCTCTAGGAATTTCTCTATGGATTCCTCTAGGAATTCATTGAAACAATGTTTAGGATTTTTATTAAGGTACACCGGGGCAAGTTGAAACGGGTGGGGCAAGATGAAACAGCGGGTTAGCATGATGTTTTCTATTGATGATAAACAATTTGATCGCCATAAAACCTAATTTTTGATTCAAGCAATCTTTTGGCGAATGATAAATTTCAAAATTGTATTGAAATCTATATCAAATCTTCGCGTTTCATCTTGCCCCGGTGTACCTTAGTAGAATTTTCCAGGATTTTTTTTCTAAAAGAGGCTTCGTTAGGTATTCCAGGAATTTCTACAGGTATTCCTCTTGGAATTTGTTTAGAAAATCCATCTTAAAATATGCCTGTTAAGAGGAAACAAACCATCATCGTTTAGTAAAAACTCAAAAGCAGTTTTCTCGCTGAAATCTCAACCAATGCTAATAAAAATTTATCACTGCACTGTGGTCATCATCTGGATAACAGTGTCATAATTTGCAATGACGGTTTTGTGACTTAGAGGAAGAAAACTGCTTTTGAATAATTGATGATTGCTGATGACTGAATGATGGTTATTTGAGCCTCAAGCAAAATGGTGCTTAAGTCGGGGAAACTTGATTAACTAGTTCTGATTTATCAAATATCTTGGCAGAAATCTGCTGAAGCATTACAATGACCTTTTTATGGAATTTGCTACAACTTTTGGAATTCAAACTAGTGGAGTACACGCCAAGACAGTATAAGGTATCTACCAAAAATATCAGGAATATATTTCAATTCTCGGTGAAGAAGAAATAAATCTTGAAAAAAAAGTTGGAAAGCTTTGAGGAAAAGTCTGACAAAAGAGCAGTTTGCATGCATCCGCCAAAAATATTGTCTTGTCATTGCTCAGGGATCTGTACAAAATAACGCCAAAGAATCACCCCATATACTCCGCTTATCGTGATTATCGACAAAGCGAGAAATATTTATAAAAAAAACTAAGTCAGAAAAGGATGTATGAGATTAACGCAGAGAAACAGACGTCACACTCTCATTGCTTCCCATCGATCATCTTTTTAACGGTTTTGGTCGATTGACCACTCGCGGTGCTGGTATCGTTTTTGCTCCTGTTTGACGTTCGCTCACTACTGCCACCTAGTGGTGGCCCGGCCAAACACAGTACGTTCAGCATTGGGCGATTACGTTTTCGTGACGATGTTTTCTAACGAAATTTGTTCTAAGTGAAACAGAAACAGACGTCTCTGTGCTAAATATGTCATAAGGTATTAGAGTGGGTCAACGTTGTATGGAGAAACTTTAAATTTGATCGTATCAACCCGGAACAAAGCTCTTTCAAGCTATACTAGCGTCCAAAACAACCGTGCAAAATTTGGGAGCGATTGGTTGCGTCCCCGTATTCCGCATTGCGATTGAAATTTGTATGGAATTTAGTATGGAAAAACGTGTTTTTTTGCATTTTTCTCATAAATTGAAATTTTTGGTCTTAAACGATCCAACTAATGACGTTAAAGTATAGCCTAGGATATGCCGAAAAGCTTTGCCGAAGACCGCAAAGTAATCCGACGCTTGTGAAAAAAGTTATTCGCTTGGTAACTTTGGCCAAAAATTGAGATTTTATTATTGATATTATTCCTTTACATGTTAAATGTTAAGCACCATCAGGCAATCTGTACGTTATAACTTTTTTCACAAGTGTCAGATCACTTCGCGGTCTTTGGCAAAGTTTTTCGGCATGCACTAGGCTATACTTTAACGTCATTAGTTATATCGTTTTGGACGAAAAATTTCAATTTATGAGAAAAATGCAAAAAAAACATGTTTTCCCATACTAAATTCCATACAAATTTCAATAGCAATGCGGAATACGGGGAAGCAACCAATCGTTCCCAAATTTTGCACAGTTACTTTGGACGCTAAAAGTAATTGAAAAAGCTTTGTTTCAAAAAAATCGACTTTGTTGACCCAGTCTAATAAGGTATGCTTTGGCCACAGACAAACAGACGTATCACTTGGAACAATTTGCAATAAAAATCATCGTCACGAAAACATAATCGCCCAATGCTAACCAGACTGTGTTGCGCAAACCACTCAGTAGGTGGCGGTAGTGAGCAAACGTCAAACAGGAGCAAAAACGATGCGAGCGCCGTGACCGAGCGATTTGCGAACTACAAAATATTTGAACTAACCGTTAACAAGGGTAACGATGAGAAGTGAGTAGAGTGAGACGTCTGTTTGTCTGTGCTTTGGCGTAGAGTGACTGGAAGGGAGAGTGGCGTCATGTTCCAATTTTGACAGGTCGCCTGCTCGTTTGGAACGGGAATTTGTATGGATTTGACAGATGATTGCTGTTCTAATTTTGACATTGATGCCACTCTCCCTTCCAGTCACTCTACTTTGGCGCTATTATGGGGGGTCCACAAAACAATTAATCGATATGAAATGCTCCGCGTGTCAAAAAGCTGAAACCCCCTGCAGCCAACGCACGATCGCATATGCTGTTGAATAGGATGCCCTTGTGGAGGCGATATGCCGACACGTCACACGCGGTCGAATGGAAGCATCGGAAGCATGTACGATTCTATAACATTCCCCAGAAAACCATTCCCCAGAATACCAATCCCCAGAATTCCATTCCCCAGAAAACCATTTCCCAGAATGTACCATTCCCCAGAATGTACCATTTCCCAGAAATCCATTCCCCAGAAATCCATTACCCAGAATGCACCATTCCCCAGAAATCCATTCCCCAGAATGTACCATTCCCCAGAAAAGCTTAATATACTCGTCTAAAAAGTTTAATTCGATACACAAACAGTACAATGTTGATCCTAATGATATGTTATAGGCAAGGATTTTAACATTATAGTGTAATTACGCGCAAACATCTATTTCTTATACGATATATCCATAAAAATATTCTACAATGGTTCAAACGTTTAATTACCGTGTACAATGGCTGCATGTTGATCTTTAAACCTATCTTGAAAGTTCACAAACTGTCCATTCCAGTTGCGTTGCTATAATATGTTTTGTTTTTGGCAGATTTGTGAAAATTGTGCAGCACTTGTTTCACGATGAATAAAGTTTTAAAAGTGATGTGCAAAATTTATAGAGAAAATGCATTTTCTTTTGATGTTGTTCAGTGTACAAGATGCTTATGGACCAGTTTATTTTCGGTTTATATTAAAAAGATTTTTCTGTCGAAAACTTTGAGTTAAGCCTGGAACACATAGCGTCCGTTCCGTCGAGGTTTGCGTTTTTTTGACAGTTTTCCCATGGGAAATGTGTCAAACTACTGTCACGCACACGCAAACGGATGCATTGTGTGGGGCACTTTACTCGGAAAGACTCAACTGACCACGTTTTTCTACGCAAATGGTTGGAGGAATCCATCCCAATGGATGTTCCTAATTATTCGCTTCAAAGGCCCTTCATTCATGCGGTATGAGAAGGGCTTTTATCCAAGCTTTTATCATTATTCCAATACTATGGAATAGAAAAAGTGATCATAGGTATAAGCAGTTTTAATGCCAGCAATTCTAAATATTTTTAATGAAGAAGGAAAAAGGTATCATTGTTTTCCTTTTGGCTTTCAAAAACCCAACAATGTTCCTTCTTTTAAAACATTTTTTTTCTTAGAATTAAGGCAATTAGTATTTTTTTTTTGAATTATAACTGCTTACATTTTCAACATAGATTCTCCCTTCTTTTCTACATAGGCTGTTCTTTCAAATTGCACTTTTCAGGAAATTATGGGCATTATTGCAACCACCGGTGTTAAATTGATGTTATATTTATTATATATTTTTTTTCAAATTTCTAAACACCTGTGCTTGTGGTGCCGATAATTACCTAAACATTGCAACTCGAAAGAACAGCCCATGTAGAAAAGAAGGGAAAATCTATGTTGAAAAAGTAAGCAGTTGTGATGCCGATAATTTCCTGAAAAGTGCAATTCGAAAGAACAGCCTATGCAGCAAAGAAGGAAACATCTATGTTGAAAATGAAAGCAGTTATAATTCCTATAATTGTACCAATTGCCTAAATTCTAAAAAAAAAGCTTGTATAAAAAAAGGAGCAGTGTTGGGTTTTTGAATGCCGAAAGGAAAACAATGTCACCACAGACAAACAGACGTAACACTTCGAACATTTTTCGATTCAAATTTTAGTCTCGGAAACAGATTCGCTTAATTCTAAAAGGACTGAATTTGGCCAACCATCAACTAGGTGGCAGTAGTGTCAAACTCGAACAAAAACGATGCGAGCGCCGCGGATTGGCAGTTGGTCAACCCTCAAATAAACCGTTAAATCGAAGTACGATGGCAATTATCAGAGTGTTACGTTTCCTTCTTCGTTAAAAAAATGTTTGAGTCGTTATAAGAATTGTTGGCATTACAACTGCTTATATGTTCATCAACAATTTTCCCTTCTTTTGCATAGTCTGTTCTTTCGAGTTGCACTTTTCAGGAAATTATCGGCATCGCAACTGCGCATATACTTTTTTAACATTGATTCTCCCTTCTTTTTCGGGAAATTATGGGCATTACAGCCTCCACCGGTGTTAAAATTGCTAAAATATTTATTTAATATTTTTTCAAATTTCTAAATACCTGTGCTTGTGGTGCCGATAATTACCTGAATAGTGTAACTCGAAAGAACAGCCTATGCAGAAAAGAAGGAAAAATGTATGTTGAAAAAGTAAGCAGTTGCGACGCCAATAATTATGCATCATCCGGCCAATGTTCACCTATGCATCGGCAGTTTGGGGCAACTGCGCCAAATCTCACCGCAAAAGGCTGCAAGTAAAACAGAACAAGCTGCTTAAGATGGTTCACAACCTGAACCCCAGGTACCCGACCGACGATCTCCACAAGCTGGCTGGGGTCGACACTATAGATAGTAGAGTAAACATAGATCCGTGATGATGAATCCGTTGTATCCAAACGAACTGTCAAAATCTGTATCCAAACGAGCATGACGTCATGATTCCAACAACACCAATGGAGCGCATGACGTCATATTCAACCGTCGCACTCTTGAAAAATACCTTTCACACGCTTGAAACATTTCACTCAGCGATGTCCGCGGATCTATGTTTACTCTACTATTATGTTTCCAGTTCAAAACCGAATTAGCGACATTTTTTCTTTGACTTCCGCTGCTTTTGCCTTGCGTTAAACACAATGTCGGAAGTGGGGCGCTGTATAGAGCACCAGGTGTACAATACAGCGCCCCACTTCCGACATTGTGTTTAACGCAAGGCAAAAGCAGCGGAAGTCAAAGAAATAATGTCACTAATTCGGTTTTGAACTGGAAACATAATATCTATAGTCGACACCATCGAAACAAGCATCAAACAGGCCACCAGATCCTTCAGGACTTCCTGTGAGATGTCAGCAAATCCGCTCATCGGAGCACTCATCCCTCAACATCTGTGATATTAGCTTTAAGACATTCTGAATTCTAGGGTTTTTTTTACTCTTTTCCCTATAAAAGCTTTACATAGCTAGTACTTTTATGTTGTATGTATTGATGTCTCCTATGATGAATTTGAATTGTTCCCAGTTGAAAGTTAAACCAAATCTCTGAAATGTAAATGTAAATATTAGATGTAGTATACCAATAATCTAAATTCAGGCCAAACATGTCTAAAGGTCCTATCTGCAGAAGAGAGGCTCTCTCTGGTTTCCCTCTCTTTTGTTAATATCTCAGCTGTTTATTTGTATTATGATTGTCTCCTTGCATTGAACGATGGTCAAAATAATCATCTTTTGATTTGTACTGCAAAAATAGTTGAAAAGTGTACCATTACATTGCAATAATTGAAAGAGAAAGTGAACAAAGAGAGCTTCTCAAATGCAGATAGGACCTATTGAAATGTTTGGCCTGAATTGTAAAGGCAAATCACACACTTAAATTAAATCGCCGACCTCAGCAAACGGATTGCCGAGAATCCAACAGCCGAGAATCCGGTAACAATTTTCACTGAATCTCGGTAAAAGTTTTACCGAGATGTCGTTAAAACTTTGCCGAGATCTCGGTAAACCAACTTTTTACCGAGATCTCGGTAAAGTTCACCGAGACTCGGTAATGGTTTACCGAAATCTCGGTAAAAATTTTACCGAGAATCAGTAAATATTTTACCGAGATATCAGCTGTTGGATTCTCGGTAAACCGTTTACCGAGATCAATTTCTGAATTTAAGTGTGCATGCTTACTTCCAAAGTTTTTAAGAATTTTTGGCAGAATGTTTCTTTCGGTGATTTCTTACGATTAAATATTTGATTTTTAGCGATAATTATAAACCATTCAGGGTCTCCAGTTAGCTTAGTGGTTAAGGCTATGGATCGCCAATCCGGAGACGGCGGGTTCGATTCCCGTTCCGGTCGGGAAAATTTTCTCGACTCCCTGGGCATAGAGTATCATTGTACTTGCCTCACAATATACAAATTCATGCAATGGCAGGCAAAGAAAGCCCTTCAATTAATAACTGTGGAATTGCTCAAAGAACACTAACTTGAAGAGAGGCAGGCCAAGTCCCAGTGCGGACGTAGAACCATAAAGAAGAAGAAGATAAACCATTCAGAAATAAAACAATAGTTTTATTTTCTTTCTGGGGAATGGTACATTCTGGGGAATGGATTTCTGGAGAATGGTACATTCTGGGGAATTGGTTTCTGGGAAATGGTTTTCTGGGGAATGGTACATTCTGGGGAATGGAATTCTGGGGATTGGTTTTCTGGGGAATGGTTTTCTGGGGAATGTTATAGAATCGCATGTACGCATAGGGGCTGTCCATAAACCACGTAGACTTTTTGGGGGGAGGGGGGGTCTGGCAAAAGTCTACGCTCCATACAAATTTCAAAATTTTTGTATGGACAAAAGTCTACGAGGGGGGAGGGTGGGGGGTTCTGAGATGACCAAATTTTGGTCTACGTGGTATATGAACAGCCCCATATGGCCTCCACTTTAGCATACTATTCTACATCATATACGACTTCGTTTTGGCTGGGTTAAGTCATCATAATACAAACTGCAAGTTTTAAACTTATTGGATATTAAAAATTTTCCCAAACTTTTTCATAAAATCGATGTAAAATGTACATACAAATCGAGGTATACCTGTATTTGCCACACGCATCGAGTAGCGTCAAATATTTGACAAGGAATGAATCAAAGAATAAACATAATGAAAATCGAGTGAAAGCAGTATGTTTGAGCATTTTTTTGTCAAATATTTGACCCTGTGTTAGTATCTTAACAAATGTAAAATGTACAATAGACAGAGAAAGTTCCTAATTAAAATCTGTGGAAGAACTCTATTGAACACAAGCTGAGATGCAGGATTAGCTCCAGAAAAGAATGAAGAATGTGTTGAAAAATTAATAAATTGTCACTGTTTAGAATTAGTCCAAGCATGTATATTTGTGATGAACCTAAAGTTGAAGCCTTCATTTTAGAATTTTAGATAAACAATACAAAACTACAATCTAACTATACATTTTTAATATGCTACTTATTATCAAAAACGATTGCACGTTTCATATATTGGATATGGTGAACACCGATGCCAAAAACCATAACCGTATTGATTTAAACATGACGGATCGCATTTATTTCGAGCGTGAATGGTGATTGTACTTATCGGATCTAGTTATTCGAAGTTGAGAAAATCATGTACATATATGTAGGTATAACGATACTTTAATAGCTTGTTTTAAAATTTATTGCTATTGAAGTTTAATAAACAAGAATTAGGAGAGTCCCTCCTACTTTTAATTTCAAAAGATACTGCAATATCCGTTAATACAACACTTGAAAATCACTCGAGCGTAGTATGATGTCAATAGAGGCATATCGTCTGTACATCACTTCTTCCAAACGAAACGTGATTTTGCGTCCCATTTCCCAAGCAAGAACCCGAACGCCAACAGATAACCGTTAGGTATTTTGCACTATCGAAGAACCTAGTCGCTAGGTATTATTTAAAGTTCATCACACTTACCGTGTGCACCTTTGCGTTGCACTCTTTCTTTCAACTGCACTGCTGGACACCGCGGACTGGATGACGACACTGATGATGACGAACTATCCACCTTTCCACTTGTCGTTGGCTGATACCGAGCTTCAAACAAAATGCTGCGGCGCAGATCGCCTCCTAGAACAACACCCAACTCGGCGGGGCCCGTCCGCCCTAGAGATGCACTCGCGAGAGTCGAGAAAGCGTCGCACAATAATGCTAATGATGCACCGCGACTGCGTTCTTCTTTGGTCCGAAGATAAAGAACACCCGCCCGAGGTCAGGAATGTGATATGAATGTGTATAGCATGTGGGTTGAGACTTGAGAGACTCTTGAACTTGAACTAGAGAACCCGCTGCCCGGGACGAACGTGAGACTACGCAGCTTTAACTGACCGACCGCTCGATGGAGACTGCAGCAGAGTGTGGATTCATCGCGTCGTACACCTAGCGCTAGGCGCAGTCAGTCATCTCTCGCCCTCGCGCCGGCTTAATCAAGTCTTCTCTCTTTTGGTTGGAGCTGAGCTTATACGGCTTATACGGGTTGCGTTGTGATGCATCGTTGAAAACACCATTCGGAGAGGATTGTGTGACCATGGCGGTTTTATTACCTGGTGAGAGAAAGCTGAGTTGGATTTTTTTTACCTATCATCCACCTTATTGTTGGTTGAAATAGTAGTTCTAAACCTATTGAGTGTTAAGATCGCTTGTTGACGTTGGATAACGTCCCAAGGAACAATTCAAAGTCATTAATAAGCATGCTTGTCGGACTATTGCTGGTGTATAACATTCTCAGCTGAACAAAAACAAATGCTGAATAATAAGCAGAAATGATGCTATTTACATTGTGTATAAGCCAAAATTCAACATTTGGCACGTATGTGAACAGCAATTTAATTATAAGCTTAAGGACAGACTTGTTAGAATCCCAATATGGCCGACTTTGGCACCTACTCACGATTTTGAGAGCACAAATCTCTTCGTAAACAAAACCAGCGCACCTGAGCTTCTTATTTTAAGCTTATTACAAGTGAGCAAGAACAGAATAATAAAATACATTGTGGTTTGAAGCTTGCTTCTTGAGATTTGTGTGTCTGAAGTTTTGATGCACTGTCAAACCGGGATTCTAAGACGTTTGTCCTTAACAAACGTCAGCAATTTTCGTTTTTCGAATGAATGTCATCAGTTTCGTACCTTTTAATTCAGCCCTATTCTTCGAAAAAAATGTGCGCCGGAATTCGCCTACAGCTTGAACATGTTCGGAGTGCTATTGTAACGGTTCTGGGATTCGAACACTGTCTATGATCCAAATTTCATAGAATGTATCTACTAGTCGATTACATTAAATTTTGTCCTTTTGCCTCTTTAAGTCCAAAACCAAAGATTTCTCACGAGTTTTCTTGAGTCACCGTCCCATTTCGCAAAATGAACACTAAACATTTCGACGGCATCGACGCTTTTTTATTATTCCAAAACAAAGTCAACCCAACCTGCGGCTTTTTATGCAAATATAACCTCGAATACAACACATGTGATTGTAACGATCTTCGCGGTGAGACTTCCGGTTCTTCAAAACCATTTCATTAAAACACGACGTTCTTCGAGACACGTTCCTCAGTCGCTATTTTGAAGTTCAAAATCAATTCGACGGCCTTCAAGGCACGTCCCTCTTCCCTCGATCTTCTTTTGAATTTCTCGACGGCCTTCGAGGCGCGTCACCCTTTTTCTTTTCTCGATAGCCTCCGAGACGCATCTTTCTTTTCCATGTTTCGACGGCCTTCCATGCACGTCCCTTTTTGCATTTTTCGACGGCCTTCGAGGCGCGTCACTCTTTCCCATTTCTCGACGGCCTTCCAGGCGCGTCCCTTTTTCGCATTTCTCGACGGCCTTCGAGGCGCGCCCTTTTTTCGCATTTCCGACGGCCTTCGAGGCGTGCCCTTTTTTCGTATTTCCGACGGCCTTCGAGGCGCGCCCTTTTTTCGCATTTTTCGACGGCCTTCGAGGCGCGCCCTTTTTTCGCATTTGTAACCGTTTGGTTACAAATTGTTGGTTTTTGTTTTGATTTTTATGTTGTTTGTCGGACCCGTCACGTTTCTTGTGTAAGACAGTAGGAAAATACCACAGAAGTGAAAGGGTCAAGTGCCGCTGTAACTGTTTTGTCGCTACCAATCATGACGATGGCTGAAGCAATGAGCGCGATGCAATAAACGATGAGAATGACGGAATGGGAAAAGTTAAAAATTGGAACAGCCATTGCCCGAATTAGGCTGAGAATTCTAGTATCAGGCGTCCGTGTGCTTAGACGTGTTTTAGTGCAGTGGATTACGTGGAATACCCCCCCCCCCCCCTTTACTAGCATTTGCTAGAGGAATCGTTGGGGAAGATACCGCTCAGGTAATTTGGATACCCTGCACTTTATTTGTAGATCGTTTTTAAAACTGTACCCGTCCATTAGGACCTCTTTTGTTTGGACCTCAAAAAGGTCTGCCGTCCAGCACACGGCTCGGCCCGTGGAACCGGGAACGGTTCCCGCGCCTAACCGTCAAGGAACATCAGTCCTCATAGGAGGACGTACAGCTCGGGCCGAAGGCCCTAAACGCCAAGGAGCTTTCCCCTCTCGACTTCCCAAGGTGGCCATGCCACGGTCGGTCGATTGCGCCCACGAGGGAAGACGCCAGTGATCCCCCCCCCCCCCCCAGCAACGCCCGCTGGTCCCGTCGGCCGAGTACCGGCCCCGCTCGCCTTGCCATCCGGCGAGATTTCCGGCCGCACAGCTCGACTGGAGTCGCTGTGTCGGCCAACGAACCCCGCATCAACACTCAGCAGCGGTATGTACCGGTACCAACATTAGAATAGGCCACACATAACAAATTAACACAGATTTTATACACAGAACAACACGCACACGCCACAATTAGGGTTTTTAATAAAAATATATAAGAAACGTTAAAGATCCGTGTTAAGTTTTTGTATCGCGAAAGTGCCCTTGATTACCCAGTAGCTAGCCGACCCTGGGATTACCGGAGAGTCTCTTGTGTCTTGAGTCGGTCCGGCACTGTCATATTGACGATTCGTTTCACTTGGCACCCAGCCAAAAGTCCGCGAAAGGTAATCAAGGGACCGAAGTAGCATACAAAAATCTAACGATTTTTGCCGACGGGAGGTGGCAGGGATACGTGCTTGCACGTATGTCTCCCCTCATGCGCGATCTGCCACTTTAGGTGATAAAACTGTGATTAATCGAAGCTTTTGCTTCAAAAGAGGTCCTGAGCACACCACGGACACATTTGCTCTTGATTTTCGTTTTTACCGTCCAAAAATTCGTTGATGTTGGCAAATTTTGTGTTTCGTGAATCGTTTATGTTGATATGTTTTCCGATCATAATTGAACTTTACTGTACATACTTGTCCAATCAATCATGACAACAATAGCGCACTATTTATTTTAACCCGTTTGTTTTGATCCGTCCCATTGTTTTAAGATTTTATTTCACCCACAACACACTCACACCTGATTCTCATACGATGACACGCAAGCGGCGAGCAAAGGCTAAGGCCAATTATAAACCAATCAATTGGCAGCCGTCGACGTACGATGCGGACGAGTCGGACTTAGAGGAATGGTTTGAAATGCCTCGTCCGTTGCTCTCGACGCATCCCAACTACCCGCTAGAGGAGTTGGAGCTGGACCTCGAAGAAACTTTGCATACCATTCGGGAGCAAAGGACTTCGGGGGTAAGGGTTCATTCAAATATTACGTAACGCAATGAGGGGAGGGAGGGGGTCTAGCACTGTGTTACACTTCATACAAAATTTCAAAATCTTCCATACAAAAGTTGTTACGTGGGGGAGGGAGGGGGTCTAAAATTGTCATATTTTGCGTTACGTAATATTTGAACGAACCCTAATGATGCCAGCAGACGTCATAAAAATTAAAAGAATCATCTACCTTTTTATGCGTGACATGAACATCGTCACATGCGATGTAAATTCTCGTTATTTGCCCCCCAGCGCGACATGCGAATATAGGGCGCCGGAATCAGAACCAGAGGAAGAGATCGAATTGATCATCCCTAGTTCCGATTCCGATGACTTAGAAATGTCATTCAGCGAGCCCGAACCTGATTCGGAAGACCATCTTCAGGTCGAAAAGGGAACGAAAAGGAGCCCAGTGTCACGCTACTCTTCTGGTTACTTTTCCCCCGAATTTGACACCAGTAAGTCGGTGCTTCATTCATCGAGTTTTCCCCGATACTTACCTGGTGAAGCTTTCCTTACTTCCAAAGAACAAACTTCGAACCCCGAATCTCTACGAAAGCAGACCCGGTCGTTCAAGATCCGGAAAAAGGCCAACCTAAATCTTCGAGCGGAACCTACGGCCAAAGAACTGTGCAGCGAAAACCTATCTTCGATCTTGGAACCCTACCCTTCAACGAATATTCCCCGTTCCGGACGCACACCTGGAACCCCCCAAAAGGTATTTTCTCACAACAAAAAGAAGAACAAATCCATCTAAATTTTCAATAAATTTATTCAGTATCATTTTCTTTTCACTTCACTTTCAATTCTTCGGCAGTTTGCCATTCATCCGGTGAGGTGCGGGAGTAACAACTTTTCCCCAGTTGCCGACGGCAGACATCGCCGAATGGAAGTGATCTGTAAAAGAGTAAATGAACCGCTTTTTAACAATTAAATAACACCGAAGGACTATGGAATTTGTTAGTCGATTGTGTTAGTTGTTATGGGAATCGTTAGCAGTTAGTCCTAGATTAGTCGAACCGACGGATGAAAGATTCCGGTCGGTCGTTGAAAAGGCTAGCATGCAAGTAAAAATAGATCCAACTTACCTTGATTTATTACGGGGATTCATATCAGGGCTGGTAGGACCGGTGGAAGGTGCGAGGGGTGATCATATACCCTCACTTCCCCACCTGCAGAGCGCCTGAGAGGGGATCGCCCGCTGAATCATTGGCCAAAGTCTATAAAAACACCAATCACCTTAGAGAGGTTTGATTATTTTACAGTGTACACTTTACTTACCTGATGTCGTCTTGCAGAGACAAGACCGTCATCACGGTGTCCCGGGACAAGTATGGGTTTGCTATGAGCGCTTGCACGCTGACGTCATCATTATCTCCTTCTCTTTCTTTCCTTCGGCGTCGGTCCATAAAGCCGCCCTTGCCCTCAAAAAAAACTTGAGGGCAATGTTTACAAATCGTATGGGAATTCGATGAGGTTATGTTTTTGATGCAAGCCTCTATGGGCCAATCTTTCGTCGCAAAGATTGTTGCCGCATAGCCCAACAACCCAAGAATGACTGAGTTCATTCATCTAAAAAGACAAAATACACACGAAGATCAGTCTTCGGTATGTTTTACTATAGTACGTACTACTTACCTATACATATCCGCAAAAAAGGCCACTTTTGCACTTTTCTCTTCGAAATTGATTTACGACTGCACAGCATAAACATAAACATAACGAACAATAGATCTCGAGATGCTGTGTCAGTCCACTTTGACAGATTCATGACGTTTCGCAAACTGTCATTGTCACTGTTGTGTCAAACAGTTTGCCCGCCGGCGAATCAATCCCGCCTGGGGATTCGGCCGTGCTGATCGAATGTGATCTATGTGTTGTAAATATTTGTAAATAGGGTTGTAAAATTGTTTTTCGATGCGCATCAATGTAAATAGTTTATAAATGTTGTCTACCCATAATACGGGATATTTTATAAGAATTTTTAAAATGTTTTGTACATATTTTGCATGTGTTAATTTATTTCGTTTTCCGATTTTAAAATGTTTATTGTGCACGTACGGAAGTATTATTTTAGCATGTTTTATTATTTATATTTTTAATTTGTTGTTAAGTTCAATTATGATACCGCGCGGTAGTAGCTAGTAGATTTTTAAATTGTTGTTGTTTGTAATTTTGTAAATATTTTGAAATGTTTGTTGTACATCCACGAACCGATGGCAGCCGAAGATGACTTGAGAGAGTGAATTGAAAAAAAAATGCAAAATCTCTTCGTGCTTTCGCATTTTTTTCATCGGGGTGGTGGATAGTGTAACCGTTTGGTTACAAATTGTTGGTTTTTGTTTTGATTTTTATGTTGTTTGTCGGACCCGTCACGTTTCTTGTGTAAGACAGTAGGAAAATACCACAGAAGTGAAAGGGTCAAGTGCCGCTGTAACTGTTTTGTCGCTACCAATCATGACGATGGCTGAAGCAATGAGCGCGATGCAATAAACGATGAGAATGACGGAATGGGAAAAGTTAAAAATTGGAACAGCCATTGCCCGAATTAGGCTGAGAATTCTAGTATCAGGCGTCCGTGTGCTTAGACGTGTTTTAGTGCAGTGGATTACGTGGAATACCCCCCCCCCCCCCCCTTTACTAGCATTTGCTAGAGGAATCGTTGGGGAAGATACCGCTCAGGTAATTTGGATACCCTGCACTTTATTTGTAGATCGTTTTTAAAACTGTACCCGTCCATTAGGACCTCTTTTGTTTGGACCTCAAAAAGGTCTACCGTCCAGCACACGGCTCGGCCCGTGGAACCGGGAACGGTTCCCGCGCCTAACCGTCAAGGAACATCAGTCCTCATAGGAGGACGTACAGCTCGGGCCGAAGGCCCTAAACGCCAAGGAGCTTTCCCCTCTCGACTTCCCAAGGTGGCCATGCCACGGTCGGTCGATTGCGCCCACGAGGGAAGACGCCAGTGATCCCCCCCCCCCCCAGCAACGCCCGCTGGTCCCGTCGGCCGAGTACCGGCCCCGCTCGCCTTGCCATCCGGCGAGATTTCCGGCCGCACAGCTCGACTGGTTACGTTTGGTTACAAATTGTTGTTTTTCGCGTTTCGATTTTATGTTGTAAAGTTTAATTATGATACCGCGCGGTAGTAGTGTTAGTAGATTTTTTAATATGTTGTTGCCTTGTTTTGTAATTATTTTAAATTGTTGGTTGTACATCCACGAACCGATGGCGGCCGAAGACGACTTGAGAGAGTGAATTGAAAAAAAAATGCAAAATCTCTTCGTGCTTTCGCATTTTTTTCATCGGGGTGGTGGATAGTGTAACCGTTCGGTTACAGATGGTTGATTTTTGTTTTGTATTATATGTTGTTTGTCGGACCCTTCACGTTTCTTGTGTAAAAACAGTAGGAAATTACCACAGAAGTGAAAGGGTCAAGTACCGCTGTAACTGTATTGTCGCTACCAAGAATGTAATATGGCTGGCTGAAAAATAATATTAAAAAGTGGAATGGGAGATGATTAAAATTGAGCTGCCATTGCCCAAAATTAGGCAGCTTTTATAATCAGGCGTCCGTGTGCTAAGACGTGTTTGAAATAGTGCAGTGGTTATAAGATTTGAATCTCGGAAACCGACCCCCCCCCCATGGCCCTTAGCAGGAGCTAAGTGGGAGATTGGGAAGAATACCGTTCAGGTAAATAAGATACTCTGCACATTGCATAGCAATTGGTTTTAAAATGAACTGTCCTTTAGGACCTCTTTTGTTGGACCTAAATAGGTCTCCGTCCAGCACACGGCTCGGCCCGTGGAACCGGGAACGGTTCCCGCGCCTAACCGTCAAAGATCGCCAGTCCTCATAGGAGGTTTAACAGCTCGGGCCGAAGGCCCTAATCGTAAAGGAGCTTTCCCCTCTCGGCCGTCCAAGGTGGTTAGTCCACGGCCGGCCGATTGCGTCCACGAGGGAAGACGCCTGCATCCCCCCCAGCAACGCCCGCTGGTCCCGTCGGCCGAGTACCGGCCTCGACACCGCTCGCCTTGCCATCCGGCGAGATTTCCGGCCGCACAGCTCGACTGGAGTCGCTGTGTCGGCCACCGAACCCACCACCAACGAGAAGCAGCGGTATGTACCGGTACCACCGAGTAGAATAGGTAACACATAACAAATTTACACTAAATTATTACACAGAACAACACGCACACTCAACAAATAGGAATTTAATAAATTATACTAGTAACGTAAAGGTTCCTGTGTTTAGTTTTTGTATCGCGAAAGTGCCCTTGATTACCCAGTAGCTAGCCGACCCTGGGATTGCCGGAGAGTCTCTTGTGTCCTGAGTCGGCCCGGCACTGTGATATGTTACCGATTCGTTTCACATTTCCGACGGCCTTCGAGGCGCACTCTGTTTTTCGCATTTTTCGATGGCCTTCGAGGCGCGCTCCTTTTTTGCATTTCCGACGGCCTTCGAGGCGCGCCCTTTTTTTTCGCAATTTTCGACGGCCTTCGAGGCGCGCCTTTTTTTCGCATTTCCGACGGCCTTCGAGGCGCGCCCTTTTTTCGGCTTTCCGACGGCCTTCGAGGCGCGCCCTTTTTTTCGCATTTTCGACGGCCTTCGAGGCGCGCCTTTTTTTCGCATTTCCGACGGCCTTCGAGGCGCGCCCTGTTTTTCGCATTTTTCGACGGCCTTCGAGGCGCGCTCCTTTTTTGCATTTCCGATGGCCTTCGAGGCGCGCCCTTTTTTCGCAATTTTCGACGGCCTTCGAGGCGCGCCCTTTTTTCGGCTTTCCGACGGCCTTCGAGGCGCGCCCTTTTTTTCGCATTTCCGACGGCCTTCGAGGCTCGCCCTTTTTTCGGCTTTCCGACGGCCTTCGAGGCGCGCCTTTTTTTCGCATTTTTCGACGGCCTTCGAGGCGCGCCCTTTTTTTCGCATTTCCGACGGCCTTCGAGGCGCGTCTTTCGATTCCGAAAATCGAACATAACCTAGCCGACGGTCTTCGAGACACGTCTCTTAGCATGGCATACTGGAAAATCAGGTCATTCGGACGGTCCTCGCGAAGCGTCTTTTATATTTTTCAATCCAAAACTTCTATTCGGTGAACGACGTGACCACTCCTTTGCACATCTTGAACGAAAAAAAAAACAAACTCATACCTGCCGCTTCACCACGATCTGCATTTTTCAATCATTTTCACTTTTAATTTTACTTAACTGGCTGAGCGATTCTCACCTATGTTTGAGTTTATGGCAAAAAAAAGTCGCAATAAAGCCTGGCAGGATTGCCATTGTGGGAATTTAGCTGATGGTCCTCGATGAGAATCGCCCAGCGCAGCGACCCGATACACTGCACGTCCGACGTGGTCGAACGCTGACCAAAGAAAGAGGAAGAGTCGTGGCCTGCTGTGATGTCATCAGCAGCTATCACTCGATAGCGTGGGCGTTACCCTGGGTGGGGAATGTGCGTGCGTTATCAGTTGTCTGTTGACATATTGGGGGATAAGACTCTATACACACTAAGAGATGCTTATTGTCAGACATATACCACACAACATTAATTTTCGGCTTTTCAGGTAACCCGATGAACAGTTGACAAAAACATAGTCTCAGACCATATTTGAGACAACCAGAATCGGTTCCAGGTGTCCCGCCGGAAGTGGTCAAACGTAAAATTTAACAAAACCCATGCAAGCTGCACATCAAATAGCGGAATTATAAAAGTGAATAAAATAAGTGTCAAAGCGATAAATCAAATTGTGGCTTTTTTGATATCATGTAAACGTTGGGTAAGATTATAAGTGAAGAAATGGTCTAAGCGATCTCTTTAAATCACACCATTTCAAATTCCTGCGGTGTTAATGTATAGTAGGATGGATCATCGTTTTATGGAAAAAATATAATTTAATCGCATCAACACCTTATACAGTTTTTCAATTTTCACTCTCCTTCCCGAGCAGAAGGGCATACCTTACAAATACCATGCGAACAGCAACATGTGCTTTAATACTGTTCCCGAGAGGGAAACCAGGTTTTTAGAGCGGCTCAAGTTTTTTGTAGCAACGCTTAAACTGTGGAATTTATTAACAAAAAAATCAATTAGCACAATTGACAACACAAACTTAATTACTAACAACTTACAATTAAGTGGTTTCCTCTGCCACGACTTCTTTCTACTCTTCAATTATGGCTGGTTTAAGTTAGGTGCTGTTACCCTAAATTGGAGGATTGTTGCGTGGATGCTAGTGGAATCACAAACGGTTCGAAATGGTGAACTTATTTTGCATAGTTTCTCTTTTCATGCATCTACTTACAATAGTAACCACTTGCACGGTAAGTTTTGGTTATTTCTCCTTGTTTCAGGTGTCACCAGGTATCGTTAATTGCACACCTGGGAAAGTAGACAGGTAAGTATTTACACTATTTTTCTGGCCAAATTCACACGTTTTCACTATACATGTTTACTTACGGATTCTACCCACTAATTTCCCACACTCTTATCCTGTTTTAAGTTTTCAACACACTTCCAACCACTAATTATTTGGCGCGATAAAATTCAACTTATTTGCAGAACTATCAATCCAGTTTGTATACAATGGCGAAACTGTAGTTCGGCTCTTGTTTGTTTATCGCTTGCTCTATCAATCTATCGCTTATTTACTCTCATCTTACCTCTATTTTACCTACCACTACTAACGCGCAAGAACTGTCATGCTGCAATTATGCTCATGTTAGACTGGTCCATTTTTAGACCGGTTCAAAAAAAAACCTTAGTTGCGGCGTCGCAACACCTCAGCCCGTAACATCCGGCATTTCCGGATTTACATTACTTAACGCCGCAAGCTTTACTACGTCTTGTCTCTGCACTTTACCATCTACGTCCTCACGTTGGTCTATCGAGATTGTCCGTCTGAGACCATGATTACCGCAACGTTGAAGATCCATCTAGAAGACTTCCGGGGTTTCCCGTCGACCACGAATAGTTGCACTCGTCGACCGCCTGCTGAATTGAACCACTGCCAGCCGCTTCCGCTAGTGTCGTTGGCAGAATTTCGCCCGACAATTTGCGCCCCTCATCGAGCGCGCGCATCACCACACACTTCTCCTTTCGCCCATCGATTTTGACTTCCTCTGGTTTTGCGTCACTTGCGACGAGCTTTCTCGACGGCCGCTTTTCCTCGTACAGCTGCGGCAACAACTCGCTGCGGTGCCTCGTCGAAAACCGAGTCGAAAACGCTGATCCCCACTTGGATCCCTGATCGCTCCTAGGACTCTCTCCTTCGCCATCAAATGCGTCGGTGGCGTCGGTTTCGCCTTTTCTAGGCTCCGTCGAGCTTCCGGCGAGTTGATCATCCCGTTTCGGATTTCGAACCCGCCTATTTTGTTGTTCAGCCTGTCTTCTTGCGTTCGGGACGAGAACCGCCATGTTCGTGGCGATTTTTCCAGATCTGTCCGGATGACGACACGTTGTAATTTTTTGTGTCCGGGTCTTCGACAGCGATTCGGCTTCGCAGCGATCGCCGACGAGTTGGGTGGTTCGCTCTCTTATTCGCTGGGCCCATTTCTTCTCTACGGTGCCCCGTGAAATTGTCACCACTGATTCTTTCGACGCAAAATAACTCTCGGGCGGCAGATCCTCGTTTGTTACCTGCCGGTGGTAACCGAGATAGTTGTCGGCCGCCGCTGGGGTTTGTTGTCGCGGCCCATAGACCGTCCATCCAAGTTTGGTGCAAACAGCAATCGGTTCCATTGGCGTACCCACCTTAGCTTCTACCGGTACGAACGCGTGGATGTTGTTCACACCAATCAGCAACTGCGGTTGTCCATCGTACGATTCGATGGGCAGCCCTCGCATGTGCTCGTACTGTGCTGCAAACTCCTCAGAATCCAACCTTTGATGTGGCAGCATCAATTTGTCCACCGTGTGCACTGTGTGCAACAGCATCTTACCGCCGGCAGCAGCACCTGTTCCCGACGCCCACAGACTCATTCTTCGGGAATCCTCCACTCTCGACGTGTTTCCCGTCCACCGGATGGTCAATCGCTCTTGTACTCCGACCGCGCCCAGACGGTCGGCGAGCTTTTTCTCCAGCAGCGTGACGGATGCTCCTTCGTCCAGGAACGCCAACACGGAAACTGTTCTGCCTCCGCAGTGCAGCTGTACCGGAACGATCCGGAACAAGACCGGAACAAGCAGTTTGTCCTTATGGGTGCACTAAGCCCGACCGTGTTTCCGACCGGATGCATGAGTGAGTTGTGGAACTCTCTGCAGTCGCCGATGTTGCAGCGGATTTTCAATTTGCACTGCCCGTCGTGCTCGTTGAGGCAGACATGGCATAACTTCTCGTGCGTCACCAGCTTCAAACGCTCATCGTACCGCAACTTCTTGAAATCCGCGCAGTGCTGCAGTTGATGATCCTTGGATTGGCACACCTTGCACGGTTTCAGCTTACTCTCTTCACTTGTGTTGTAGGTCGAACTGCTGGCTTCGCAGTGACAGTATAGCCCAGCCTCATTCGAACTCTCCTCTTCGGATTGGGAATCTGATTCGGACGATGGCGGTGGATTGAACTCCGCGTCAACATTAGCTTCGCAGGCGTCTGCCACGATGTCCATCAGGAAATCCGTCAGCGTCCTCAAGGTTGTTTCCCCTCGACCTCGCCGGTAATGAACCCACTCACGCTTTTCCCGATCCGGCAGCTTGGCAACCAGCGACTTTATCAGCAGCGGGTTGACGAGATGTTGCCGTAGATCCGCTGCCTCCAGATGGCCGCAGAGTTGCTCCACCGTGTTTCCGAAAGGAACAAAACTCTTCAGATTGTCCGGCCTCGGGGGTTCCAGCTGGTTCACCTTGTCCAGCAGGCATTGAAGCAGTTGTTCAGGGCGGCCAAAGTGCCGGCGCAGCTTTTCGATGACCTGCGGAATGGTTTCGGGAAGTAGTAACTGCCCGGACACCAGCTCAAGAGCGTCGCCTTCCAGGGCTTCCTGTAGTCGCATCAAGTTTTCGTGGTTCATGTAGCCGCAGACATCGTTGGACACTTTGTAGGCCGCGTAGAACAATGGCCACTGCGCTGGTTTGCCGGAGAATTTTGGGAGTTTGTAAGTTAACCCCATCCTCGCGGCCAGCTGGGCATTTGTCGGTCCGGTCTGCTGCTTCCCCAGCCCGTTTTGGCTGACACTTCCCACTTTCTTGCACGTCTTCCTCGGAGCGCTTTTTCTCGCCCTGGTTTCCATGGAAGAATCCGAATTCTGGGTTGCCAGATCGGAATCATCGGAGTTTTCGTCGTCCTCGTCTTCTTCGTCGGTGCTCTCGTAGTCTCGCGTACGCTTCTTCACGTTCGCCTTTCTCAGCTTCAACACGTTTGGGTTGACTTTGCCGGAAGGACCCGCTCGCGAAACGTCCTTGACTACTTTCGGCGCCGGCTTCGACTTTTGACTCGAAAGTTCCGCTAGCTCCTCATCCATGGCCGCCATTTGCATCTCAAAGGACGGTTCCCTGTCCGCCTTCAGCCGCTGAATCTGCTCCTTCTTCTTCTGGAGCATCTCCGCTTGCCATGCCCTTTGTTCTTCTTCTTCTTCAGCGCGCATCTGCAACTCCAACTCCGTCTTTCGCTGCTCGAACGCACGCTGCATCTCTCTTTCCTTTTTCTGCAGCTGCAGTTCCGCCTCCATCTCCTCATACTGTCGCTTCTGTTTCTCCTCTAGCGCTCGCACCTTCGCTTCCACGCTAGACGAAGCTAGGCGGGAGCTGACGCTGGATTTGTCAGACTCGTTGCCGTTTTTCCGGGTGCGAGCCTGCTTCTTAGCGTCCTTCTGCTTCTGCTGGTACTCCTGGGCCTTCTCCTGACAGGCCTTGCTTTGGCAGTACCACTTCTTCGGCAGTTTGCCCTCCACGATGCCCACGCAACGGATGTGGAACCATTCCGCGCATCCGTCACAGCCGACTGTAGTAAACTATGTGTTTTTTTTCATTTCTTCCGAATTCTAAATCAAAGAATTTCTCACGCGCGCCAAAATTTTAAAACAAAAGTTTTCACACGCGTCCAAATTCAAAATCGGAGAGTTTTCACACGCGTCCGTCCGTCGCAAAAATCACCAACAGAATGAGAAAACAATCAGACATTTTCCGTTCAAGCCAGACTCAAAATCTATGGCTGTTTCACTCTCACATACGTTTCTCTTATATTACCGACACTCTATGTCATTTCTCCCATTCACTCTCTGTGCCCATCCACACCATGCACGCACACTCTGTCCATCATTCAACTTGAGCATGAGATTGGCAGTCAGTCTCCATCTCTTTTTCTGGCTTCAATCGTGTAGCTCCCTTTCATTCATCACGTGGCTATCCAAAGCAAAACAAGCGCACGCATACATCGCGTTCTTATCATCGAAATCATCAGTGCCGTTCAGGCATTCTAGTACTGTCTAAAAGCACGCTCAACATTTTCCAATCAATTACTCAGTACCAAACCTTATTCACTACATCCTTTCCCTTCTCTACTCTCATTTGATATAAGCAACATATTCAATCAATTCGAAAGGGAAAATTTTCAAAGAAACAAATTCAACCATTTCCAAAGCGAATTTAAATCTAATTAGGATACAATCCAAATCTAATACAAAGCAAATATTATTCGACTTCATATCAAATGCAGTCATACCAAAATTCAGTCTGATATCACTCCAAACTTAAATCTTATCCGCATTCAAATATATTTCAAATCCAATCTATATTCAATTGGAATCCAATCCAACTCCAATTCAAATCCAATCCAATTCAATTGAACCTGAATCCAATCCAAATCCTATCTAATTCCAATCCAAATCCAATCCAATCCCATTTCAATTCAAATCAAATTTAAATCTCATCCAAATCAATCCCAAATATATTCCAAATCCTATTTAAATTCAATCCAAATCCAATTTAAATCATATCCAAGTGGTCTCCAGTTAGCCTAGTGGTTAAGGCTATGGATCGCCAATCCGGAGACGGTGGGTTCGATTATCGTTCCAGTCTCGACTCCCTGGGCATAGTGTATCATTGTATTTGCCTCACAAGATGGAAATTCACGCAATGGCAGGCGAAAAAGCCCTTTGATTAAAAACTGTGGAAGTGATCAAAGAACCTAAATTGAAGCGAGGCAGGCCAAGTTCCAGTGGGGACGTAGAGCCATAAAGCAGAAGAAGATTAAATCTTATCCAAATCCAATCCAATTCCAAACCAAATCCAGTCCAAATCCAATCCAATTTCAATCCAAATCCAAAACCAATCCAAATCCAATCCAAATTAAATCCAAATCCAATCCAAATCCAATCCAAATCCAATCCAAATCCAATCCAAATCCAATCCAAATCCAAACCAAATCCAATCCAAATCCAATCCAAATCCAATCCAAATCCAATCCAAATCCAATCCAAATCCAATCCAAATCCAATCGAAATCCAATCGAAATCCAATCGAAATCCAATCGAAATCCAATCGAAATCCAATCCAAATCCAATCCAAATCCAATCCAATCCAAATCCAAATCCAAATCCAATCCAAATCCAAATCCAATCCAAATCCAATCCAAATCCAATCCATATCCAATCCAAATCCAATCCAAATCCAATCCAAATCCAATCCAAATCCAATCCAAATCCAATCCAAATCCAATCCAAATCCAATCCAAATCCAATCCAAATCCAATCCAAATCCAATCCAAATCCAATCCAAATCCAATCCAAATCCAATCCAAATCCAATCCAAATCCAATCCAAATCAATCCAAATCCAATCCAAATCCAATCCAAATCCAATCCAAATCCAATCCAAATCCAATCCAAATCCAATCCAAATCCAATCCAAATCCAAATCCAATCCAAATCCAATCCAAATCCAATCCAAATCCAATCCAAATCCAATCCAAATTCAATCCAAATCCAATCCAAATCCAATCCAAATCCAATCCAAATCCAATCCAAATCCAATCCAAATCCAAATCCAAATCCAATCCAAATCCAAACCAAATCCAATCCAAATCCAATCCAAATCCAATCCAAATCCAATCCAAATCCAATCCAAATCCAATCTAAATTCAATCCAAATCCAATCCAAATCCAATCCAAATCCAATCCAAATCCAATCCAAATCCAATCCAAATCCAATCCAAATCCAATCCAAATCCAATCCAAATCCAATCCAAATCCAATCCAAATCCAATCCAAATCCAATCCAAATCCAATCCAAATCCAATCCAAATCCAATCCAAATCCAATCCAAATCCAATCCAAATCCAATCCAAATCCAATCCAAATCCAATCCAAATCCAATCCAAATCCAATCCAAATCCAATCCAAATCCAATCCAAATCCAATCCAAATCCAATCCAAATCCAATCCAAATCCAATCCAAATCCAATCCAAATCCAATCCAAATCCAATCCAAATCCAATCCAAATCCAATCCAAATCCAATCCAAATCCAATCCAAAGCCAATCCAAATCCAATCCAAATCCAATCCAAATCCAATCCAATCCAAATCCAATCCAAATCTAATCCAAATCCAATCCAAATCCAATCCAATCCAAATCCAATCCAAATCCAATTCCAATCCAATTCCAATCCAAATCCAATCCAAATCCAATCCAAATCCAATCCAAATCCAATCCAAATCCAATCCAAATCCAATCCAAATCCAATCCAAATCCAATCCAAATCCAATCCAAATCCAAACCAAACACAATCCAAATCCAATCCAAATCCAATTCCAATTCAAATCCAATCCAAATCCAATCCAAATCCAATCCAAATCCAATCCAAATCCAATCCAAATCCAATCCAAATCCAATCCAAATCCAATCCAAATCCAATCCAATCCAATCCAAATCCAATCCAAATCCAATCCAAATCCAATCCAATCCAAATCCAATCCAAATCCAATCCAAATCCAATCCAAATCCAATCCAAATCCAATCCAAATCCAATCTAAATCCAATCCAAATCCAATCCAAATCCAATCCAATCCAATCCAAATCCAATCCAAATCCAATCCAAATCCAATCCAATCCAAATCCAATCCAAATCCAATCCAAATCCAATCCAAATCCAATCCAAATCCAATCCAAATCCAATCTAAATCCAATCCAAATCCAATCCAAATCCAATCCAATCCAATCCAAATCCAATCCAAATCCAATCCAAATCCAATCCAATCCAAATCCAATCCAAATCCAATCCAAATCCAATCCAAATCCAATCCAAATCCAATCCAAATCCAATCTAAATCCAATCCAAATCCAATCCAAATCCAATCCAATCCAAATCCAATCCAAATCCAATTCTAATCCAAATCCAATCCAAATCCAATCCAAATCCAATCCAAATCCAATCCAAATCCAATCCAAATCCAATCCAAATCCAATCCAAATCCAATCCAAATCCAATCCAAATCCAATCCAAATCCAATCCAAATCCAATCCAAATCCAATCCAAATCCAATCCGAATCCATTCCAATTCAAATTAAATTGAAATCCAATCCAAATTCAACCAAATCTAATTCAAAATCCAATCCATATCCAATCCAAATCCAATTGAAATTTAATCCGATCTAAATCCAATCCAAATCAAATTTGAAGCCAATCCAAATCCCATCCAATCGAATCCAATCCAAATCCAATCCAATCCAAATCCAATCCAAATCCAATCCAAATCCAAATCCAATCCAAATCCAATCCAAATCCAATCCAAATCCAAATCCAATCAAAATCCAATCCAAATCCAAATCCAATTCATACCAATACAAATCCAATCGAATCCGATCCAAATCCAAAGCAAATCTAGTGCAAATCCATTCCATTCCAATTAAAATCAAATTTAAATCCAATCCAAATTCATCCCAAATCTAATTTAAATTCAATCCATATCCAATCCAAATCCAATTAAAATCCAATGCAAATCCATTCCAATCCAAATCCAATTCAAATCCAATCCAAATCCAACCCAAATCTGACCAAATCCAATCCAAGTCTATTCAAAATCCAATCAAAATTCAATCCGATCTAAATCTAATCCAAATCCAATTCAAATCCAGTCGAAATCCAATTCAAATCTTATCCAAATCCTATCCAAATCCACATCCAATCCAAATCCGATTTAAATCTAATGCAAATCCGTTCCAATCCAAATCCAATTCAAATTCGATCCACATCCGATCCAAATCCAATCCAAATCAATTCCGATCCAAACCCAGTCCAATCCAAATCCAATCCAAATCTAATCCATATCCAATTCAAATCAATTCCAATCCAAATCCAATTTAAATCTAGTCTAAATTCTTTCAAAACCCAAACCAAATCCAATCCATATTCAATCCAAATCCAATCCAAATCCATTCCATTTCATGTCCAATTTAAATTCAATCCAAATTCAATCCAAATCCAAACCAAATCTAATGCAAATCCATTCTATTCCAATTTGAATCCAATCCAAATACAATTCAAATCAAATCCAAATCCAAAACCATACCAATCCAAATCCATTCCAATTAAAATCAAATTGAAATCCAATCCAAATCCAACCCAAATCTAATCCAAACCCAATCCATATCCAATCCAAATCCAATTTAAATCCAATGCAAATCAATTCCAATCCACATCCAATTCAAATCCAATCCAAATTTAACCCAAATCTAACCAAATCCAATCCAAGTCTAATCTAAATCCAATCAAAATTCAAACCAATCTAAATCCAATCCAAATCCAATTTGAATCTTATCCAAATCCTATCCAAATCCATATCCAATCTAAATCCAATTTTAATCCAATGCAAATCCATTCCAATCCAAATCCAATCCAAAACTAATCCATATCCAATTCAAATCAATTCCAATCTAAATCCAATTTAAATCTAGCCCAAATTCTTTCAAAACCCAAACCAAATCCAATCCATATTCAATCCAAATACAATTCCAGTCTATTCCAATTCAATCTAGAAACCGATTTAATCCCAATCCAATCCAATCAAATCCGATTCAAATCTAAACCAAATGTAATACAAACCCAATCCAAATCCAACCCACATAAAATCCACCTTTATCTCCAGATCTAGTTCAAATTGCACAAATCCAATTCAAACCCTTTCCCAATATTGTCCGAATAAAATCTTACTTAAATGCAATTTGAATAAAATTCAAATTAAATCCAACCTCAATCCAATCCAAATCCGATCCGAACCAATCTAACCGTAATTCAAAAGAATCAAATCCAATACAACTCATTCGAAATCCGAATTCAATCAAATCCCATCCAACTGCAATCTAAATCCAACTTCAATTCCAATCCAATCCGAAGTTCATATGCAACAACCTATCGCACAGAAAATTGAATGTGGCCAGCGTCCAATTATCTGTGTCTCCAATGTGTTAATAATTTCCATTTTTTTTGTACTGTCAATTTATCTCTTCATAAATTGTTCTGCATATATGGCGAGGTACCCACGCGTCCTGCCTTTTATATTGTTCAACAAATATAACATTGCAGATACCCACTCGTTCTGCATATGAGTTGTCATATTTTTAAGTTTTATTCTCATGCTGGAGCAGATACCCAGTCGTTCTGCTCTCAGTGCAAGGAACCTTGTCGTCCTGCATAATTCCGAAATTGATTTACTTTTATTCTCATGCTGGAGCAGATACCCAGTCGTTCTGCTTCCAGTGCAAGGAACCCAGTCGTCCTGCATATTTCCGAATTCAATTTGTATTCAACTTCTCTTGAATCAGTCTCTTCAAGCAGCAATCCAATCCCACTTCCATGCCCCAATTATAAAATTGTTCCTTGAAAATCATCACAATTAACTGCATTTGCACTGCACATCCCTACCGAGCCGCGCCATGTAGTAAACTATGTGTTTTTTTTTCCATTTCTTCCGAATTCTAAATCAAAGAATTTCTCACGCGCGCCAAAATTTTAAAACAAAAGTTTTCACACGCGTCCAAATTCAAAATCGGAGAGTTTTCACACGCGTCCGTCCGTCGCAAAAATCACCAACAGAATGAGAAAACAATCAGACATTTTCCGTTCAAGCCAGACTCAAAATCTATGGCTGTTTCACTCTCACATACGTTTCTCTTATATTACCGACACTCTATGTCATTTCTCCCATTCACTCTCTGTGCCCATCCACACCATGCACGCACACTCTGTCCATCATTCAACTTGAGCATGAGATTGGCAGTCAGTCTCCATCTCTTTTTCTGGCTTCAATCGTGTAGCTCCCTTTCATTCATCACGTGGCTATCCAAAGCAAAACAAGCGCACGCATACATCGCGTTCTTATCATCGAAATCATCAGTGCCGTTCAGGCATTCTAGTACTGTCTAAAAGCACGCTCAACATTTTCCAATCAATTACTCAGTACCAAACCTTATTCACTACACCGACCATCACTTCGTCGCGCGTAGACGGGCCACATATGGCGCACGGAGTCGCCGTCAGGTCCATGATGGTTTGGTCGTGGGTGGATTCTGCATCGGAAGCCATCTTGCTGCAGGTTTTCACTCCTCACTTGACACAACTTCGGGGAAGTCACTTCGCGGGTGTCACTTAATTTTTAAGAATGTTCCCGAGAGGGAAACCAGGTTTTTAGAGCGGCTCAAGTTTTTTGTAGCAACGCTTAAACTGTGGAATTTATTAACAAAAAAATCAATTAGCACAATTGACAACACAAACTTAATTACTAACAACTTACAATTAAGTGGTTTCCTCTGCCACGACTTCTTTCTACTCTTCAATTATGGCTGGTTTAAGTTAGGTGCTGTTACCCTAAATTGGAGGATTGTTGCGTGGATGCTAGTGGAATCACAAACGGTTCGAAATGGTGAACTTATTTTGCATAGTTTCTCTTTTCATGCATCTACTTACAATAGTAACCACTTGCACGGTAAGTTTTGGTTATTTCTCCTTGTTTCAGGTGTCACCAGGTATCGTTAATTGCACACCTGGGAAAGTAGACAGGTAAGTATTTACACTATTTTTCTGGCCAAATTCACACGTTTTCACTATACATGTTTACTTACGGATTCTACCCACTAATTTCCCACACTCTTATCCTGTTTTAAATTTTCAACACACTTCCAACCACTAATTATTTGGCGCGATAAAATTCAACTTATTTGCAGAACTATCAATCCAGTTTGTATACAATGGCGAAACTGTAGTTCGGCTCTTGTTTGTTTATCGCTTGCTCTATCAATCTATCGCTTATTTACTCTCATCTTACCTCTATTTTACCTACCACTACTAACGCGCAAGAACTGTCATGCTGCAATTATGCTCATGTTAGACTGGTCCATTTTTAGACCGGTTCAAAAAAAAAACCTTAGTTGCGGCGTCGCAACAAATACCTAAAATTGTTATTGCGGCGTTATTGTACGAAATGTTATGAGAACATCACAATAACAGTTGGAGATATTTGAGCAGAGTTTGGTATTGATGTAGTATTTGCTAGTTTAGCAGTGAAAATAACCGAAGAACAAGATTTGCTATTACATCATGAAGTCATCGAACATTTGAAACATTTAATAACAAGAAATGTTATTCAAGTTATTATTCAATAACTTTGGAATAACAAATACAGCAATTGAAATTTTAGGTATGTATTTATTATTGAAATAACAAGACTTATTGTTTTCTAGGTGTTATTTATACAAAATTTTGGTATTCGTTAGTTATTTTGCCTCTTATTACCACCTAATGAAGGGCATATCAAGGTATGGTAGTATTTAAGATAAATACCTTGATATGTTATTCACTTGTTATTTTCTTCTGCTCGGGTTATGCTTCTAAAATTACTGCTAACAATTTGGGTGCGGCTGGTTGAGCCCTCACTCTTCTCATTGCGATTGAAATTTGAATAGAAAATTTATATTTTCTGCATTTTTATCGTAGGAAGGTCTAATTTTACATGAATCGTGTTACTAATAAAATATAGCCCAAAGTGTGCTGAAATAAACATTGAGTTGATCTGTGTCAACTGAGAGGTCTGATATTTTTCTGCTCTGTTTTACTGTTGAACATAACATCGGAATACCACCAATAATTTTTTAAATCGATGATGGCTTTGTTAAAATTGTTGCTTTTCTATGTAAAGTGTTTTCAGGATTCAGGAATATTTTGGCTAACGTCGACGAAACGTTCATGAGTACATATTCGACGAGATTAATCCACCACTAGGTGGATTAATCTGGTTTTTTTTTTGTTTTTTTTAGTATGTATTTTAACTAAAAGCTAATTCTACATTCATCACTTTGACCTGTTGTTCAATCGAAAAGTGATAATTGAACAAATAAATCATAAATCCGTTTATACAGCTTACTGTTAAACCATTATTGAACGCTCCCACAATAGCTGAAGTATTTAACATCAAAAGCGTTTGTTCAACTTATGTACACCACAATAATCAGCTACCGGAAACTGTGGAACATAAGCTATTTAATGCGTAGAAAAAGTTCTTCAGTTTATATTAAAGCTAGTATGGGCAAATCGAACAAACGAAAATTCTTGTACCGACTTTTCGAACCCTCTAAACAGAATACCCTTTTCGAATAAGTGTAATCAGTTCCTTCCCTTCAATTCCGCCCTATGTTGCTTATCCTTTGACAGATACGCGTATTTCGACTACCACTTGTAATCTTCCTCAGTGTCAGTTATCCACTTCCACTGGCGCCATGGGGAAGTTACATTCCACCTGACACAGGTCCTTACAGGTCATGGTTGCTTCCGACAGTATCTACACCGTTTCGGGCATGCGGATTCTCCCGAATGCCCAGTGTGCAATGGTTTAGAGCACGGGTTCCCAACCGGTGGTCCGCGGCCCCCTAGGGGGCCGTGAAGGCAGTTCAGGGGGGCCGCGATGTTACCAAACCAATTGTTAATTTTTTTCTATGTTGTGCAAATTATACCAATTTTTAATTTTGTATACCGCCACCCCCAGAAGCCACAATTTGAGGAACAAATTTTCAGTATAAAACGCTTTCAGAAGAAAAAAATTTTCGGCTGCGCCGCTATTTTTCAACTACGACTAAAACTGAATGTACATTATTGTTTACGAAATGTGAGTGTCGAATAAAAAAAACGTATTAAATATTGATCGTCGAAAATCCCTCCCACAGTAAGTTTCTGGCTAGGTCACTGTGCCCAAAAAACTTGGTTTCGTTCATTTAATTCATATTTTGTCTAAAAAATTTCATTGGGCCGCAGATGTTTTGACAATTTTTAAAGGGGGCCGCCACACCAAAAAGGTTGGAAACCCCTGGTTTAGAGGAAACGGCGGAACACGTTTTGTTCGTGTGCCCGCGTTTTCGCACAATGCGTGACCGCATGCTTGCCACATGCGGGGAGGACACAACTCCGGACAACTTAGTCCAGAGAATGTGTAGGGATGAGATTAGCTGGAATGCCGTTTCAACGGCTATCACCCATATCGTCTGGGAGCTACAGAGGAGGTGGCGCGTGGACTCGGAGAATGGCTAGTCCAGATGCAGTACAAGAGGTGGTCCAGGGGTTCGAAGTCGGCTTCGTAGGTCATACCGGTGCCCTGCGGTCGAGATCGACCCTTACAGCGATTAAGTGGCCGCGGAGAGGAAGTCCCGGTAGCGGTGCTGTCGTGGCGTCGGTCTACTGGGTTGGATCCGAGCCCGCGGTTGGAAAGGGGTCCCCGGCAAGGGTCGGGGTAGGTGAGATCCTGCTGTCTGCAACCTACGGGTGCATCTGATAGGGCCTGAAGGGTAGTGATACCCTTCCTTACGGGCAGGTCAGATCGGGTTGCACGTGGGCATCAGTTCTTGATGTCCGCTCAGCAGTAGGGCGCGGGCGGGGTTGACCCTGCCCGCCTTCCGAGGACAAAGGGAGTGGCGAGGACCACTCGGGAAACTGGCTAAGCGCCAGCACGCTACCGTGATGGACTCTCCAGAGCGAGTCATCGATGTTCGTTGCTGCTAGGCTACGGCAGCTAACCTTGAGGGTGCGATATGCACTAGTCCCTCTCTGAAGCAATACCTTCTTGGTGGTTCCGGAGAGACGTAGGGTTTGGCGACCATAGGAATGTGTTTTAGTGGGTCGAGGAGAGAGTAGTCCTGGCTTCTACTGGCGTTGTAGAAGACGGCCTTAACCCCACACTACCCTAACCTTCCTGTTAGGGTGTCTGATAAGCAGATTTATCCCCCTATGGTTTAGAAGGAAAAAAAAAAGACATCACCTCAATTCGTCGAGCTGAGTTGATTGGTATATGTGACATGACCCTCCGGGCCTTCTATCAAAAAGTCGTTTTTGGAGTGAACATATAGCCTTTCCAGTACACTTAGTGTACGAGAAAGGCAAAAAGACAAAACTAATATTATGTTTCCAGTTCAAAACCGAATTAGCGACATTTTTTCTTTTACTTGCGCTGCTTTTGTCTTGCGTTAAACACAATGTCGGAAGTGGGGCGCTGTATTCTACACCTGGTATTCTATACAGCGCCCCACTTCCGACATAGTGTATAACGCAAGGCAAAAGCAGCGGAAGTAAAAGAAAAAATGTCGCTAATTCGGTTTTGAACTGGAAACACAATAATCAAAGTCAGTCTTTGTACAAAGGTGAATTTGTCAACAGACCTATGTTACGTACTAGACATTGTATTGTCTCCAGCTTGATTTTTAACTATTTTCAATATCAACTCAGGACTTTGAAAATAGTGACTTTTTAACAGAAAAAGTGACTTTAATTGTAAAGTCTTGAAAATAGTGGCTTTATAGTGACTGACACGAAAATAGTGACCAAGTCACTAAATAGTGACTCGCTACCAGGCCTGCTTGTATGATTCATTACATTGGCCATTGGTAACCGCCAACACCATCATAGCAGACAGGGTCGTTCAATTTCGAAAGGAAAACATGACGTACGACAGCTGTAGCAAATCGTTTCCCATACGAACGGGCTGCTGTGATGCTTCATCTTTCACCCAGCAACACACTCGTTCGCTGCTGCTAAGTGTGTATGAAACATGAAATGATACACTTGGATTTTCGTTTCATTTATGCGTCATTGAAATACTTCAACATGCTAAAAACACTATTTAAACCGGATTTTTCAATAGTGGTGCATGCCAATAGAATGATAATTATGTTTTATGAAAGAGGATAACAAATTCGACCACTTAAATCCAATTAATCGGCGCCCGTAACCATTGAGAGACTAGCGCGCATCAGTGAGACACTTATGCTCTGCCGGGTGAAGCACAAGCAATAGGGCACTGCATGAAATTATCTCTTTCTCTTTCACTCTTACAGAAATTTTGTAAACAACAAGGCCAAGAAACGTCAAAATCCCATACAAAATCAAAACAGTGCTGTGCCCTATGCGAACGGGTGGGAGACTACCGAGTGCTACGATGAGCGAAAAGTTTTGATAAACGAAACGAGTGATTAGAAAAATGTATGAAACGGTTGAAGTGACTCATTTAAATGTTGCATGCAAGTGTATCATTGGAACGAAAGTGTACGCCCCTGATAGCAAATAAAGGATAGTATCGCAGTTGAAATCACCAAGCTGGGTTCAGAAAAGTTGGCCACATGTCTGCACCTATAATATAGGATAACCAGCAACAGGAGTGAAATGAGTGAATCTGCCCCATCCACAAGAAAGGCGTTTATTTGGAAAGTAAGAACTTCCGAGCAATCGAATGCCGCCTACGAAATGCTGTGGTACGATTTTGAGAACAAAATAAATTTCGTGAACCGTTTCGGATATGATTCGATTGAATATGTTCAACACAAAAAAATCCGCTATGTTCTGACCATTATCATTTTTATTGTTTCCGATGTAGAGTTAGGTTTTGAACAGGTTAAATACACGTAAGTACGATTTACAAACTACATTTACAATGTAATGCAAGTTATCATTAGATTAGCTTAGGAACCCTCTTGTCAAAAGAGAAAGCTTCTTCAATGGTTTAGGCGTCTAGATTGTGTAAACGTTTCAATTAAAAGCTTTTGATCCAATGCAATCATCTCTCCCGCTCTTCATCAGACCGTTAAAACACGGCAAAAACCAAACACGCGGCAGTCAGTCTCTTTCAACAAAAGCGTTGCGTGTGTTACACTTTGTTACACGATCGAACGGTTTAATCGACTTCCTCCATGTGGGAGGCATCCTCGGCGTCGTCCACTAGTGGTGGAGCATCACCACCGGCGGCCGGAGCGGATTCCTCGGTGCTGACAGGCTCGTCCTCATCGATTCCGAGACCCAGCTTGACCATACGGTAGATGCGGGACGCGTGCACTCCGGGTTCATCCAGGGAGAAACCGGACGAGAGCAGGGCAGTCTCAAACAACAGGATGACCAGATCCTTGACGGCCTTGTCGTTCTTGTCGGCTTCAGCACGTTGCCTCAGGGTTTCAATGATCGCGTGATCCGGGTTGATTTCCATGTGCTTCTTGCCGGCCATGTAGCCCATGGCGGAGGAATCGCGCAGAGCCTGAGCCTTCATGATACGCTCCATGTTGGCGGACCAGCCGTACTGGGAGGTAACGATACAGCATGGGGAATCGACCAGACGGTTCGAAACGACGACCTTCTCGACCTTGTTGTCCAGGACGGACTTCATGACCTTGCACAGGTTCTCGAACTTGGCCTTGTCCTCTTCGCGCTTCTTCTTCTCTTCCTCGTCTTCTGGCAGTTCCAGGCCTTCCTTGGTGACGGACACCAGCTGCTTGCCCTGGTATTCCTTGAGCTGCTGGATGACGTACTCGTCGATGGCCTCAGTCATGTAGATGACCTCGAATCCGCGCTTCTTGACGCGCTCGACGAAGGCAGAGTTCTTGACCTGCTCGACGCTCTCGCCGGTGATGAAATAGATGTGCTTCTGGTTCTCCTTCATGCGGCCAACGTAATCGCCCAGGGAGCAGTACTCGTCTCCGGAGGCGGATGTGTTGAAGCGCAGGAGATCGGCCAACTTCTGACGGTTGGAGGTGTCTTCGTGGATGCCGAGCTTCAGGTTCTTGCTGAACTGGTCGTAGAACTTCTTGTAGGTCTCTTTGTCTTCGGCGAGTTCCTCGAACAGTTCCAGGCACTTCTTGACCAGATTCTTGCGGATGACCTTGAGGATCTTGTTCTGCTGCAGCATTTCACGGGAGATGTTCAGTGGCAAGTCCTCGGAGTCGACGACACCCTTGATGAAGTTCAGGTAGTCGGGGATCAATTCCTCGCAGTTGTCCATGATGAAGACGCGACGGACGTACAGCTTGATGTTGTTCTTCTTCTTCTTGTTTTCGAAGAGATCGAACGGCATACGACGGGGAACGAAGAGCAGCGCACGGAAGTCCAGCTGACCTTCGACGGAGAAGTGCTTGACGGCCAGGTGATCTTCCCAGTCGTTGGTCAGGGATTTGTAGAACTCGCCGTACTCTTCCTGGGAGATATCGTCGGCGTTGCGGGTCCAGATGGGCTTGGTCTTGTTCAGTTCCTCATCTTCGGTGTACTTGACCTTGACGGTCTTCTTCTTCTTGTCCTTCTTCTCTTCGTCGTCCTCGACGTCTTCAATCTTGGGCTCGTCCTCCTTCTTGTCCTCTTCCTTCTTTTCCTCATCCTTCTCATCGGCCTCGTCGTCGCTGACCTCTTTCTCGCGTTCCTTTTCAACCAGAAGCTTGATCGGGTATCCGATAAACTGCGAGTGCTTGTTCACGATAGCCTTGATCTTGCTCTCCTCCAGGTATTCGAGCTGATCTTCCTTGATGTGTAGGACGATCTTGGTACCGCGGCCGAGGGGCTCTCCAGTGTCCTGGCGGACGGTGAATGAGCCTCCAGCGGACGATTCCCACACGTACTGCTCATCGTCGTTGCTCTTGGAAGTGACGATGACCTTATCGGCCACCAGATAGGACGAGTAGAAACCCACACCGAACTGACCGATCATGCTGATATCAGCTCCGGCCTGCAGGGCTTCCATGAACGCCTTCGTTCCGGACTTGGCGATCGTTCCCAGGTTGTTGACCAGATCGGCCTTGGTCATACCGATACCAGTGTCGATGATGGTCAGCGTTCCGGCTTCCTTGTTCGGGATCAGCTTGATGTACAGCTCCTTGCCGCTGTCCAATTTTGAGGGATCGGTCAGCGACTCGTAGCGGATCTTGTCCAGGGCATCGGACGAGTTGGAGATCAACTCCCGAAGGAAGATTTCCTTGTTCGAGTAGAAGGTGTTGATGATCAGCGACATCAGCTGAGCGATCTCAGCCTGGAACGCGAAGGTTTCCACATCGGCGGCGGCGGCTTCCGGCATCTGGAATGGAAGGAGAACAAAGCAAATTATTGAGCTAGTGTGCATCGAGATGGGCAAAACTGGTAATGTCCACTATTGGCAAAAATGTACTATTGGTAACGTTTCCGCGCGATACAATGCCAAACACATTGACTTGTTGCATACAAAAATTTTAAATAATTTGTTTCCATGAAGTTACCTCTGAGAGGTTTATTTGTTTATTTGTTGTGTGTGCATCAACAGGCAGCAACCTGCCCCAATGATGTTTGGTGTTAAAATCATATACATAATACAAAGAGAAATATGCTAGCAAACGAAACAAAAGACATGTCAAAAGGTAAAATACAAGCTTAAATTCTAACACAGTCGTAGTCAATAGTTTCTACTGTTAAAAAACGAAGAGAATCTCCGGCGAAGAGTTTCCCGGGCCAGATGGAAATCGAAGATTGATGCGACTCTGTTGAAAATCCGTTGCAACCCGTGGATAGCGCCGTGCATCGCATAATTAGATCTTCGTAGAGGCAATCTTAGTGGAATGCTATTGCGAAGTGCACGCGGCTGAACGTTCAAATTTATTTGTTCCAGGATTGCCCCACAGTCTATACGTCCTTGTAGCGTGTCTGCAATCATCAGTGCTCTGGTCGTTTCTCTACGGTTACGGAGTAACTCGAGATCGATTAAACGACAGCGGTTTTCGTAGCTCGGTAAACGAATCGGATCCCTCCAAGGCAATTTTCGAAGCGCGAAACGGAGAAAGCGACGTTGGACAGATTCAATTCTTTCGGAACCGTTGCAGTAAGCCGGGCTCCAGACTGCAGAACAGTATTCAAGAATGGAGCGCACTAGGGAGCAGTAAAGAGACTTCAGGCAATGGATGTCGGAAAAATTCTTCGCTACTCTGAAGATAAAATTCTGAAGATATATACAGGGTGTTAGGTTCCTGAGTGCAAACTTTTTAAAGGGTGATAGAGGACCATAAATGTTTTTTTTTTCTTGTATTTACGACACTTTACACCAAGGGGTGCATTCGTGTCAGTATTTGCATTGAAAAAAAATGTTCTACGCATATGGTAAAATCTCAACCGTTACGTAGTTATTGATCATCCCATGTTTTAGACTCTTAATGCCTTAACTGGCTATAACTTGAAAATGATCAAACTTTTCGCAATTTTTTTACCCTTATTCGAAAGATTATTGAATTTTCTATCAAATGGCATCTTTGAATCAATTGGTTTAACTAAATGAGTTTTCTAAAGCAAATAGCTCAAAAGTAGTGTGTTTTCATTTGTTTTTGTAAATTATCTTTGAAAAATGCGTAATAATTTGAAATTCTTCCTTAGGCAAAGTTATGGCCCCTGTTTTACTCTACAATTCGTTCTTTGACATCAAACTTGTATCTCTTATCGTTTTCTTGCAATTTCGATTTAATAAATAAATTCGACATAATAAATTATCGTTATCAGTAGGGTCGACGGGGTTCAAAGCAACACTACTTCACGGTTCATTAGAAAAAAAAAATCGTTAGATAATAAATTTTATTAGCACGTGCCAGTGTCTACGAGTTATACACTATGATCTCTCATTTTAAAGAATCTAGCTCGAACGATTCTTTAATAACCGTAATTTAGGTACAGAAAACACCGACCGAATTATTCATTCAGGCAAAACGTGCTTTCCACATTTTGCGCAGCGGGTTGTTCCCTATGGAACCCAATGCAGACACAGACGGCCCCATAGAATAGCGTGTACTCACCTTGACTCTGTTCGGTTGTTGCTTTCCGGATCTAGAAATACAACAAAAACCACCAACGACTATCTGACCACGGTCGGAACACTTTCTAGAAGAATACCCCTGTTGTGTTCCGGAGAAAATTCAGGAATTTTCTACTGCTGGACACTAGTCTTCACTGCACTGCACTGAGCGTCTGGACGCACGGACACGCGTCTGGAACAGTCAACCGGTTTTCACAGAATGAAGATGATGCGGGAAATTTAAAAAACCGCTACAGCGAGCGCGATCCACCCTCCGACGGCGACGAGTGTTGGTCGGCTTTGCTCGGGTGAACCGATTCGGTTCGTGAAATTTTCCCCTTCGTGCCGGAGGGAAGCCGGCGTCTCGTCAGAAACGTAAATGTGTGAGTGAACGCGCACGTACTTTTGTGTCGGGAGGGTTTGGATCGTCAGGTCGAAACAGGCAAATGAGCCAAACAGCAAAGTTTATTTAAATTCAAAATTGAATTCAATTATTTTTTGTGGAGTTTTCCGAAAAAAAAATCTCACGACACCTTGTACAGCCGTGTGCGACATAGGGTATCGCGCCATGTTAATTCGCGACGATTAATTTGCGATCGGATGCGAACCAATGACAGAGAGAAGAAACGAAAATAAACAACTAGCCGAGCAACTAGCCAATAAGCACATAATTTACGACCCACAAACAGAAGAAGGCAACTCATACCACGCGAAGGAACATACTAGAACCTTACCGATCCCTTCCCCTACAGCACAAAAACAGATGGTAACATTAGCATAAGAAAGTAAAGGCGCACCGCCCCATCAACTCAGGGTGTGAACCATTTCGCTTGTTCGTTTAACTTTTAGTTAAAATTTGACACTTGGATAGTTATTTGCCATCGAAAAGTTAAAAAATAACCACGACGGTGGCCCATTTGAAATTTGACAGAGGAGTAGTTATTTGGAACAAAATACAGTACGCAGCCAAATCATTGCGAATAAAAAATAACCATCAAACTGTCAAGACTAACCCTGCTCGCGAGTAGGGTTATTTTCAAAATAACTATCGAAGTGTCAAATTTTAACTAAAAGTTAAACGAACAAGCGAAATGGTTCACACCCTCAGAAGACGCAGGGAAATGCCATAAGAACAAAGATCGTTAACAATTTTCCCTTCCATATCAACCACGTAGGACCAAACCGTCATAAGCATGAAGCGCAGACCCTTGCTGAGCCTGACGCATTCGAGTGGTACGCGCACAGTATACATAACGAAGAGAAAGGGAAAGCATTGATTTAATGGTAAGGCGCAATACGAACTAATGCTTCCCTTTAAAACAAATATGTCCCTGCGTCAACCCACGCATAGAAAGTAATCATCCCACGCAACGAAAGAAACAAAGTAATTAAGCCCGAAATTTATCACCTATGCACTCAGAGACATACTCTACGAGAAAATACCTAAAACGTTGAAATCTCTTTGCTTCTTTCTCGTGGGAGAAAATTAGATTTAGGCAATTACGACAATTGTCCCTTTCTAACTTTAAGAATCAGATAGAACTGCATTTGTCACTTCTTAGAATAAGCCCCCCAGATCGACGAAAGTCGCCTATAAAAACCCTGAACCAACCAAGAAATACATGATCTTACGTTTAGACTCGGAACAGGCAACTTGTCCTTCTAGAAAGAACTCCTGGTAAGTCCAAGACTAAGGTTATCACCAACGGTTGACAACTCGACTCCTTCGGTTGCAGATTACTCGCCTGGCGGGTGTCGTTCTGACGAGTCAGCTTTCAATCGTTAAGAGAAAGACTTCCCTATTGGAACCTTCCACTGTCAGGTACTGGTTAAAACATCAGCCTGTCCGTCTGAAGGGAAAGAGAAGGGAATCAATCTCCAACCAAGCCTGTCGATCACAAAACCGTCGTACGTCGGTTGACCGCTCGATTCCCTCGGTTGCAGACTACTCGCCTGGCGAGTGTCGTTCCGACGAATCAGTGCTTAACTGTTAAAGAGACACGGTTCTCTAGTCAAACCTTCCGCCAGCAGGTACTGGATCGCCCAGCCTGTCAGTCCGAAGGGGAAGATTGGGGAAACGAACTCTATTGGCGTTTACCAGCTATCGATAAGATCGCGTGAACACCGCGAGATCGTACCTGGATCGTACTAGAGTCGACGCGCGGACTCCGGTCATAAAACATCCCGCGGGCCGTTTACACGCCACTTGGGCGGTGGCTTCTATATTCGTCTGTTTTCCACTATAACTTAGTCAATTTTGAACAAATTGACTTGAAATGTTGTATTTACACGGGTAGATACTATATATCTCACCACATTCCAAAAGTTGTGTCAATTGGTTCAAATATGACTGAGTTACAGTGGAAAACAGACGAATATAGAAGCCACCGCCCAAGTAGCGCGATTCCCTAGTTGTTCCATGTTAATATTGAGCATTGCAAGGATTTCGCGACGATCGTGCAAATGTTCAATCTATGAGCCTCTGTACGAATTTGCCCTGTCCTGCTCACTCCCACAGAAAATTTGAAAACAGCGCGCACAGTAAAAGTCATATTTGACTTTTACTGTGCGAACTGTTTTCAAGCTTTCTGTCACGAAGAAAAAACTATGCAGTTTGAATCAACTAACATGTTTGTTGATTTACAAACCGGACAAATAGTTGTTTTGAATTAAAGTTTTGTTGTTTTTGAACCACGTTTATTGTTTGAAACAAACCGGTAAAACAATTGTTTCTACCATCATTTAGTAACAAAAAACAACTGCCAAATTAGTTGTTTCAAACCGGAAACTTGGTAAATTCTACTAAAAGTTCGGGTTGCATTTACTAGAATACGGTTTGTTTTGATTCAGATGAGCAAAGAAAAATATTGAGTTAGTACAACAAATCGCGCAGTTAATTTAACTAATATTTTATTTGGGAGCGTCCATAAATTACGTCACGCTTTGAGGGGGGAGGGGGGGTTCAGCAAAGTGTGACGACCAATACAAAAATTTCAGAGGTCCAATACAAAAAGTGTGACATAGGGGGGAGGGGGGGTTGAAAATGGTCGATTTTTGCGTGACGTAATTTATGGACGTTCCCTTTGGAGAAAAAACAACAAACATTTTAGTTTGAAACCTGACCAGAACAAACTAAATTATTGGTTTGTTTTGGCTTCCGCGCCATTTTTACTCTGATTCATTTTCAATCGAGAAGACAAAAAAATAGCTCAGAAGTTGTAACAATTTTGTGCTGAAGTGACTACTGTTTTCATCTTTAACAAAAATTCAAGACATTTGCTTATTTTCCCAGCTGATATATTGTTCGTGCAGTTGAAAATCAGAATTTTTGACACGCGAAAATCGATTTTTCTCCTAAACCGTGTGTCGGACGTACGTCGGGCACAGTGCGCTGGATAGAGGGCCAGGTCCGCTGTCCAGCGCACTACGTCCGACGTTAGGTATCACGTATGGATTTTGAGAAAATTCGATTGTCGGGTGTGGGGAAACTTCGGGTTTCCGCGAACGACAATATCTGTAGGTGAACCAAAACAATATTAACTAGCAAGAGCTAGCAAGTAAGTTTTCATCCATTCCTTTTGGTGAATGTGAATTAATGTCGAAGTTTTACTCGTTTTTTCACTTCTGTTAGCAAATTTTACAATGAAGGGTGTGATACGAGAGATGCCACCAACTCGGCCATCAAGAAGCAGGTTAGATGCTGCCAACCTACCCACGAGCCTTCCCGCAAACGAAGAAAAAAAAACAGATCCCGGTAGAAATTTGGACGAAGCAAGGGGCCACCGGTGAGATGTTAGATGATTCGTTTACTGTAACCGGCTATCCAGTCTATTCTGGCAGAGATGCTTCGTTTCGACAACTCCATGGGATAAGCGGAAGACACCACGCGAGCGCTTTCGATATTCCGGATTGGAGGAATGCAACATAATCTGCTGGATATGGCTAAAAGTGTCATTTGTATTTAAGACTTGATTCAGGTTCGTTTTGTCTCAAGTTTATATTTAAATAGACATACGATTTTATTTTTGTTTTTTTTTTTTCAACAAAAGAAAGAAGGATGGGTCATGCAGTTCAACAAATGTGTCGTTTAATATAACCGGCGTTTTTGGTTTCATTCAAACTAAGCTTTGGTAGATTCAAACTGAACCTGTTTGTTAAAACAAAAAATACTTCAGTTTGGATCGAGAGCTGTCAAAATGAATCAACTAACAAAATAGTATTGTCGGGCCGCCACCAAACCGGACTTCGCACAATCAAGTCGCGATGCGACCCAACTCGCGACGTTTTTTAATCATGTCAAAAGTAGTGCGCATCCTTTCCGTTGTTGTCAGCAACACAACGCACTAGATGCGAAACAGTTGCGACACTTGTGGACCAAGAAAATGGCAATTTTTGATTGAATGTCGGTCTTGATTCCAACCGGATAGACAATAAAGCCAAACTAAGGTTAGTTGAATTTAACTGGAAGTCTTTCAAAATAGTTAACTGAAATCATAGTTTGTTTCAACTAACGCGGGCAGTAAAATCAAACTATTATTTTATTTGTGCCATATTCAAACTGAGATTCCGGTTGAATTGAACTAAAAAATGGTTGTGTTTACTAATTATTTTTCTCCGTGGTGGGAGTGAGCAGTACGCCAGATTCGTGCAGACCCGCATAATCACTAACTTTAAACGCAAGGTTTCTTATACTGTAGATGACCATTTGCAATTGTCATTAAACCAATTCTCAGACTGTGTGAGATAACAGTATGATAACCATACCATGTACAGATTTGCCAGTTTGACAAATGGTAATCCGCCAATTTACAGTATGTGGAATAGGCGGTTAAGATTGGTTACCATAAAAAATCTCTCGTTTTCTCGAACAAATTTTTCGCAAAGCCGTAAAGCTTACTGTCAATATACTATCCAGTTTTTCAGACAATTCATCGCATAGCAAATGGTGAGAGAACAGTTTAACCATAAATTTGGAAAGAAAACGAACACTGTATGTGTTATTATTGATTTACTAGCTGACCCGACGTGGCTACCCGGATAAAAACGAACAATTAAGGCTATGGGAAAAACAATTGAAAAACCACAGATTCTTATGTTAACATTGCTTTCTATTGTGAATGTATTGTACAGTATTTTTAAAATTTGATTCTTTTTAATGATTACAAAAGATTTACATTAGATTCCATGGTTACATACCCAAACAATAGATTAACATTTGAATTCTTTGTTACTGTTGGATTCAGCGTTCAAACCATTAGTTTACAATAGAATGTATCAGTAACATTGAAATGTACTGTTTTTCAATGGTCTGGACGTTTGAAAAAAAAGGGTTTTTGCTTGGGTTTTTGAGTAATTCCGAAACAGTGTGTATCGATGACAGCCAAGTTTTGTTGTAGTCAGCTCGGTCGTCAGCGGTAAAAAATTCCGAATAGCAGTTTTGTGTGCGGAAAATGTAGAAAATTCACGCTCAGCTGCGTGAATTTCCGCATTTTCCTCACGGGAGAAAATATAGTGTGTGGTGCAGTGCTGAATCATTCAACAGTTGCGGCATTTCAACAAGTTTGTATGTGTTTTGTTTGCGCTTTTGCGAGAGCCGAGAGGCGAGAAGTTGAGTTGGCAGGGCAGGGCTGGTAGCGAATCACACTTTCCCAGAAAAATTCCCAGGGTTGGTTCGACCTTTTTCATAATATAATAAAATCATCTAATTAGTACTTTTTACCTATATTTAAGATTTTTTTAAAGTTTTCTAAACTAACATTTGCAAAGGGCTAATTTTATTGTACCAGTATTAAAAAAAATATTAAAAGAAAATATTGAAAAAAATGGAAATATAGCAAGAAAAAGTTGCGAGCTTTAGATAAAGGGAGCATCATGGTTTTCTAATTTAAAGACCGCCCCAGAAAGTATGTATCGACGCACAGAGAAACTACTGGCATTTAAAAATTATTGATTATTGACTTAATATACTTGCACAAACGTTCTGTATACAGGACCGGCGATGCGACAGCGCCTTCGATTTTGACATTGACAGTACCTCGGACACTACTTTTAAGTTGGGTTTTGCCCCAATCTGCAAACATCTAACCATCGAGGCAGCCCATCTCATGAGCCCCCAACGAACGAATCGGCACTGTACATAAAATTCTAAGTTATATTTGAACCCACGTTTCGTTATTAATAACCCCTTCTCATCTCTCAACAGTGACAAGGACGTCAAGCCGGTGCGCGGTGCATAAGCAATCAACCCAGAGCTTGTTGAATGCCGATCTAAGCAAGATCTGCATGAGGGCCAACGGACTTATTGTAAAAATACTAATTTTCCCTTCCTTTAATTTGACTGCAATCTTGACTGCAATAGTTTCATCATCAAACTTTTTTTCGTGAAATCAAATGTGAAACATATTACTGAGTAGGACCGTAGAACCATCTTTTGCATTTGGTAGCTTTGCAAGGTTTTTAAATATAGGTTCGCTCTTTAAACTTGGAACACATGCATGCCTTTGAATCAAATTCTATATTGTATGCTGTATTCCACAAGCTGTAGTTCATCAAATGTCCATAAATGCTACAATAATGGTTAAGCACGCTGTAATGTTACTTTTGTACCTCATCACCCACTAAATGCAACTACATTAGTGGTCTAATAACACTTAGCGCGCTTCGGCACGGTTCCATCATGCCGCTTATAGTGTTGCCACATATAATGCTTAGTTTGCTAAACCCAGTTATCTGGCTGGTGGGACATGGGAGCCCAAGCTTCATCCATTAATGCAATTAGACGTTTATTGAACAATAAAATGAGCGATTCGAATATTTGAAGAACTTTTCAAAGAACATAGAAGCTTGTGTAAAGTCAACATTTAACGAACTTAATCTATGCAATATCTTGCATTTTAACGCTTCGAATGATGTTCAAGTATAGGTTCAAGTTGTAGTATATCGAGTTTTTTTAGTGCTACAATAATGGTTAAGCACGCTGTAATGTTACTTTTGTACCTCATCACCCACTAAATGCAACTACATTAGTGGTCTAATAACACTTAGCGCGCTTAGGCACGGTTCCATCATGCCGCTTATAGTGTTGCCACATATAATGCTTAGTCTGCTAAACCCAGTTATCTGGCTGGTGGGGCATGGGAGCCCAAGCTTCAATAATTAATGCAATTAAACATTACTCGATTTACGACATGATTGATTCAAATATTAGATAATTGTTCGATCTGTGTTCTTAAAATGTAGCCCTGAATGTAGCATAAAATATACAAGCTTCTAGTCCAAATGCATAAAGATAGTTCAGATTCACTGTTTTTCAGAATTTTCTCAAGCAATCAGTAACAAAAGTAAAAAGCAGAAATAGATCAAATCATGCCAAAATGTTCATAATCGCTTGTAAAATAAAACTATTCCAAAACATTAGAATTTTCTGTTTCACAATAGAAAACAATTCCCAAACCTTTGGATAGGGCAAAACAGTATGTTCCGTAATCACAATTGAAAGCAATTTCAGAACAATAGAATCTAATGTGTAATTAAGTCAGTGCTCAAAGAACAATATGAAAACATAAGAATCTTGTGTATCACAATAGAAAACAATTCCCAAACCATTGAATGAAATGTGGAATCAGTAATAAAATTACTACTCAAAACAATACGTTTACCGTGCAATTCACTGTTTGAAACAATTCGAAAACATAAGAATCTTCTGTATCACACAAGGTATCACAATAGAAAACGATACCCAAACCATTGAATTCAATGTAAATACAGTACAAACAGTATGTTCTGTTTCACAATAGAAAACAATTCCAAAACAATTGAATCAAATGTGGAACCATAAATAAAATCACTACCCAAAACAATACGTTTACCATGCAATTCACTTTTTGGAACAATTCGAAAACATAAGAATCTTCTGTTTCACAATAGAAAACCATCCCTAAACCATTGAATCTAATGTAAGATCACAGTTCAAAATAGACAGTTCTTGGCATATTTAACAGTTCAAAACAATACAAATACATAAAAATCTACGGTATATTTGATTCCCCGTATATGCATTAACAACATTTCATTTACATTAGAATCATCTGTTTTGCGAAAAAACTTGTATGGAAAAAAGTCCTTTTTTCTATTGTTACGATACTTAACAACCTATACAATTCAATGTGAAATGCTCATTCACATTTGATTCTATTGTTAGAAACATTTGATTCTATTGTTTTTCTACTGTTATTTTAACATTGAATTCTATTGTGAGAGTATGGTTTTCAATGGTACTGTTACATAAGAATCCTATGTTTTTCTATTGTATTTTTTATCCGGGTAGCCACGTTAGCTAGAAAAAGATTGTTTTTAAAAGTCCAGTTACACTTCTTCAATGAAACTGTTTTCGAGAACATTCCAGAATCTCTCTCCAGAATGCTTCTCTCTTGAACGTTTGGTAATCTCCAGAAAGTTCTCAAAAAAATCTCCAGATAGTTCTCAAAATTCAATGAATGAATGACTTTCCAGAACTTTTCAGAAGGTCCATTTGACATTTTTTTTTCTTGAACGTTGACAAACTCCCCGATCATAATCGGCATTAAAAAATTGTTCCAGAAAATTCCAGAAGGTTAGTTTTCTTGTTCTTTCTGAAACATTCAGTAACTTCTGGAAAGTACCTGGAAAGTTTAATGTTCCAGAATATTCTAGAGATTTTTTCTGTTTTCATTTGGAATGCTCAGTAGCTTCCAGAAATTTCTCAAACATTTTATGAATTTGGTTGTTCTAGAACCTTCTTAAAAGGTATTTTTCATTCTTTTTGGAACGTTCACAAACTCTCAGACACATTTTGTAAATTAAAAAAAGGTTGTAGAAGGTCTTTGTCTTGTTTTTGTCCAGTAGCTTCTCGAAAGTTCTAAGAATTTTGATTATCTAGAACATTTTCGTAGATTCTTCTTTCTGAAGATTTAGTAATCTCTAGAAAGGTCTCGAAATTTAATGAATTTTGGTGTTCCAGAACATTTTAGAAGGCCCTTTACTTCTTTCTAGGACTTTCATTAACTTCCAGAAAGTTCTTGAAATTAAGAATGAAAAGTGTACAGAACATTCCAGAAGGTTCTTCTCCTTTCTCTGATTGAAACGTTCGGTAACGCACAGAAAGTTTTCGATATTTGAGAAAGTGTGATATCCTGTGTGATTTACTTTTGTAACGTTCAGTATCTTTCAGGAGGTTTCTGGAAATTTTATGGATTTTTATGTTCCAGAACATTCTAGAAGGTTCTTTTTTGGTTCCTTGCTCGTTCACTAACGTCCATAACCTTTCCCCAATATAATAAAGTTTCATGCCCTAGAACATTCTAGAAGGTTCTTTTCTAAAACGTTTAACAACTTAGAAGTGGTTATTAGAAGCCGAAGTTCTCAGTTAATAACTGAGCTCATAGACATTAAGCTGAGAAGCAGGGTTTGTCCCAGTTGGGACGTTACGCCAAAAAAAAATGTTCCATAATGCTGCCGAAGGTTCTTCTTCTTTTTCTTTCTGAAGCGTCCAGAAACTTCAAAAGGATTCTCGAAAATTTAAGAAGTTCCATATTTTAGAGCATTCCAGAACGTTATTTATTTTCTTGAACTTCCAGAAAGTTCTTAGAATTTTTAGAATATTGATGTTCCAGAACATTCCAGAAGGTTCTTCTTATTATTCCTAAAAAGTCAAAAAAACATCCAGAATCTCGTACCTTTTAGAAATTTCATACAACTATGGTGAAACATTTCAACGAAATATTTCAAAGCGTTACGGACAGACAGACAGACAACGCTGGGATTTTATATATATGATGATCTTCCATGGTTGTTTAAGCTTATGCCATATGAGTCTAGTGTATTTGAACCATTTAAAAACAAAATTGCGGTTATGCGTTCAAGATCATTTTATTCATTAAATAATTCATTAAATAATAATCATGGTCTTTCTGATAGGATGGGCAGTGATGACTACTGAAATTCCCCGATTCGTGACGCGTCCCATTGTTGCCCCGGTGGCACCTACGGCGATGAAAACTTACTGTCGTCCTTGCTCCGGTGGGAGCGGATTTGTAGTCGCAAGAGAGTAGAGACACACATCCGATTTTTCGGGGTGCGTCTGCCTCGTTTACTTCGAGCTTGTGTATTTAGTGACGGCCTTGGTACCTTCGGACACAGCATGCTTGGCCAACTCTCCGGGGAGCAGCAACCGGACGGCGGTTTGAATTCCCCGAGAGGTGGCCATCGACCGCTTGTTGTAGTGCGCCAGACGGGAGGCATCGGCGGCAATGCTTTCGTAGATGTCGTTGACGAAGCTGTTCATGATGCTCATAGCCTTCGACGAGACACCCGTGTCCGGATGGACTTGTTTCAGCACCTTTTAACGTAGCTTTCCTTCCGGCGTGGCTTCTTCTTCTTCTTTTCGCCCTTCACGATGTTCTTCTGAGCCTTGCCGGCGAACGACTTCTTGATGGCCTTTCCGCTTACTTTCGGTGCGGTGGTGCCGAGCTTTTCGCGGTGGTTGTCGGCCACTCTCCTGTTCCTACTGGAATACGGAAGAAACTGAGCACCAGAAAAACAAAATAGAAAAATCATGCAAAACTTACCCTTTTGCTCCCTCTAGTTGCTTTGGACCGTTTATTTACCGAGACAAGTTTTCAAGTTTTTTTTTCTGCAAACTGCAAAAGTTCGATCGGTACATACACCAATGTGCGCAACTATTAGGCAAACTGTTGGATTTAAGTGGCATATAGTGAAATACACTTGTGTAAGTGTGTTGCGAAAATATAATCGCAAACCGTTTGAGAAAAGGTCTTTCTATATTGCCACCATATCTCCTGAGTTGTCATCCCTATATTATTTGACAATTTCTGCACAATATGACATATTGTTACAACTTGGTATGGGTTACATAGACCGTTCTTTATGATTGAATGTTTCGAGTTTTATAGTTTCAATAGAAAAGCACCTGTTCGTGATACAGTAACAGTAACAGATGAAGGGGGCATACTGTGTAGAGTGTAATACAAATTGTATTTTTCTATGCGGGGAGGCACATTGTCGTTTTCGTTTTTGCGGTGGTGCTACACCGGTGTAGCACTTTTGCACCGAAAGTGAACGTTTTTCATTTTCGTGCTGCACCGGTGTAGCACTTTTTCTGCACAGTTCAGGATAGTGCAGCACTCAAAAATTCGAGAGTGTAGCGAGTGTTCACCGTGTCCACCAATCAACGTTTGCAAAGTTGTAAACATTTTGCTTTTTATTCATGCACACCAATGCAACTGCACCGAAAATTTTCGTTTTTGCAGTGAAAAGTGTAGCACGAAGCGGTGTAGCACCGCCGCAAAAACGAAAACGACATAAATATGAAAGAACAATGTTTACACATCCAACAACAAAGGAAACAGTGCGTAAACAAACCGATTAGTCGAAACACCACCCCAAAATGCGCACCCGCTGCTAAATTACTGCAGCGGTGACTGCAACCAATGTATGCTGAAACCGGTGTGAACATTTTGTGGTGGGACAATTGGCTTCTTTAGCGGTGTTGGGATAAATCCATATTCTGAATCTGCATGCCAAACTGAGCCTAAATCCAAATTTTCATCAATTTTGATGCCCGGGAACTTATTTAAATATCAATTTGAAGTTTGTATGGGGGCGGTTTGTCGAATCACCCCTCGCTGCATTTTGTACTGGGCGAAGCTGTCAAACAGTTGCCTAGCTGTCAAAAGGTGATTTCGAAAAATCTCTTCGAAATTGATTTTAGGTATCAAAATAAAGTTCTAAAAATCTGAAAAAAATCATAGTGGCTCAGAAAAAGGTGCGTTTTCGTATAAATTAAAAAAAGGATTACTTTTTTCAAAATTTAAAAACCCAATTGTGTTTGCCTGTGCGTCGTATTAGGCGCAAGATCGTCAATACGAAATCCCATAGAACATGGGGCAACTATGGAAGGTACGTCCCGAGATCCGACCGAACCCTGAAGTGTCCCCTGTTGCTGACATTTGGTCCCTCTCTCCGGCAGGTACGTCCCGAGATCCGACCGAACCCTGAAGTGTCCCCTGTTGCTGACAATGACCAAATATTTGCTATATTGCCTTACTTGAAAAGTGCTCAATTTGTAATATTAGCAAATATTCGCCGTGACAAAGTTAGGGAAATATTTGCACAACAATGTTATTGCAAATTTATTTGGTCAGTACACGCATGACAAATAAATTTGTCAAATTTTGCCAAATATTTGCACATTTGGCAAAGCGTGACTGAAGGCTTTACTGAGTTGCGCTATTGTGAACATGAACTGTTTGAACTGGTGACCCTATATTGCCACCATTAATCACAAGTTTAGTGTCCATATCGTTCGACAATGTGTTGACACTTAAACATACTGTTGCTGATTGACATGAATTATTCAAAATGTTTTGTATAGTGTACAGTGCTAAATTCAATATTGTTCAACATGAAAACAAATGTCTGTGTTAATGCTTGTGTTAATGTCACATTAACGTTTAGAAGAACTGTTTTGAAACTCTTTGGAACGTATGACAAGTTGTATTTTTCTATGCGGGAAGTGTGAAATTATTGCATTTCGCATTGCAAAGGTTGATATTCAGTCCTAGGGGCAAGACACTGTGCAAACGAGGCAACTCTGAGAATTTCTGAGTAACTCTTTCTGTCGATGATCGACGAAATTTGTTGAAAGACATCCCCAAAACTGCAATTTTCATTCAGCACAAGCAACACTTTGCAGTTTGACATTGCACAATGGTCCACGAACCAGATTTATGAGGAAAGATGCATGCAGCGCCTTCAAATGATTTTTTAGACAAATATGGTCTTCTACAAAGTTGTTCCTAAAAATAAGGCCCTTTTTTCAATATACAGTCGGAACCCGCTCGTTGAGCCACAACCTACACCCAACCAACGAATTCGATTCGCTAGTTGGGTGAAGTGACAACAGCACAAGGGGCGTGCGCATTGTTTTTTTTTAAATCATGTTTGAGTTGGAAGCAAAAAGGAAACATTTTCAATTTGTTTTACATTTAGAGCAAAACTGATACGTTTTGCAAGATACATATATGGCCAATGCGAGAAATAATTATTTTCACCCATTTTCAGTCGGTAAAGTGAAAATATAGATGTTTATGAAACCACCCGGACCAAAAGCAAGCACAAAACACTTTCAATGATCGACAAAATAAAGATTGCCTATGTTTTGTATTTGTTTCGAAGTACACCGTGGCCAATAAGTTCTCATACAAAATCAAATTCAATTCATTTCGCATCTGTAATTAGAATTTTCAAAGTAAATTTATTTATTGAAAGGTCAACTAACACACACACACAATGCAGCATATGTTTTAGAACTAACTGTCCTTTATCCTTCTCTGCTGATCGCTTATGTGTCGTAAGTCCAAATCAGCTGGCACGCACGCCATTTCATTGGTATTTCGTCGTATTTTAACGAGTAGTGATTTCAAGTTAAAACAAATTAGGTTCACGTCCTCCCCATTGCTAGTAGCAACTATGACCAGAAGAGAAAAAATATGAGATCCTGTATTGGTAAAGTACGAAGCCGTTTTATTTTGTACAAAATATAACGTGAATTAAACAAAAATGTCCATTTTCCTGTTTTAATGAGATAAGTTATGTTAAAGGCGCATGGGTGCATCTTATCTGGTTGATTCACACCATTCTCACTTATAAAACAGACATGCTTGTATTCCTATTGTGGTAAATTTTGTCCAATATTTACGTTTTATGATATGTATCTCTGATATAAGGGTTATTTTCATGAAAATCAACCCAAATTGAGCTTTCTTGCAAATTTCTTACCATATCATAATTAAAACTGTGTTTTTTAGCCTTAGTATATCCATTTAGTATATAACTTGGGATACAAATTAAAAATTTATCCTTGTGGACTCGATTTCGCTACCGTAGAACGAAAAACTTTTCGAACATTTGTCTTGCGTGCCGGAGAAAACGAATTTCATAAAACGGAAGCGTACTGCTAGGCTTATAAAAACAAATAGAAAATAAAGTTATTCTAATCCGTATGCTTTATTTAATCAGTATTATGTGGCCTTTCAATACATGTATTCATTTTAAAAATATGAATCACATATGTGAAATAAAATGATATTTTCTAAATTTGTATTTTGTATGAGAATTTATTGGACACGGTGTAATTGTATATATTCTTTTTTTTTAAGAAATATGAAATAGATTTTTTTTTCTCGATTATCAGTAAAGTTTAAGCAACCAAAAACTCATTAGCTCGCCCCTCGGAATTACAGATTGGTTGTCATTTTCAGTTTGACATTGAATTATGACATCCAGGTACTTTTTAGTTGGCTGACAGCTCAACTAACGGGGCCCCAACTAAAAAGCCACCCAACTATTAAGCCCCCAACCAGCGAGTCATGACTGTACATGAAAATTGTTACGCTCAAAGGGGATAATCCCGAGATGCTCGCGGGGGACAAGACCTAACAGGCCTAGTCACCAGGGGTTCCCAAACTCTTAAACACAGGGTCGGCTCTTCGCGATGATCAGAAGTCCAAACACTACTAGCACTTTTTACACAATTTATTAATAACTTACGGTGTGTTTCGTGTGGGCGTGTATTGGGGCCGGCCGGCACTGGAAGGAGGGATGAACGGATCTGGCTGGAAACTCTCGATGAAACGGTCTGGGGTCGTCGCTCCTTAGCTCACCGGGCGATGGGGGTGGGATGCACTGGTGGACAATCTCCACGTGGTCTGGCTGATCGTCGAGGCTTCGTGGGTTCTACGAGCAATTCCACGCGCTCACCTGCACAATTGTGCCACGGAATGGGTTCTCCGGAGTACTTCGCCGGATCGGTAGTCGCACAACCCCTAGATGAAACCTTAATGGGTCCTGATTTCGTTGAGGGGAGGTATTAGGGTCACGAAATGCCACAGATTCTTTTATTGGAGTATTACCTGACTCTGCTGAATTCGGTGGTAATTCACCTCTTCCACTTGATTTTGAGCCACTTTCGGCTATATAAGATTGGCTAGTTTAATAAATTTTACACTAGCTAAATACTTGAACTAATTTCGCTGTAATTTGGCAATCGAGCACGTCTGACTTGCTTGCTGTCTTCAGTGGAAAAGAACAACTTCGAGTTCTCTAACTCGCGGCCAACCCATCTCCCTATAATACCTCCCCCTTCTTCCCCTTCCTTTTCTCCACCTCCTTAGCCCCTCCTTTTTACAATTCCATCCGTTAATCCAACACCCGCTTATTCCTCCCCATTCCAGTGTTCTTGTGTATATGTGTATGTCATGTGTTATGTACGTTACAATTTTCCTGTTTATTTAAACGAACAGTTGATAGTGGGAGTATATAGATAGTTTTCCTTTGCAAAGGTATATAATGTAAGTTATTGCTAGCAAGATTGTATACAATAAACAGGCATGGCGACAATTCACGACGAATAGCACAACATACTTAGTTATATTCTTCTACTCTCTACTCTCTGCTTTCCTATTTAAGATTCGCTCGGGTTGGATCCTAGGGTAAAGTACCCGAAACGGTAACACTACCCCACACTCCCCGTAAAAATAAATTGATTTATCAATTTATTTTATTAAACATTTATTAACCATTTTCCTCAATTTATTTCAGAAACCAACTGTACAGCTGTACTCCCAGGGTTGGGCTTGCCTTTCGCAATTTTCGTATTCTTAAGAGTAAATATTCCGAAGCTAAGTTAACTAAATAGGAATTTCTTGTCGAAATTTAGACAAGACCATTTATTAGCGTCTTTACCCTAATCTCTCAGTAATCGGCCTTTCTCTTCCTTAATCTCAACTTTATTGAGAGGGAGAATTTCGACCGACCGTTGTCTATCTCGGCTAGAGCTGTACATGATAAAGTGGAACTCAAGCAATCTATTGGCATGGTGACTGTTGCAAAAGGACTACGTGTGATGGAGGGCGGTTTTTAACGTGTTGATCAGGCGAAATCTAAAGGCAAATTTTACAGGTGCTGCTCATGACATCATAGGAAAAATGAACGTTCAAAGTTTTTCTGTGCTTATCAAAGTTTTCCATTTATCCGTTCTAATATCCGTGACCAGTTTTCCTTTAATTAAGCGTACTACGACATCAGGCAGCAAAACTATTGCAATTTGTGTGTGGACTGAAGACTATAAACTGTGATACGAATACCTATAAACAAACTACTACATGGACAATCAAACACCGAATAGACTGACCTTGAACTTCATCATACTCTAGAACCTTTTTATCTCTGTTCCCAAAAAAAGAAAATACAACACATTCGTAGATCACTGTATGTAATGCATTTTACAGCTTTTTCTCTCAAAAACCGACATTTAACAATATAACGAATTCTACGTACAAAAAAAACCATCTAAATCAATGATGCAAACAGCGAACAACTTTAATAGAACCCAACATGCATTACACCTACCAATTAATTATAACATTTTGTACTATTTACAATTCAGAAGGTTCATCTACCTCGGCGTTCCCTGGCCTTAGGTCAGCCGCTGAGAAAATTCCCACATTTTTGCCAGAACTATCTTCCAACTCATAAGAGCTCGTTCCGCGGCGGGCCACCACGGTACATGGAATATACATCGGTCCTAATTTGGCATTATAAGCTTCTCCTGCTGAAGACTGTGCGAAGTTTCTTCGGAAAACCTTCTGTCCTACTTCGTAAACAGGAGCTGGTTTCCGAAATCGCAGATTGTAACTCCTACTACTCTTTTCGTGGGCTCGCTCTAGGTTTTTGAAAACCGTATCAAAAATATTGCGATCAATTTTGAGTTTCTGATCCACTCTTTCTCTTTCCGAAAGGGGCTCAGTATCTACGTCGAGGCGATGCTCAACGCCGTCAGCGACAATCTCATGTCCGAATAATACCCTATACGGCGTAAACCCTGTTGAAGAGTGTCGTGTATTATTGATCGTATACTCGATCTCTGAGATACGAGTATCCCACAGTCGCTGATTTGATTTTACGTACGTACGAATACACGCATTTATACTGCGATTCAGTCTCTCCACTGGGTTCGCCTGACTGTGGTGGCGTGCATTTGCCCAGTGTTGTACGTGATATCGATCGAGGAAGCTCTTAAATTCTTTGCTTAGGAAGCAACTGGCATTGTCCGTGATAAGGATCTCCGGCACGGAATATCTACGGAACCAATGCTGCTCAACCAGGCGGATTATGATCTCCGAAGCGATCTTTTTAACTGGGAACAACATTGTCCACTTGGAGAACATGTCCATTAACACGAGCAAGTGCGTATTTCCAGCTTTGCTACGCGGTAAGGACTGGATAAAGTCCATGGAGAGGATCTGAAACGGTTTTGTGGTGAGGCGCTGCTTTCCCATCTCGGGATGCTGTGAAATGTTTGAGGGCTTAAATTCTTTGCACTGTTGGCAACTTTGGACAAGTTTCTTAGCCGCTTGTGCCATGTTTGGCCAGAAATATCTTTGTCTCAACCGGTCCAACAGCTTTTCGTACCCTATGTGGAAAGCCGATTCATGCTCTTTTTGGAGGATTTCCTTCCGAAGAGCCTCGGGTACGCAAAGTTTCCACTCGTACCGATAATCGAAAACTTCCGTTTTCGTCGGCACAAATTTATATAATTTGTCATCTTCGATTCGGAAGTCAAGGTTTCCCTCCGGATTATTTTTAACTTTCTTGAGCAAGTCCTGATACCAGTCGGTATCGGAGATTTCCAGTTCCTCGACTGCTCGAGAGAGGGCATCAGGGATTATATTGTCCCTGCCTCTCCTATGCCTAATTTCCAAATCATACCCCTGAAGGTCAATGCTCCACCTGCTTAGACGGGAAGATGTTTTCCATCTCCCGTTCATAATGTAGGTAAGAGCCGAAGCATCGGTCAACACTACGAAATGCATCCCCTCGATATATGGGCGAAATTTCTCGATCGCCGAGAGTACCGCCAGGCCCTCTTTCTCAGTGGCTGCATAGGCTTGCTGAGCTGGAGTCAGTTTTTGCGAGTAATACGCAATGACTTTCTCCCCGGCCTCGTGCTCCTGGGTCAGCACGGCGGCTATGGCACTGTCGCTAGCATCGGTCTGGATTTGGAATGGTAAGCTAAAGTTCGGGTTGCTCAAGATTGGAGCAGATATGAGACACTCCTTCAGGCCAATAAACGCTTGCTCGGCTTCATCATTCCAAATGAGACATTTGGGTTTCTTTCTGAGCAGGTTAGTGAGTGGAGCACTCATCTCACTAAAAGAGGCAACGAAACGTCGGTAATAGTTTGCCATGCCCAAAAATCGGCGCAAGGCTCGAATTGAACTCGGACGCTCATAATTGAGAATAGCATCGACCCTTTCCGGGTTCGGACGAATTCCCTCGGGTGTCAGTATGTATCCCAAATAGGGTAACTCAGCCACACAAAATTTAGATTTGTCGAGGTTTATTGTTAAATTCGCAGCCTTCAGTCGCTTAGCTACTTCCCGAAGACTGCAGAGGTGGGCCTCGAATGTGTCGCTTACCACGACGATGTCGTCTAGGTAAACGAACACATTCGGTTCCAGTTCACCATAGCCAAGTACCTCATCCATAAGCCGTGACAGACTGGCAGGGCTATTCACGAGACCGAAAGGCAGTCTGGTGAACTGGAACAGTCCTCTTCCCACCACCGAGAAAGCCGTATACTTGCGTGAGCCGACGTCGAGCGGAATCTGGAGAAAGGCTTTCGTCAAGTCGATTGTGGTCATAAATTTACTAGCTCCTAGTCGGCTCAGTATCCGGTCTTGGTGGGGTAGAGGATAGGCATCCCTCTGTGTTCGCTCGTTCAGACGCCGGGCGTCTAAACACAGTCTAACATCGCCAGAAGCCTTGACCACTGGCACAGTACTGAGCGACCAGTCACTGTGACTTTTCTCTATCACCTTCTGTGATAGAAGCTTGTCAATTTCCTGGTTTATCTTCCTCTGCATCTCAGGAGAGGTTGGGTAAGGGTTGATTCGAATTGGCGGGGCTCCCTTGTACTCCTCTTTCAACTCGATTTTATGAGTAATCAAAGGTGTGACGTCAAGGGTCTGACCTTCGATCGCCACCTTGAAGAGTGATTTCACTTGCTCCAGCTGAGCTTTTTGCTCTTCTGTGAGATCGTGCGTAGACTCTTCCCCACAACTACCTCGTGTACTCTCAACCTCGTCAATTCTAACAAGCCCTTCCTCTCCTTGCAAAGTCGGTTGTATGTGAAACACTCTCCAAAAGTCTTCAAAGCCCAAAATTAGCCTCTTTCTAAGTTCGGGTGCCACTAGTGTGGGAATGATTCGTGTCTCATTGTGAAATGTGATCGGTAGGTGAACGAGACCTTTTACAGGGACGTTTTTCCCCTCCGCGGTTTTCACTGAAGCAGGAGTAGGATAGATTTTCAATTTTAAAGCCTTGATCAGCTTTTCGGAGCCGGTTCCCAACACCGATCTCTGGGCCCCGCTATCCAAAAGGCCGAGTATTTCTACTCCCAAAACATTTACCTTTGCAAAAGGCCTGCCATCTCCCTGGACATGGACGAAAATTTCATTTAGATCGTGTTCTGAGTCATAATCGGTAGCTGAAATTGGCTCGAAGCCGCACGAAGTTAGTTGTTGTACAATTTGGTTCGAATTGGGAGGGTTTTCGTGATCGGAATCAACTTGCCTCCTCAAGCTGATCCTTTGCTGTTTTTTTGGCAAACGGGACACATACTAGTAAATACGTCCAGAAAACCGCAAACATGACAAAATTTGCTCTTCGGCTCGGAACACTCGACATAGTGGTGTCCGTGTGTCCGGCAATTATAGCAAGTGCCAATAGGTGGTCTCCTATATCGCTCGACTAATGCCTGCATCGTACCAGTAGAAGACCCTTCCATAGGAGGTAGCTTCTGGTCCACTCTTCCCTTATCACTTTCTTTCCCTACCTTGTCCGCCTCTCCCTTTCCTTCTCTCTTTCCCTCTCCTGGGTTCTTTGGTCTGGAGGATTGATGTTTGCTATTGGTGAAAATTCGGGTATTATTTCCAGAGTTGCCAGTATTGCCTTTCTCTCTGTTCGACGTAATTTCACCAACCTGGTTATTCCGTGACCGATTTTCATTTGTTTTCTGGAGGAAACTGAAATTTTCATCAATTTTCCTGCCATACTTTTTCAATTTGCTCAGGGACCTGATCCCTGCACCAGTCAAAGCATTTTTGTAATCGTGGCGCATATTACGCCAGATTAAATCAAACTTTCTTCTCTCCGACAACTGTTTTGTCATCGACTGAAAGATTTTCTGCATGTCGTGGAAATAATCTGAGAATTTTTCACCTCGGGTTTGGCGTCGACTGGTAGCCTGAATCTCAAGTTGGAAGTCAAGATCGGGTGGTAGAAACTCGCGTTTTAATTCCTTCTTTAACTCCGGCAAATTCTTAAAATCCCCATTGTCAATACCATCGATGTACCAATCTTTGGCACGACCGCTAAACAAATGAAGCGCTGAGCGAAATAGCTCCCTATCTGAAATGTCTTCGGATCGACACCGCATTTTGACTTCCTTCAAGAATTCAGCCAATTTCCGCCCTTCGTCCTTACCATCATATTTTAGCCTCCACTCAGCTACTGGGATTCTCTTAATTGCCTTCCTACTCTTCTTATGCTTCCTCTTGGACCTCTTCTTTTTCCTCCTTTCCTCTTCGGTTGAGCTTGTATAGGTGCTAGAACTCAAACTCGAAGATTCTGTACTCTCAGAGGAATCAGAAGAGAGAGTTTGTTCAGACGAAGTGGAGCTTCTTACTTTCTTCTTTCTCTTCTTAATTTCTGACCTTCCGTTATCTCTTTTCCGTTGTGAACTTTTCAGACCCCTCCTTTTCTTTCCCTTTCCGATCGATTGATCATCTTCGTCAGAGCTATCCTTGGAGCTCACTAAGTCCTCGGGAAATTCTACTTTCTTTCTACTCTTTCTTTCATCGTCGGAAGCTTTTCTAGGCTTGCTAGAAGAAGCTGCGAATTTCTCATGGGTTTTTGGTGGTTCAATTCTGGGTTCAATTTCACATTCACTTTCAGATGACGTTGATTGATCTGATGGAGACGCATGGTCTGTATCCAGCACTGGAGTGGAGTCATTCTTGGATTGTTTCAAATTCTCATTCAATTCACTCAAAAGTTTTTCCAGATTCTGTTTCCTTTTTATATGAGATGCCATTTCTTTTATCCTTTGTTGTTCTGCAAGTATTTCTTGCTCTCGTTTGAGCCTCTGCTGCTCTGATGTATGAACAACAAAATCTTTGAATGCAGAGATCAAATGTTCGAAATCCTTCTCTTTTCCTGGTTCGTATTCATTCAGTTTTTCCATAATTTCATCAGTTCGTTTCTTCGAAAGTTCCATTTCATGCATTCTCCGCGATGTTGTATTCGTCGCCCCTCCACATGCCTGATCTAACTCTCCCCCATCATCCCCACCTTCGAGAGTAGCAACCGTATCGTTCAGGGTTGGGATCTCGGTGCGTACCTCTCCTAAAACTTCGGATATTTTCTCTTCCAACGGGATTTCCTTAGTTGTATCGCTGACTAGGTTCGGTAAATCAAAATAATTGGTCATGATCTCGTCTATCTGGTTTTCGATGTCACTAATCTCTGCCAAATATTTCCGAGCGTCGGTTGCTCTCGCTAGCTGATTAATCCTCACACGGTAGTGAACCACGCGGGTTCTCAATTTCTGTCTTTGCCTCGCATCGGCTTTGGGATTCTCATATATTCCGCGAATGACCCGAATTCGGGATCTCATTATCTCAATCTCTTCCTGGGCAGTTCTCCACGTCCTAGCGAAGGCCGTAGAGTTGATACCCCTACTTCGTTCCTCTTTCATCCTATCTTTTAACTTTCGTCGCTTCACACTATCATGGTCATCGAAATGGAAAAGCATGTTCCTGATCAAGAGTTCGTGCTCAACCTCGTCTATCGCAAGGTGAGACACATCAATATTTCGGTAGGCCGTCTGCAAATCCATTGCACGGCTCTTCTACCACAATCACACTGCCAATGATATAACGCTTGTGAATTCTCACAGGACCGAGAGATATCGGTCATCGAAATTTGTTAAATTAGCTAGTTGAGCTTGGTTGAGTCAAGACCCATTAATGAAAAGAAAATTGAAAAATAACCTAGAATTTGTTCGCGTGCAACTACCTATTTAGTACACTTTGTATCGAATTAAATACTCTAAACGACGTTCGCGCACTAGTAGAAGCACAGCTCTCGCAGTAATCTCCGCAGAAAGCGTGGCTCGCACTACACAGATCAAATACCCTACCTATTCACCACTCCGAGCAAATTTTGGTTGTTTGTCGCTTATCGTATAGGCAATCTTCTCCCTAACCTATCTCACTCCCTTTGGACTTCTGATCAGTATCGCGTTTCTTTAAGCTGGGCGCCAATTGTTACGCTCAAAGGGGATAATCCCGAGATGCTCGCGGGGGACAAGACCTAACAGGCCTAGTCACCAGGGGTTCCCAAACTCTTAAACACAGGGTCGGCTCTTCGCGATGATCAGAAGTCCAAACACTACTAGCACTTTTTACACAATTTATTAATAACTTACGGTGTGTTTCGTGTGGGCGTGTATTGGGGCCGGCCGGCACTGGAAGGAGGGATGAACGGATCTGGCTGGAAACTCTCGATGAAACGGTCTGGGGTCGTCGCTCCTTAGCTCACCGGGCGATGGGGGTGGGATGCACTGGTGGACAATCTCCACGTGGTCTGGCTGATCGTCGAGGCTTCGTGGGTTCTACGAGCAATTCCACGCGCTCACCTGCACAATTGTGCCACGGAATGGGTTCTCCGGAGTACTTCGCCGGATCGGTAGTCGCACAACCCCTAGATGAAACCTTAATGGGTCCTGATTTCGTTGAGGGGAGGTATTAGGGTCACGAAATGCCACAGATTCTTTTATTGGAGTATTACCTGACTCTGCTGAATTCGGTGGTAATTCACCTCTTCCACTTGATTTTGAGCCACTTTCGGCTATATAAGATTGGCTAGTTTAATAAATTTTACACTAGCTAAATACTTGAACTAATTTCGCTGTAATTTGGCAATCGAGCACGTCTGACTTGCTTGCTGTCTTCAGTGGAAAAGAACAACTTCGAGTTCTCTAACTCGCGGCCAACCCATCTCCCTATAATACCTCCCCCTTCTTCCCCTTCCTTTTCTCCACCTCCTTAGCCCCTCCTTTTTACAATTCCATCCGTTAATCCAACACCCGCTTATTCCTCCCCATTCCAGTGTTCTTGTGTATATGTGTATGTCATGTGTTATGTACGTTACAATTTTCCTGTTTATTTAAACGAACAGTTGATAGTGGGAGTATATAGATAGTTTTCCTTTGCAAAGGTATATAATGTAAGTTATTGCTAGCAAGATTGTATACAATAAACAGGCATGGCGACAATTCACGACGAATAGCACAACATACTTAGTTATATTCTTCTACTCTCTACTCTCTGCTTTCCTATTTAAGATTCGCTCGGGTTGGATCCTAGGGTAAAGTACCCGAAACGGTAACAAAATTAGGGTGGTCCATATTTTCAAAGAAATTGGTAACCAAATTTTTTTATTTGCAAGAATATCTGTATACATTCTTCGGCAAAGTTGTATCGTTATCTCTTTTGGTTCAAAAGTTATAGGCATTTTTCGCAAAAAATCATAGTTTTTTAAAAAGGTTCTTAGACAACTTTGATGAGAAATTCGAAACAAAAAAGATAAAGGGTTTAAACTGTTTTGACCAAATTTGGAGCATTTTCCCATTGTTTTCATAGGGTGACGCTAGAACAAATCGTTTTATTGCTTTATCTTTTTTGTTTCAAATTTCTCGTTAAAGTCGCCTAAGAACCACTTTTAGAGCTTACAAAAACGCGCATTTTCGTGTGCTGAAAATGTTGCTACGTCATTCCGTTCAAAAGATATTGATGATTTTCTAGATAAAATAGGCACTTTTCAAGTATTTTTCACTTGAGTTACAAAAATAACACACCTCTAATTTTTTGATATGCTTTATAACAACATTTCTTCTTTTGAATGCGGGCAAAAGATATTTTTTATGTTTGCCCCAACCCGTCTTAACACCTTTTTAAAAAACTATGATTTTTTACGAAAAATGCCTATAACTTTTGAACCAAAAGAGATAACGACCATCTCAGCGCACGAAACGACGTGTCTTCAAATGCTCTACAAGTGTTTCTTGGGCGACTTTGATGAAAAATCGAAACTGAGAAAGTTAACGTCAGAAAACCGGTTTTTCTTGAACCACCCTAAGCTTATTCAGAAAAATACCTCTAGATCGGTCAATTTTAAAGCTACATAAAAAGTGTCTTCAGCAAACTTGCTCAAAATTGATAGATCTACAACTTTCCCGAAGAATGTACACAGATATTCTTGCAAATAAAAAAGTTTGGTTACCAATTTCTTTGAAAATATGGACCACCCTAATTTTCATGTATATTGAAAAAATGGCCTTATTTTTAGGAACAACTTTGTAGAAGACCATATTTGTCTAAAATATCATTTGAAGGCGCTGCATGCATCTTTCCTCGTAAATCTGATTCGTGGACCACTGTGCATTGGTGCCAGATCACACTATGGGAGGAAATCTAAGGAACTGTGAGGAATTCTGAACAACATTTCGAGCACAGATTTTCTCTCGTCAGATCTGTCCTGCCCCTAGATTCAGTCTAATTCGTGCAATGATATAATGCTTGTGGTTACTTGGGTAGTTTCCTCACCGACGAACTGACGTGACAGTGGTGCTTCAAAACTGTCCCCCCTAAATTTAACGGTCGACCAGCGAAGCGAGCGAGCGCTTCTGTCAAATCAGCGTAGACGCGAACCTTTCCCTATATGAATACATGGGGGCTTAGAGTCATGCTATCAAAACAACGCGAGCCGTTATAGAGGAGGCGGTAGTGTTCGGCTATTTTTTATCATGGCGTCGGGGACAATAAATTTGAATTTATTTGTTCTAGCTGGGGAACGTTCAAAAATTACGTCCAAGATTTGGGGGAGGGGGGGGGGTCTAGAAAAGTGTGACAGTACGTGTATTAGGTATATGAAAATAGCGTGACAGAGGGGGGAGGGGGGGTCTAGAAATCCCAAAAAATGATGGACGTAATATTTGAATCTTCCCCTGTCACGTCGGTGGTTTCCTATCGCCGTACCTACACTCAGGAAAATTGCCTCATACTTAATGGCAAATATCCATGTGCCAAACCACATATCAAAAGTATGAGTCGCACTAATGGAAAACCTTTGTTTACCCCCATTGAAAAAATCCATGTCCCGGACACATAGAAGGAATGAAGATTTTTTTCCCAGGTCTCGCTATGGGTGATTCACTTCGACCAAGAATCCGATTTCTACACTCAGAAATAAAAGTATACACGGAATTGGGTCTTTAAATTAAGAAAAATGTATTGATTTTTTGATTTTATACGAAAGAGCACCTTTTTCTGAACCACTATGATTTTTTTTCAGATTTTTAGAACTTTAGTTTGGTACCTAAAATCGATTTCGAAGAGATTTATCGAAATCACCTTTTGACAGCTGGGCAACTGCTTGACAGCTCCGCCCAGTACAAAATGCGACGAGGGGTGATTCGACAAATCGCTCCCATACAAACTTCAAATTGATTTTTAAATAGGTTCCCGGGCACCAAAATTCATGAAAATTTGGATTTCGGCTCAGTTTTGCATGCAGATTCAGAATATGGAATTATCTCAACACCGTTAAAGAAGCCAATTACTATTATTTATGCATTTTGTTTCCGCATCTCTCTCACTCTCTTTTTGTTTTCATGCTATCTGCCGTTTAGCCTGGGTTGAAGAGAAGTGTTTCGTCAACCCAGATGAAGCACCAGATAGCATGAAAAAAGAAAGAGAGTGAGAGAGATGTGAATACAAAATGCATAAATAATAGTAATTCCGTGTATACTTTTATTTCTGAGTGTACAAAAGAATGTTTATCGCGATCCTCCCGCTTTCACCTTAAACTATCATGAGCCAAAAAGTAGTTTCGACCTACGCCGCCAATCCCACTTTTTTTCTCCGCGAAAAAGGATCAAAACAAAAACCAAAAGCCGGCCGAAGGCCTTCTCGGTTCCCGCTTCGTTTCGCATCGTTCGTGCCTCTTCGTGTACTACACACCACCCCTTTTGCCATCCCCTTTAAACCGATCAAAATCGCATTCGGCGAAACGGTTCACCCGACCCGACGGCGAACATCGAGCGCCTCTACTGCCTGCAGACTGCTCTGGAACAATCTCGAACCTTCTAGAAGCTTCGCGACGTTTCCACAGCTTCGGTTACGGCCCGCTCACTGTTTCCGTGTTGCATCTCGCGTGTCGCCGGGCGCGCAGGCAGTGACACAAGCGAAACAGCAACAGTGCGAGCGAAGAGTGCGCGCCCGCGCTTACATCGTTTCCGCCGTTGCTGCCAGAAGTTTCTAGCGAGTTCGAGAGAGGCTAGTGCTGTTTTTGATAAAAACGCGGCTGCCGCTCTCAGACCGGCATTAGTCAACGAGAAGACACCGAGCGTAGCAAGTGAGAATTAATATTAATAGTTCCGCCGTGAGACAACAAAAGGAAGGAAAGTGTTTCAGAGCAAAAGTTCTAAGGAAAGTGTTTGCAAGTGCAAGTGATTAGATTATAAATTTTTGGGAAAGTTTTATAACTTTTCTTATCAAGTGAGATCTGTGTCAGTTGTTTCTGGGAAAGCAGAACAAAATCTGTCAAGGTAAGTTTGGTCATTTTCCGAGTGAAATTCAGGGGAAGAAAATTGGGTTTCGCTGTGGAAAATTCTGGAATGAGGTCACAGGGTATGATCAAAAGTGGATTTTTAGATGACTTTTCTCTCCAAATTGGTAAAAACATAGATTCTTGCAAATTCTAAATAAGAAGTGTTATGTGAATAAACATAAAGAACAATAAAATATTTGAATAAACATAAGGGCAATAAATTATGTATGGAACTTGCACTTAACCATGCATTATTGTACATTCTTTCTAATGTTCGAAACTAATTCAATGAAAATTGAATGAATCATTTATCAGCGAATGGTATCATTTTTGCTTAAATTTCTCCGTTGCCATCTTGTTAGGTAACACGTGTCCTAATTTAACGGTTTTTGCTGATGCAATGTTACTGTAATTTATACCGTAATTTTGCCGCTTTTTCGAGTCTCCCCAATCGCCACAGGACTAATTCTGAACAAGCATTTCACTAGGTCCTATCTGCAAAAGATACGATCTTTTCTTTGTCTTTCGATTATTATGGTGTCATATAGAGCTCTCAACCTGAGACTCTCAACCATTTTTGCAGTACCGTAATATGGGGTAACTTTGATAGTATTTTTTCTAAATATTTTCTCTTGTTTTATGTTCTTAAAACCATTACTGATCGCTTACTTCTTTATTGCTATTGAAAATTAGATATTTTTTAGTCCATTAAGCATATCCCTGTTTGAAAAGGATTTTTCCAACAATCAATACATAATGCTATACACGGTGTGTCTGGTAGAACAAATTTATTACAAAAAAATGGGCATCACTAATTTTTACGCTACGTGAAAGTTGACGCTACCAGCTTTCATTCAAGCCCAACATCGAAATATTCCATCGGGGGAACTTTTTCATACAAAAATTGGGTATGTTTGTTAAGTAGAAATAGGGATTAATTTGGAACCGTGCATTTTGTATGGGGAAAAACAGTATTCTGAAAAAGTTGTTCGGGATCCCTCGGTGGATTTTTTTGAGGGACCCTGCAAATGAAAGCTGAAAGCCTCTATTTTTGAATAGCGAAAAATTTGACGATGCCTATTTTTTTGTTATAAACTTTTCCCATACACACGCCGTGCTATATTAATTATCATGAAATCAACTACCAATTTTGCTGTTAACAAAACCGTCCTTAACTAACCGAACATTTCGTTCCATTATCCCAATTCCAGATGCCGGAAGCCGCCGCCGATGTGGAAACCTTCGCGTTCCAGGCTGAGATTGCTCAGCTGATGTCGCTGATCATCAACACCTTCTACTCGAACAAGGAAATCTTCCTTCGGGAGTTGATCTCCAACTCGTCCGATGCCTTGGACAAGATCCGCTACGAGTCGCTGACCGATCCCTCAAAATTGGACAGCGGCAAGGAGCTGTACATCAAGCTGATCCCGAACAAGGAAGCCGGAACGCTGACCATCATCGACACCGGTATCGGTATGACCAAGGCCGATCTGGTCAACAACCTGGGAACGATCGCCAAGTCCGGAACGAAAGCGTTCATGGAAGCCCTGCAGGCCGGAGCTGACATCAGCATGATCGGTCAGTTCGGTGTGGGTTTCTACTCGTCCTACCTGGTGGCCGATAAGGTCGTCGTCACGTCCAAGAGCAACGACGATGAGCAGTACGTGTGGGAATCGTCCGCTGGAGGCTCCTTCACCGTCCGCCAGGACGCCGGAGAACCGCTTGGCCGTGGTACCAAGATCGTCCTTCACATCAAAGAAGATCAGCTCGAATACCTGGAGGAGAGCAAGATCAAGGCTATTGTGAACAAGCACTCGCAGTTCATTGGATACCCGATCAAGCTCCTGGTCGAAAAGGAACGCGAGAAGGAGGTCAGCGACGACGAGGCCGAAGAGAAGGATGAGGAAAAGAAGGAAGAGGACAAGAAGGAGGACGAGCCCAAAATTGAAGACGTCGAGGATGACGAAGAGAAGAAGGACAAGAAGAAGAAGACCGTCAAGGTCAAGTACACCGAAGATGAGGAACTGAACAAGACCAAGCCCATCTGGACCCGCAACGCCGACGATATCTCCCAGGAAGAATACGGCGAGTTCTACAAATCCCTGACCAACGACTGGGAAGATCACCTGGCCGTCAAGCACTTCTCCGTCGAAGGTCAACTGGACTTCCGTGCGCTGCTCTTCGTTCCCCGTCGTATGCCGTTCGATCTCTTCGAGAACAAGAAGAAGAAGAACAACATCAAGCTGTACGTCCGTCGCGTCTTCATCATGGACAACTGCGAAGAACTGATCCCCGACTACCTGAACTTCATCAAGGGTGTCGTCGACTCCGAGGACTTGCCACTGAACATCTCCCGTGAAATGCTGCAGCAGAACAAGATCCTGAAGGTCATCCGCAAGAACCTGGTCAAGAAGTGCCTGGAACTGTTCGAGGAACTCGCCGAAGACAAGGAGACCTACAAGAAGTTCTACGATCAATTCAGCAAGAACCTGAAGCTCGGCATCCACGAAGACACCTCCAACCGTCAGAAGTTGGCCGATCTCCTGCGCTTCAACACATCCGCCTCCGGAGACGAGTACTGCTCCCTGGGCGATTACGTTGGCCGCATGAAGGAGAACCAGAAGCACATCTATTTCATCACCGGCGAGAGCGTCGAGCAGGTCAAGAACTCTGCCTTCGTCGAGCGCGTCAAGAAGCGAGGATTCGAGGTCATCTACATGACTGAGGCCATCGACGAGTACGTCATCCAGCAGCTCAAGGAATACCAGGGCAAGCAGCTGGTGTCCGTCACCAAGGAAGGCTTGGAACTGCCAGAAGACGAGGAAGAGAAGAAGAAGCGCGAAGAGGACAAGGCCAAGTTCGAGAACCTGTGCAAGGTCATGAAGTCCGTCCTGGACAACAAGGTCGAGAAGGTCGTCGTTTCGAACCGTCTGGTCGATTCCCCATGTTGTATCGTCACCTCCCAGTACGGTTGGTCCGCCAACATGGAACGTATCATGAAGGCCCAGGCTCTGCGCGATTCCTCCGCCATGGGCTACATGGCCGGCAAGAAGCACATGGAAATCAACCCGGATCACGCTATCATCGAAACCCTGCGGCAACGTGCTGAAGCCGACAAGAACGACAAGGCCGTCAAGGATCTGGTCATCCTGTTGTTCGAGACTGCCCTGCTCTCGTCCGGTTTCTCCCTGGATGAACCCGGAGTGCACGCGTCCCGCATCTACCGCATGGTCAAGCTGGGTCTCGGAATCGACGAGGATGAGGCCATGAGCACCGAGGAATCCGCTCCGGCCGCCGGTGGTGATGCCCCACCACTAGTGGACGACGCCGAGGATGCCTCTCACATGGAGGAAGTCGATTAAGCGGCGAGATCTCTCTTCCCAAAAGCTAGCGCTAGATTAATTTATTCCAATTGACACCGCCGGGTTTGACTAATTTCAAAAACGATTTTTAGTAAGCACGCGGGTATTTTATGTTATTTTCCGGTTTTTGTTCCGCGTTCTAGCGGCTGCAAGGAACAACAAAAGATGTACATTCTTGTCATTTATTAGCAGTTAAAGAACACAACCACATTCGAACTGATTAACATTAAAGAAAGTGAATTTTCGAAATGTAATATTTATTTCTTTTCCTTCATTCAAAATATCCGAAAGCCTCTGTTCCATAGCCATCACAGCAATTTGCACAGATTGATTTATTCGTTAGTACCTGCTTACACAGAGAAACAGAAGTAACACTTACAACAAATTTCATTAAAAGTGTGACGTCTGTTTCTCTGTGCTACGTAGATCTCGACGTAGATTGCAAGAAATTTCTTGGCCTATCTCGATTCGTAGGAATTGGGGCACTGCATGAAATTCCTTCCTTCTCTTTCACTCTTACATATATTTTGTAAACAAGGCCAAGAAACGTCAAAATCCCATACAAAGGCCCTTATTATGAGTGTCACTACACGGTGAAAATCGTTCACGGTGACACATTGATGCCGTTTTTCTTTATTATCCAGTTCCAACCTGGGTTGGAACTGGATCAGATCACAGTTTCAACCCCAACCCGACTTCGGTTTCGCTTGTACTAAAGTTTGTTTGACGTTGTTTGTTTACACATTTTCCGCCAATCCAGTTCCAACCCAGGTTAAAAAAGAAAAACGGCATGAGAATCCACGGTGAAAAAGTTGTGGGTTAATCAAATGGGAATCACTTTCACCGTCCTTATTACCGGTGTCACTTTTTCGATTTCACCGTGAAGTGACACTCGTAATCAGGCCCAAAATCACCATCAAAATCAGTGCCCCATTCAGGCAAGAAATGAGCAAGCGTTTGATTTTTCTTGACCCCAGTACTGCCTTGAATCGCAAGTCAGTCCCATCTGCATTTTGGGCAAAAATGAGTTAATGGCCGTTTTCGAGCTTTCTTCGGATGATCTTTCAGCTTCGTGCAAAAAAATATATGGGCCTGATTACGAGTGTCACTTCACGGTGAAATCGAAAAAGTGACACCGGTAATAAGGACGGTGAAAGTGATTCCCATTTGATTAACCCACAACTTTTTCACCGTGGATTCTCAATGTGTCACCGTGAACGATTTTCACCGTGTAGTGACACTCATAATAAGGGCCTATAATTTGTTCAGTAAAATTGAAAAACAACACCAAGTCAGATTGTCCCATAATGATATGTAATCGCAAGTCAGTCCCATTACGAACTTGTGCATCCTACAGTACAAAACCTAAAACTATCTTAGCCAGTTTTATATTTTTCACTGTTACGTTTTCACGTTTGAAACAAGTGTGAAAGTTTGTGAAAGTTTCATGATGATTGCAGAAGTTTTCAATTCATGGCGATTTTTTTGAGTTTCACATAGAAATCGAATTTGAAAACTTCAGAGGCCATTTTCTCAATGCCTACTTTTTACATATGGGACTGACTTGCGATTCACGGCAGAGTACGGAGCTGAGAAGAAACGTCAAATCAAATAATGGGGATTGTTGTGTTAAATTAATAAATTTCTGCTATTCTGCTATTATCAACGCATCCCCTAGCTTTCGCCCATCTGCGTTGTCTTTCCACTAGGCAATACGTCTACCAATTGATGTTTATGGGCTTGCCGGACCAAGTCATGTAGCTAAGCCAAACACCCCACCTACAACTGTTGGGTAGGCACCATTGTCCCGCCCACTGGTCTTTTACAGCTAGTTGTAGGTGCATGTGTGCGTGTAAGTTTTGGTGTATGTGTGTTAGTGTTGGTGTATTGTAGGCGCCAACTCGTTCTAATCCACTCTGATTGCTAACACCCTATTGAACCTCCTCTTCTCTCTCCTCTTCTTGGCGTAACGTCCTCACTGGGACAAAGCCTGCTTCTCAGCTTAGTGTTCTATGAGCACTTCCACAGTTATTAACTGAGAGCTTCCTCTGCCAATGACCATTTTGCATGTGTATATCGTGTGGCAGGCACGAAGATACTCTATGCCCAAGGAAGTCAAGGAAATTTCCTTCACGAAAAGATCCTGGACCGACCGGGAATCGAACCCGTCACCCTCAGCATGGTCATGCTGAATACCCGTGCGTTTACCGCCTCGGCTATGTGGGCCCCTATTGAACCATTACCCTCAAATCTGGCAATCTATGAAATAGAATGACTTAAGCGCTTGTACATAATAGTCAGTTAATCAAACAAGGAATATTAGTATTAAAGCGAAGATACAATGAAGCAACGCCCCGAATCTCGAGAGCACAAACCCCAAGAACCAAATGGCAGGCTGCGCGAACAGTCGATCGACTGGCCACCACCAGTGAATAACCAATCGAGCAAACCCTCCAGCACAAACTGCCTCCAGCTCTCACGACCAGCGCCCAACAAATCCGAGGCACCGCCCAGCCAAAGCTTCACCTTAAAACCAAAATCTAGATTGCAGAGCACAATACTTCCCAAGTAACCACGCAGCTCGGGCCGCAAATCACGCACAACACGTCACAAATAAGACAAACACTACCCCGCCCGTACAACCGAAACCGATCTAGGGTAGAGAAGGGCCTCTTTCCACTCCAACCCGGACTCAACTGCACCCACAGGATAGCGCACCCCACACACACACTGCACTCTTGCATCCATCACGACTTGAGCCGCACGGTCACCTGGGTTGCTTCTATCTGCATGACCTCACCCAACCCGTAACGCAGAGTTTAAATCCCTCTCTTGCATTACAAAGCAGTCCCTCTTCCCAAAGTTTGTGCGTGGTATAAATGAGATTATAAAGCTGAAGAAATCGTCACCAACACAACCGCCAACAATGAGCACTCAATGGTGTCGGCCTTATCAACGACGACCCCCTCCATTCCCAAACCCAATTATCCCACACTACCCAAGTAACCACCCTGCTGAAGCCGTATGCACCGCACGCACAAAGCACATACACCGACACGCACCACCCCACACAAACCACCAAGGCCGAACAAAAGCGGAAAGCGGTGCCACCACTGCTGAATCACAACTTTTTCAGTATAATTCAGCAATAGTAGATCCATTCCCCGACCCTATTCAGCCCTAACGGTCCATAGCAATGCCTGTCAATATATGCGCCTCACACATGCAACCCCTGCACCCTAACAGTATGGTCACTTGGGTATCCCTGGGTTTTTGACATGATGGTCAGGGATCACAGCCATCAAAACGTTCCACTCTTTATCAGGGCTTACGACCTGTAGACATGATGATTTCTCAATAGTTTCAAGCTCTTTCGGACCTTCCGCTATAGGAGACCATCATGGCTAGCGGTGTTGTCAAATCAAATAATGGGGATTGTTGTGTTAAATTAATAAATTTAACAAAAAACAAATAAATTTCATTTAAAAACGTTACAAAAACGCAGCCGTCTAATGCTAATTGCACTGTACTTGGCCGGGCCGCCACTAGGTGGCGGTAGTGAGCAAACGTCGAACAGGAGCAAAAACGATGCAAACGCCACGAGTGGTCAATATTGGTCAACTATCGAATAGACCACTTCACGGCGAAATTCTATCTCTTTTACTCCTTCAGAGAGTTTGAAAACAACAGGACCAGTACCTGTCAAATTTGACAGGTGTTGGTCCTGTTGTTTTCTAATTTCCCGTAGGAGAGAAAGAGAGCGATTTCTTGATGACGTCACCGTGCAATGGGCAATACCCGTATGCCGTAAAAAAGGTATTCGATGGGAAGGGGGCGGAGTGTGACGTCTCTTTCTCTGTGGTTAGGCCATATGAAAATGTTAAGCTTATTTGGGTGGGTTTGAATAATATAGAGTTAACAAACTTATTAACTCTGTTGTTTGAATATTGTTTCATGCTTCGTACGGTTTCTTTCTATCCACTTTCTACCATCTTTCATTAAAAATAATAGTCCTGTTCAACGACGCAGGTTGAACTTGCTCGAAGTTGCTGCATCCTGCTCTTACCCATTTGTCAACGAACGGGTAAGAGCGAGATGCAGCACCTTCAAGCAAGTTCAACCTACGTCGTTGAACAGGACTAATATTTTGGCTCACCCTAATTCGCGTTCGGATCTTATTCGCGACTACGAAGGTAAAAGAGATTCCAACTCTTTGTCGCTCTAATGTAAAACCTCGTAAGGAGCTGTCAGAATGTGCGTGAAAAAAAAGCAAAAAATATTTCCCTCTCGTTTTTTCTCACGTAAACCTTCACGCACATTCGACAACTTCGTAGTCGCGAATCATCGTTTGTCAAAACGATTTTTTGATGATGGTGAAAATTAATGATGACGCAACATTGGGCGAAAATACGAAGTAATTTATCCTATGGTTGATTTTTAACTGGGCAGCACGGCTCGTAGATATTGATTGCTAATGATTAAAATCGGTCTCTTGTTACCAATCTCTTTCCAGGAAACGGTTTTTTTTATGAAAGCATGTGTAAGCTGCAGACGCAGTTCAATTATGTAGTTATCGTAAATAATTATTTTATACCGCATTTAGTTCACTACTGGACTGCAAACTGCGACATTATAAGTGCGAAAACGTAAATAAAAGTGCGCGATTGCATCAAATCAGGTTGATGTCTTCGGCGCACTATTTCTTCAATCTATGGAGAACAAGTGCTCTGAAGACACCGAGTTGATTTGATGCAATCGCGCACTTTTATTAACGTTTTCGCACTCGTGAAAACTAGTGCGATAGTCCAGTGGTGAACTAAATGCGCTATATTATTACCACTAATAAGCGATAAAAATAATCGAATCCCGAACTTCTCAATCGCCCAATGCTACACACCTTTCGCGCGTCGCGCGGGTGTGTCACAATCATCATTGATCATCGTCGGTCGACGTCGTCAGTTCAGCATCAGCTTAGCAGCGCAGCGGGTTCGTTTGTACCTGAACATAAACAAAAGAGCGTGTGTTTTCCCATCATTGTTTTCCGTGTTTTCCTTTGTTGCGCGTTGTGGTTTCCCTGCGGAATTTTCGTTCGATTTCCCCCTCATCGATGGGCATCGATCCGTCCGAGCAGTGTCCAAAATTTCTGCGTGAAAATGTTCAGTGCTTGATGGTTTCGGTGTGAATGAGAAATCCTCCCGTCGTCAGAATAATGCCACCGCGGTCAAAATGTTATGCGTCATCAACGGGGTCGACGGTGTCGCTGAAGCGGTACCTTACGATCATTTCCTTGGTGGTTACGATCGGGCTTACGGAAGCCCAGAAGGGAATCTTTTTCGGGTGCTACCAGCGGGATCGATCCGGACAGCTGGAGCTACTGACTGACAGTCTGGACAAGTGCGTAGAGCACTGCGAGAATGGCTATTTCAGGTATGGGCGGGGACTTGATTCCCGACGACAAAAGGTTAATGACCCCTCGAATTTTACAGGTACGCCGCCCTTTCGGACACTCAGTGCTTTTGCTTCAATACGATACGGCTGCGTCAGATCGAGGACAAAAACTGCCATCTCAGGTGCCGCCAGAACGAGGACCACTCCTGTGGGGGCGACAATGCGCAGAGTTTCTACGAAACCGGAGTGGACGTGGCCGGGCCAGTCAAGAATCTCAAACTAGCCGAAAAGGAGACGGAAACTGCCATCAAAGTTTCATGGGATGCCCCGTCGGTGGACGGAGTGCCGGTGGAGGAGTACGAAATCGGTGCCGTGGCGTTGACCACCTTTGCCAACTATCGACTGTATCCGATGAGTTGGAGTGTGCACAACAATTCGCAATCGTTTGAACTGTCCAGTCTGGTTCCGGGAACGCGATACAACATCTCCGTTACGAGTGTGTCGGAGAAGGGCGCCGGAGGATCGACGTGGATGGTGGCGCAGACGGAAATTGGTGTTCCAGATCCGGAACCAGAAGAACCGGTCATTTTGCGCAGGTTGGACTCGACTATCCAGATTCAGATTCAGAAGGCTATCAACAATAACGGACCGGTCAACTACTACCGGGTGGTGGTGCACTACGTGGACGACGATTTGGTGCAGACGTTCGACGAGACCCTGCTGGACACATATCAACGGTCGCGGGAGAAGGGTGTCCCGTACTACATTGCTGCCGAGGTGGAAATGAAGGTATGTAAGATTTGATTCCAGTTCTCCCCTGAATGCCAGGTTCATATACTCTTCAGGAACAGCTAAACACTTCTCGAACGTCCTCAGCTTAATGTTCTTCGAGCACTTCCACAGTTATTAACTGAGAGCTTTCTTTGTCAATTGATCATTATTCGTATTGTGCGGCAGATACGAAGATAATATATATGTTGAAAATAAAAACAGCAAGCGAGGCTTCGTTGTCCAATTCCAGGCACTGAATGATATCGCTACCAACTCAGTCTCTTTTATTCCATTCTGGCAAATCTTCAGTTGATACCTAGCTTCACTGAGCTGTGTGATGCACATGAGCGCACAATTCGATGCAATCGAAAATGGACAGAATCGATCCCCTGTTGCTATTTTGAAGGCCCCACAGAAGACAGTGATTGCAAGTTGCAGATCGTGTTGGCGAAATAATGCCACTGCGACAATTAATTTGAACTATTAGCTGAAAGTCTCTTTAATAAAGACAAATCGATCAATCAATCAATCAATTGATCTATTGTGGCGTCATCCTCTTCATTTTGTTTTTGCCGTACTGAAAAGAACCGACACTATCGGGAGTGACTAACCTTACTGCAAATGGCGTTTGTCCCAACCAGGTACCGCATTTCGTATGAAATTTAGTATCTTTGTGGGATGATAAGCCATAAATTTCCTGAGGCCCCATTAGGCCCCTTTTCAGAAATCTGCAGCGCTTGTGATAAAGTGCAACACACTCGCACAATAAATGCTCAGAGGTTTCAGTCTCTATTTTTTTTATTATCTTTATTAAAGAGACTTTCAGCCCGTGGCTGGTTCATCTCTGTAAGAAGAGAGAGAGCGTCACAGTGAGAGGCTCACCTGGGCTGTTACGTTAATTACATTTATGATTTGTTTTGAGTTCAACTGAGAAGTTACTACGGTTGATTATTCCTAGTGTGTGATTGAGTTTCAATGATCTTTTCTCGTTATCATGTTTCGATGCGTGGTCCACGTTGTTAGATAGAGTTGATGATCAAATTTTGCCGTAAAAATCGATGTCCTTCAGGAAGTTCGAAAGTCGAGCTGTATTGTCGAAATCGTTGTTGAGCACGGTGCAGACACTTCCACTGCCGTGAATCGCATATCTGTCCCATTTGCATAGGAAATCCAGCAAAGATGGGACTGATATGCGATTCACGGCAGTCCAGGTATTCCGTGTTGTAACCTTGCTGCTTCGTATTGAGGACAATTTATAAGAAAATGTTCTACCGGTACAGACTTTCTTGAACATACACACCAGCCCACCTTTATCCGCCCTACTTTAACGGACTTTTTAACGTCCGCCACAGGTAGCTGAACCAGAGCTATCTGTGTCCCTGCTGGCCCCTTCCGCAGCCTGACGACTGTGGCGGCCACCTGAACATCGCACTGTTGCCGCAGTGCCGTGACGAGCTCTTCCGCTTCGGTGATCTCGTCTAGGTCTTTGACCTTCAGAGTCGCCTCATTCTGAGTTAGTGATTCAAAGCGATCGGTTGGATTTTTCTGGAGCGCTTAAATCAAAAGTCGTTTTCGAGTGAAAAATCAGTGATAACTGAGGAGAATTGTTTTCGAAGAGATTTATTCGGTGGTTTTGTGGAAGTAGAATTTGAATTTGTTGAAAAGAAAGACAATTAAAGACACTTGTGAGAAGATTACGAAACGTGTTTTTCGGTCTCGCGCTGAGACGCCAATGAAAAACAAAATGGCGGCCGGCCCGACTGGACTGGTGAACAATGAGTGGAATTAAGAAAAGAAAAATAAACGAAGAGGAATCGAAGATGGCGAGAAACGGAAATATCGGAGAAGGGAATCCAATTGGAAACGGTACAGTCATGGACGGAGAAAACAATCCTGTTGGAATGGTGAAGGAGAACATCTTGTACAACAACAACGATGAAGGTCCATACAGAGTGATGGTGGAGTTGCAGGACAACAAGGAAGGAGAGATCAGGATCAATAAGCTGTCATTGGCACAGACATTGCAGAAAATGATCGTCTACAAAGGCCATATTACGGAGGTCAAGCAAGCGGGACGCCAGAAAGTGATGGTCTACTTGAACAACTATCAACTGGCAAATCGGCTTACGACAGACAAAGACTTCAATCAACGGAACTACAGGGCCTACATACCCAAACATCTAGTTGCAGTGAACGGCGTGTTGGCTGGGATTCCACTGGATATGAAGGACGAGGATGTCATGAATGGAATAATCAGCGAAGTTCCGGTTTTGGGAGTTAAGCGGCTGACGAGATTCATCGATGGAAGAAGGGAACCAACACAACGAGTGAGCGTTACATTCCGGGCTAAGAAGATCCCTTCACTGGTGAAGGTATTCTGTTGCTCAATGAAAATCAGAGCGTTCTACCGAAAAACAGTACTATGTCTCAACTGTCTTCGGTACAGTCATCGAGCAGAAAATTGCCGGAGCAGGACGCGATGCAGGAACTGCTCGGGAATTCACGACGATCCAGCGGAAAACGAACTGTGCCAGAATGCGAAGAAGTGCTTGCACTGCCGCACAAATCACAAGACGGAGGACATCGAATGCCCTGAACGGAAGAGGCAAAACAACATTCAGTCAATAATGGCACGGAGCAACCTGACATACATCGAGGCTACTGAGCAGTTTCCGATTTTGACGCAAAACTATTACGAAGCACTTCTGGAAGGAGCCGAAGATCCGACGCCGGCGGAATCGTTTGCTACGATGACAGCCGGATCGTTCAAATGGAAACCACCACCAAGGAAAGCTGTTCAACGCAGGCCGGAACCGAACGTTCGCTCAACGATTATCTCCGAGCAAGTGAAGGTGTACAACTCCAAGAAAAACCCGACAGCAAACACATCCAACGGCGTAGCGTTGTTTAATAAATACAAGGTTACGGAAGCAGAAAAATGGAAAGAGGAACTCCGGTCGGCAGCAGCGGCTGCAGCAGCGAAACAACAGGACCCATCGACAAGCGCGATCCAAATTAAGTTAACGTCCGCCCCGGCAGGAAAAACGACCGCCATGTGCGAGCTACACCTGCAAGATGAAGAAATGAACGAGAATAGAACATCGGCATCGACCAGCAACTAAACAGGTAAATAGTTACAATCCCTAACAAAAATGTAAGATAGTCAGTCATAATGAAAATATTACAGTACAATGTACAAAGCCTTTCGAAAAACAAACAAGAGTTAACTAGAGTATTGAATGAGAAAGACTTTGACATAGCCATATTAGCGGAAACTTGGACAAATGTAGGAGAAGAACTTGACAGAAAATATCGCGTCTCTGGATATCACGGGCATTTTGATTCCAGACATGATGGTTACGGAGGAGCAGGTATCCTTTTAAACAGCAGGTACAACTTTGCGGTACTCGACGTACATATCCAGTCAGATAAAATACAATGTGCAGCTATAAGAATCCCATCAATAAACCTGACTATTGTGGCTGTTTACGTGTCTCCACACGTGGGCGCCGCTGAAATGAAAACAGATCTAGATAATGTATTCTTGCAACTTGGAACGTACAACAAGGTCATAATAGGAGGAGATTTCAACAGTCATCATGTACTATGGGGCAACGACATATGTGACAAAAAAGGAGAAGAACTCATGACTGCAATCAACAACTCTAATTTGCTTATTCTGAATGACGGAAGCAAAACTTTCATACCACTCGAGCCAAATAGAAAATCAACAGCGATCGATATCAGCCTGTGTTCAGCACAAATATTTGGGGAAATCGACTGGCATGTCATTCCTCAAAATATCGGAGGTAGCGCACATGTCTTGATAGAGGTGGATCTTCAGATCGACGTGCAGAGACAGCCGAAATACATCAATAGGAAAAAGGTGAACGAAGAGATATCAAAGCTAGAGTTCGACGAAGGGCAAGGTACAGATGAGCTTAGAAAGGAAGTGAGGAGGATTACAAAACTAAACACTAGAAGAAACAAGTATACTCCGAAGGTTTGGTGGAACAAAAAAGTTGAGGAGGCTTGGCAGAAGAAAAATGAAGCAATGAAAACGTTCAACAAATGCAGTACCCTACAGAACGCTCTTCAGGTGAAAAAACTGACAGTAACTTTCAAAAGACTAAAAAAAGAAGGCATGCAGGAATCAATCAAAGAGTTCGCAAACAGCATCGACCCACAGACGAGTTCAAAGGAATTGTGGAACAGGATTGGCAGATTGACTGGGAAGAAGCTGAGGAAGAGAGAAAACAACCTAGTTCAAGAAGATATATCAATGGCTGAAACTTTTCTCGACATGCATTTTGGGCGCACTAATGTGGACGTGGAAGCTCCTTTCACGTCTGGACCGGTGTGCAACTACAACATTATGGATAGTGAAAAGTGGGACGAGATACTTTCCAGGAAACGGTCGACGTCAGCTCCGGCGGCGGATAATATTACGTATGAAAACCTGCGAGCAATCAAACCATCGGTGAAGCAAAACATCATCCAAGAAATAAATGTTATGTACATCTCTGGACATTTACGGGATCAACTAAAGGAAATCAAAGTAGTCGCTATTCCCAAACCCGGGAAGAACCAAATGTTGGTGGAAGGAAAAAGACCTGTCTCACTGGTTCCAACTATTACGAAAGTAATTAACACGGCGGTTCTTGACAAGATTCAAGAAATATTGGACAGAAACAAAGTACTACCAGAGACGTCATTCGGTTTCAGACGAAATCTATCTACTTCGACTTGCATCAATTTTCTTGTCAACCAAGTAAAAACGAACAAAAGGCAACATTACAAAACAGCTGCGATTTTCCTGGATCTATCAAATGCATTTAATGCAGTAAAGTTGGATAAGTTGACTGAAAAAATGGCCGGAGCAAATTTCCCAAATGATATAATTACGTGGGTATAGACCTGTGCGCCGACTATATTTTGCTCGGCGGCGGCGTGAGGGCCATTTTTGGCCGGCGGCGGCGGCGTCATCGGCGTCACGCCGGTGGCAGCTTTCGGCGGCGGCGGCGGCGGCGCGAATCGGCGTGACCAAAATTTGACCGTAATGTCAACATTGGCGAAACGAAGAAGTTGTCTCTACGCTGTAGAATTTGTAGTTCAGTTTTTGCTTTTTCATGACCATTTATGACATGAATTATTATTATGTCAATACACAAGATGAAGTATTTGACCAAAAAGAAACCAACGCTCAAACATCTTGTTTGTTTCATTAGTGTCAAACAGATGTTTTTTTTTCTTGAGTTCATTTGTCAAATATTTGACCCTGTGTATTATAACCTTACGTTTGAATGAACACCTTTTTTTTTATTCCCGTTCGGGTCCATCACTGTGCCCAGTAATTAGACCTATTGTGAAATTACCAGTACCCGTATTAGTGCATGTTGCATTACTCCATTGCAAATTAAGGGCAAAAATATAGATTTTGCTACCGTTTTTATTTTGTTTTCTTAGAACATTCAGAAGCTATCACATTTGATAATAAGGTCGCACTATTTTCAAGGAATCCTCGAATGATTTCCAAAAGAATTCCAGGAGGAGTCTTAAAGAATCTCCTGGTACTGGAATAATCTCTGCAAGAGCTGCCGTATGGAACCCTTAAGAAACTTCTGCTGAAATAACTGATATGTAGTTCAAGAAACTCTCTTAGAGACATCACTGGAAAAAAACTTATGAAGAATTCCTGAAGCAATTCCTAGAGGATTCCCCAAAAGAATTAAAGCAGGAATCCCCGGAGGAATTTCAGAAGGAATCCCCAATGGAATTTTAGGAGTAATCCTGGAAGGAGTTCCAGGAGTGATGCTCGTAGGAATTCCATGAGGGAACCCTGAAAGAATTCCAGAAGAAATTCCCGCAGAATTTGCACAAGGAAATCCCGAAAGAATTCCAGCAGTAATCCCCAAAGGATTTCCAGAAAGAATCCTCGGAAGTATTCCAGTGGGAATTGCAAGGTGAATTCGAAAAAGAATCCTATAAGGATTTCTAAGAGTAATCAACGAAAAATATCTAAGAGGAATCTCTGAAGGAATTCCAGGAGAAATCCCTGAGGGATTTCTAAGAGGAATTGCCGAAAGAATTCCAAGAGGAAACCTCGAAGAACTTCTAGGCGAAATCTCCGAAGAAATTTGAAGTGAAACCCCAAAAGGAATTCTAGGAGCAAACCTCAAAGGAATTCCAGGAGAAATATCTGGAAAAAAAAAACAGGAGAAATCCTCGTTAAAGTCCAGGAGCAATCCCTGAAAAAAGTGCAGGAGGAATCCCCAGAGAAATTTTAGGAGGAATCCTCGAAGGAAATTCAGGAGAAATCCTCGAAGGAATTCCAGAATGAATGCCAGGAAAAATCCCCAAACGAAGTCCAGGAGGTATACCCGACAGAATTCCAGAAGAAATTCCTGCAAGAATCCCAGGAGGAACCCCCTTAAGGAATCCGGGAGGAATCTCCGAAGGAACTCCAAGCGGAATCCTCGAAGGAGTTTCAAGAGGAAACCCCGAAGGAAATACAGGAGGAATCCCTGAAGAAATCTTTTTTTTATTTCTTTTTATTCGTGAATTTTAACTTAGGCTAATTCTTCACAACCCTGAAGAAATCCCCGAAAGAACTCTGTGAGGAATTCCCGCAGGAATTCCAAAAGAAAATTCAGAAAGAATACCTACGCGTATCTCAAAGGAATTCAAGCAGTACATCAAGGAAATTCCAGCAAAAATCCTTGAAATAATTTCAGTGGGAATTTCAAGGAGGATTCAAGAAATAATCCCTGAAAAATTGTGAGGACGAACCAACGAAATATACCCAAGAGTTTGGGTTTGGCTCCATACAAAAATATTTGGAGTTTCATACCAAAAATCTTACAAGGGGGGGGGGGGGAGGTGTGCTGGTGTCAAAAATTCGAGAAAATTGCCTTACGTAATAAATGGATAATAATAAATAAATTCCGGGAGAAATTCCTAAAAAAAGGACCGAAGGAATTCCAAGATAAATCCCCGAAAAAAATCCAGGAGAACTCAGAAAGGAGGAATCCCCGAAGGAATTCTAGGAGAACTCACCGGAGGTAACCCCGAAGAAATACTAGTAGGAATTCCATGAGGAATCTCCGAAGCAGAGATGCCAGATTATTTTTATCAAAAATCTGTATCAATACAGATTTTTCTGTATCGCCGTATTTGAGGTTATAGCAGACACCGAGAGTCCTAGATTTCAAAAGAAACTAACAAAAAAGTACTACTTTTTGACGGGTTTTAATTTTTACTGATATTTTTTTTCTAAAACTTGTGTGAAAATGTACAAATTTTCATAAATTCTTTAATGTTTAAGCAGCTATTTATTAAGTTTCCTTAAATTTATGGAAAATAATTTCAAATTTTGTGCTTTCTGGAGAAATCTGTATCATATTTTAAAAATCTGTATTTTCCTGTACTCTGTATCTTTTCTGTAAAGAAGGTCAAAAATCTGTATATCTGGCATCTCTGCTCCGAAAAATTTGAAAGTGAAAGCTCCAAAGGAATTACAAGAGGAAACTCTGAAGAAATTACAGGAGGAATCTCAGAAGCAACTCTAGGAGGAATCTCTGAAGGAATTCTAAATGAAATATCCGAAGAAATTCAAGGAAGAATTCTAGGAAGAATCTCCGAAGGAACTCCAGGAGAAATCCCCGGAGGAATTTAAGGAGGAATCCCTGAAAGAAGTTCAGGAGGAATTTCCGAAGGAACTCTAGGAGGAATCCCCGAAGGGTTTCAAACCGAAATCCTCGTTTGATTTCCAAGAGGAATCCCCATAGGAACTCCAGGAGTAATTTCTGAAGGAATTCCCGAAGAAATCCCGCAGGAACTTTAATTCCATGAGGAAATCCAGGAGGAATCCAGGAGGAGTTCTAAGAGAAATTATTAAAGAAATTCCAGGAGGAAACCCTGAAGAAATTCCAGGGGAACTCCACGACGGAGTATCAAATGAAAACTTCTGGTGGAATCCATGATGTAAGTCTAGGACGAATCCTCGAAGGAATTCCAGAAGAAATCTCCAAAAGAATTTCAGGAAGATTTCCTGAAGGAACTCTAGGAGAGACCCCCGAAGAAATTGTATGAGAAACCCCAGGAAGAATTCCAAGAAGGATGTTTAAGTTGTATCTTCGAAGGAATTCCAGGAGGAATCCCCAAAGGCAGTTCAGGAGGAACCCACGACGGAATATTAGGAGGAATCCTTAAAAGAATTTCAGAAGAAATTCTAGGAAAAACCCTGAAGGAAATCTAGGAAGAATCCCCGTAGGAATTCCAAGAGGAATCTTCGAAATAATTCCAGGAGGAATTTCCGAATGATTTCTTTGAAGAATCTCCAAACAAATTCCAGGAGGAGTTTCCGTAGGAATTTCAGGAGGAATGCTTGGAGGAAGTCCATGAGGAATCCCCGAAGAAATTGCAGGGGAAATTGCTGCAGGAGTGCCAGGGGGAATCCCCGAAAGAATTCCGGTAGCAATCTCCGAAGGATTTCCAGGTGGAATTTTCAGCGGAATCTCCCGAGGGAATCTTTCTGGGTAGAGTGATCCCTGCAGGATTTGTAGGAGGAATCCCCGAAAGATTGTCAGCAAGAGTCCCCGAAAGAATTCCTGGAGGAATTCCAGAACGAAATGCTTGAGGAATTCTCCATGAGAGATCCCACAATAATATCCTGGAGATATGCCTGATTATATTCCTAAGGTTATTCTCGAAGGAACTTTAACAAGATTCCCTGAAAGAACTCCTGTAAAAAATCTCTGATATAACTCCTGGTGCATCCGTAAGTCCACCTGGAAAAATCTCAGAAAGAACCCCAAGAGCGATCCCTTGAAGAACTCATGGATGAATTCCTAAATGAATTTCTAGAGGAATACCCTAAGGTTATCCTAAGGAATCTGAATGAACGTCTGAAGGAATCCCTGAAGAAATTCAGGAGAAACCTCTAAAGAAACATCTTCATGAATGCCGGAGACTCCTAGTGGAATCTATGAAGGAGCCCTTGGACTTATTTCTGTAAGAACTCCTGTATGAATGTCTAAAAGAACTTAATAAAATAGCTGTATTCGAATTTTGTCAAGTCTAGATTTCGAACGTCAAGACTAGATAAGTCATTTCAAAGTTAAATTCTATCGCAGTCGAATCCAAAAATCTTTAACTGCTGTTCGACAGAACAACACTGGACGAAAAATCGGAAATAATTGAGTCCTGAGGAAGGTACCAAATGTAACCGAAACGTCGGACAAGATATAATAATAGCTGTATTTTAAATGTATCAAAACTGGAAAAGCCATTACAAAGTAAAATTTTCAAAGGAACTTCAAAAGGAATCCCTGCAGGAACTCCTAGACTAATTTCTAGGACCTTCTTCCTGAAAGAACTTCTAACGGAACTCTTGATGGATCTCCAGGAGGCATCTATGAATCCTCCTGAAAAAATCTCTGAAGGGACTTCTGAAAGAATACCCGAGCGAACATCTGTTGAAATAGCTTAAAGAACCTCTGAAGGAATTCCTAATGAACACCTGGAGGCATTCCTGAATCCTCCTGGAATTGTTGAGGAGATCCCTGAAGGAACTCCTGAAGAGGTCACCGAAGGAACTTTTGGAGCATTTATTGAAAGAACTACTATACTGCATGAATCCTTGAAAATGTTCATGAATTAATCTATGGAGAAACTTTTGTAGGAATATCTGAAGGAATTCCTAGATAAATCCCTAAAAGAACTCCTGAAAGGATTTCTGAAAAATTTCCATGAGGCATACTGATAGGAATTTCAGGAGGGATTGTTGAAAAAATTCCAGGAAGGATTTCCTGAAGGAACCCTTGATGGAACTCCTGGAGTGATTTCTGAAGAATACAGAACGCCAGGAGAAACCCGTTGTTGGAATTCCAGAGGAATTCATGAAAGATCTCCTAGAGGAATCTCTGAAGAAACTTCTGGACTAATTCCTGAAGAAACTCCTGTATGAATTCCTGAAGGAATTTCCGAAGAAATCTCTGGAGAAACTCTCTGACTAATCTCTGAAGCGCCTCCTATTGGATCCCCTGATGAATCTTCTGGATGAATCTCGGATGTATTCCTAGGAGCACGGTGCTTCATTTACCGTTATTATCAAAAAAAATATACCATCAAAACCTGAAACGCCATTCTCTTTCTTCATCATTCCTACACCTCTGGACAATTAAAAAAAAATCGTTAGATGAAATTTTGAGTTCCGCCCTTTTAAAGGGCCTAACCCTTAAAAATCAGGGTTTCTATAGAAAAACATCATATTTTATAACAGAAGCATGTTTAACCCATCAAAATTTGAAACGCCATTCTCTTTCTTTATCATTTCTACACCTCTGGACAAATTTTGAAAATAATCGTTAGACGAATTTTTGAGTTACGCCCTTTTAAAGGGCTTAACTCCTAAAAAATGAGGGTTTCTATAGAAAAACATCATATATCATAACAGAAGCATGCTTCTGCCAACAACGCCATTCTCTTTCTTTATCATTCCTACACCTCTGGATACATTTTTAAAATAATCGTTAGACGAAATTTTGAGTTACGCCCTTTTAAAGGGCCTTACCCCTAAAAAATAGGGGTTTGTATAGAATACCATCATATTTCATAACAGAAGCATGCTTCTGCCATCAAAACCTGAAACGCCATGCTCCTTCTTTATCTTTCATACACTTCTGAAAAAAAATTTAAAATAATCGTTAGACGAAATTCTGAGTTACGCCCTTTTAAAGGGTAAGTTAAAGTTTTTTGTATTGCTTTTTTAAAGACAAAACAAGCGATGGCATGTGCCTATCTCATTCGTTAGATTTATTGGTGAATGCTGTTTTCAATTAATAAACATACAAAACTATGATGATGATCAATTGTAATGATAGTTCTATATTTAACGTTACCGAAGAATAAACGTGATTAAATGAAACTAAGTTTTATTATAATTCTACTATAAGTACTTATGACCTTCAAATGGGCGTAACTGGAGAATTTGACCAACATTATTTTTGAAATTCAGTTTATGGGTGTGCATTAACTATATAAATGAAAAAGTAAATGAACTGTCGTTTATGGTTTTCATTGTATATTGTTCTGGCTATAATAGTAAATGAAGCCAACAACGTCCGTATCCTACAGGTTAAAGAATACTTCCCTTATACTGGTGTTATGGCTAATTTGTATACACAACGCATTCAATATTGTAGCATTATTAATGATACTATTCATTATTTTGGACTTTGAAGCATACTTCTGTTATGAAATATGATGGTATTCTATAGAAACCCCTATTTTTTAGGGGTAAGGCCCTTTAAAAGGGTGTAACTCAAAATTTCGTCTAACGATTATTTTCAAAATTTATCCAGAGGTGTAGGAATTATAAGGAAAGAGAATGGCATTTCAAATTTGATTGGCAGAAGCATGCAGAAGCATGGCCCATATAGCCGAGGCGGTAAACGCACGGGTATTCAGCATGACCATGCTGAGGGTGACGGGTTCGATTCCCGGTCGGTCCAGGATCTTTTCGTAAAGGAAATTTCCTTGACTTCCTTGGGCATAGAGTATCTTCGTGCCTGCCACACGATATACGCATGCAAAATGGTCATTGGCAGAGGAAGCTCTCAGTTAATAACTGTGGAAGTGCTGATAGAACACTAAGCTGAGAAGCAGGCTTTGTCCCAATGAGGACGTTACGCCAAGAAGAGAGAGAGAAGCATGCTTCTGTTATGATATATGATGTTTTTCTATAGAAACCCTCATTTTTTAGGGGTTAGGCCCTTTAAAAGGGCGTAACTCAAAAATTCGCCTAACGATTATTTTCTAAATTTGTCCAGAGGTGTAGAAATGATAAAGAAAGAGAATGGCGTTTCAAATTTTGATGGCAGAAACATGCTTCTGTTATGAAATATGATGTTTTTCTATAGAAAACCTGATTTTTTAGGGGTTAGGCCCTTTAAAAGGGCGTAACTCAAAATTTCGTCTAACGATTTTTCTAAAAATTTGTCCAGAGGTGTAGGAATGATGGAAGAAAGAGAATGGCGTTTCAGGTTTTGATGGTATTTTTTTTTTGATAATAACGGTAAATGAAGCACCGTGAGGAGGAATCCCTGAAACCACCTGAAAAAAATCTGATCGTACTCCTGTCAAGACCTTCCTGAGAGATCTTCTGAAAAAAAAAAAAATGCGTGTTGAAACTCCTAGAGGCATCCCTGAATCTCTGAAGGAACTACTGGAGACATCTTTGAAGAAACTCCTGAAGGAATCTCTTAAGGATTTTCTGAAAAATTCTTTGATTGGAATTTTAGAGAAATCTTCGAAAGAGTTTTAGTATTTTATCTCAACTTAATGTAAACAAAATTTTGTTCGCGCCCTGATCACCGGCGTGAAAAATGAAAATCGGCGGCGTGACAAACATCGGCGTATGGCGCGCCGCCGATATCGGTGTCGGCGTCGGCGTGGGGCAAAAACTGTCGGCGGCGGCGGCGTGGCGCGGCGGCGCACAGGTCTACGTGGGTAATGTGCTTCCTTCAAAATAGAAAAGTGTCTATAAATGTAAACGGTGTACTAGTGTCTAGGGTGATATTGCGAATCTTTTCTGAAATCCGCATACCGGCCAACAACTGGTGCGCCAACAGCCCATGCGCCGGGCTGTGCGCCATACAAAATGTAAATAAACAAGTGTCAAAATGGTTCGCGCCAAGAGCTCTATCTCTCTTAGGGTTCGGTTCTTTTTTTTGTCTAAAACATTGAACGTCTTTATGTCTGGAAATAATGTACAACAAAGATAATATTGACGGTAACAACGCTTTTACTTCATTAAACCACTGATTAATAGTGATTTGGCTAGTGAAAAACTTGGCGCACAGTCAATCGGCGCGCAAATTGTGCGCTGGTGTGCGGATTTGAGTTAATCGTCGCAAAGTGCCCAACACACGTTCTGCCCTGGCGCGCAACCTAGATGTCAAAGAGAAACTTGTCGAAATGCTAAAAATTCTCGAGAAGCTCAATAAGTGACGGGTTACCGCAAGGGGACGTTTTGTCGCCCACACTTTTTAATGTTTATACAAGACAATTACATGAAGTGGTCGAAGAAGATGTTGTGTTAATCCAGTTTGCAGATGACTTTTGTATACTGATTAAGGCGAAAACAGTAGAAGAAATCAATGAGAAAGGACAAAGATACATAAACAAATTTGTGGAACAAACGAATTATTTAAATTTGAAAATTAATCCAGACAAAACGAAAGCAGTACTTTTTCAGTTAGGAGATGCTACTATCAACATTAAGATTGATAACAAAGTGATAGAAACTGTAAAAAGTCACAAATATTTAGGTATTTTTGTAGACAGAAGCTTATGCTTTGGCCAGCAAATACGAAGCACATGCCAAAAGATAACAGATAGGTTGAATATGATCAAAATCATTAGTAGTGTTAAATGTCCCACAGTCCATGATTCTACTCTACAAAGCGTTAATAAGAAATGTGATAGAATATTGTAGTTCAGTTACAAATAACTGTTCGAAAACTAATCAAGAAAAGATTCAGGTAGTACTCAATCAAGCTTTGAGAAAAGCTACGGGATGCAGTAGAACAACGCCGAGAAACACATTGCTGGCATTATCAGGACAGGAACCTTGGACAATACGAGTCGAGCTAGTGACATGCAAGGAAATAGCTAAAAGTTTTGCGTACAGAAATGTGTTATACGAGCAATTGGAAAAAGTTAGTGAAGTGAACGTTGAAGATGAACAGCTTACTTATATGGAGAAGATTTTCAAAAAACACAGTGAAACATTCTACAATATAAGCCCAATATACCGAGTCTTCAATGTCTACGACATGGTGGAAATACAAACGGACCTTGGAACTGGAAATGTGATTAAGAAAAATACAAGCGAGAAGGTCTTAAAACAACTTGCTCTAGGATTGATATGCGGTAAATACAGGGACAGAAAAGGCATCTACACGGACGCATCGAAGCATGGATCAATATGTGGCATTGGAATTTACATACAGCAACTAAATGTCAGAATAGCAAGGAGATTGAAGAACCAAACGTCGATAATGACCGCAGAGTTGATAGCAATCGATCGAGCGACACAGCTGATTCTAGATGCAGAACTCTACGATACGGTTATTTACACGGACTCAAAGTCTTCCTGTATTCGTCTTCAAAATGGATTAAGAGCGCTGTTCCGAGACGAGATGATCGAGAATATCCTGGCCAGATGCAGCAGAAATAGAATAACGATCCAGTGGATACCAAGCCACGTTGGAATTGCCGGAAACGAAGTGGCGGATACCCTGGCGAACGAAGGAATAACAGCTGACGAGCTGGACAATCGAATACTGCTCAAAGACGCCTTCCTAAAATATAAAGAAAACGCTGAAACACAGACTAACGAATGGTACTTAGAATACTCGAAAGAAAAAGGAAAGAAGTTTTTCGCTGTGCAGGATTCCTTCCAGTCAAAACCTTGGTTTTACAATCTAGATCTGAACAACACCCAAACGAGGACCATGAACAGGTTAATGGCCGGTCACGACTATAGTCGATATTGGTTGCACAAAATGAAACTACAGGACGACGAACTCTGCGATATTTGTCAAGAGCCGGAGAACGCGGAACACCTGATTTTGCTTTGTCCGAAATACAACAACATTCGAGCTCAATTTTCGTTTGACGGCTACTTTCTTAACATGACTGACTTGTTAAAAACTAGGGATGTAACAATTTTCAAAGAAGTAACAAACTTCATTAAAACCTGCAAGTTGCAATTGTAAACAAAACATCGATGCGATCGTGAAGCACGACTGCGTTGCTTCATTCGGGGCGGACCGTCGAAACAGACGTTAAATGACATCGCTGGACATATGGTCGGTGCTACCAGTCCAAACAGTGACTTGACGTTGATCAGTCACAACGAGAAGAAGAAGAAGAAGAGTCGCCTCATGCGTAAGAGCCCTCACCTCCACTCCATCACCAAGGACCTCTTCTGCCAGCCTCTTGTAGGCGGCGCCCTTGTGATCCTTTTGCGCTTAAGCTCCAGGATCATTTCGCCCGTACGAGTACGTCTGATACTGCGTACGTCGGCTCCAAGACCCTCAAGCTTGGCGTCGCACCTCATCGCCTTCAAGACGTCCGAGTATTTCGACTGTTCTGTCTTGATGACGATAGCGTCACCTTTTTCGCGCCTGGCACCTGCCTTCCTACGCCTTGGCTTGGCGACCTGCACTTCTGCCTGCGGATTCACCTTCTTCTTCCTCTTCCACTCTACCTTTGTCCAAGGAGCGTCCTCTCCTTGAATCGCCCTGCTCTGTGGCTGCTGAGGGCTCACCATTGGTCGCAACCCCTTGTTCCCATCATTCCGGGACGGGCCGGCCTTTTCAGGCCCACCCTTCCCAGCTTTCCGGGAACCCTGGCTGGGGTCCGACTTTCCGGCATAACCACCGGCTTTCGGGGTTATTATACGCCTGGCCTTGCGGGCACCGCCAGACAGCTCCTCACCTGACGGCTGCCTCGCCCGCTTCTGCGAATGCTTGTCACGTTTGTCACGAGCATTCGCTTCCACACTCTTCGGACTACCCGCGAAAGAGAAGGCCTCCGTTTGCGTAAGCTTAGACGCTTTCTCCTTTGCGGGTTCCGCCGATGCCGCAGCCAGCAACGCGACCGCGTGCTCCTGGCAACGCGACCGCGTGCTCCTGCTTGGCCTCATCGACTGACGCTCTAAGCCGAAGCAAGGCCGTTTTCAGGTCCTTACTTATATTCGACTTAGTTGTCGCGAAGTCAATAATTTTGCCAAGCTGCTGCTCAGCTACCTCCAATGCGGGCCGTCCTTTTCCTGCTACTTGGCTGATGGCCCTCAGCAACCATGCTCCGTCCATAACCTCCGCCGGCTGGCTTGCCGTGGAGTGGACAGGAGCTCCCACGCTTGAGCTGCGTAAGCAGCTTCCAGCACCTGACTCCTCGCTTCTCCTTGTTGGAGACCGCATCAACCCGCTTCTTGCGAAGGGGTTGATCGCACCACTACTACCTGTTACACTTGATTTCGAAATTTGTTTACTCATATTTGATTCCCACGAGTCGCACGAGAAAGAATGTCCACCACGCCAGAGCTCTGCATTAACGCGGTAAGGGACAGCTTACTGTGGGGGGTGCCCAGGTGCCCCACAGGCTCCTTTAAAGATCGAGCATCTTTTTCACCCCCTCGATCACTCATTCCTCGGCACGGGTCGCTTGACACCTTGAATTGGGGTTAGTAGTCCTATTCTTAGCCGGCAACTACGCGGCTGACTCGCAAGCGGGGGGGTGCGTCAGGCCCCAGGACATCCGTCCCTGCTGCCTCGTTGCGCGTCTGCCAGATGCTGCTAGATGATCTGCTTCCTCGTTTCCGCGTGGACCAGGTATCCATATAAAAACCGTGTCAGGATGTGCATGGAGTTCTCTCTCTCATGCTGAATACCCGTGCGTTTACGGCCTCGGTAGTAGTAGACGCGATAAAGACAGCAACAGCCTCTGCTGAAAAAAATGAGGACGGATCTGGCAGGCGGTAGAAGTGGCTGATTTCATGATCGGTCACTCCTATGCCCACTTTATCGAGAGCCTTGGAGCCATCCGTGTAACGGAGTGTATAGCCATGGTATTTGGTATTACGAAGCTCAGCTACGCATCTCGTAACCTTTTGTGATTTTTCTACTGGCTTGATGCGGGTTTTACCCATCTTACACCCATAAGAAGGGTATAAATACCACTCGAAAAACCGACTTTCGATCCGAGGCCAGCAGGGCCGAGTCTCATATACCAATCAATTCAGCTCGACCAACTGAGCAAATGTCTGTGTGTGTGTGTGTGTGTGTGTGTGTGTGTGTGTGTGTGTGTGTGTGTGTGTGTGTGTGTGTGTGTGTGTGTGTGTGTGTGTGTGTGTGTGTGTGTGTGTGTGTGTGTGTGTGTGTGTGTGTGTGTGTGTGTGTGTGTGTGTGTGTGTGTGTGTGTGTGTGTGTGTGTGTGTGTGTGTGTGTGTGTGTGTGTGTGTGTGTGTGTGTGTGTGTGTGTGTGTGTGTGTGTGTGTGTGTGTGTGTGTGTGTGTGTGTTTTTCCTCCCAACCTCCCCAGCAGAGAAAACCGATTGGAAAAACTCTGCTACACCTTGATGCCTCGATCCCCCTGGTACCACTGATATGCGACTGCTTCAGGAGGGGCAATGAGCTCATGCGCTCTTCTGCTACTGTGCTCATGCACTTTTTGTCGCTCCTAATCTGCACTCATGCACGTCTCGTATTTTGCTTACTCCGGTTGGTGTTGGCTCGCCATTAAGCGGACAACATGCTTAGATTCAAATTTGTTATTCTACACGTTCTAATGTTACTACCTAACATACCGTCATTCAGCGACACATAGGTACGACATACACACAATTTGTTATTCTAATACCACGCAAGGCATTCGGATCCTACTAACTTGCTCCGAACGGTGTCCTCCCGTGCCGCCGTTGTGCCATTTAGCACTCCAGCTTTTCGCGCACGACTCTTGTAGTCCCCGACGGTGGATCTACCCTACGCCGACAAAGAGTTTCCCGACAGTGGAACATCTTCCGAAACCGTTTCTTCCCAGACAAGTGCCGAGGTCTCTCCTGCGATTCCGGTTGGAGACTGGCTTCCGGTTCACAGGCGGCCCCGACGACCAAATTCCGGTGCTTCTTCGCGATAGACTCGGTCTAGTCGGTGGACCTAGCCTACTCCGACGGAGAAAAACCCCGGCGGTGGAAGTTCTCCCGACCCGATACCGATGTTTCTATCCCGATCAGTAAGGTGCCGAAGTCGGTCCGGCGATTCCGGTTGGTGGTGGACTTCCGGTTCACCGACGCTCCGACGACCAAAAACCGGTGCCACGTTACGGACGACTCAGTCATGTCCCCGGCGGTGAATCATGCCTACCCGGATCGCGTTCCGCTGCTCTCTGGTCTTCGCGCCACTTCCTCTGCAGCGCGGACAGCACCCTCGTTACTACTCTGTCGACAGCGTTCCACGTGTTTCATCGCGACACATTTCTTCGACAATGTTATCGACTGTCACTCCGCGCAGCAAGACGCGAATTTCTTCGAACCTGGGGCATTCGAAAACGACATGTTCCGCTGACTCCTCCACGTTAACACACTCCGGGCAAAAGGGGGAAAGAGCGTGCCCAAACCGGTGCAGGTACTTCCTGAAGCAGCCATGGCCGGACAGGAACTGCGTCAGATGAAAGTTCACCTTCCCATGCTTCCTATTCACCCACGCCGACACGCTAGGGATAAGCCGGTGAGTCCACCTGCCATTCGCCGTATTGTCCCACTCTTGCTGCCCCTTAGCCAACGAGTTCGCTCTGACGATATCTCTTACGCTCCTGGTACTTCTGCGTTGGTAGCATTCCACGTCTTTGGCGATGGTGATGAAAATGGGCATCATTCCCGCGATAACACATACTGCCTCCGTCGAAATGGTTCTGTACGCGCTCGCGACCCGAGTGACCATGAGTCGGAATGCGCTGTCTAGCGCTTTTCGATTCCGCTTCGTACTCAGTGCTTCAGCCCATGCTGGGGCACCATACTTGAGTATTGAGCCTGCTACGCTCGCCAGAAGACGCCTCTTACTACTTCGTGGTCCCCCGACGTTCGGCATGACCGTCGCTATAGCATTGACAGCCTTCGCCGCCTTTCCGCAGGCGTAGTCGACGTGCTCCTTGAAGTTGAGTCGATCATCGACCATCACTCCTAGATCCTTCAAAGCTCGTTTCGATGTGATTACGTGCTCTCCGACTACGATCTCCATCGTTTGGGCTGCTTTACAGTTGCTGACCAGAAGCACCTCCGTTTTGTGATGGGCAATCTGTAGCTTAACCCCAGTCATCCATCTTTCAACAGTGGACATTGATTCCGTCGCCAGCATTTCTATTTCTTCAAGCATCTCTCCCATTACCGTTAACACGACGTCGTCTGTGAAGCCCACAATGACGACTCCTTTTGGAAGTTTTAACGACAGTACACCGTTGTACATGGCATTCCAGAGCGTTGGGCCTAGTATGGACCCTTGTGGAACACCTGCCCTTCGTTGGTCTCATACACCAGTACCCTGTTCTGGAAGTAGCTCCGTAAAATCTGGCACAGATAATCGGGAACCCTTCCACGATCCTCCTTAGTTTGTCCGGGCACATTTCCACTGCTGGACCTTTGAGCTTCGATACCACGATTCGGTACGCGTTGCCCCAGGAGTTGACGTCGGCTTCTCGACACAACTCTTTGTAGCAGTTCGACTTACTCAGCCTTATCTCGCGTTTAAGAGCGGCTCGAGCTCCCCGAAAAACGGTTCGCCTTTCTTCTCTCTCTGCTTCATTTCTGGCCCTCTAGAAGCGTCTCCTAGCACGGAGGCAAGCATCGCGGAGGGTACTGATCGTCGCGTTCCACCAATACGCTGGTCGTCTTCTGTTTCTGGGCTCTATCTTCCTCGGCATTGCTATGTCGCATGCCATAACAATCGCTTCCGTTAGTTCACCTGCATCAAGGGTTGCACCGCCGTATGACCGCAGCGCCTCGACAAAGACCTCCTTGTCAAAGTCTTTTGTCTTCCACCTTCGTTCGCATGTTCGCGTTCTCCTCGTCGAAGTAGAGGCTCGCCTGCCAATGCTGTAGAGGATCGCCTGGTGGTCGCTGTTGGAATACTCCTCACTGACTCTACAGTTCATGTCTTCCGTAAGCGAAGGACTACAGAACGTAACATCGATGATAGATTCACGGCCGTCTCTGCGGAATGTGCTGGCCATACCATCGTTGCACAGCCTCACATCCAGCTTCGCCAGGGCTTCCAGTAGGCTATACCCCCTAGCATTGGTGAGCCTACTACCCCATTCCACGGCCCAGGCGTTGAAATCTCCTCCGATGACTACCGGCTTCCGCTCGACCAGCGTGTCCGTGAGTGCATCCAACATCCTGTTGTACTCTTCATCCGACCACCTTGGAGGTGCATAGAAACTGCAAACGAAGACTCCATTAATTTTGGCAACCACAAAGCCTTCGTATGAACACTCGATCATTTCTTGAATGGGGAATCTACCCATCACACAGTGGTTCCATTTGTTCAGGGAAGCGGTTGTTGCCGCAGAAGTAGTCCAGCTGGCAGCCCTGCCATCCAGCGTTAGTGAAGCGTCGCGTCCAACAGACGAAGCGTCGCGGCAAAACAAGTGACAGCCGTCACAAACAGTGAGCAAGCTGTCAACGATTCGTTTCCGGTGATCATTCCACATATTTTCCGAGACACAGTGCAGTGCAGCGTTCGTAGAAGAAATATTCAGTGTGATTTTCTAATAATTTATCACCTTTCGTTTCCAAATACGGATGTGTTTTCGACCGCAGGTTTCTAAGTTCATAGGAAGGTTTGTACTGAAGTGATTCTTGTTAGTTAAGCTGATCGTAGAACCACAATCGAGAAGTGCGTGCAGTTAATTCAACTAGAGTGTCTACATTTGTACCTCCAGCTAGGAAACCGATATCCGCGGTGCACAGAACAGATTCCGTCTTGACTGCCAAATCCTATAAATCCGTCTGCAGAAATCTGAAAGTATGTATTGTCAGTAGTTATATCATGAAATGTGCCGTAACAGTTTGTTGAACTTTCCCAGGCGGTTAAACGTTGAAATCGCAGTTTAGTAGGACGTGACAGAGATACCAGGCACACCGAATTGTAAGACGTTATAAGATTTTCTTAAGGATTTTTTGTTAACCAATGCCTTTTTTCAGTTTGAAGCCTATTTCGCAATATAGTTGCTATCGAAACGGTTTCGCCTTTTGTTCTCGTCCTACCTCCTTCAACAGCGGTCATAAATCATTTTCTTCGTTTTTTGAAGGGCAGAATCATTATAAGTGACCAGAAATAGCATGTTATGACTAAAAAGGATATTCCAGTTCATTTTCATGATCATCACTTGAAAAATATGAACTTTGAACATTTTTATTTATGATAAATGAAAATATGTATCATTGAAAAACCTTTATTTTGCACAAAAATCAGTAATCAAATATTTTTAATTATTATGAAGAGTGGGTCGAATTCTGAGGAATTTCTGCTAAGTATTGCACGTTAAAACATGTATAGCACGACAGTAACATAATAGATTCTTGTAAATAGAATCAGTATTAGCATTATAATTGTGATTTCTACTGCAACAAAATAAATATAAGAAACTGATTTTTTTTTTCAGAAATAAGTTAGTTCGCATTGCACAGAAAAAACCATCACATATCGAATTAGTATGTATAACTACAGTACCTAATGCCCAAAAGAGATAATTCTGAAACAACAGTAACAATAGTGCAATTACAGAATCAATTACTTCTGAAATTATTTCAAACCAATATTCAGGATAAATTCACAAAACGTACGTAAATAGAAATTTTTCAACCACAAAAATATTGCTTTACACAGTTATATGTCGTATAATTCATGGGCCTGCGTTTTGCACAATAAAAAAGATTCAAGTATCTGTCCAGTCGTATTTGTTTCTTACAATTGCATTGCAACTGCCATCCAGTAATATAAAACGTGGAATTTTAATCATGTATAGCTCTTACCCAATAAAAGAAATATATACAAATACCCCTCGTCATTGCTATTTAATCGGCGCTTGCTATTTTAAAAGAATCAATTTGTACACTAAGATTTTACGTTAAGGAATTTATCAAATATTCTGATTTGGGGAGGGAATATGAGGAGTAAATATGCTCTTTTAGTAATATTTACTGGACATAACTTTTCCAGTAAATATTTCTAAAAGAGCGTATTTACTCTTTCTTCTTCCAGCACTACAGTTTTAGGTACTGAATGGATATTGAGGAAATTTTTTGAATGTTGGCAGCAAATGCAAAACTCCTTATCAAATTCGATAATTACAGAGGTAAGTTTTGACGAGGCCAAATAAGAATGGTTGTTATGCAACTATTGAGGTATGAATACCTCAATACCTCCAGAAGTGTATTTTTTGTTCATAATAAAAAAAACATTTTCAAAGATTGTTTTCAAATAAAATATCCCTCAATTATTGTAAAAAGTTTTGAAATATCTCCTGTAAAAAATTCAGCCATTTTGGTACGTATTTCAGTATTTCAGACAATTACAGAAATACTAGTATATATATAATTTTGTAGTTATTTTAAAACGTATTTAAAAAAAAAAATAACGGGTAACTTCCAATACATCCTGCAAGCTTGTATGCAAATATTTGCAGCTACAACCTTCACAGATTGATTCTCCTACTCAAATCTGATCATTTGCTGGCGGACGATTGATTAACCCTTTCAGGACGGTTGGGTCATTTGCACCTCGCTGGCGTGTTCTACAGCGACGAGGTTGGTGGGAAAAGTTGTCCTGAAGGGGTTAAATGTGGTTAAGAACATGTTTGAAATGTTACATGAATTTTTATACCGCATTTAGTTCACTACTGGACTGCGAACTGCGACTTAATAAGTGCGAAAACGTAAATAAAAGTGCGCGATTGCATCAAATCAGGTTGATGCCTTCGGCGCACTATTTCTTCAATCTATGGAGAACAAGTGCTCTGAAGACACCGAGTTGATTTGGTGCAATCGCGCTCTTTTATTAGCGTTTTCGCACTCGTGAAAACTAGTGCGATAGTCCAGTGGTGAACTAAATGCGCTATATTATGTATATATTCTATTGGTAAAATTATGTGCCTATTACTCACATCCCCATTGGTTCAAAAACATCCAGATCCGGCTTTTAACGCTTCGAATTGGAAGATAAACATCTATTCTGATTCTATGCGTTGAAAACCAATTGAAAATCTACTTGGTTTTGTTATACGAAGACGCGGAGTACAACTCAAAAGTCATGTGATTTTTCGACAAATTTTAAGAATGTAAAATTGCATAACAGTACCCATGCTCTCATGCAAAATATGCAACAGAAACTTACATAAAATGAATTTTCTGCATTCTTGGGAGCATTATTGATTTATAAAAATTATACAAACTCATAAATTAGACAATCATTTTTTCGATTTTTGGCCTATGGCGGTACCACTGTGCATCACCTGTATGGCCGCTATCTGGGATCTGTCCGTCACCCAATTGCCGTTCTCAGGGGGCACCCGAAACGGCTCTGCGATGATTGCAACATCGCACTTAGTCTCTGTTGCCGACTGCCACAACAGTTGCTGTGCGACGTCGCAATGATTGAGGTTGATTTGGGTTTATCTCAATCATTGTTAACCTGCCATCGCCTTTTTATAGGCCGGGCACTTAAAGCCTCCCGTCTTATGGTCGTTTCCGACCTCCGGCTTACATAGCATGCACTTGGGTTGGCTCGTGCAGTCCCGAGCAACGTGGCCGTTTCCACTGCAACTCCAGCATCGTCCGGACCTGTCTGTGCCCTTGCAATTTCTCGCCTGATGACCAAACTCCATGCATTTAAAGCATCACTCCATTTGTTTGGTGGCTCGGGGAGCCAGTCGCAACGAACACTCCGCCCATCGAATTTTTACCTTGCCAGTTGCTACCAGCTTATTGGCAATATCCACAGGCAATCGGATTGCCGCCGTCTGAGTGCCTCCATACGACTTCCTTATCCGAATCACCATCGGTCCTTCGACGTTGCACTGCTCCTTCAATGCGCGTTTCAGATCATCTTCTGTCGTGATCTGGTCCAGATCCTTGACTTCAACCACCGCCTCCTGTGATAAGGCTCTCACATGGGCCTCGTTCTCCAGGGATTTGGCAACGAGCTCCCTGAACGCCGAGCTCTTAACCATCGGATCCTTCTTCGAACAGCATCTCTCCTTTTTGGGTGCGTCTGGTCTTCACTACGTTTTCGCCCAACACCTTCAACTCCGGGTCCTCCTGCAGTTTCCTAAGCAGAGCAGCGTACGTCGTCTTGTCCTTCGCCTCGACGATCAATGCATCGCCCTTCTTCCTCTCCCTAGGAGGCCGGTGGGTTTCTTTTTTCTTCTGTTCCTTCTTATTTTTTTCCTTCTTCTTATCTTCTTTCTCCTTTCGCTTTTTCTTCTTCGCCTGCTGGTTCTCCACAGTGCGCCATCCATCATCACTCCGATTGCTGGCACGCTCCTGTTCGCTTCTCTGTTTCTTCGGGACTCCCTCTTCTCCTGGCCTGTCCCTGCCTCGTTTCTCTGAGCGAGTACTCCGGTGGCTCCTCGGCGTCTCCATGTTTTCAGCCGTAGGTCTATCCGTGGCTTCCGCCTTAGACTTCTCGGCTGTTTCCGCTCTCAGCTTAAGCGCCTTCTGATCGCGTTCCGCAACTGTAACGGTAGACTTGATGCTCGTCACTAGTTGCTTGATCTTCAGATGAACTTTGTGCTTGTCTTTGTCAAACTCGTACAACTCGTTCACCCTTCTCCTCACTTCGAACAAGCTCGACTCTTGAGCTGTGCCGCTGTTTGAGTTCGGTGTAAGCACTCGCTGATTCAGAAATGCTAGCTCCCGTTGGCTTCCTTGAGGCTCGGTTCGTATCTCGCTACTACTCGTTCTCGCAGCAGTTTCCAGCGCCGTCACTGGTGATCGCTGCATCATTCCACTTCTTCTGAACGCGTCCGCGTTCTCTCCAACTACTTCGGTATAATTTGATGTCTCCATTCTATTGGGTCCCCTCTCCGCACCACTATCACCATCCGTTGTATCCAGTCGCTTTCGTGATCTCTTGGTTGTCTATGAAAGAGGGAGTCCACCTTTTTTCCCATTCTTGACGTTCTTTATGGACATATCTGGATCAAGTCATAATTGACTACCGTTTCCATACAAGTACTAAAATTTACAATTAAATTCACAATAAAATAATCACTGCAAATCGCGATTGTGCTAAAATTCGAGATAAGTCCCACGCATTGATAAAATATGATTAAAAAAAACCGGTTCAGCTGATTCATTGATTAATTGTATTATTCTATTTCAGGAGGATTCATTGCTGTTCACCGTGGGCGACAAGCGCCATTACCGTAACTACTTTAACCCGGAAATTCCTGCACGAAAGCACGTGCACATTTCCATCGGCATTGTTAGCATTCTGAATAATGTGGTCAAGGTGCGGTACGCTACCACCACCCACGAGCAGCACCAGCATCCGGATCACCATCACGTAAACTCTACCAATGCCCCGGAGAGAAATGAAGCTCTTATCACGGTACTGGCCGTGGCCTGCGTCCTGTTTGGTATTGTGCTGCTGGCCAGTATCGTACTCTATGTTTACCTGCGCTACAAAACGCCTAGGAATACTCGACCCCTTCGGGATCACCACGAAATGGCCTTGCAGGGACCCATTTTGGAGGTTGAAAACAACGGCTTCATTCCGGACATTTACGAACAGCGTGGCTTCGAGGCGGAACTGCATGACATTATCGATTCGCTTGCGCCCCACCAGAAGCACGCCCGGAAGCATCTGTCGCTGGAGATCAACACCATCCTGGGGTCGGGCAAGTACGGGGACATCCTGAAGGGAAGCCTCCAACGTGAAGGTGTCGAACTGCCCGCCCAGGTGCACGTCATTTCCGACGATATGGACAAAATCGATCAGATTGGCTTCCTAAACGAGTTCCGGCGGGTCATCAAGCTGGAACAGCATCCGAACGTGCTGCAGCTTTACGGGGTCTGCGTCACGCCGGACTGGTGCTACGTGCTGTTCGAGGAGATGCAAACCACGCTGAAGCAGACGCTGCTCAACGCGAGGATACCAAATAACGTCAACAGTCCGAAGTTTTCCACCATTTCGGAGGAGATCGTCGTCAACATTCTGTGCCTGGTGTGCGACGGGATGCAGTTCCTGGTGGAGAACAATGTAAGTTTGATTTGTTTAGGCAATGATAAGGTTTACATATTTACACGATTATGAACTTCACCTTCCCTGTGCTCTGCAGATCGTCAACAAGAAGCTCTGCGCCCGGACCGTCTACGTCAACACCAAGTTCGAGGTAAAGGTAAGTGCCTTCGGTCCGCCCATGTACGGTGGCGAAAACGGCCAGCAGGTTGACATTATCCGTTGGAACGCTCCGGAGGTGATCAAATTCCAGAACCACACGGCCAAAAGTGACGTCTGGTCGTTCGGGTTGCTTATCTGGGAGTGCTGCTGTCTGGGCGCAACTCCGTTCGGAACGATCACCACGGACAATCTGTTCGCCAGCATCCGGGCTGGCAGCAGGCCGGAAAAGCCCAGCTTTGTCTTCGATGACCTCTATCAGATGTGCCTTAACTGTTGGGATCCGGATGCGGCAGATCGGCCGGAATTCGACGACGTCAGTCGCTACCTGAGACAAACGCTGCCCATGTTGCGCTACATGCTGTCCTTTGAGAGAAACCAAAGCGCGCAAATACCGCCGTACTTACCGGACCTGGAGCTGATTCCGTGAGATGGAATCGCGGGAATCTCATACAAAAAACAAAACGCAACTCAAGATCAAAATGCAATCTTATGACAATATTTTTGGAACGATAAGTATTTTGCTCTGAATTCCGTCCATTTTATATAGTGAAATGATATTTTTAGACTGCGGAAGATACTTTTATCTAGACAATAGTGCCTAACAGTATGAACGTACATATATTGTTGTATTAGTTTTTTTTACGAAAAAATATGAATCTTTTGAAATGTAATAAAACCTTTTGTAACATAGATCAATTCTGTGTTTTACAAAACCAATATTGATGACCTCATGATAAGGCGAATTGGAGTAGGTATACTCGCGTGTTTTGTTTTTTTTTATTATTCGCTTCTGCAAACCTAGGGCGTAGCCATCTTCTAGGTCAGGGGGGGGGGGGAGGCGGCAATCTTAGCAAATTTATACCTACTAGCTCTTATAACTAAGCACAAAACTTGTTTCAAAACACAACATGGAACCCTATAAATGCAAGGGCCCCACGTTGGGCGCCAATGTAACGAATAAATTAACATTGGAACCTTATAAATGCGCAACGCCCCACGTTGGGCGCTAATGTAACGAAAACATGGAAACCTTACAAATGCAGCATTTTCTTTTGCGTATTGGCCCCACGTTGGGGAACTAGAAAATAAAATGAAACATTATAAATGCACAAAACACAAACATGCAACACATAACATAAATTGTGCCCAGTTATCTAAACAGATAAGTCCGAACCCAGGATGACGAGGTTTCATAATTATTCTTGGTCCATCACTCATCCTAGAATTGTATTTTGTTTGGCAGTTCGCCGTTTAGTTCGCAGCATCTGTTGTTGCATTCATAGCTATTTTTGGTCTAGGAATTTCTAATCCTAAGGGGGCATCCTGATTTGGGCAACAACACAAGACCGTCTACAATTTGATGTCCGTGTTAGGGGACGGCTTGCGTGTTTTGTACTGGATCACTCCCAAAATGTTTGGAGCACTACAAATGCACATTAAAGTTCAGGGACAGATGTACAAACCTTAGAAAAACATACAAAATAAACTGACAAAATGTTCACAACAATTTACAAACGTAACACACTCCATGCAACAATCGAAGAATTTTCCATGAATTGGAGAATGCAATTCATGGAAAATTCTTAAATCTACTTTACAACGTATCGACTATATTACAAACGTAACACAACACCAGCAACAGCGGAAGAATTTTTCAAGAATCGAAATCGCGATTCTTGAAAAATTCTTAAACACTCCTATTTACCATCCTTTCAAGTGGTCGGTTGATGGCAGCGAAGATCATGTTGTTTGGTGCTAAGCAGACCTCAGCGTGAAATTGTCACCAGACTAATCATATTACGTAAGCCAAACGCTTACCAGATAACTCCGCGAATAAAATTTCCACCAGGCTAACTAAAGCTAATTGCCACCAGGCTAACTTAAAACTAATTGCCACCAGGCTAACTTAGAACTAATAACGCCAGCGAATCCTGGCAAAAGGTATGATCTAACGCCATTAACCAACGGCCAAAGAACTGCCATCAACCAAGCACTTAGCCTTTATCTATCTTTACTGTTGCGGACACTTATATTTGATCTACTCTAAGTTTACCTAAACTAAACCAGATGGATCAACAAAAAAACAATAAACTATAACATGAACGTGGGTTTTTTAGTTGGGCGCCAATGTTTCAAAACACAACATGGAACCCTATAAATGCAAGGGCCCCACGTTGGGCGCCATGTTGCAAAAATAAAAGAAATTAATTATTACAAAGTATTAACATATCACGAACACATAGAACCTTATGAATGCACAAACAAGAAACATCACAAATTTACACACCACAACACATAACATAAATGTGCCCTGTTATCCGGATGGATAACATCTTCCGATCACAGGATAACGAGGTTTCATTTATTGGTTTGGGTCCATCAGTCATCCTGGAATTGTATTCTAGTTGGCTGTATGTCTTTTAGTTCACAGCATTTGTTGCTGTGTTCATAGCTTGGTTTTGTCTAGGAAAACTAATCCTAAGGGGCATCCTGATTTGGGCAACAACACAAGACCGTCTACAATTTGATGTCCGTGTTAGGGGACGGCTTGCGTGTTTTGTGCTGGTTCGCTCCTGAACTGTTTGGAGCGCTACAAATGCACATTAAAATTTAGGGGCAAATGAACAAATCACAGTACAAAACAGAAAATTAACTGACAAAATGTTCACAACAATTTACAAACGTAACAAACTATGAAATTGAATATATTAACATTATATTCTAAAAGCATTATTTACCTCTCAGCGATCACGCTGTTGTATTTTGTACAATTCGTTGAAAGAGCTCGCCTGTTCTACTTAAATCAACGTGGTAAAAGGGCATAAAGGGAAACCCGTTCGAAGATTTTTTTAAAATGTCTACATGACTTCCATGTCTTCTGTGACTGACTGTAGTTCTTTCAGTAATTAATCATTCAGTTTGTCTATGCTTATTATCAATCTTGGAATCAAGCTTGAGATGTCCTGGATCTCTATTTCTCTGAAAATACACCTTCAGCAGTTGTATTGTTTCCGAGTACATCCTTGCTGGAATCTCCCTGAAGATTGTTTTATATACTCATATATTGCATATTCTCAGAGCATAATCCGATAGAAATGATGATTGAAGTATTCCCGGAAGGATCAGTGAAAGTTTTTTTTTTGAAGGTATTCTCGTCACTGGAGGAAAACCTTGAGATACCCTGTGAGAATTTCTGAAGAAAATGCCTGGTGAAATACTTGACGAATTTCTTGCAGGTATTTCCGAAAAGCTCTTAAATAATGTGATTTTTGGGGAAAATCCTGGAATTTATTCAAAAAGAAATATCTGGAGGAATTTAAGAAGGAATTCCTGGAGACACCAGGAAGCATTTCCCGGACAAATTCCGGAGAGAATACGGAATGAGTCATCCCTGGGTGAATTCCTGAAGGATTCCCTGGAGAAATGTCTGCTGAAAGCACTTTTAGCATGTAAGTACTTATATGTTTAACCCCAGTAGGATGTTGGAGTCAATCACCCTCATTCTTATCCACGTTCGAACGGTTTTGGTTCGATCGAATCAGTAGTCCATTTGATTTTGCTGGCGTAAACGGGAATGCGAACGATTTACGTTCGAAAGTGTATTCGATCGAAAACAAGAATGAGGGTGAATATGACCCAGACAGGCTCGTTGAGCGTGCACTTCCGTGGTTCGCCTAGCTTAACCCTCTAATACCCAAATTTTTGATTTGGATCTAAATATCATTTTTCGTCATCTAAAATCGATTTAAACATGTTTTGGAAGATGATTCTTTTTAATTCTCGATTCCGTGAATTTCGGATTTTGATTTTTCTAATTTTTATTTTTGAACATCCCCACATTTTTATATTTTTCCTGGAAGCCTCTTTGGGGTACGGATTTTTTGAGACGGAAACATTTTCAGATTTTATGATTATTGTTGAAACATTTTAATATTAATTTTTTTTCATGGAAAATTTTGTTTTCCGTGTAATTTTAAGGTGAATAGGGTCTGGGACCATTTGGGCAGGAGCACCTATTTTGGGCACTTGCTGCTATAACTCAGTCAATTTCAAACAGATTGACTTGATTTTTGAGACACGATCAGATACGCACAGTATCTAGCCATGTGCAAAAATTCAAGTTAATCGGTTTGAAATTGACTGAGTTATACTGCCGTGAATCGCAAGTCAGTCCCATCTGCATTTTGGGCAAAAATGAGTTAATGGCCGTTTTCAATCCTCCTTCGGATGATCTTGCAGCTGCGTGAATAAAAATATATAGTTTGTTCGGAAAAATTGAAAAACAACACTAAGCCAAATTATCCTATAATGGAATGTAATCGCAAGTCAGTCCCATTACGAACTAATGTACCCTCCAGTACAAAACCTAACACTGTTTTAGCCAGTTTTATATTTTTCGCTGTTAGGTTTTCACGTTTGAAGCAATGTGTGAAAGTTTCATGATGATCGCAGAAGTTTTCAATTCATGGCGATTTTTTTAAGTTTCACATAGAAATCGAATTTGAAAACTTCAGAGTCCATTTTCACAATGCCTACTTTTTGCAGATGGGACTGACTTGCGATTCACGGCAGTATAGCAGCAAGTGCCCAAAATAGGTGCTCCTGCCCAAATGGTCCCAGACCCTATATGACGAAACCACAGCTCGAATTTTCAAGAGCACAAATCTGAAGAACCGAATGTCAGTTTGCGCTGAAAAGATGATCGATTGGTCACCACCGGTGAGTAACCAATCGATCCACTTTTCAGCTCAAACCGACGTTCGGTTCTTCAGATTTGTGCTTTAGGGTTAAACCCCCCCCCCCTCAGAGCCAAAATTTCTGGAACAAATTTCCAGTATAAAACGCTTTGTGATGAAAAAAAAATTTCCGGCTGCGCCGCTATTTTAAACCTACGGCTCATATTCAATGTATAATATACATATATTATATAATACATTATATTGACGAAATGTCAGTGTCAATAATAAAAAAAGTTATTATTGAGCATCGAAAACCCCTCCCAGAGCAATTTTCTGGCTACGCCACTGTAGCTGGAGAATGTCCAAGCTTGCTATTTGATGAAAACATTCGCGAAATGAAGCGATTTGCTTTCGACAACGAATACGTTTTCACCCATCCTCGCTTTATTCAATCAACCTCCCATACGAGTAGCACACGAACGGACTCAACACTGATCAGTATAGTTGACTCTTCCTTTTCGCCGTTGCGTTCTAGCCAAGCATCTCTTTTCATCGCTTTCGATGCTTTTCGACAGCTTATCGCGAAGCATCGTTGGCTGGAAGCTTTATTAGTATGGTATCGGTATATGCGAATGTTGCTTCTGTGTGCGTGTCGAGCGTTCGTGCCGTAGCTTCGCAAACCAACCTATTCGGTATGGTTCGGCTGTTCGGGCGAGCGTGTGGCGGCACAGTCAGATGTGTGCAAAATCGTTTGTGATTTACATCATGTTCGTTTTGCCAACTCTTTGCTGCTGGTCATCGCTGATCAGTGCAAAGTTCAATCGCACGCGATAAATATACAGTTGATGAGTTGTGATGAGCACTAGTGAGGTGATCATTTGCATCATTGAGAATGTCCTGAAAGAATCCCTGAATAATTTCCTGGTTTCTTTATGCATACTTTAAAAAATATATTCCAATGCAATTCGCTGGAAGAATTCCTCTAGAAATTCTTGAAGTAAATAAAAAAAAATCTTCATGTAATCCTGGCGCAGCTCTTGGGTACATCCCTGGAGAAGATGATTGAAGAATTTCAGAATTTTCTGCTGGAACTCCTGAATGAATTTTTGAAGAAATCACTTGAGGAATTCCTGAAGCAATCGTTGGAGGAATTCCCTGGAGCAATCCCTGAAAGAATTCCTGGCCAAATGCCTGAAGAAATTCCTACAGGTAAGCCTGAAGGAAATTCTGCAGAATCTGTGGAGGAATTTCCGTAGAAATTCCTGGAAAAAATTCTGGAAATATACCTGGACAGGGTGTCTACTCATAACTCAAAATAAAATTCCCTGAGTTTTCCAGGTTTTTCCAGATGAAATTTTGAAAGTTTTGAATGGTAAACTTAAATAAATTATAAAACAACCCAAATTTTCTAAAAATTATAAAGGGTGACTTAGGGTATCATCGGCAGGTTTGTTCTCTTCGTCATGAGGGATTTATGCCGGCCAAATTGCCTGAAACTTGATCATATTCAGCTTGGTTGGGAAGGATTTGATGCCAACTCTGAGTTCAACAGGTTTAAAAAAAAACCATGACGAAGAGAACAAAACTGCCGAAAATACGTAAATTCCCCTACTCTTCAAAAATTCTTTCAAGATTTCTGAGCATAATTCCTGAAATTGCTTTCAAAGTTTCTTCCTGGCTCTCCGCAGGATTCTTTCACACGAGATATCTGTTTGAGTACGTTCCGATATTTCTTGCAAAGGTTTTCCGATATACTTCTAGAGATTCTCGCTGGATTCCTCCTGAAGATCCATCCAAAACTATTCAAAGTTTCTTCAAGAATGTCATTGGTTGAACCTCGTAGCTGTAGTGGCTAGCTGAGCACACTTATCGTGTAATATATAAACGATATATACTCTCTATTGTAGATAAGGAAAGAGACAGAGGATGGAGAGATTGATTGTACAAAGTGACCGAAATGTAAATAAATGAGGTCATTGTTCTTTACAACCTAAACCACTTGGACGTGTTTTCTTTAGCAGAATTAAGACAAAACCCGCGATGTTACAGTGTCGACGAGGAGAAATTGTTCTTAACGTTTCGCGTATTTTTCCGCCACCCGTATTTTTGGCCACCCCACATTGGTCGGGCTCCATACAAAGGGGCGGCCAAAACTCCCAAAAAACGAAATTGATAATTTTAAACTTTATTTCACCTTATAACAAAGTTAATGTACTGTACTTTTATGATTATTAATTAAAAGAATACCAGCTTTTGTATTTCAATGACATTTTTACTACCAAAGTGGCCTAAGTCATAAAATTGAAAAATGAATTATTCGAAAAAAGTAAAATAATAATATTTTGAGAATGGAATAAATGTTTTAAGTTATCCAGCATATGAAAGCTTGTTATTGGACTGTTTGAATGCACGTATGGTGCAAAATTAATATGTCACAAAACTTTTCAAATTTTCATATATTGTACCTTAGAAATTTTGGGAATTTTTAAGTTAAAAAACGGTTCGTGTCGTCACGTGTCGCCGCAATTTCGAATAGTACATCTTAAACATCATGCTTAGAGCTGCCTAAAAACGTTTAAATATTTTGCAGAAATTTGCAGTTTTTCAAATTAGAGCTTTTTAAAAAAGTAATGTTTTTTCATATATTTTACGTTATTTTTCCATTTTTTACTGAAATAAAATTTATCTTTCCACATTTTTCACACGTTTTGAACAAACTTGATTGGATTTGATCGAAAGATGATCATTTATTTAAATCCGAATTGATTTTCTTACAAAAAACGCAAAAAATATGGAGTTTACTGATTTTCACTGTTTTTGAAATTATTGAAATTACGTAATTTTTGAATACCCCTTTTTAAACACTAAAAACACTTTATACCATATCTAGGTAACCTATAACTTCGATTAAACACATAAAAAGAGTTTTGGCCGAACTTTATCTTTTTCCGACCATTGTGCACCCGTGATAACTGATTTAAAAGCATGATTTTCGGCGGTAATTTTTTACGAACTGTGAAATGCACGTAGACTTCATTGTATTTTTTTCAACTTCACAAGTGTGTATTCTAAACGACCGTTGCAGTTTTTTGGCAGTCACGATGGCCGCCGCAAGCCCCTTTTGGCGTTATTTTGTGAAGTTGATTTTAGTAGAAGTTGCATTGCAACAGTGAAATTTGGCATATTTTTCGACAGTTTTATGATAAGCGCGTGCTATAGTGTTTTTTTACTCTTTCCATTTTTTTTGGTGCAGCACACCTTTTCCAGCATTTGGTGCTCATCATTTTGTTTGTGAAAGAAGCCAGTGGATACAGTAGACGTTCGCTCAGTGCAAACGGTTTAACTGCAATGCTTTTTAACTGCAAGTCCGCTAAGTGCAACAATTTTGCAGTTATCGCACCGCTATCTATCAAAAACAAAACGTCAACAGAGTTGCGATGTTTTTCAGATGCACTAGAATTGCATTGTGATGTTTTTGAGTGCATTCTGGCTGCGTCCAACAGCAATTGACAACTGTTTGACGGCTGTCAGTCGTTGCAGTTAGCGAAATTCCTTCGGTAACTGAAACGTAAACATGTTGCACTTATCGAACGTCTACTGTAGTATTTTTTTTTAGCTGCTCAAGATTTTACAACTTTTTATGTCGCGATCGTGCGCATGGGCACAGTACTTTGGTGTGATTGTAATATGGTGATGCTGAAAGCAGTGAATAGTTTTGTTTAATGTCCAGGAAAACGGATCAGGAATCTTATCTTATCTTATCTTTTCCTGATCCAATCATCTGTTTTATATTGTTTTTTTTTTTTTATTTTCTCCAACGCTTTTGTATGCGACGTCGCCGTTTTGCGTTTGGTTTTTGTGATTGTTTCCTATATTGTTGCTCACCATATTTTGTTTTGTTCTTTTCATTTTGTTGCGTCATATGTGTTTCGGAGAGACAAGAGAAACCACCTTTTTACGCTATCAAGTGTTCATGACGACGACAAATTAGGCAAATTGTGCAGCCGTTGAACTTGGGACGAATAGTCGTTTTTTTTTCTACGACTACAACAACGCTATGCTTCTACGATCGGAGGATATCGCTGAGAGAAACAAAATACAACTGCTGTGCTTCGAAGCCCACCAAGGATAGAATATGTATTAAGCAGATAATTTTATCAATAGTATTTCGTTGCAGTTTTGTGTCTTTGTTTTGTGTTAAGCATATTACTTTGAATGTTCAGTGTATATTTGGTTCCGTGAAGAGAGTATTATATTACATATTTAGAAGAAGAAGAGGTAAGAAGGCATTATGTAATTTCTTCGAATACGGTAATGTTAATTTATCCTCGTAATGCAAAAAAAAAAAACGTATAAGAAGAATAAGAAGATTATGAATGGTTTTCGTTCGTTCTGAATTTAATTATTTTCATACAAGATTATTAAAGCAAGCGATAAGAAATCGATTCAGATTTTGTAAGTGAGCCTAATTTTTGAAACTTATTTGGGGTGTAAGTTTATTCCAAAGAATGGAGGACTGTAGTGGCTAGCTGAGCACACTTATCGTGTAATATATAAACGATATATACTCTCTATTGTAGATAAGGAAAGAGACAGAGGATGGAGAGATTGATTGTACAAAGTGACCGAAATGTAAATAAATGAGGTCATTGTTCTTTACAACCTAAACCACTTGGACGTGTTTTCTTTAGCAGAATTAAGACAAAACCCGCGATGTTACAGTAGCCATGCGGTTAGAGTCCGGGTGGATGAGGGTTCGATTCCCGCTCCGAGCGATGAAATTTTTCACGTCTTATCCGTAGCCACTCCGTGTAAAGTTTCGTTCAATCGGTACAGCCGCCGGCTGAAGCCAGTGCCCATGTCTGTTTTAGTGGTTTTCCGGGACAGCTATCTATAAACTATTGAACTTTCCCGATAGTTCTCCGATATTCCTCTTGTTTTCCTCGCGGAACTTCGTCCGCAGCTGCTTTCAGGTATCCATGAAGTTTTCAGAATTCCTCCTTGGATGTCCTTAATATTTGTTCTCGGGATTACTATCACCTAGAACTATTTCGAGATTTCTCATTTTTTTCTCAGGTTTTTCCTGAAGTTCATGTCGAGATTTTTTCAATAACACTTTGCGGAGTTTTTCGCAAGATTTTATTTGAATTCCCTTGAATATTTCTCCATGAATTTCCTATAAGGTATTTCGTAAGTTATCTCAGGAGACATTCTGAGGAAAACCCGTAGAAGAATCCCTGCAATTACTTTGGGAGAAATCCCTAAAGGAGTATCCAGAATCTCGGGACATTTTCTGGTAAAGATTCCGGGAAGAATTTTGAATAATGCATAGAATATCTGTAAAAACTCTCAGGTGGATCACTGCAAGAAATCCGGTACAACTACAAGAAACAGCCTGGCTCTGAAAGAATGCAAGAGAAGAATTCAATGAGAAATATCAGCAATAACTCCTGTGGAAATCCCAGAAGGCACTCTGGAAAAAAAAATCTTAGGAGAAAATCCAGGGTAAATTAAGAAAAATTCTGAGAGACATCTCATGACCAACATCGGAAGGAATCTTCTGAGAGAAGTTCCAGGAGATACTCCGAGAAAAATCTCAGGTAAAACTTCAAAATAAACCTCGCGAAAACTTTTAACAAATTCCTGAAGGAGACTAGGATGAACATCTCGGAGAAAGCCCAAGGCAATGGTTTGAAGATATCACAGGAAACAAATGAAAGAAATCTTTTGAGGAACTCTTGCACTATCGTGAAAACTCCTTCAGAAACCCTTGGAGGAACTTTAGTAGAAACCCCAGGAATAACTCCTTTAGCAACTCTGAAAGACATTTTGTGAAGATCTTCTGGGGTAGTCCCAAGAAGAACACCGGAAGGAATCAGGTAAAATTTCCGTGAGGAGTGCCGAAAGAAATTCCACGATTTATCCCGACAGATATTCTTATAGAGTATTCGGGATAAATTCTGGTGGAAATCCTACGATTACTTCAGGAAAACACTGGAGGAACTCTGTGAAGATATAGCATCCCAGTGAAAAACTCCAGGTTAAATCGGTTGGAATTCAGGAATCCTGGAAGGAATCCGGAAGTATACCTTCCCGGAAAAAAAATCAAAAAGGAATACCAAGAAAAATAGCGTCAAACTATAAGAAGACATTCCAGGAGGTATTTTTAAAGAAGTTCCAGAAAGAAATTCTGGCGGAATTTCTGGAAAAAAACCTTGTAGCGAAATTTCTATATGTATTTTTACTACCATGAACCCCCAATGTTTTTTTTTTATCGGAGTAAAATTTCCCTGAGTGCTCCAGAAATTCCCTCAGTATTCCAGGTTTTTCCCTGTTGAATAAAATTCCCTGAGGATTCCCGGTTTTCCAGGTTTTTCCAGGTAGTAGACACCCTGCTGGAGGAACTCCTGGGTGAATTCTGGGAGAAATCACTAGAGAAATTTCTGAAGAAAACTTTTGAGCAATTCATAGAGCAAATCCTAGAGAAATTTCTGAAGGAATTTCTGTAGAAATCCTTGAAGCAATTCCTGGCAAAATATCTAGAGAGAATCCTCGAGGAATGCCTGGAGGAACTTCTGGACAAATTCCTGAAGTATTTCCTGGATGAATTATTGGAGCAATCCCAAGAAGAATTGCGGATGCAATCCCTGTAGGAATTCCTGGAGAAATCTCCAGAGAAATTCTGGGAGGAATCCCAGGAGAAAATTCTAAAGAAATTCCTTGATAAATATCAGGAGGATTTCCTGGAAGAATCCTTGGATGAATTCCTGGTGGATTTCCTGGAAAAATCTTCGAATGATTTCCTGGAGGAATCCCTGAGAAAATTTCTTGAGAAATTCGTTGAGAAACTCTTGAAGTAATTCCTAAAGGAATCTTTGAAGGAATGCCTGGAGGAATCTCTGAAAAATTCCTGAAGGTATTGCTGAAGAAATTCCTGGACGAATTTTTGAAGGAATCCCTAGAGGATTGCCCGGAGAAATTCGTGGAGGAATTGCTGATATAATTTCTAAAGGATCTCCTCCAGGAATTTCTGGAGGATTTCCTAAAAAAATCATGGGGTAATTCCTGGAGAGATCCTGAAAAAAAAATCATAGATGAAATCCTAGAGGAATTCCTGTTGGTATTCATGTAGGAATTGATGAAGGTATCCCTGGAAGGAATTCCTGGAGGAATCTCTAGAGGAATTATGGGAGAAATCCCTGAAGAAATTTCTGAAACAAATCTCTTAAGAAATTCCTGGTGGAATTGCTGGACAAATCCTCGAAATAATTTCTGGAGGAATCCCTAGGGGAATCCTTAGAGACAATCGTGGAGAAATCCCTGAAGCAGTTTCTAGAGGTATTCTTAGGGGAATGCCTGGAGGAATCTCTGCAGCAATTCCTGGTGGAAAATTTAGAAGAACACCTGGAGGGATCTCTGAAAAAATCCAGAAGGTGTTCCCAGAGAAAACGCTGGAAGAATTTCTTAAGGAATCCCCGACGGATTTTCTGGAGAAATTCCTGGATTCCTGGAAGAACTCCTGGGAAAATCCTGGAGGAATTGTAGAAGATTTCCTGAAGCAATTCCTTGAGAAATAATTGAAAGAATTCCTGAAGAAATCGCTGAAAGAACTCCAGGAGGAATCTCTGCAAGAATTCAAGAAGGAATCCCTGGATAAATGTCTGGAAGAATGCTTAGGAGAATTCCTGATGAAATTCTTGGAGGAATTCCTAATAGAATCTCTGAAAGAATTCCTTTAGGAATCTCTGGAAAAATACTTGGAATAATCTGTTTTTTTTTTTGAAGAATTCCGGCATACATTCCTGTAGAAATTTTCAGGGGCATTCCTGGTGGAATCCTTGGAGGAATTCCTGAAACAATTCCAGGAGGAATTCCTGAAGGAATCCCAGAAAGAATTCCTGAAGAAATCACAGATGGAATTCTTGGAGAAATTCTGAAGGAATCCTAAGAAAAGCTCGTGGAGAAACTCCTTGAAGAATCCCTGTAGCAGTTCCTGAAGAAATCCCTGGAGGAATTTCTGAAGAAACAATATCAAGGGGAATACCACAGGGAATCCCTAAACATTTCCTGGAGGAATTCCTGAAAGAATTCTAAAAATTGTTCCACGGGGAACCCTTGGAGGTTTTTTTAATAATCCCTGGAGTTGTTCCTGAAAGAATCACAGAAGGAATTCCCGGGTGAATCCCTGCACAGCAAAAAAAAAAATCTTATAATATCACATCATTTTCGCTGCACATCAGTCGCGTCGTAAAAGGGATGTACAAATTACATCCTTTCCACGCTTGCTGCGCAGGTTGAAAGCGGGTCTAACAATCGCTAGAACCGGAACGATAGGTGAATCATATATAAGCCAAATATTGGCATGGATTTGTATACTGATCCGCTGATTGTGAGTCATATCCCTTACCTCTCAGCTATTTCACCGAGAGAAATGGTGAATGATAAATATAATACAGCTTCTAGTTATCCGCTGGAATGGGTTTACTAACACTTTCCAGTGCCAACCAGGGTGTACATGGTGAGTGTGGAAATTGTTGGAAAACGATGCAACCGAGTGAAATTACGCTCGAAAACGGATACATCGCCAGAAATTAAATACACGTCTGGATAAATATTACAAAATTATTTGCTGTGTGGAGAAAATCTTTGAGGAAAACCGAGAGGAATTCCTGAAGAAACCCTATGAGGAATTCCTTAGGAAATACCAGAAGCTTTCTCAACAAATTCCTGGAAGGATTTCTGTAGAATTACCTAGAAAAAATCTTAAGGAATCCATGTCTGCAATCATTTCTGGAATAATTACAGTAATCTTTGGATGGACTCTCAAAAGATTTTTTTGTGCCAATTTTTTAAAGGTTTTCCTGGATTAGCTTTTGGATAATCTCTGATAGAATTTTCTGAAATGATTCCTGAAAGATATTCCTATAGAAATATTTAGAATTATTCCAGATTGAATTATTGGAGTCACCTCTAGTATGATTCTTGAAGAAATGTACAGTGTGTGGATTTTTATCGCGAACCACTGAATGGTCCATGCTCAGCAAGTGATACATTCGCGAATGTAACATCTCGTGAACCAACATGCTCGGGAACGCTCCTCGAAATGCTGTTCATTCTCTTGTCCGGTTCGATACGAGAGCGCAATCAAGAGAGAAGATGCTCGATGACGCTAATGAAAGCGATGCATTCGGTAAGAATATTTTATTACCATAATTCTTTTTTTATTGTGACTACACAACCTGCAACGTCATGAATACAGTTAAATTAAAAAGTAGTTCACGTTTTTAAAGCGAAAACACATTAAATACTGATGAAAATAACGATTATTCACAGTTGCCCCAAGCTAACGATGAGAGATCATCGGTAAGAGTTACACTTAGCGATGCCCGCTCATCGCCGCAGCTTGTCTATATCGGAGTATCTTCTTTGTGTTCCTTCGTGAACCATGCGACTCGACGAGAGAACATACACCGCTTGGTAATTGAAACAGAACCAACAGAAGGGAAGAAAAACTGCCGAGTGGTTCACTGATCACTTTTTCGTCCAAACACTGGAAATGTATGAAGAAATCTCGGGAGAAACTCTTCTAATCATATTGCGCTTAGCAAGAAAAATTTTAGTTTCACACTTTTACCGATCTGTCAGTCAGTTGTGCGCAAGGGTGATTCTCTTATCATGGGCAGTATCCATATTTGCATTACTTAAAACATACCCAACCGGTATCAACCGCGTTCGATCAGTACAAGACTGAATGCAACAAATAATGGCACATCCAATCGAATCAGTAACAATTCCAGAAAATATTGCTTTATTTCCATTTCATTAAAACAATCTCGAAAGGGACCATAATGAGTTAACTTACCTTTCCACGCAAGTTATCAACACTCAGCCAAATAACCTTAAGATTTCCATAAGGCCCAACTTATGAAACGGCCTTTAAATAATTCATAATGATTCGGATGAATTTCATAAGGTCACTCTATGACGTAAAATCGTCTCACAGCTTGGCTTTTATTCATGTTTAGCAACATGGTATTCTCAAGCGTCGGTAGTCGTGTGGATAAAACACGGGCTCGGTGATCCCGACGTTCATGGATCGAATCCAGTCTGCATCATTTTAAGATTTTTTTGTTCTTTTCATAAGTCTATCTTATGAAATTTGCCATAGTAAGCACGATCAATTTTCATAAGGTATTCTTAAGTCATCCATAAGAATTAGTTATAGCAAATTTTCATAAGGTATTCCGATGAATTTCGCTAGTTTTTTTCGCTGAGTGAACAACAACAATCAGCCGATGGGCGAGCGTCGATGTTCGTTTTGGTCGCAGACAATAGAAACGTGCTGCGAGTAGCTTTGGCGCGCAACGACGTCGTCTGCTTCCTTGCTCCTGATTGGCTGCGCGCAACTGGAGTGGAGCTGCGCGTAACTGACCGGCGCGCAAATTGCGCAACGAAAGAAAAACTATACAAAATATTCGCAATACCATCTACCAGAGCTGCGACAACGAGCTGCGCGAGTTGTAAACAGCTTTCATCGTGATGGGCGATATGCAGAAGCGTGTGATCGGTTGGTGACTGATCTGTGAAACAATGTGCAGGTGAGGACCAGATCATGGTCCAATTTTTCAACATTTTTCAACGTACACAGCCCACACTCCGGAAGCACCGATGATGACAAGTACGTATACTACTACGCGCAGCTTGAACGCGAGTACGAATACTACCGGAGCCACGACGTCAAGTTCATCATAGGAGATCTAAACACTCAGGTAGGAGGAATTCAGACTGACTGTTGGAGAGTTCAGCGCCCATCAACAGAAGAACGAAAACGGTCAAAGACTCATCGATTTCGCTGCCTCCAAAAACATGGTCATTCGTCTTGATCTTTTCCAACACAGTCTCTCTTATCATTACACTTGAAGATCACCAGCACCAGCAGACGGAATCGAAAATCGACCACGTTAATTACCGGACGGCACTTCTCTGACTTTATCGACGGAGCTAACATCGACTCCGACCACCTGGTGATGGTCAAACATTCCGTCATCAACAATGCACAGACTGAAGCAACCGGATGTCGCCTTAGCATATACGCGCAGAATCTCGAGGCAGCGTTGCCAGACGAGGGCGAGCTCGATGTAACCCCTCTAGAGAACTACTGGAAAACAGTACTAGCAGCCATTAACGATTCAGCCGAGAGCACCATCGGGTACGTGGAAAGGAGCCGACGAAACAAATGATTTGACGAGGAGTGTAGAGCGATTTTGGAGGAGATGAACGCAGCACGAGCGGTAATGCTGCAGTAAGGAACCTGGCAGAACGTGGAACAGGAGTTACAAACAGAAGCGGAAGCAGCAGACCCGCCTCTTGTGGGGGAAAAAGCGCCGCCTGGAAGAAGTGTGAGGAAATGGAACTGCTGTACCGTTCCCATTAAACACGGAAGTTCTACTCAACGCATCCCGCAATGGCTTAGTGCCGCGAGCCGAAATGTGCGGGAATAAGGACGGACGGACGGACGTGCGGTGACTGAAAGGTGGAAGCAGCATTCCGACGAGCATCTGAATGGCGTGAAGAACGTAGGCACGGGAGACCACGACAGCGGAAGGAACGACTACGCCAATGAAGCAGAGGAAGACAATGAACCAACTCCCACGCTGAGGAAAGTTAAGCATGCCATTCACCAGCTCAAAACCAACAAAGCAGCTGGTAAGGATGGTATCACAGCTGAACTCATCAAGATGCGCCCGGTAAAGTTGGTCATATGTCTGCACCGATTGATAGCCAGGATCTAGGAAACCTAACAGCAACCAGAGGAGTGGAAGGAAGGGGTGTTCTGCCCCATTCACAAGAAAGGCGACCATTTGGAATTGGAGAACTTCATAGCGATCACCATTTTGAATGCTGCTTACAAAATGCTAGAGGAACTGTGAACAGTATACCACAATAGCTCAACTATTATTCGCAGTGATTATGTCCCGAACAGAAAAAAAGTGCTATCCCAGATCATCTTTCGTCGCCTGTCACCTAAAACGAATGAGTTCGTGGGAAGTTATCAAGCCGGCTTCATCGACGACCGGTCGACAACGGACCAGATCTTCACCGTACGGCAAAATGCCGTGAGTACCAGGTGCTAACGCATCTCTTGTACATCAACTTCAAAACGGCAAACGGCGATACTGTCGACCGCACAGAAATATGGAAAAGTATGAACAAAAACGGCACTCCTGGAAAGCTGCCTAGGCTGATTAACCCTCGAGCAATCGCGTATTTGACTACCTGCAGCGACGCTGCGCTCACGCTGTGTACCACAAGCGTGCATTTCATTGTGCGTGTACTCAGTACACGACGCGACCGCTCCCGGGTTGAAGCAACGATGGACGATGCGCAAAACTGCGTAAAGGTTTCGGATGAACTATCCAGTTCATTCGAATCTCGCTGGGAATTGCGACAAGGTGACGGACTCTCATGCCTATTTTTCGACATCGCTCTGGAATGTGTAATGCGACGGGGTACGGTTTCCACAACAAAATCCGGTCAATTTGTGTACTTTGCGGATGACATGGGCATTATCGCCAGAACATTTGGAACGGTGTACACCCGCCTGAAACGCGAAGCAGCAAAGGTCGGACTGTTCGTGAATGCGTCCCAAACAATGTACATGCTGGTAGGTGAAACCGAACACGACCCGGTGCTTTCTAGGTATTAATGTGAGGATAGACGGTGATACCTTCGAGGTGGTGGAGGAATTCGTCTACCTCGGATCCTTACTGACGGCTGACAACAATGCTAGCCATGAAATACGAAGGCGCAACATCAGTGGGAGTCGTGCCTACTGTGGGCTCTAAAAGAAGCTGTGATCTAAAAAGATTCACCCACACACCAAGTGCACCATGTGCAAGACGCTGATAAGACCGGTGGTCCTCTACGGATACGAGACATGGACCATGCTCGAGGAGAACCTGCAAGCCCTTGGAGTTTTCGAGCGACGCGTGCTAAGGATGATCTTCGGCGGTGTGCAGGAGAATGGTATATGGCGGTGAAGGATGAAACACGAGTGCAGTGACTCTTCGGCGAACACAGCATTCAGAAGGTAACCAAAGCCGGAAGGATACGGTGGGTAGGGCATGCTGCAAGAATGCCGGACAACAACCCTGCAATGTTGGTGTTCGCGACTGATCCGGGCGGCACAAGAAGGCATGGAGCGCAGAGAGCACGATGGGCGGATCAGGTGGTGCCTGACTTGGCGAGCTGCACGTAACGTACGTAACTCGGGCATGTGATATCTTCAAAAACAAACGTGACAACTGGACCCGGTTCCCCCATCCGACGGTTACGTCTGGAAAAAATATTGTATTTGCATGTAAATAAATGATTGTAACAATATAAAATTCACTACTAGTACACTAAAGACTACGGAACTACTCAACATCGTCTGGTAACTGTTGCCGGTGCCGGCCATGTAGGTGGCGTTGCAGCACTGTGCCGCAAACTGGATCACGTTCGGGTAGTACTGGTTCCAAAACTTGACCGCCCCGAAGCTCATCGTCGAGTGGTCGCTCATGTTGAACGAGCGGTCGATGATTAACACGCCCGGTTCGTCGTTGGTGAACGTGTCCCACTTGATGTACACACCGACCTGAGTCGGGTTGGTGAACTTGGCAAAGTTCGCCCACAGGGTCATCACGATGTCGGCCACCCGTTTATCCGCACTGTCCCACTGGGCCGCATCCGCCAGCATCAGCCAGTACGGAAGACCCCACAGGAAGATCAGTTCAAAGTTGTGCGGCACTCCCATCCACTCGGGAATGCCCTTCATGGCCGCTTCGGTCCGGGGCTTTATGTCGAAGCGGTACACGTACGTTTCAGCTAGTTGACTCATGTGCATAGCCAGCTCTATCGTCGGGGCCACAAATTTTCTCTCCGTCGCAAACTCGATGTAACGCCTCCTTAGCTTCATCGGATCCGTCGTTGGCGGATAAGGCTTATACTGAAACTGTACGGCATCCATCACGATGTCCATGTTTCCCCCGCAAAGCGTGTCGTTGAAGTCCAACTGGTTCAAATCCATCATAACGGCATCTCCTAATAAGGTTTCGAACATTTCCGCCCCAATTCCGTGCTCCAACATGTCTCCCATCGCCAATTCGAGCCCTTCTTCCATATCGGTATGTCCGAGCAGCAGAGGGACCTTTCTCAACTTTCCTTGATGGACCAACATCATCGGAAAGTCCGGTATAAAAGGGGTCGTTATATTGCTAAGTCCGCTATCTACAACCGGTCCCCAATCTAGAACAGGTGATTTCTCCGCCATAAGCATCTGTGGTACTCTTCGAAGGCAATCGATCAAACTGGACGTGGGTTGTCGGTAGCACGCGAAGGCCGTAGCAATCAAGTCCACTGCCGACTCATACATCTTGGGGCTTTTGACCATCGAATCTAGCAGTACACTTCCGGACATCATGATGGCCTTGTGGAACATCTCGTCGGTCCACTCGCCGGACATCAGATGCAACCCGACGCAGACCGCCCCCGTCCCGTGACCCATGATGGTCACTGAGGCCTCATTTCCATTGAACAGCTTGATGTTACGCTTGATCCACAGCAGGGCAGCCGATTGGTCCATCAGGCCAAAGTTGCCCGGCGCCGAACCGTCCATTGTGGTGAAGAACCCGAAGATACCCAACCGGTACTGGACGGTGATGACGATCAGTTTCTGCTTGAACACCATCTGGAAGGGATTTAGCTGGAAGGGGGTGTCACCATTGAAGTCCCCCGTTGGGAACCACACCAACACCGAGTAGCCCTCGGTCGGCATCGTGGCTGGAATGAGAGACAGATAGAGAGAATGGGAGTGTTAATGTGGGATGATTAGTATGCTTGTTTGGAATATAATCGTTAGCTAGTCATTGTCGCGTCAATTATCTGTGCTGTTTGAACAAATAAGCATAATGGATTTTATCCTGTCTGCTAGACGACATTTTCAAAGTGCGTGACTAATAATGGGGCTATCACTTTCTCGTTAACTAGAGTTGAACATATCGTTTGTTTGATGAGTTGCACCGGATGGTGTCACAACGATACCACGCTACACGATAAGTTGTTAGAGGGAACTTTCATCGAATTCCCAAATATAAACTCGTGGAGGAATCCTATAGGAAACTCCTGGAAGAATCCCCAGATAGAACTCCTAGAGGAATCCCTAGAGGAAATTCCTGGCGAAGTCCCCAGAGGGAACTTCTGGAGGAATTCCCAGAGGAAACTTCATTTGAATCTAACTCGTATGATGTCTTGCATAGCCCATAGCTATAGCTCTACCCGCTGCCTGCTGTTGTTGTAGTCGATACTGTAGCGAACCTTGTGCCTTGTGCCTTATGGCATTCGGCGCCGCATCTCCCACATAGTTTGCTCCTGTCAGGGCCTTTGCAGTTCCATGACTTGTGTCGTGGTACCAGACACCTGAAACAAACCTCCGGTGGGCTCGTGGAACATCAGATGACATACACACCAGCCTACCTTAATCCTCCCTACTTTAACGAACTTTTTTAACGTCCGCCACTACTTGTGGCGTCACGGCACTGCGAAGTTCAGGTGGCCGCCGCTGCCGTTAGGTTAGTTGAACCAAAGCTACCTGTGTACCTGCCGGCCTCTTCCACTTTAGTGACATCGTATAGGCTTTCTACCTCACCTCTACCCTTTCGCCAAGGACGTCTTTCGCCAAACTACGTACTTTGATATTGCGCACGTCGGTTCCCAGATACACGAACTTGGCGTCGCTTCGCATCGTCTTCAAGACGTCCTAGTACTTAGACTGTTCGGTCTTGATAACGAACACATCGCCTTTCTCGCGCTTGGCACCGACTCTTTTACGCTTTCTTGGCTTAGCATCCCTGTTCTCCTCGACCTGTGGCTTTTTCTTCTTCCTCTTCCGCTCTACTTTTGTCCAAGGGGGTCCTCCCCTTGGTTCTCCCTACTCTGTGGTTGCTGAGGACCTAACGACGGTCGCAACCCTCTGTTCCCTTCCATCCGGGACGGGCCTGCCTTTTCAGGCCCACCTTTGTCAGCTTTCCAGGGCGCCTGGCTGGGATCCGACTTGCCGGCATTACTGCCGACCTACGAGGTTAGTATCTTCCTAGTCTTGTGGGCACCGCCTGACAGCTCCTTACCTCACGGCTGCCTTACCCGCTTCTGCGAGTGCTTATCACGAGCAGTCGCATTCGCCACACCTTTTGGACTACCTGCGAAAGCTGCTGCGCAGCCACCTCGATTGCGGGCAGTCCTTCTATCTTTCTGGTTGATGGTCCTCAACAACCACGCTCCGTTCAGTATCTCCACCGGCTGGCTTGCCGGGGCGTGGATCGGAGCTTCCACACTGGAGCTGCGTGCGCAGCTTCCCGCACCTATGTCCTTGCTTCTCCTTAGCGGAGACCTCGCAAGCACCCACTTTTTGCAAAGGGGTTAGCTTCGCCACTACCACTACCTCTTATACTAGTTTGTTTGTTTTGATTTGATTTCATAGTTAATCCCACGAGTTGCACGAGAAAAGAGGTCCACTACGCCAGAGCCCTGCATTAACGCGGTAAGGGACAAAATACTGTGGGGGTGCCCAGGTACCCCACAGTCTCCGTTAATGATCGAGTATTTTTTCACCCCCTCGATCACTCATTAGGCACGGGTTGTTCGACACCTTGAATTGGGCTTAGTAGTCCTATTCTTAGCCGGTGACTCCACGGATGACTCGCAGGGAGTGGGGTTCATCAGGCCCGGGACTGTAACCCCTGCTGCCCCAAAAAGGCATCCCTAGCTTTCTTGATCCGTGCTCCAAAGTCGATTTTGGTATCGCCATCTGACGGGATTTGGCTGCCAAGACATTGAAAGTTTTCGACATTTTCCACTGCTTGCTCAGCTACTGTAAAGTTGGAGGGGCTGTCCGTGTTGACATCCACCAGTTTGGTCTTGCTGACGTTGATAGTTAGACCTGCCGTACCGGAGAATTCGGTCAGATCATTGAGTTTACTCTGCATGTCAGAGCGTCGTTGAGCTAGTAGAGCAACATCATCGGCCAAATGAAAATCGTTCAGAGATGCTCCATAGTGATAGACAATTCGGTGCGCGGTCAATCGCCCTCACCATGATCTCGTCGATTACGATTAGAAACAGTAGCGGCGATATACATCCTTGCCTCCCATCAGCGACTACCCGGATGAGGTCGGACAAAGCTCCGTTATGAAGGACTCTGCATGTAAAAGCCTCGTACAGTAGACGTTCGCTCAGTGCAAACGGTTTAACTGCAATGCTTTTTAACTGCAAGTCCGCTAAGTGCAACAATTTTGCAGTTATCGCACCGCTATCTATCAAAAACAAAACGTCAACAGAGTTGCGATGTTTTTCAGATGCACTAGAATTGCATTGTGATGTTTTTGAGTGCATTCTGGCTGCGTCCAACAGCAATTGACAACTGTTTGACGGCTGTCAGTCGTTGCAGTTAGCGAAATTCCTTCGGTAACTGAAACGTAAACATGTTGCACTTATCGAACGTCTACTGTACTGCGCTTTTAGGTATGAGGTTGACGGTTTTATCTGGAAATCCCCACAGATTTTCGTGGTTCAGACGATCGAAAGTTTTTTCGAAGTCAATGAATACCAAATAGTGGGACTCTTGAAATTCGTTAATCTGCTCCATGATGATACGGAGCATAACAATATTCCTCAACAGGAATTCCTCAAGCGAGTCCTCTAGAAATTCCCTTAGGAATTCTTCTAGGATTCTTTTGAGAGTTCCTCTAAAAGTTCTTACAGGGATTCGTTTAGGAATTCCTTCAGAGATTCCTCCAGTTATTCTTCTAGAGATACCTCAAGGAATTCCTCTAGACAGAGGTTCCTCCAAGAATACCTCCAGGGATTCCTCCCGGCATTCCCCCCAGATTTGCTCCAGTGATTCTTCAAGAAAATCCTTCTGGAATTTCTCAAGGGATTTTCTCTAGGGATTCCTCCAGGGATTGCTCGTGGCGTTTATGCAGGGATTCTTCCAGGAATTTCTCTAGCGATTTCTCCAGCAATAGGAATATCTCCATATTTCCTACAGGCATTTCTCCAGGAATTTCTCCTGGTGTTTCTCCAAGCATTTTAGGGATTGCTCTAGAAAATCCTTTAGGAATACTTCCAGGAATTCCTCCAAGAGTTTGTCCAGGGATTCCTCCAGGATTTCATTCAGGGACTTCTCCAGGAATACCTTTAAGAATTCCACCAGGAATTACTCCAGGAAATTTTTCCGAAATTCGTACAGGAATTAATCCAGGAATACCTCCGGGAATTCCTTGAGAAGTTACTACTATTTTTCTCCCAATTCCCCCTGGAATTCATCCCCGAATTTAGCCAGGGCTTATTCCCCCAGGAGTTCCTCCAGGCATTCCTCCGGGATTTCACCCAGGAATTTCTACAGGGACTCCTCCAGGAATCTCACCTAAAATTCTTCCTGGAATCTCACTATGTATTTCTCTAGGTTATTTCTTTGTGGATCTGGCTATCAGTCACAACAAGTTGCGTTGATTTTTATAGAATCTCGCCGACGTTTCGATCCCTTATAGGATCTTTTTCAAGGCTGAAAAAGATCCTGTAAGGGATCGAAACGTCGGCGAAGATTCCATAAAAATCAACGCAACTAGTTGTGACTGATAGCCAGATCCCCAGAGAAATATCCAAACATACCAGTCGAAAATCACTAACTATTTCTCTAGGAATTTCTCTCGGAATTTATCCAAGGATTCCTTCAGAAATTATTTCAGGAATTCCTTCAGGAATTTCACCAGGAACTTTTCAGAGATTCCTCCGGGAATTCTTCGGGGGTTTCCTACAGGAATTTCTCCTCGAGGGATTCCTCCAGAGATTCCTCCAGAAATTTTGCCTGGAATACCTCCAAGAATTCCTTCAGGGATTCCCGAAAGGATTCTTCCAGAAATTCCTCTTAGAATTCCTCCTATGATTCCTTCAGAAATTCATCTAGGAATTCCTCTAGGCATTTCTTCAGAAATTTTTCAGGGATTCCTACCAGAATTGCTCTTGAGATTCTTCCAGGAATTTATTCAGGGATTCCTCCAAGAATTCTTCCAGGGATAGTTCCACGGAATTTTTCCAAGAATTCCTCTATGGATTTCTCCAGGAATTCCTTTTGGAATTCCGCCAAGTATTTATCCAAAAGTTCCTGCGGGATGCCATATATACAGATTTAACAGATTTGTAAAAAAAATCATTTGTGTGCTAAGTTTTCATCGATTGGTTTCCGCCGAAAAATGATAAACTTTATGTTACCAGATTGTCCGGACGTTCCGGTCGATTCCACTGGCCTTCGACCATCTTCTGCGGACTCTAAAATATATTAAACATTTATAAAAACACATAAAATCACTAATTAAAACTCTTACATTCTCCCAACCGTCTTTTCACAGTTGGATGGCCATAACTATTAGAATCGACCGAAACGTCCGGACAATCTGGTAACATAAAGTTTATCATTTTTTCGCCGAAAACCAATCGATGAAAAGCTAGCACATCAAATCGCGGCGATCGAATAATTGGTATCATTAAAAATCCATCTGGCATCGCTGGTTCCTCCAGGCAATCCTCCAGGAATTTCTTCAGGAAATACTCCAGGGATTTTTCCAAGAACTCCCCCAGGGATCCTTTCAAGAATTCCACCCGAAACTTCTCTAATATTATTATTAATATTTATTAAGGACATATGCTGATTTATCGACCGTATTCTATTAATAACTTGATGGTTTTGTGGCTATATCGGTCTCTTTCTACTCATAGTATAAGGGAGTAGAGATCAAAGTGGATAATGAAATGATAGATATGATAGAATTCGCTAGGTAGCGAACAAGTGTGAATTTTTTTATAGAAGGTGAAATTAGGCAAGAGGCCATGTATTGAACGAATACATCGAATGCGTGAAACTTCTGCCGTGCGACCTGTGCTTTTAAACAGATCGGCTTGGTTGGTAGTTTTCATACCACCTTACCAAGACTGGCAAAAGTTTCAGGCACCCGACTGCCTAATGTATTGTTCTGTTTTCATCACAAATTCTATCGATCGGTAGCTTTTTCGGAATTCGCACTCCGTTCATAGGGGTATGCCTATATCGCGGCGTGTTCTTCCTATTAGCTTTTTCGATCTTATAGGATAGAACACTTTTCTTTTTGAGCCAAACTTTTCATATCATATGCTGATTTATCGACCGTATTCTATTAATAACTTGATGGTTTTGTGGCTATATCGGTCTCTTTCTACTCATAGTATAAGGGAGTAGAGATCAAAGTGGATAATGAAATGATAGATATGATAGAATTCGCTAGGTAGCGAACAAGTGTGAATTTTTTTATAGAAAGAGACCGATATAGCCACAAAACCATCAAGTTATTAATAGAATACGGTCGATAAATCAGCATATGATATGAAAAGTTTGGCTCAAAAAGAAAAGTGTTCTATCCTATAAGATCGAAAAAGCTAATAGGAAGAACACGCCGCGATATAGGCATACCCCTATGAACGGAGTGCGAATTCCGAAAAAGCTACCGATCGATAGAATTTGTGATGAAAACAGAACAATACATTAGGCAGTCGGGTGCCTGAAACTTTTGCCAGTCTTGGTAAGGTGGTATGAAAACTACCAACCAAGCCGATCTGTTTAAAAGCACAGGTCGCACGGCAGAAGTTTCACGCATTCGATGTATTCGTTCAATACATGGCCTCTTGCCTAATTTCACCTTCTATAAAAAAATTCACACTTGTTCGCTACCTAGCGAATTCTATCATATCTATCATTTCATTATCCACTTTGATCTCTACTCCCTTATACTATGAGTAGAAAGAGACCGATATAGCCACAAAACCATCAAGTTATTAATAGAATACGGTCGATAAATCAGCATATGATATGAAAAGTTTGGCTCAAAAAGAAAAGTGTTCTATCCTATAAGATCGAAAAAGCTAATAGGAAGAACACGCCGCGATATAGGCATACCCCTATGAACGGAGTGCGAATTCCGAAAAAGCTACCGATCGATAGAATTTGTGATGAAAACAGAACAATACATTAGGCAGTCGGGTGCCTGAAACTTTTGCCAGTCTTGGTAAGGTGGTATGAAAACTACCAACCAAGCCGATCTGTTTAAAAGCACAGGTCGCACGGCAGAAGTTTCACGCATTCGATGTATTCGTTCAATACATGGCCTCTTGCCTAATTTCACCTTCTATAAAAAAATTCACACTTGTTCGCTACCTAGCGAATTCTTCATATCTATCATTTCATTATCCACTTTGATCTCTACTCCCTTATACTATGAGTAGAAAGAGACCGATATAGCCACAAAACCATCAAGTTATTTTATTAAGGACATTTTACCACTTATGGGGCATTACCCGGGTAGAGGTGAAATACTGGCAATCAAAACGTGATATTGGTTTGATTGATATAAAAGATAAAAGATCTAAAAATAATATCTAAAAACTGTTCCTGGAACATCTGAACAATATCAAAATTTGATATTTCAAGATCAAACGAATAGCTCGCTGCTATTGGTTAGATCTTACAAAATCAAAATATGATATGATGATGATGTTCCAGGAGTAAATTTGTGATATTATTTTTAGATCTTTTATCTCTTATATCAATCAAACCAATATCACTTTTTGATCTCTATATCAAAATATTCTATTATTTAGCTCTTTTCCTCTACCCGGGTAGTGTAGAAATTTCTCTAAGGATTCCTCCAGGAATTCATCAGGAGGTTTCTTCAGCAATTTCTCCAGGGATTCCTCTCAGAATTCCTCAAGGGAATCCTCCAGGAATTCATCCAAGGATTCCTTCAGGATCTCGTCCAGGGTTTGCTCCAGCAATTCCTCTAGGCAGTCCTCTAGGAATTTCTCTTGGAATTCCTCCAAGGTTTCCTTCAGGTATTCCTGGAATTCTTCGACGGATTCATCCAGGAGTTCATTCAGGGGTTCCTCCCAGAATTTCTCTAGGAATTCATCAAGGAATTCATCCAGGGATTACTCCAGGCATTCTTCAGATGCCTCCAGTTATTCCTTCAGAAATTCCTCCAGGGATTCCTCCAAAAACTTCTCTAACGAGTTCTTCAGGAATTCCTCGAGGTTTATTTTCAGAAATCCCTCCATCAATTTCTCTGAAGAATCCGCCAAGAATTTGTCCAGAAGTTCCTCCAGAGATTTCTCTAGAAATTGCCTCAGGGATTCCTCCAAGAATTCCTTTAGAGATTCCTCCTAGGAACTCCTCCTCAATTGTTTGCGAATTCTTCCAGGAATTCCTCAAGAGATTTCTTCAGAAATTTCTCCGTGCATTTCTCCCATAATTGCTCTAAGGACTTTCCGCAATCATCCAGGGATTCCTACAGGTTTTACTGCAGGCATACCTGCAGGAATTCCCCTAGGGATTTTCCAGAAATTTCTCCAGGGATTGCTCCGGGAGTTCTTTAACGGATTGTACCGGGAATTCCTGTAGAGATTTCTTCTGAAATTGTTCTCGAAATCTTTTCAACATTTTTATAGTGGTCAGAGATTTCAGAAATCCGTCCATCATGTTTTCCAGAGATTCACCCAAGATTTATAAACTGTAGTTTATTCTTAGAGGAATAGAGATCCTGAATATTCCATGATTACTAATAACAAAGCGCAACATTTTTTTGTCTCAAGAGCAAACTTATGTGTCTCTGACAGATTTTGGGCCGCTGAATCCGAATCTGGGTTCAGATTTGCTCCAGCACGTCAGAATTTTGAAATACCTCAATTTATAGGGCAAAATATGCGATTTTGGGCTTTTTTGACTGCCAGCCATTAAGCATGGAAATATTTTTTTCAAGTTGTCAAAAGGTAAATTGGTCAATTAACACCTATATTAACGACTCATGCAAAATATTTCATTTTACTAAATCGAATTTGATAGTTTTAAGCGATTTATGTTAGGTACGATATTTCCCATACAAGTCACCCTCCAAAAGTTGCATGCAAGTTTACTTACTAACATAAAATGCTTAAATCTATCAAATTTGATTTGGTAAAACAAAATGTTTTGCATAAGTCGTTAATTTAGAGGTTAATTGACCAATTTACCTTTTGATTGCTTAAAAAAAAATATTTCCATGCTCGATGCTGGCAGTCAAAAAAGCCCAAAATCGCATATTTTGCCCTTTAAACTGGGGTATAGCTCAAAACTGTGACGTGTTAGAGCAAATCTGAGCCCGGATTCGGATTCAGCGGCCCAAAATCTGTCAGAGACACATAAGTTTGCTCTTGAGACAGACCAAAAGTTAATTTTTGTTACGCTGTGTAAGCATAGACAAAATTAATGATTAATAGGACAGATCGGTGAAGTACTACATTTGTAGTACTGAGCTGAATTTCAGTATGGTGAGAAGGTCAATTCTCCGTTTCTGCAATGAAATGGTGCTAAAAGCGTGGGTATTATGATTTCTTGCCTAATTTGATCCTGTTTGAGCAAAACTTTGGGCAACAGTGTTGTTGTGTTCTCCATTTTTTGCAACATAAACAACATAGTTATCCAAAGTTTTACTCAAACAGCATCAAATTAGGCAAGGAATCATAATAACCACGCTTTTAGCACCATTTCATTGCAGAAACGGACAATTGACCTTCTTACCATACTAAAATTCAGCTCATTACTACAAATCTAGTATTACACCGAACGTGCCCCATTACTGAAGGAACTCAAGTTAGTCATGGAAGACATTATGCCCAGTCTAGTCTAGTCTACACATATACAGCCATTCATTGAAAGAACCCTAGAAAATGATAGAATAGACCACTTCCACAGATAAACAGACGTCGCACTCTACTCGCTTCCCTTCAATTACCTTTTTAACGGTTGATTCAAATATTCGGTAGTTGGTTAATTGACCAGTCGCGGCGCTGGCATCGTGTTTGCTCCAGTTTGACGTTTGCTCACTACTGCCATCTAGTGGTGGCTTGTCCAAACACGACATGATTAGTATTGAGCGATTACGATATCGTGACGTTGATTTTTAATATAATTTATTTTAGGTGTTACGTCTGTTTCTCTGTGCCACTTCCACCATTTTTTTTTTGTTATTATTAATGATTGCAGTACATCAGAGATCCATTACAAGCATTGAAGTGGCCTGCAAAATGTGTACGGTGAAAATCGGTGAGGGTGACGATGATAAGAAGTTTAATGCCATCGCTTGGTCTTTCCTGGGATGAAACACATGCATTTACTCCGTGTCCTGGCCAAGGTACTGACCCTAGTGCCTAGGCTTAAGCGCCTTTTTTATGTCTTTATTTATGAGATTTTCAGTCCGAGGCTGGTTCATCTCAGTTTAAGCGCCTTTACTCGCTCTCTGAAAATAAACTATACCGTTATGATTCCATAACCCCTGAACGATGGCCCATTTTATATAAGATTTATGATGTTCTCGGCGGAGTTTGCATAAACCTTCATCAAGAACGTTATAATCCTGAGTACTCTTGAGTAATACTCTTGTTTGAGGTAAAATAAATTTAAGACGTTCTTGGTGGAGATCAACCAGGCTGCATTAAAAACGTTTTAAATCCTAGTATTCTTGAGTTATGATTTTAACTCTGGCATGAGTTGAAAGAAATTTAAGACGATCTTATGGTGATGCTGATTAAAACCACTGATAACACAGCGTAACAAAAATTGGCTTTTGGTCTGTCTCAAGAGCAAACTTATGTGTCTCTGACATATTTTGGGACGCTGAATCCGAATCCGGGCTCACATTTGCTCCAGCAGTTAAGCGATTTATGTTAGGTACGATTTTTCCCATACAAGTCACCCTCCAAAAATTGCATGCAAGTTTACATACTGACATAAAATGCTTAAGAACATATATGAGCGAATCCAAAGATGGCCGTCACAATGGCTGCCTTGCAAATACCGAAAGCACGGATCTCGTCATCTAAACAACAAACGGAGCTGAAAAAGCAATGAGTAGGCTTGCTCACTCGTGGTAAACATTGAGTAGCATTTTCGTTTTCGGGTAGGATTTTGGGGATGACGAGAACGGTGCTCTTGAAAATGCGAGGCAAAAATGCACCTGGACGCGCTCCCATTTCACCTTAAATCTATCAAATTTTATTTGGTAAAACGAAATACTTTGCATGAGTCGTTAATTCAGATGTTATTTGACCAATTTATTCTTTGATTGGTTAAAAAAATATTTCCATGCTTAATGGCTTGCAGTCAAAAAAGCCCAAATCGCATATTTGCCCTAAAAATTGAGGTATAGCTCAAAACTGTGACGTGTTGGAGCAAATCTGAGCCCGGATTCGGATTCAGCGACCCAAAATCTGTCAGAGACACATAAGTTTGCTATTGAAACAAAAAAATGTTGCGCTGTGTAATGGACCGACCTGGATTTCAATTAAAACGATGGAGTAACTACAGACCCTATGATCACAGACAAACAGACGTCTCACTTCCCGTTGTTTCCCTTTCTAACGGATAATTCAAATATTCCGTAGTTCGCAAATCGCTCGCTCATGGTGCTCCTGTTTGACATTTGCTCACTACCGCCATCTACTCAGTAAATTTGCGTACCACAGCGTAATTAGCATTGGGTGATTATGTTTGCGTGACAATGGTTTTTATCGCATTTTGTTCTAAGTGATACGTCTGTTTGTCTGTGCTATGGTTTTCCACCATAGCATGTACAGTAGACGTTCGATAAGTGCAACATGTTTACGTTTCACTTACCGAATGAAATTCGTTAACTGCAACAACTGACAGACGTCACATAACTGTCAGTTACTGCAGAATGCAACCAATGTGCATACGAAAAACATCGCATTGCATCAAAAGCGCATGCGAATAACATCGCATCGCTGTTGACATTTCATTTTGACGGATAGCGGTGCGATAACTGCAAAATTGTTGCAGTTAGCGGACTTGCAGTTAAAAAGCATTGCAGTTAAAGCGTTTGCACCTAGCGAACGTCTACTGTATTGTAAATGTCACTTTTACAATAGAAAATGGGGGTTGTTATGTATCTTTACCATAAAAAATCCAAATTTCCGGAGCAAATTCAAGTCAACTATCATTCAATTTATGGTGTTTTTAAATATCATTAAAATATCTAGTGTAATTGATTTTATTGTGTATGTATTGTAGCTCCAATACAGCATTTTCAGCAGGAAAATTCGTACACAATATAATTTGTTGTAGAACAGTCAAATTTATCATTATTCAATCACAGACAAACAGACGTAACACTTCGAACATTTTTCGATTCAAATCATAGTCACGGAAACATATTCGCCCAATGCTAAAAGGACCGTGTTTGGCCGACCACCAACTAGGTGGCGGTAGTGAGCAAACGTCAAACTCGAACAAAAACTATGCGAGCGCCACGGTTGGGTAGTTGGCCAACTATTAAATTTTGAAAAGACCGTTAAATCGGTGTACGATGGGAATTATCAGAGTGTTATGTCTGTTTGTCTGTGATTCAATGATAGTTTATGGGGAAAGTGGAATGACATTTTATAAAATTAATAATTACTAATTCATGGCTTTCTGCAAATCATCGCGGATTACTTTGATTCCAATAAAACATAAATCAGTTTCATTCTATTAGTAAACAAAAAAAAATATGGCGAGTTGTAGACCAAACTGTTATTGAACAATAAACATATTTTTATTTAAATTGAAATGTTTTACCCCTTCTACTGAGCAAAAATTGTGATGTCGATCGTAATGAAGACTTCTAAGTTTTTTTTTTTAATAAAAACTGTTCTAGGGTATGTGTGCCATCAGTAATCTCATGCTCCCATTTTCATCCTATTCGAAAACAAGCGATTACGGCACCGATTGACTCCGTTCTTTTTGTTTTCATGGGTGCTCACTTCTAACAAAAAATACAAAAATAAGAAACAAAACAAACAGCGCTTCAATCCTTTGTTTTTCGTGGGATGAAAATGGGAGCCACATGCTTAACAAGGGAACCAATACCCTATTTCAAGTCTGCGATCTGTATTTCATAACTCTGATCATTTATCTTGTCTTCGCAACGCTTAACACCGCACTCAAACACCCAAACTAAATGTTAATCATTTCCGTGAGTATTTATTATCCATGAAATTTTTACATCACTGTCACGAGCACACAATTACCTATAACTATTTACAACACACAAACCGGAAATAGTTCATGCTAGAACCTCTATAACTGCCATAACCTTGAAGATTCTCTTCCTCACTCATGCATCGACTGACATTTATGATAGGGCGAACCTTCTGGTCTGGTACGTTTCCACAGGTTTCCACGGGCATCGCCGAACCTTGTTGGGAAAAACCTCCTTTGTGCACAATCGAAACAATTTGAATAAATGCTAAACTATGCGGCAGTGCCGTTAATATTATAAAAAGCAAGTGCCCGTTTACTGGTGGCGGGGCCATCAGAGATACAAATCTGGGCGTCTACCGGGGGTCGGGTGGTTGTGCCGTATGAGCATCCCAAGGTGAAACCGGGCCTTCGAGGCAGTCCGGATGGTGCGTTAATCGACCCCCAAGCCGAAATTGACGGTGAAGGAAAGCAATAAGCCACCTCGGTCGAGGCTTCTTCAACAGGAAATGCCTTCGAATGATGAAGAATGTGTTGTTGTTTTTTTTTTGTTGTTGGCAGCAAAGTTCCAGTAGTGGTACCGAAAACTGCTCCGTTTCGGAAAATCAATATGGAAATTATTGTGATAATCTGTCGGAGTTTAGCTTTTGGCACGCGATGTTGACGTGGTTTGTCAGGTTTATAGACTATAGGTACCACGCCTTTGTGATGATTGACGAAGTTTGTTCGCGAAGATTTAGGACCCTATTCTGAGATCATTTGTCAGCCCACTTAACCTGTTTTTAAAGGTGAAAGGTAATGAAGCGTAAAATTTCATTAGTCACATTGCTGACCCACATTCGTCTTGGGAAGACTATTCCAGTGGGTGTAAAATAAAAAGTACCCTTCCGAGGAACACGAAACAGAAGAAATTGCTTTTTAATTGAGCTATTCTCGGTGGACAAGTAATCCGATACGAATAGCCATTCCAGGACGAAGCGAAGCACGCTCACGCTGTAGAAAAATCCACGTGCTTGATGATATGTGACGCGACGAAGGTCCGGCAAGGCGCCTGCTTTTTCGCGCCTTCCATACCAGGAACAGTGGAGCCATCATAGGTCGACATTTCTCAACGATGTCATGGTTTGTCTATTACCACCCTCTCAACTTGCGGGGTTTTCTTCATCGGCCATCGAAAGGGGTTGCTGCTGTAACAACTCGTCCACGTTGCGTGACCCTGCTAATTACCATTTCATGCAATGTTATTCAAGAAGAAGGAAAGGAGTCACAATATATACTTGGGTTCTGTGCCTTTTGGTCCGGTATGTCCAGTCCAAAGTGTAAGTTTCCTATAGTTCGTCTGTGTTTGCGCTTCTGGCAGAGACTTGCTGTTCTATGTAGGTATTTAACCTAGGTAAATTAGTACATTCACCTCAGATTTCCCCCTTAACGTAATTGTACTTCAGCTTAGCTTCGTAAGTTAGCTGTGTATATAATTCTCGAATAGGTTCATGGTTTACGTCGACCGTTGCCGTTCGTTAGTTTTCAACTATAGGATTTACGCTCTACAAAAAAAAAAGCTTTCCAGAAAATCATGGCTTACACAGAAAGTAAATCTGTTTAGTGAGTACCTCTATTATATTAATATTAAAGCATTATTCAACGCTTCAATTTGTACAATACGTTGGAAAAAGATCGCTAGTTTTACATTAATCAGCGTGGTGCTGGTAGGGCTGACCAATTTCTGGAAGATTAACGATTTTTATTTATCCGTATATTATTTCTTTTGAGCTCATTCTTTTTGTTAAAATCTACAAAACTTTCATGAGAAATCATAACTAAACTTTTTTCTGGAAATTACGAACTTTTTTTGAACTAACCCAGATTTTTTTTAATGATTTTTTTCAACAGATTCTCCAGTAGAACATAATGGAAACCCGTCCGAAGATTTTTTGAAAATGTCTACATAATGTCCTCCACGACTAACTGGAGTTCTTTTAGTATTTAATCGTCCTGTTGGCTCAGCTTATTAGCAATCCTCGAATGCCCTGGATCTCTATTCTTCCAAGAATAAACCTTCAGTTGTATTTTTCCGAGTATGTCCTTGCTGGAATTTCCCTGAAGGTAGTTTCTATACTCATATTCTGTATATACTAATCTTAGAGTATAAGTCTATAGACATGTCAATTGATGTATTTCCGGAAGGGTTCTTGGAAGAATTCGTGAAGGTATTCTCGTGAAATCCTTGAAACTATCACTGGAGGAAACCCTAGAGGTATCCCAGTAAGAATCCCCGGAGGAATTCTTGAATAATTTTCTGGAGGTACAGAACTATTAAATAACTAGCATACCCAACGTGGCTAGCCACGTTCCTAAAAAAAGTAGTTTTTTTTATACAATCAAGAAAATCCTAGAATCTCCTAGAAGGAATTTTCTAGAAGCTTCCTTCTGCATATATGAAATATTTCACTCAGCATGGTGCACCTCTTTGGAAAGCGCCAGAAGGTATACTATTACATATCCAACATTGGCTTGTATATTATTGTTGTAGGGTTCTAATTCATAGAATGAAAGAAACTTCTAGATCTTTCTACAGGATTGATGCAGCAATGCAAAGATGCACCAATGCAAAAATGCAGCGATGCATCAAGAAAAGATGAAACAATGCAGCGATACACTAATGCAGCGATGCAACAATACGATACACCAATGCAAAAATACAACAATGCACCAATGTACGACGGAACAATGGAAAGATAATACTTGTGTAACCATGTGAAACAGTTCAACGAAACATTTCAAACGTGACGGAAGAACGGACAATTCTGGGATTTCATATCTATGATTTTCTAGAAGGGAACTTTTCAAAAGATTGAACGAAAGCTATTACATCAATGCATATGTGAAATATTTCACAGCATTGGGCATCTCATCGAGAAGCGCCAGAAGGTATATTTCCAAGCATCCACCATTTGGCTGTAAATGACTGTTGTAGGGTTCTGATCCATAGAATGGAAAGAAAATTCTAGAAACTGCTGAATTGATTTAACAAAACAATGCTTTAAAAATCATACGATGCACTAATGTACGACCAATGCAGTGATGCACCAATGCAACGATGCACCAATGCAACGATGTACTAATTCAAATATGTACCAATGCAACGATGCACGAATACAGTGATGCATCAATGCAAAGATGCATCAATACAATGTTGAACCAATCAAACGATGTACATATGCAACGATGCACCTATGCTACGATGCAGCTATGCAACGATGCACCTATGCAACGATGCACCAATGCAATGAGGCACCAATGCAAGGATGCACCAAGTCAACATAGGTACAATGCTACAGTGCAATGATTATTGTAGCTTTCATTCTGTGAAACATTTCAATGAAACATTTCAAAGCGTGACGGAAGGACAGACAACTCTGGGATTTTATATATATGATGATGGAGTTCTAGGAAAAATCCAGGAATCCACCTGAAGGAATTCCTGGACAAAACTGCTGGAATATATTCAAAAATAAATGTCTTCTTCTTCTTTATGGCTCTACGTCTCCACTGGGACTTGGCCTGCCTTACATCAACTTAGTGTTCTCTGAGCACTTCCACAGTTATTAATTGAAGGGCTTTCTTTGCCTGCCATTGCATGAATTTGTACATTGTGAGGCAAGGACAATAATGGTTTCGCAGCGCGGTGTCACGAACACTAATGCAAATATGCCCATTTGATTTTGCTGGGAACAGCTGATCTTTGTTTACTATTTTCAACCAGTAACTCAGGTAGTGTTCGTGTAATGCAGCGTGTAAAGCAGAAACCACTATGATACACTATGCCCAGGGTGTCGAAAAAAATTTCCCGACCAGAACGAGAATCGAACCCGCCGTCTCCGGATTGGCGATCCATACCCAAGTAACCACAAGCATTATATCATAACATTAATTCAATCGTATTATAGTTTAGCTAATGCGAGATAACTTTTATTCTACAGCTGTCAAGTAATAAAGCGTTTAATCTACATTATGAAAGCATTGAAGCATTCTGGGATTTTGACAGTTCGATATAGTTCTATAGGGACATTGTTTAATGCTTCATTGCATTACCATGTTTAAAGCTTTATGGCAATCAATAATGCAAGGATTTATTACTTTATATATGCCTTTACTAATGCTTTCATAGTTGTAAACAGAAAAAAAACATCAGTTCGAAAAAAAAACAGTACAACCTTTTTAAAAACACAACCATTTAAAAGAAAAGAAAAACCAACCCAAATTTTCATGGATTGCTGCGTAGAACTTGGATTATCATGCTCAGATGTTGCTGAAAATTTATATTGTGCATGTTTTTTTTTTATTCTGGTTGGGACATAAAGACAATGAGATGCTGAGGGAACAACAATTATGTGGGGTTGAGGTATTATTGGTTTCCTTATTTAACATATAGTGCCCCGATTTCATAAAATAAATGGTAGAAAGAAGTGAGCACGTATGAAAACAATAAGAGCAGAATCAACACAGACTAATTTATATCTTTGTATTATCTTCGTTTGTGGAATCAATTGGTTCTGCAATCACTTGTTTTCGAATGAGTTTGGGAGAGTAAGATAACTGATGGCATTCAGACCCTAGCACAACTTTTTAGAGCTGCTGAAAACACAAATCAATAAAGCACGAGCTAAGTATACGTTACTTTATGTTGCACATTTTTCCGGGTGCAAAATACATGGTAGTCGTAGCACAGCGTTAGCACGTCCGAGTTTCATCGCAGTCCAGTTTCAGCAGTCTAGGTTCAATTCCCGAATCAGAATAAAAAACATCAGAGTGAGAGTATCGGAACACGTATGAGAAGATAAAAATAGACAGAAAAATGAAAAAAAAAAAACTTTTTTTCTTTTGTTGACATGATGCCTTAAGTATACATTCCATACTATTTCATTGCATTAGCTATATGGTACAAGCATTTTATATGCTTAAGCAATCACCACAATAAAGCTTGCTTTAAATCAACAATAGTAGCGCCACTTTCGACTTTAAACCTACTTTAATGGTACCTATATGACAAAACAACTTTACATCGCATGTCATATAATACAGTGAGGATTCGCTCGTTGGGTCACGACTGCGCCCCGATTAGCGAATCGTGTTCGTTTGTTGGGGCAACTGATAACTGATCAAAATGCTTTAGACACACTTAAGTGACGATAAATACGTCACGAAACACTCACATACTTGCACAAACGTTCTGTATATAGGAGCTGCGATGCGACGGCGGTCAGACGTCAAACTCGTTTTGACATCGATTTTGACATTGACAGTGCTTTTTAGTTGGGGTTTGCCCCAACCAGCGAACATTCAACCATCGAGTCAGCCCATCTAACGAGCCGCCAACGAACGAATCGAGACTGTACACTATAAAGCGAAATTAATGCTCTATATGCAGCGTCATGGTTACTTGACTATAGCTATAGCTCGTTGACCGGCCGGCTTAGCTGGAACGGATGAACCACGTGTTCGTCACGTGCCCGGACTCTGGTGGGCGCTGCGGATCTCGCTGATAACTGTAGATAATCGCTGGTTTACGCCGCAGATCAATCCTGTGGTTCGCACAGGGGGATCGGAGGGCGTCCAGGAGTAGCTTGGGGTTAGACCCGCCAAAACGTGGCCAAGATCTCATGGGTTCTAGTTGGTAGTAATGAAGTCCTAGGGGAGGATCCATGGGCGAAACTAAGGATTTTTGACAGGGGGTGCACTACAAACAAATATTCATTAGTTCATCCATTCATCATTCATAGCCCTATATCTAACAGGAATGCATGAAAAATCTAGGGGGTGCTTGGCACCCCCGGTAGTTTCGCCTATGGGAGGATCACATGGCGTTTCACGGCACGGCTAGGGCGACATACCTGACTTTCAAACAAATCACTGCTAATCAGTGTCTCGTTCTTCTTCAATAAACTTCGTTCTACTTGAATAAACTCACGTTGGTAATCTCAAACTTTTGGCGAACTTTGAAAAAATACAGAAATCACTTGATTTCTCCTGCCAACTTTGGAATTCCTTAGCCTGATGTTACTCCTTCGAGTACTTGGACGTAAAAGAATGAGTTCGAGACACATGAAGCCCTACCTACCCCAATAAAGACTCATTTTTCTACCTATTTACCCTTAAAGAATGTGGACAACTTTTTTGCATAGTTTTACCTATAGATTTTGACCCAGTGGGTGGATTTTCAAAACCAAAATGTTTTTATCAAGGGGATTAGTTGTGCTATCATATGCATATATGGAGATTATGTTATGCTAGAACATTTTGGAGATATAGCTGCAAATGTAGTGTACACCACTTGTTCTTCATTCGATTCCGCGTTTTATTTCTATGTACATGTGATATTGACGGTTTCCCCCCTTATCGAACGCGACGATTTGAATCCGTCGCGGATGAAACCGTCGCCAGAGTCATCGCAGCCAATCAGCAGGCGGGAGTCTGACGTATCTCCGATCTCACAATACCCAAGTAACCATGACGCTGTATATAGAGCATTAATTTTGCTTTATAGTGTATTATATGACATCTATATATAGATATATAAAAATAAAAATGCAGTGGCATACGTGGGACCGCGCATAACTTGCGAACGGAAGGTTCGATTTTGATCGTCTTAGTTTTGTTCTGTTAGTTTTCACCCAAGGAAGGTTTATGAGGCAAAAAAAATGGAAAAATTGTGAATTTTTGAAAATCGATCTTCCATACATTTTGTGACCGGGGACTTGGTCTTGAATAGAAACTTGAAATGTCAAAAAAACGCAGTAGGCAAGACAAAGTTTGCCGGGTACAGCTAGTGTGATATAAAGTTGTTTTGTCATATAGGTACCATTAAAGTAGGTTTAAAGTCGAAAGTGGCGCTACTATTGTTAATTTAAAGCAAGCTTTACTGTGGTGATTGCTAAAGCATATAAAATGCTTGTACCTTATAGCTAATGCAATCAAATCGTATGGAATGCTTACTTAATGCATCATGTCAAAAAAGAAAAAAAAAGAATGTTTTTCATTGTTCTATCTATTTTTATCTTCCGATACTCTCACTTTGATGTTTTTTATTGTATTTCGGGAATTGAACCTGGACTGCTGAAATTGAACCACGATGAAACTCGGACGCGCTAACGTTGTGTGCTACGATACCACGTATTTTGCACCTGGAAAAATGTGCAACATAAAGTAACGTATACTTAGCTCGTGCCTTATTGAGTTGTGTTTTCAGCAACTCTAAAAAATCAGTTATGTTACTCTCGAATATAAATTCGTCTGTGTTGATTCTGTTTTTTGTTTTCATACGTGCTCACTTCTACCTAAAATACAATAAATAAGAAGCAATACAAACAGCGCTTTAATCTTTCCTTTTATGAATTCGGGGCGTTATGTTAAATAAGGAAACCGATACCCCACATAATTTTTGTTCCCTCTGCATCTGATTGTTTTCATGTCCCAACCAGAAACCCAAAAAACCATATATAATATAAATTTTCAAAAAGCAACATCTGAGCATGATAATCTAAGTGCTCCGCAGCAATCCATGAAAATTTTAGTTTGTTTCTCTTTTGTTTTGAATGGTTCTGTTTCTAAAAGTGTTTTACAGTTTTTTTCGAACTGAGCGATATTTTTCTGTTTACTACGATGGAAGCTTTAGTAATGGCATATATGCTTGCATTATTGATTGCTATAAAGCTTTTAACATGGTAATGCAATGAAGCATTTAACAACGGCTCAATAGAACTATACAGAACTGTCAAAATCTCGTAATGCTTCAATGCTTTCATAATGTAGATTAAACGCTTCATTACTTGACAGATGTAAAATAAAAGTTACGTTGCATTAGCTAAACTATAATACGATTGAATTAATGTTATGATATAATGCTTGTGCTTACTTGGGTATATTTCAATGGAAATTGAACAAAATTCTTTGTTTGGGTTGGGGCTGGTAGATAGAAATGTCTTATGTCCTATTACAGCTGTAACATAGATCTCCAGGTTATCCATAACGTCCAGAAGTTTCGAACTTTGTCTACTGAATACAAATAGTTGTGTTTACTTTTAAAATTACTTGCACTTGCTGAATTACATTCAAATATACATTTTGAAACATGAAATGATGGTAGTCATGACCTGGTGATGTTCTAGGCAACTTAAAATAGCTCTGGAGTTCTGATAGTAAGGCCTTTACAAGGAATACTATATCAAAATAATCTATGAATGTCAGAACTGATTTCATTAGATCCATACATGTAAATCAGAGTATGAAAGACTAACTGCACATCAACGGCGATACATTAGGCCATCCAAATCATTCAGGAGTAAAGGCCTTTATATCTACACCCGTAATAACGCATCGGGTGCATTTCAAACTTGGTACAGTGCGTTTTGGTAGTAATAGAAGATCAGTTGAATCATATGATACTTGTAATGTATACACATCATAGAGGCATCCTGGATCATCCGAACTATTCTGAAGTTGAGAAATATGATTTGAATTTGAAATGGTATATCAACAGAAGTGCACAAACATCAGAGTTTGCCCATTTGATTCATACACATAGTGCAAGCCATGGGAGAGAAATTTTCAGAGCATCAGAGATATCTGAGGTCACCTTTCAGTATTATGTGGTTAAGGCCTTCAGATCTACACTCGTAACAAAGCATCCTGCACGTTCAGAACTTGGTGCAATGTGTTTCAGTAGACAACGATGATAAGTTCGACAATATATAATAAAGCTTAAAGCTTTTCAAGATCATCCAAACCATTCTGAAGCTAAAATATACGGTTTTTATTTGTAATGACCTATCGAGTGCACTCCCTGGTGGCAATATCTACATACTGTATAACTTTGAATGTGAAAAATATTCGTGGAATGTAGTATATACTGCTGATGGAGCCTCAGTGTGTAACTATAATGCTTTTGGTACATGCATATGATATTCCAGGCATTCCAAACTATTCTCAAATTAGGACCTTCAAGGTCTACAGGCTCCACTATTGTTTAACTTAACTCTATTGGCATAATTCTTTCACGATTGTGTCTGTTGCACTTCATAATATTACGAGTATGTCTATGCGTTGCTATTTGGGAGTCCACTGGAATACAAATGGACCCAATATATTTTTAAGTATGGATCTCAATATCTGTAAATCTTTGGATATTTTTATTGTAGCGAATGCTCGCGGAATATAACGGTACTCTTACCTAGAGCCTCAGAGTACATTCAAACTTAGCCACATTCACATGGTGATCTAGGTCATCCAAACTATTCTGGAATTAAGACCTTCAAGCTCTACAAGCTCTACTCTTGTATCTCTTTACTTTATCGATGTAATTCTTTCACGATTATTTCTGTTGTATCTCATAGTATTTTGGGTATCTCGTTGTGTTATTTGTTCATCCACTGACATAAAAATGTTTTTTTAATAGTATTTTGAAGTGTAGGAATTTACCCAAAAACTCCTCAGAAATTCATCGTGATGTTCTCCGAGAAAACCTAGAGGTATTACGGATACGTAGATACGAGTTCCTAAGAAATGCCTCTAGGAGTTCCCGTGAAATCCTTCACTAGTTTCCCGGCAGTATCTTGGAAATTCCTTCAGGAGCTGTTCTGGAATTCCACAAGAAGTTCCTCGGGAATAACTTCAAGAACCTTTTGAAAAATCCTGTAAGAGTTCTTCGAGAATTCCTCCAGGAATTCCACGGGAATTTCTTCGTGAGTTTCCCGAGTACTCCTCGGGAATCCTCCAAAGATTTCCCCAGGAGTTCATGCAAACCATATGTCTCGTTTTCGGAATTGTTTGGATGATCCGGAAAACTTCTTCGATGTACATTTAAGTATCACGTGTATCAATTGATCTTCTATGACTACCAACACGTATTATAGAGAGTTTAACGTGTAGCCGATGCTTTGTGACTAGTGTAGATTTGGAGGCCTTAACCATATAATATAAAAAATGATGCTGCAGATATCGCTGATGTACTGGAAATTTGTCTCCCACGACTTGTATTATATGTTTGAATCAAATGAGATAAATGCTTACATAAGTGCACTCGATAGGTCATTACAAATAAAAACCGTATATTTTAGCTTCAGAATGGTTTGGATGATCTTAAAAAGCTTTAGGCTTTATTATATATTGTCGAACTTATCATCTTTGTCTACTGAAACACACTGCACCAAGTTCTGAACGTGCAGGATGCTTTGTTACGAGTGAAGATCTGAAGGCCTTAACCACATAATACTAAAAGGTGACCTCAGATATCTCTGATGGTCTGGAAACTTCTCTCCCATGGCTTGCACTATGTGTATGAATAAAATGGGCAAACTCTGATGATTGTGCACTTCTGTTAGTATACCATTTCAAATTCAAATCATATTTCTCAACTTCAGAATAGTTCGGATGATCCAGGATGCCTCTATGATGTGTATACAAGTATTATATGATTCAACTGATCTTCTATTACTACCAAAACGCACTATACCAAGTTTGAAATGCACCCGATGCGTTATTACGGGTGTAGATATAAAGGCCTTAACTCCTGAATGATTTGGATGGCCTAAGGTGGTATCGCCATTGATGTGCAGTCAGTCTTTCATACTCTGATTTACATGTATGGATCTAATTAAATCAGTTCTGACATTCATAGATTAGTTTGATATAGTATTACAGATAAAGGCCTTACTATCAGAACTCCAGAGCAATTTTAAGTTGCCTGGAACATTACCAGATCATGACTACCATCATTTCATGTTTCAAAATGTATATTTGAATGTAATTCAGCAAGTGCAAGTGATTTAAAAAGTAAACACAACTGTATTCAGTAGACAAAGTTCAAAACTTCTGGACGTTTTGGATAACCTGGAGATCTGTGTTACAGCTGTAAAAGGACATAAGATATTTCTATCCAACAGCCCCAACCCAAACAAAGAATATTGTTCAATTTCCATTGAAATATATCACATGTACTTTGAAATAAAACGCGGAATCGAATGAAGAACAAGTGGTGTACACTACATTTGCAGCTATATCTCCAAAATGTTCTAGCATAACATAATCTCCATATATGCATATAATAGCACAACTAATCCCCTTGATAAAAACATTTTGGTTTTGAAAATCCACCCACTGGGTCAAAAGCTATAAGTAAAACTATGCAAAAAAGTTGTCCACATCTTTTAAGGGTTAATTCATCCAATTATTGCAGAATTCAACCGTTAGCTTCAGATTATGAGGTGTGAAGTGTGAATGTAAGTGTATTGACAATTTTCATTCCCTACCATTCAAAACGACCGTTCCTATACGTAGTCATATTATCTTCCTTACTCCTAAACTAACTAATTGGATAGATACAATAAATTCATGAATGAGTAAACATATTCTTATTGGATTTATTATATACGAACACTGGATAACAATGAGAAAACTAACAAAAAAACAATATTCCTTTCCATGCTTTCAGCATATACAAACAGGGCTATACCACTAATCGTGAACAGCAGTATGGTGAGTGGTATGTGCTACTCACTCTCCTTGCTTTGCTGGGCCACATAGGGTAAATTACCAAAATTGTAACAAACTTATTTGTTCGAATCAAGTGACTGTGACTTCTGTGCAACCTTAACCTGCGCTGCCGTGACTCTGTTACCGTTGCGATGATCTGCGTTTGTTTATTTGTATTTTTTAGAATATTGTTAGATTTGATGTCAGTAATTGTTAGTTTAAAAATATAATACAGGATATGGCTATTGGTTAGTTGTTATTGTTAATTGTTATTTGTTTGTTAAAAATGGTTATAAATTGTTAGTACTGTATATTCAATCACTCCGATAGAGCCACGCCTAACAATTTAAAAGCACGGAGGGTTCGAAAAAAGGGAATAAGAGAGTTGCCATATGTACAGGGGATGGCCAGAATGTTTGGGATAGGCAACTTTTTTTCTCCCACAAAAAAATTCAACATGCTGTAACTTTTCATAGAGTGTATCAAAAAATCTCAAATTTTGACTGTTTGTCAACCTATTATATGTGCATCATTGGTACAAATTTGGGCTCGATTGATAAATTTTCCGCGAAGTTAGAACCGTTCGGGTAAAACACTATTTTTTAGACAACTAATATTTGAACTGTCATATCTCGGAAACTAGTGAACCGAATTGAATGAATTTTTTAACGTTTATCAACAATATATTGATACTTAATACGATGTTATAAAATGTAATATTTTCTCACGACTAATTAAGTTATACCGGGTTGAAATTTTTACCCATAAAGAGGAAAATAAGTCAAATTTACAATACCAAACAAAAATTATTAAATGTGTTCTTCCTTCAATCTAAATAGGCTCTAATATATCTGATTCGAGTTAATTTGAGAACAGAAGTGGCAAATCTTTGGATATCAACACGAAAATTTAATGACATTGATGTAAAAAATTACATTTTTTCGAGAAAAATCCAAAAAGTGTCAATCCATGATAACTTTTTTCAACGTTTAAAAAGTACCTATGTTTTAATAGTTTGTGAAGCATTTACATATTGTTAGTGTACGTTCAAAATTTCATTCAATTCGGTTCACTGGTTTCCGAGATATGACAGCTCAAAAATGAGTTGTCTAAAAAATAGTGTTTTACGCGAACAGTTCTAACTTTGTGAAATATTAATCAATCGAGCCCAAATTTGTACCAATGATGCACATATAGTAGGTTGACAAACAGTCAGAATTTGAGATTTTTTTATGCGCTCTATTAAAAGTTATAGCATGTTGAACTTTTTTGTAAGAGAAAAAAAAGTTGCCTATCCCAAACATTTTGGCCATCCCCTGTAGTTGTAAAGTTGATTGGTTGGACAAATGGAATATGTATTATTTTTTGCTTTTTAGTCAACATTATAATTTTATAAGTAACTACCTCTGAAATGGGTTTTCATATGTCAAACCAGGATTAATCATCTGAATGGAAGTATGCAAATAAGGCAATATCCACATCTGAAGCGGTTCACTCCAACCTTGAACTTGACTTTTATTTGACATTCCAACATGAAAACGCTAGCCTTATATCATCAAAGCTTTCGGTTTATCTGCATCGTCTGGAGAACCTCCTTCATAGCTGACCTTGGACGTGTTGATTGACCTGAGAGTCCAGCCCGCTAACGGCATTTCCTGACTTCCTCCACCAGAAATCAACTTACATAGCCGCAATTGTTTCCTATAGTTATACAGTGCTGATTATTCTCTTCTAATGTGGTCAACCGAAAAGGACCATAAAAATAGTGATGGAAAGAACAATCACGACATCAGCTTCTGAAATGTTTTTCGGAAATTGCATAATGGAGGAAGAAAGATGATGAATTGGATGGAAGAATTTGAATTTCTGTTAGAGTTAATGAGGCAAACACCCAATCAGTCATCAAGTTGTGGTGCGAGAACCTTTTCAATGTCAATCAATGCTAATCAGGCTAACCACCGCTGGCACCTAACCCAACGGAAGGTGAAGTTCACCAGGCTGCTCCAAGAAAAGGCCATCGTACGAAAACTTTCTTCCTAATTAAATTGGAAAGTTACTGGAGTGCAGAACTTCACCATCCAGGTCGGACGCAATGCGAAACGCATCAATCGATGGTAATTGCTGTTAAACTTTTCCATTCAATTTTAACACCTGTTGCCGTGGAAGTTCCGCATACGCTAAGTTCACCCCCGTACCAAAACCCATTGCAAATAGTTCGAACACGCTTCGGAATTGAAATTCCACCAAGTTTAAAAATAAAATCGATAAATATAAACTATTTCTTCCTCACACCATAGCAACAAACTTTTCGCGCGTGCAAGCATCGAACTTCGTGAGGAATCATAAAGCGCGCCGTTTTATTGCACTACAAACCCACATTCTCGTCAAAGTCAGCAGCACCAGGTCCCACCGAGGCTCAGACAGAGCCGGTGCGGCAACCATTGACTGTTTGTTGGGGGGAGGTGTGGACCCAGAATTGTGTTGATGAAGACAGTTCCGACAGCCGCCGTGCAAAGGTACAATCCATTTGATCATGCAAGCAAGCCCAAGTAACCACAAGCATTATATCATAACATTAATTCAATCGTATTATAGTTTAGCTAATGCTACATAACTTTTATTTTACATCTGTCAAGTAATGAAGCGTTTAATCTACATTATGAAAGCATTGAAGCATTCCGAGATTTTGACAGTTCTGTATAGTTCTATAGAGCCGTTGTTAAATGCTCCATGGCATTACCATGTTAAAAGCTTTATAGCAATCAATAATGCAAGCATTTATTGCTTTATATATGCCTGTACTAAAGCTTCCATCGTTGTAAACAGAAAATATCCCTCAGTTCGAAAAAAAAAACTGTAAAACACTTTTAGAAACAGAACCATTCAAAACAAAAGAAAAGCAAACCAAAATTTTCATAGATTGCTGTGGAGCATTTAGATTATCATGCTCAGATGTTGCTGTTTGAAAATTTCTATTATTTATGATTTTTTGGGTTTTTGGTTGGGACATGAAAACAATCAGATGCTGAGGGAACAAAAATAAATTGGGGTATTGGTTTCCATATTTAACATAACGTCCCGAATTCATAAAAGGAAGGATTAAAGCGCTGTTTGTATTGTTTCTTATTTATTGTATTCTAGGTAGAAGTGAGCACGTATGAAAACAAAAAAAAAACAGATTCAGCACAGACGAATTTATATTCGAGAGTAACATAACTGATGGCATTCAGACCCCAGCACATTTTTTAGAGTTGCTGAAAACACAACTCAATAAGGCACGAGCTAAGTATACGTTACTTTATGTTGCACATTTTTCCAGGTGCAAAATACATGGTATCGTAGCACACAACGTTAGCGCGTCCGAGCTTCATCGTGGTCCAGTTTCAGCAGTCTAGGTTCAATTCCCGAAATGCAATAAAAAAACATCAAAGTGAGAGTATCGGAAGATAAAAATAGATAGAAAAATGAAAAACATACTTTTTTTCTTTTTTGACATGATGCATTAAGTATGCGTTCCACACGATTTGATTGCATTAGCTATAAGGTAAAAGCATTTTATATGCTTTAGCAATCACCACAGTAAAGCTTGCTTTAAATTAACAATAGTAGCGCCACTTTCGACTTTAAACCTACTTTAATGGTGCCTATATGACAAAACAACTTTATATCGCATGTCATATAATACACTATAAAGCAAAATTAATGCTCTATATACAGCGTCATGGTTACTTGGGAGGTTTTGTCTGTGGCTATGTAGGTTCTTATTTGGGTGCCTTCGCGAGGATATGTGAAACTGACGAGTTCTGCTGCTCACTAGGAAACTGAGCCCGGACTGGTTTCAATGCGTTTCCTGTTTTGTTTTGGGGGAAAACCCTAGTCAACATTGTAATGCGTGTTTTGGCATTAAATTTTAGCGGCGTCGGTGGTGTAGTGGTAAGCGTGGTTGCCTCTCACCCCAGTCGGTCTAGGTTCAATCCTAGTCGACGCCGTCGGTATTTCTGAGACAAAAATATCCGATCACGCCTTCCCTCGGATAGGAAGTAAAGCCGTAGGTCCCGGCCCATGTGTTGATGGGTTCGATATGTAGGGTGTCAGGTGTGTGTGGATGTCTCCCTGACCGTCCGTGTTTAGGCTTAGTACCAGAAATAGGCGGACGTTAAACTAGTGCTGATGCCGAACGGTGTCGGCTCGCCAGAAATAAGAAGAAGAAGGCATTAAATTTTGAATTCATTCATTGATGTTGAGTACGGGAAAGAACCAGCCTAGTGCTGAAATCTTCATAATAAAGAGTCAATAGTTATAATAATATTGATTGAATTTAATGCGTATTGATAATTTTAGCCCTGAACCGCTGGCCAAAAATTCATCCAATAATAAAAATAGAAAAAAAAAGGTATTCATCATATTAGACTATTAGAGATAAGACGCTAAATCGGCTATAGCACTGACTGGCCATAAGCTACGTACCTAGACTCATTTTTCACATCGCAGGATCTATTGCGAATACCGGCTTTGCAGGGTAGACCAGAATTCTCACAGCATGCCCTGACCACTATCTTTTAGCTCTCAGAAACCTTCAGGACACTGAATGTACATGGAGACAAATTTCGTTCGTTTGAAACAAAAATATTCACGTTTATTTAGTAAACTGATAAAATATTTAAAGCTAAAATATTAATTTTTGAAACTAACTCAATTACATATTGATTTCTACAATACCCATTGAAGAGCCCCCCGTTCCGCCGTCGAGAACATAAACAAAACTCTCAAGTTCCAGCTGCAGCACCAAACAAGATTTCCTCTTGCAAAAAAAGTCAAGTTTCACCTAGAGTTTCACCCACAGTTTCCACGAAATCCCATTGATTTCGGGAGCGTAGAGTAAAGTGGGGCAAAAATTCGAGTGGGGCAAGAGTTTCTTTTGAAGCTTTTGAGCTTAATTCAAATGATATCTTTCGGGTGTCAAGGTTGTTCGATGCCTTTTTGAAAAAGAGTCTTTCACTCCAAAAGGTCTGAAAATTGATCAATATTTCGAAAAGTTATGACAAAATGTTGGTTTTTGATCAAAAAATTGTAATATGCGATGGTCCTTCCAACGCATGGGATGGAATTGTAATGAAATCGAATTCGATATTTTATTTTGGGGCGTAACTAGGTATATTTTGAAGATGCTTTAGCATGTATAACTTTTTTCAAAAAAGTTTTGGAAATCATGTTTTACACATAGTGGGGCAAAAGTTCGAATTGTGGGGCAAGAGTTCGAGTCATGTGGCAACTTTAGGTAAAACCCTAAACTTCTGCAAAATGTACATATTAGCTCTAAAAATGATGGAATTAGTGAGAAAATTCGATCGAAGTTGAAAAAAATGTTGTTTTATTTGAATTTGGCGGAAAACTACTAATTTTTGGTGAAGTAAATTTAACCCTGATTTGGGTCAAATCCAGATCGAACTTTAAAGTGTATTCCAATTCCAACATCAAATATTTATTGGTTTTAGGTATTCCAATTACCAAAGTGTCGAAATAGTGTGCTACGGATAGCGGAATACCACAAACACTAGATTTCGAATTGGACACACACATACAAAAAGTGTTGTAACTCAAAATTGAAAAGACATTTGGCGTAACTTTGTTCAGCAAAATTTTAGCTCATGGATGGTAGAATCACCACACGGTATTCATTTATTTTTATCTGCTTCGATTTCTTGAAAATAATTGAATTTTCAACTAGGGTCGAACTTTTGCCCCACCTTACTCTATGTTATCTATATCACAGAGAACAGACATCCAAGCCCTGTTCCGAAACTGTGTAAGAAATTTAACGGCCATTTGAAATCGGAAACACAAGTGGCAACATCGTGGCGCTGCAATCGGTTAATTTCCCATACTAATTTAATTCACCACTTGAAATGTTTCAATTCACCACTGACTGTGGCAATATGGTGTTTGGCGGCGTTAGTGTTTTCATCGTGTATTGGTTCGCAACCTTACTCAAGTGAAGATTCAAATCCTTACACAACTTTCCGAATGAAATTCGTTCTAGCCTGGATGTCTGTTCTCTGTGTCTATATGATGTTGTCATTGAAAGTGCCACGCGGGAGGTGGTTTTTCCTAGAGAAGGAAATGGCTTTGTAAATTTAATTGGAAAACAAATATTTCCGTAGGGCCGACCTGCCACAAAAAAAAACAAAATTTTTTACATTTGTTTCTAACATAACCTGTCAGAAGATGCATGTTTGTTTCAAAAAATGGATTGAGTTTGCTTCAAATGTAACGTTCGATTTGCTCCAAACAGTTTTATTTTTGTTGCCAGAACAAATTGACAATTTATTTGAGATTACCTGAAATATATTTGATTTTACTGCACTTAACAAAACATCGTACTTAGAACATGTACAGAGGATAGACAAAATGATAGGGACGTGCAAAACTTACACTTTTGAAAAAATGATCAACTATATATAGTTGTAGTTACCCAAGTAACCATGACGCTGTATATAGAGCATTAATTTTGCTTTATAGTGTATTATATGACATGCGATATAAAGTTGTTTTGTCATATAGGCACCATTAAAGTAGGTTTAAAGTCGAAAGTGGCGCTACTATTGTTAATTTAAAGCAAGCTTTACTGTGGTGATTGCTAAAGCATATAAAATGCTTTTACCTTATAGCTAATGCAATCAAATCGTGTGGAACGCATACTTAATGCATCATGTCAAAAAAGAAAAAAAGTATGTTTTTCATTTTTCTATCTATTTTTATCTTCCGATACTCTCACTTTGATGTTTTTTTATTGCATTTCGGGAATTGAACCTAGACTGCTGAAACTGGACCACGATGAAGCTCGGACGCGCTAACGTTGTGTGCTACGATACCATGTATTTTGCACCTGGAAAAATGTGCAACATAAAGTAACGTATACTTAGCTCGTGCCTTATTGAGTTGTGTTTTCAGCAACTCTAAAAAATGTGCTGGGGTCTGAATGCCATCAGTTATGTTACTCTCGAATATAAATTCGTCTGTGCTGAATCTGTTTTTTTTTTGTTTTCATACGTGCTCACTTCTACCTAGAATACAATAAATAAGAAACAATACAAACAGCGCTTTAATCCTTCCTTTTATGAATTCGGGACGTTATGTTAAATATGGAAACCAATACCCCAATTTATTTTTGTTCCCTCAGCATCTGATTGTTTTCATGTCCCAACCAAAAACCCAAAAAATCATAAATAATAGAAATTTTCAAACAGCAACATCTGAGCATGATAATCTAAATGCTCCACAGCAATCTATGAAAATTTTGGTTTGCTTTTCTTTTGTTTTGAATGGTTCTGTTTCTAAAAGTGTTTTACAGTTTTTTTTTTTCGAACTGAGGGATATTTTCTGTTTACAACGATGGAAGCTTTAGTACAGGCATATATAAAGCAATAAATGCTTGCATTATTGATTGCTATAAAGCTTTTAACATGGTAATGCCATGGAGCATTTAACAACGGCTCTATAGAACTATACAGAACTGTCAAAATCTCGTAATGCTTCAATGCTTTCATAATGTAGATTAAACGCTTCATTACTTGACAGATGTAAAATAAAAGTTATGTAGCATTAGCTAAACTATAATACGATTGAATTAATGTTATGATATAATGCTTGTGGTTACTTGGGTATAGCTGTAACTTATTATTAAGTACATCAAAAATTCTCAAATTTTCACTATAAGTTGAGACGGGGTTGGTGGTTTAGTGGCTACCGCTTCTGATTCGTATGCAAAAGGTCCTGGGATCAGCGTCCTTTTCCTCCTACTTTGTATCTTTCTACATACTTTCTTCCTCCCTTCTTAATACAACTCATATATATTCGCATGTTTCATAGCCATCGCTAGAACAGAAACGGGTCGTTTCCCGTCCTTCCAACCTTCACAGCACAGTGTCAATTTATAATATATCGCCTATGAGTTATGCAATCAAGCGAACTATGCCGCATTATATTCAGAGTAATAAAGCCAATCTTTCACTTTACGCCTGGCATCCACGCATCAATGTGTGAACTTTTGCAAACCATATTCCACCTACACTCCGACATTCGCATGAATTTGTGCAGACGCAGAGGTAGGGAATCGCGCTACTTGGGCGGTGGCTTCTATATTCGTCTGTTTTCCACTATAACTCAGTCAAATTTGAACCAATTGACACAACTTTTGGAATGTGGTGAGATAGGTATAGTATCTACCCGTGTACAAAATTTCAAGTCAATCGGTTCAAAATTGACCGAGTTACAGTGGAAAACAGACGAAAATAACAGACGAAGAAAACCACCGCCCAAGTAGCGCGATACCCTATATTCGGTCTGTTGTGGATACAAACGACTGCAATCAACGCTTCTTTCCTCATCCATATATTGATCTGCAACCTGACGTGGCAGGCAATTGTCGCCTAAAAATAGCAGATAACCAACGCTCACACACTGAAGATGCCTGCTTGGTCCACGGCAGAAATCTCATTGGTTCCTTGTGTGAGTGTAGCTGATCTGGTGACACTGGAGTAGCATCCACGGGAGGTCAATTAAACTCAAGCTCAAGCTAACAAAATCTCAAATTTTCACTATAAGTCGGTTGAATAGTTGTCTATCAATGGTCTAAACTTGGGAAACATAAAGCTGTTCTACATTAAGGCGAAACTGGAAGCATTTCCTAATTTTTTTGGTTTTTATTTTTTTTTTTTAAATAACGAAGCAATATTTTCAAAATCGGTTTTCGTGCACATGTAGATTTTTTTTCCAGATGGAAAATGTTTTTCGTTTTTGCAGAAACCATTTTTTTTGTGAAATTTTGTTTAAAAATGGTTTCTGCAAACACGAAAAACATTTTCCATCTGGAAAAAAAAAAATCAAGAGATACCTTGATCCATACTCTACATGTGCACGAAAACCGATTTTGAAAATATTGCTTCGTTATTTTATAAAAAATCGAAAACCAAAAAGTGAGGAAATCGATCCAGTTTCGCCTTAAGGAAGAAAAATTCTGGAAAAAGGCATAATTATTTTTTTAAATTTAATATATCGAATGAAATGAAATTTTGAGCATTCATGGCTTACATAAGCTTTGAAAAACGTTTGATTTTATTTGACGTTGTTTATAAGAAAAAAAGTTATAGCGATTTACTTTATTTTATGATTTTTTGTATCATTGTCAATGTTTAACATGCAGCTCATATTTTTTTCAATTTATTTTCGGTTATTCAGTAACTTTTTTCAAAACATGGAATTCAAATGAACTGTTACCATTTTGAATCTTGAAACGATGTTGAAGTTTTGACTAATTTGAGGCCTTTTCGTTATATGAACATGGATATGGATGAATTTTCATAATCTGAACGATAATTATAATTATAATAGGGGGATTCACTAAACAGCGTAAACTGATTAAACTGATTAAACGTCGCGATCACCAAGGCAATTTTCGATTATTTCATTCGCAAAATCATGAAACATTTCAAATAAGCAGAAAATCATGGCTTACGCAGCAATTTAATCTGTTTAGTGAATACCCCTAATTATAATCATTTATGACTTTCACAATAAGAAAAGAGTTAGTAACAGACTGAGCATACCCACGCTATGTCCAAAGGGAAGTTTTATGAAAAGTGAATGTACCCCAAATGTTTTTCGCTAGGATCGAATTTGGATCTCTAGTTTCAGCATCTGTGCGGCTTAAAATATTTCATCTTGGGTTTTTTTTTTTAATTTTTAATTTTTTGTCGAAAAAGTAACTTTGAGGTTAACTTCAGTAACTTTGAGGTTTTATCTTCACCTTCAGACCACAACCAAGATATCTAGGGTATTGGCTTCCTTATTAAGCATGTGGCTCCTACGAAAAACAAAGGATTGAAGCGCGATTTGATTTATTTTTTATTTTTGTATTTTTTGTTAGAAGTGAACACCCATGAAAACAAAAAGAACTGAATTAATCGGTACCGCTTGTTTTCGAATAGGATGAATATGGGAGCATGAGATTACTGATGGCACACATACTCTATCTCCCGCCTACTCTGATCAAACTACCACGCCAATTACGCTTTTCCAAGAGTCCGATTATGTACCAGCCCACTTGATGGATGGTGAGCACGTGTTTTAATACCGCTGAAATTTCGTTGTTTATCGCGATTGAGGTTATAATATTTAGCGCTGTTGCCGCCACCCTGTTGGACAATATGAAAGATGCGTGTTTTTGCAGCATTAAATAGTTTTCCAAACCACATCAGGCTTCGGTGGTGGAAATTACACTTAACTGCAGGTCACCCGACGACAACGCCAAGAACTCAAACTAGGCCAAATTACCCACGTTTGGCGCGGTCGTCTTCGGCAACAGTTTTCCCTGCTAAGTGGGGTGCCTTTAATGGCAATACAAAAAGAAAACTCATACGTGTTAGCCAGGGGGAGGCGTTCGTATAAATGGAAAATGCTTGTTGAAAGTTTTGATTTTGGTAACAAAGAAACCACATGGTGGTGGTGTGGTTCAAGTGGCACCTTCGCAAGATGAATATGAAATAAAGTTTCGTGCTCGTGACCTAGCCTGCAGTATACCTACCCTTATGAATCTTCCGAAACTGGGATTCACTCGCAACGGTAACCTTAATGCCTATTACTACAAGTTATGCGGAACAATTATTTCCGAAAAGTGGAACAAACAGATTGTAATAGGTAGGTAGTCAGGTTTCTTCAAGTTTGTGGGTCATTTTGATAATTATGCCAGAACACTGTAATTTGATGTTTGCGGCAATTTTCTCTAGTTATGATTGGACATAACCTTCAAGGTGAAGTTGACTTAGTTTTTCATTTTAAATGGTAATTTATACTTGGTAAGGTAACATACATATGTATTGATACTGCAAAATGGTAATTTGACTAATCCAGATGAGTTGGCTACAAACAATTCTGTTTCTTCAATCGTTCCACCGCAGGCCTCGACTAGCGAAGGCGACAATGGCCACGCACACCGGGGACTTAACACTCAACACTTCGTCTTACATTATATGATCGATTCAAGTACAAGGCACTGAAGACGACCCTACCGTTGAGGTAGAAATACGTATCTGTCAAAGGATGCAAATTCTTAGTGGAATTACAAAGAACAGAGTTTAACCCGATTGTTTTTACCTTATTATTCTGTCTTGGGGCTGTTCATAAACCACGTAGAACAAAATTTGGCCATCTCAGATCCCCCCCCCCCACTCATAGACTTTTGTCCATACAAAAATTTTGAAAATTGTATGGATCGTAGACTATGGCTATGGGAAAATGCTCCAAATTTGACCAAAACAGTTTAAACGCTTTATCTCTTTTGTTTCAAATTTCTCGTCAAAGTCGCCTAAGAACCACTTCCAAAAACGCGCATTTTCGTGCGCTGAGAATGTTGCTACGTCATTCCGTTCAAAAGATATTGATGATTTCCTAGAAAAAAATAGGCACTTTTCAAGTATTTTTCACTTGAATTACAAAAATACCACCTCTCCAATTTTTTGGTTTGTTTTATAACAACATTTCTTCTTTTGAATGTGGGCAAAAGATATTTTTTATGTTTGCCCCAACCCATCATAAACCTTTTTTAAAAAACTATGATTTTTTTTAAAGAAAAACGCCTGTAACTTTAAAACCGAAAGAGATAACGACCATCTCAGCGCATGAAACGACGCGTCCCCAATGCTCTAGAAGTGTTTCTTCGGCGACTTTGATGAAAAATTCAAACTGAAAAAGTTAACGCCAGAAAAACGGTTTTTCTTGAACCACCCTAAGCTTATTCAGAAAAATACCTCTAGATCGTCAATTTTAAAGCTACATAAAAAGTGTCTTCAGCAAACTTGCTCAAAATAGATCTACAACTTTCCCTAAGCATGTATACAGTTATTTTTGCAAATAAAAAGTTTGGTTACCAATTTCTTTGAAAATATGGACCACCCCAATTTCCATGCACATTTTAAAGAGGGCCTTACTATTAGGGACAACCTTGTAGAAGACCATATTTGCCTAAAAACTCATTTGAAGGCGTTGAATGCACCTTTCCTCGTAAATCTGGTTCGTGGACCATTGTGCGGCGTAATCGGCGTAAGGTTATTATTTTATTTTTTTTTGTGAATTGCTCCTTAAGAACGTAAAATCAGAGCTGGTTGCACAAAGTTTTCAAAAGCCCGCGACCCCTATACTGGCACGCCCTAAGGGATTGTTTTAATATTGAGCCTTATTCACATTATTTGGGTGATTTTTCCTAATCAGGGCGATAATTCTTTAGAATACAATTTCTTCGATTGCTTCAGAAATTCAGAATTCTGAAATTGTTGAAGTTCCTCGAGAGGTTCATTACTGAATTCCTCAAGGGATTCTGTCAGGCGTTTTTCAGGAATTCCTTCAAAAACTTCGCAAGAGATTCTTCTGGAAGTTCCTTCAGGGGTTGGATCATTAACTTCTCTTGGGATTTAAAGAAAGCTTTCCTCAAGGGACGATCCAGCCAAGGGCTGAAAGTCTCTATAATAGAGATAAAAAAATGAAAAGAAGCCTTTTTTCAGGGATTCTTTCAGAAAAATTTTCTACCAGAAGCTCCTTCAGAAATTACTTCAGGATTTATTTCTAGGCGTTTCTCCAGGAATATTCCAAGAAATTCTTCTTAGAATTACTGCTCAGAATCTTCAGTTTCCCAGGGATTATTTCAGAGATTCCTTAAAAAATCATTTTTAAGAAATGTATTTTGGTGATTTTTTTCCATTTAATTCAAATTTGCTTCTCTAGGGAAATTACTTCAGGAATTTTTTTTCACTAATACCTTGTAGACTGCGCAAGAAATTCTTTCAAGAATTCCTCCAGAAGTATCTCCAGGTGTTCTTCCGGGGTTTGTTCCAAATCATACTCTTGGAATCTATTTAGAACTTAATTAGGAGATTTATTCAAGAATTCTTCTAGTATCGTTGTCTGCAATTTTTGCACGGATTCCCGAAGATTTTTTTAAAACTTTTTTGATATTTTATTCAGAAATTCCCGAAGGATATCCTTTAGAAATTCCTTGAGGGATTTTTTCAGAAATTTCTTCAGGATTTTCTTCCCTAAATTTCTCAAAACTTTCTCATAAAATTCTACTAGTTATAGCTGTAAATTCTTCTCAAGGAGTTCCTCCGGGCATTCCTCGGGGATTCTTCAATAAAAATTTGTTCAGGAATCTCTTCAGGAAATTTTCAAACATTCCTTTAGAAATTCCTTCATGTTACTTGTTGGCGCGGTTACACACCTGGTAACCCTATGGATTGATGGCATAACAATACATCAGGAGAGAGCAAGAAGATTTAGCAGTTTTAAGAAGGAATGCCGCACTGGAAGTGTTGATAGTAGATTGTTTATAGAGAATAAGTTGAAATTTATAATAGTTTTTGAACGGTTTGAAACCAATTGCGTTGTTTAATGAATTGAGGCTGATTTGCGGAAAGAAAACTGTAAATTGTAAGTAGCAATAAGTATTAGTTTTAATTATATTTATATGAAAATAAAATCAATTTCAGTTTAAGCTGATCGACCAAAAAGAGGATTGGTGTCTGCTGTAAAAATTAGTATCGTGATTGAATCACCGCAAACCTCCCCCCAACATTACTCTTGAAAAATTACTTCAACATTTTCTAAAAAATCTCATTACTGCTTTGGTCATTCATAAAGAAGTCTTTAAACTACTAAAGGAGTCTTAAGTGATATTTCTAAAGGAATTCCTGAATAAGTTTAAGATGGAACGTATGAAGAATTTCTGAAAGAACCCTTGAAAGAATTTTGGAATTAATTGTCTATCTAATTCCAGTAGAAATCCCTGGAGATAGTCTTGAACGATTCCCGAGAAGACTATCCCAAGTAACCATGACGCTGTATATAGAGCATTAATTTTGCTTTATAGTGTATTATATGACATGCGATATAAAGTTGTTTTGTCATATAGGCACCATTAAAGTAGGTTTAAAGTCGAAAGTGGCGCTACTATTGTTAATTTAAAGCAAGCTTTACTGTGGTGATTGCTAAAGCATATAAAATGCTTTTACCTTATAGCTAATGCAATCAAATCGTGTGGAACGCATACTTAATGCATCATGTCAAAAAAGAAAAAAAGTATGTTTTTCATTTTTCTATCTATTTTTATCTTCCGATACTCTCACTTTGATGTTTTTTTATTGCATTTCGGGAATTGAACCTAGACTGCTGAAACTGGACCACGATGAAGCTCGGACGCGCTAACGTTGTGTGCTACGATACCATGTATTTTGCACCTGGAAAAATGTGCAACATAAAGTAACGTATACTTAGCTCGTGCCTTATTGAGTTGTGTTTTCAGCAACTCTAAAAAATGTGCTGGGGTCTGAATGCCATCAGTTATGTTACTCTCGAATATAAATTCGTCTGTGCTGAATCTGTTTTTTTTTGTTTTCATACGTGCTCACTTCTACCTAGAATACAATAAATAAGAAACAATACAAACAGCGCTTTAATCCTTCCTTTTATGAATTCGGGACGTTATGTTAAATATGGAAACCAATACCCCAATTTATTTTTGTTCCCTCAGCATCTGATTGTTTTCATGTCCCAACCAAAAACCCAAAAAATCATAAATAATAGAAATTTTCAAACAGCAACATCTGAGCATGATAATCTAAATGCTCCACAGCAATCTATGAAAATTTTGGTTTGCTTTTCTTTTGTTTTGAATGGTTCTGTTTCTAAAAGTGTTTTACAGTTTTTTTTTTCGAACTGAGGGATATTTTCTGTTTACAACGATGGAAGCTTTAGTACAGGCATATATAAAGCAATAAATGCTTGCATTATTGATTGCTATAAAGCTTTTAACATGGTAATGCCATGGAGCATTTAACAACGGCTCTATAGAACTATACAGAACTGTCAAAATCTCGTAATGCTTCAATGCTTTCATAATGTAGATTAAACGCTTCATTACTTGACAGATGTAAAATAAAAGTTATGTAGCATTAGCTAAACTATAATACGATTGAATTAATGTTATGATATAATGCTTGTGGTTACTTGGGATGTTAAATTATCCCAGAGAATTCCTGAAGGAACTCCAGAAAGATTTTCTAAAACAAAAATTCCTAGAGAAATTTTACCAAACATCATGGAGGATTTTCTGAAAGAACTGCCGGAGGAATTCGTGAACGTATTTCTAAAGGAATCCTTGGGAGAATATGTGGAGAAATTCTTGTACTTCTGTGAAGAGTCCTAGACAAATAAAAAAAGTGTGATAACCCACACACAAATTTCAGAGAAGGACCTATAAAAGAAGTGTGTAATAGGAGGGTGGGGATTTAAAATTGATTTTTGCGTGACTTTTTTTATGGAATTTCTTAGGAATCAATGGAGCCATTTGAGGATGTTCTCTATAGAAACTCTTTAGTTAATTTAAGGAACTTAAGGCATCCCAAAACAATATTTCTGAATTAATACATTTTCGGATTTTGTTTTTAAAGAAATCCCTGGAGACATTTTTGAAAAAACTCTGAAGTCTAATTTTCTAAAAATAAAACGCCGTTAGAATGTCTGGAATCCGTGGTTGGTTTTCTGAAAGAATCTGTGAAGAAATTTCTGAAATAATGCATGAAGAAATTTCTTAACCATGGAAGATTTTATAGAATAATTCTCGGTGAAATTTCTTGAGGTTCCTCTATAGGATTTTCGGGAAGAATTTTGAAAGAAAATTTAATGGAATATTCCTCCAAAAATGTTAATCGAAATCTTCCATATAAATCTTCCAAGAGATATGCCGATAATATGTAGGAGAATGTTTTTTGGACCTCATGAGGATACCACCAAGAATTTTGGTAATAATCCTTTAATGTTTACAGTACACGATAAATAAGCGAAGATCTTCAAAGTGTACGATATTATCAATAGAAATCATAAAAAAATATTACAGTTTCTTCACAAAACGAACTCCAGAAAAATACGCCTAATTAATAAGCACAGGAAAAAATAGTAGCGTAAACCGGGGTCAAATTGATCTTCGGGTCGAAATTGATCACACGTTTTTCGGTTAGGTTTAGCATATTTTAAATAATTTCCTTTCAACTATCGTGCAGTTCGGAACCGATACTAAACGATATTTGCTTGGAAACTATTTGAAGTATGTTATATCTAACGGAAAATCGTCTGATCAATTTCGACCCGGAGATCAATTTGACCCCGGTTTACGGTACAAACAGTTTAAACATGTTTAAAACTTGGTTTTCCCATCGGCGTGGGAAATTTTGTTCGGCGGCGTGGAAAAATATGAACAGCGGCGCGCCGGGTCAATTTGACTGGCGGCAGCGGCGTGGAAAAAACGTCGGCGACGGCGGCGCGGCGCGGCGGTGCACACGTCTAACTTGTAAGACCAAGCCCACTCGTGGGCTTAATACTACACACGCTACAGCACGTCGTTAACGATTTTTAATTTCGTTATCCACCCATTTTCGCACCGGTCGTTCGTTTCCATGTGAGTAAAATAATGATCGGTCGCCTTTGCACCGGTGGTCTCTATTCTATCCGTACCATCGGTTTTTTGCACTTCTGTAAATCATCGCAATATTTTGTGTATTTCTATGGTGTTATTGCAAATCATATTCAGTATAACAATCTGTGCTCATATTTTGAAAGAAGGGGTTTTGGATAAGACTGAAAACAGTTAGTAAAAATTGAACTCAAATAAATAATTCCCTTGGAGATTTGTACCAGTTTTGGTGCGTTTAAAGATATTATTTTTTCAATAATGAATGATTGCATTTAATCTCGGAATTCAAGCAATCTTTTTTTAAATTATGTGTTTGTTGCTTACTGTATGACTTGTAGGTTGAATTTTGTTCTAAAATAATATCCATCTCTTCGATATCCATGTTGCCTTTCTCGCAAGAAATTTATCTGAATTTGAGATTTTGAGCATCTTTTTAATAATTAGGTTTATTGAATAATTACATCCCTTGCATTTCCAACACATTTATAACGTAGTTGTCTCCTTTACAACTTCGCGTAGGTCAAGATTTTTGAATCCTGGTCACAGTAGAAGCTGTCTTCTAACAGTCTGCGATACGTTTGCGCAACCTTTTTCATAAACGTGTATTTTAACTTCAGCTTATTCTATACTCAGTCACAACCTTTTAGTTACAAAGCATCAATCGAAAATCTTAATATATATTGCGATCCTTTGGATGCTGGTATATGAATATTTTGTTGGAAGCAGATTATATGCGCTTGAAGTAGACTGCGTATTTGTCAAAGTACATAATGAGCCCACTCTCCTTTTTGGCACTTCATACAACAATTGTTGTATTTTAACATCCAACACCTTGCTTTTTCCATAACGAGGAACCTACAATATGGCAGTCCTGCACACCGCATATTTTAATTGATGAAACTTGGCAGCTCGACTACATTTTTTTTTAGATTATTATCGGTATGATTAAAGTTTGTTTTTACAAAAAAAAAATACTGAAGTGTTTCTATGATATCTGAATTGAGTTAGGTATAGTCAAAGCATCTTTGAAAAATCGTAACTACTCTTATCTAATCTTATACATACGCAGCCAGTACGGAATCACCCTGGAAAGCAATCGTGTTACTTTTCTTGTCAATATTGATGCTTGCAGCATATCATAGATATGACACATGCATCAAAGCGGCCAGGTCTACTGCGTTGTATTTAGGGGTCGCAGTACCGACCACTTTTTATGAGTACCGGTATTTCGGTACTGAGGCTCACAGTACCGGTAAAATACCGGTACTGGAAAATTTTTACATAAATGAAGAGCAATCTATTTGTACAATAAAATCAACCATTTACCAGACATTTCAATTGAAAAGGCCACATCAACATTGCGTAAACAAACACGTTTCTGTCGACTTAGGGCCTTCTGGGATCCACCCACGCATCTCACCCCCATTAACAGAAAGCTTGATATTTGCGCTTTCTGTTAGTAGTGGTGAGGTTTGTGGGTGGAGTTCAAAAGGCCTCAAGTCGATAGAAACATGTTTGTTTACAAAATGTTGTTGCGGCCTTTTCAATTGTTGGTCTGGGTTTGTGCATTCAGGTTTTCAGGGATGTCATTAAAAACTAACCATGAAATTCTAAATTGAACCAAGAGTATAGATAGAAAAAAATGTAGAAAGAAATGAGTTGTAAATAACTGTTTTTAGAGCTAATGTTAAGCTTCTTACAAGCTTCTTATCAGTTGCCAGTCTGAAATAAAACAAGAACAACCTTACATATAGCAATATTAAATAGATAGCTGTTTGGTGAATACAGAAGCTTAAACTGATTTTTCCTTGAATCCTTCTAAAAACTGAAGAACAAGAAACCCTAAACTAACAAGTTTTATTTAAAGCTAGTAAATCCATTTCCAACATTTAACGTTCAATAAACCAATCATTGATATGATATCCTGTACTTGCAGAAAAGTGTCATATATGAAACTTTTGTTTGTCATTCGGTTATCAATATTTTCATTTATTTCCATTGCATATTGGCTATACTAATGACCGAATTTCAACACTTCAGGAGAGATTTCCCAGTACCGAAAGTACCGGTACCAAGGCTCAGTCATTACCGGTATTTCGGTACTAAAAATAGGTCGGTAGTACCGGGATTTTCGGTACCGGTACTACCGGTACTACATCCCTAGTTGTATTTACGCGCAAAGATGATTCTTCGAAATACTTGGAGTACAGAATATTTTCTTTCGGCAAGGTACTTCTCGAATTTACAGGGGAGGAAGGATGCGTGGACATTTTGTACCAAACGATCCAGATAACATGTTGATAATATGTTTTAAATATATGAAAATGTGGATAAAAGAGCTGTGAATAAATGTGTAATATTGGAAAGATCTCCCCAATTGTTGGGTTGTTTTTATAGATCTAATGTCGAACCTCCTATTCTGTATGATCAGTGTTATTCGCATGCGGTCTTCGCAGATTTTTTCTGCTTTGCCTTATTCTTCAAGGGTGAAGCTACCCATTTCGCACACTTTCTTCCTAATGTCTCGTTTGTTTAATTTATATTTTTAAATTTATATTTAATAAACCACCCATTGACGACCACCATTTTCAAGAACAGCAATCAATCCAAAACACCTTTGCCTTTTTCGAAATATTCACGACAAAACGAAAGGCGAGGCACAGCTCTTTCAAAGCGGGGGATCTCACCCGTAAAGTGAAAAAAGAAAACCTTGTGGTCACTTATTACCGTCAAATGGTATCTTTACGGGTTAGACAATATGCACATCTTCTCACCGGAATCTGCGACGGATGACGATAATTTTGGAACTTGTCGGAACAAACTTGCGAGTTATTTATTTGGACATTTTTCTAAATGTGCGAAACCAAACTTTACTTGCTACGTAGCAACCCCGGCTCAAACATGTACGTGTTAAAATAGCAAAACTCACTGAATCACTATACATTTCTTCAAATATTAGTTTCGAAATGATCGGCCGAATCAAAAACTAAAACTACATTTTCATTATGCATGATCCTAAAATTGGCGAAGAAGGAAAAACTTTATTCATAACATACTTAAGCAAAGCTTGTCAATTTAAACCTATTATTTTTCTGCGTTTGTATTGTCACTCTATCACAATTGTATGTCAGACAATTTGTTGAGTTATTCGTGTAACGATCTATGTTTTGGTTGAAAATTTCAAAGCAAGTAAAAATAAAAATTTTAAATATCTGATGCAAACTAAAATAAACTCCTACCTATACAAAACAAGAAAATCATTCTCTAGAAACTATATACATACCAGGCAACAAATCCATACTCATGTTCTTTCGTCTCCTCTTTACGCTACCCAGAGAGCTAAACGCGAGAGAGCGCACGAGCCTACGGATAGAGACCGTACTTTGCGTGTCTCTATATTCTAAGCCCCGCTACGAACCGTACGTAAACTTTTCGCTTTCGAGCCCTACTTAGCAGCGACCGGTGCGGTTCGCTTCTTTGTTCGGGGCTCTACTTAACGTTAAAACGCTTGATTGAGCCCATGAGTGGGCTTGGCCTAAGGACGCTATACTGGACGCTCTCCTTTTCGACTCACCGTATTGCAGCCCAATCCCATTGAAACGCCTACTAATCCTGTCGGCACGCCCTTAACCGTTATGTGTCCGACAAATTTTTTGCTTTTATCTACACCGTGCTTTTCAAATGGGCGCTGGGTACCCGGGTACCCTGTCGGCCACATAAGGGTTTAAATAATCCTGAAATCCCCTGAAACACCTTGGAACACCTTGGGATCCCTTTTTTTGGGCTCTCTGGGAACTTCCTGAAAACTCCCTTGGCCCCATCTCAAATGCCCATAAGCAAGACCTGTTCTCGCGAGCTAAGTTTCTCCGTTAAAACCCTGACGATTTATGTACAAAATTCCTCTATTTTGCCTTTAATAGTTAATGCAAAAGTAGCCTTCTCAAAAGTAGCAAGAAATCTCATTGTAATTTTGCATACAAACTTTAGTGGCACAAATCTGACGAATGAAGCATCGATCCAAACCGCACTTGTTTATCCTGGCTTTGCTCACTTGTATGAAGAGGCAGCTTCAAGATTGGTGCTCTTGAAAACGTGGGGACCAAGTCGGCCATTTTGGCAGCCATGTTTGCATTTTTTGAAGTTTCTCCTTAAACCGATGATGCAAACTGTCTGTTTTGGCCTTGAAGAATGTTTATGCAAAATTTTACCCAAATCATAAAATACAAAAATGAAATTTGAGAAATAAATCTTCATTTTTAGTAGAGTCACTTTGCGTATGAATTAATGCAAAATTTTTAGTCAGGTTATAAGGAATTCAGGTATTTTGGACAGACCGTTACGCGTATATATTTTGGACATTTGCGGAAAAATCAAATGGAGTCTAAAATATACACGCTTAACGGTTTGTCCAAATTACCTAAAACACCCTATGCCCTTCCATATCTTATGAACACCGGGTAATATGGGCCTCAATTATATAGATAAACAGAAAGATATGGTGCAAACAATTATTTTCTATGTTTACTGTTTGCCCATTTGTTATACACAAATCTCGAGCACGCCCTTGCCATAATTCCATGTTGCATGAGCAAATTTAATTACGTCCAGCTATCAACTTTATATTTATGTATCGTTGTCCGTCTGCCAAGATTGCCGGGGCAAGCAATTTCCAGGGGTTGTTTTCAATCATATGTAATGGGTTTATACCCGTGCAAGGATTAAATGCAAAATGATTATAAAACGGAAGAATTTTGACTGGAATATTCCACATGATATTGAATAAATTAAAGTTTATTTTAATCGAAAAAAAAATGTGTTTAGCATTGTCGAATTCAGCACAGTATTTGTACATTATCGATTGCGATAGAAATGGAGACGCTTTATGCTCCACCAGCCCCACTCGTCAGCCACCACCGTGGTGCACTCTGTCGTGAATCCAAAACATTTCGAAATGGGTCAAAAACCTCATTCATAAAATGAAATCGAAAAAAAATCCCACTTATTTCGCAGCAACCGGCACCAACTGACTGATTGTTCTCTCCCGCACATGACTTTGCTTTTGTGAATCCATTCGGGAAGCTTCTCGCACTTTATAAACTTGATAAACGAACTTTTCAAACCATTGGCTGTTCAAGAATGAATCCACCACGTGCCTACTAGATACCTATTTATAGCAAGTCTGCAACTGTTTGGTTGAAACACGGGTGCGGTGGCACGGGTCAATGTTGTTTCTAGAGGAATTCTGTTCTTTGGCGAAACTTCAGCGCGTGGCTCCGGTGGTTTGTTGTCGTTGGTGACGACAGGATTGCATGTCGGGACAAAAAAAGCTGACTAGGTTCGCGGGATTGCACCTGCATACCTAGCAATATTGTTGTTGTTTTTTTTTTGTTCAGTTCAAATGTGCATTGATTTACTAGTTTCTAAGGGGTAAAAGGCTTAGCGAATTTAACTTCGCCGTGTAATGAATCAAAACTATTTTTTCTTATTATAGTAACTTTCAGCCCAATGCTGGTTCGTCTCCGGAACCAAAACTTAGTATTTAATAACATTTCCTCTCAAATAACTGAGGTGCTGTCCACGAAGTGTTAAGGTCTGAGGTCAAGCTCGTTTGTTGAAAATTTGAAATTACCACGTGCTGCCGTTGAAAAAGCACGTTTTAGCTCTCTCGGAGAGGCAGTTTGTCCCACTCGTTCGGAATTGGCAGTGTGGCCAGGATTTTTTTGAAATGAGTTTATGGTTCAGTATAGCCAAAGTTGTACAAGATGGTTTTGTATCAACATTGTGGTTTTCATTTTGTCCTCAGTGACCAAGTTATAACATGAATATGGTAGAAGATTTGCACCGAGAAAGAAAATAATGTAAACAAATATATGTAATAATGAAGGCTATGGGTATCTTAGCATGCATATATAAAAAAAAAGTCCAAAAGACGGGAGTTACGAAGAAGTAGAGCATGGCGAATTATATATAACAAGCAGAGTTACTTCTAGTTATGCTTGACATTGGAGAAGATTTCCACTATTGTTTCATCGAACATTTCATTGTGTTTACATTTAATTGATTTTATTGATTTATCTTTATTTGAGAGACTTTCAGCCCTTGGCTGGTTCGTCTCTCTATTTACATTTATATTAAAACTAAATACTATCACAGCATGGAATCATAAATGATTAGACTTATCAAACCTCTTGTATCTAAAGGTAGGATCTCATAATCATTATTGGCAACCACAAAAACGGTGATCCACACCGACCTCAATTTTCTCATTTTACTCGAAACCAAAAAAAACAGAAAAGAAAAAAAAACTCTCCTGGCTGAAGGCTGTGGATGGATGCCCGCAGATGGGAGAACAATAGAGCACGGTATCAACAAACGCCATCCTGGCAGGGCAGGTGCGTTTGGTAGCTGCGAAATAGTTGCTATGAAAATGATTTCGTGCATTTCGAGCAAGTTGCTCGAATACTCAATCAATGATTTTATGTAGCAGCAAATGCAGTGATTTGCATTCATTGCATTGCATTTATTGCAATTCAAGGTTTGCATGGAAAACTAAGAGAAAATAAACTAAATCTTCTCAAAACTTAAACAAAACAGAAACATTTTATAGATTCAAATTTATTTAACATATTTCATTCAAACATACAGAGAAAATAAAAACTGCTCGTAGCTCTAGTCGGCTGTAAGCGTCGACTCTTAGGAGAGCTACGAATTTCATGGGAATCTTATATGGTATATCCGATGATTTTGGGTGGATCGGTGAATATTTTTTTATCATCCGGAAATTCATCTAGGAGCTTCAATGGATTTCCTTCGAGGATTTTTCTGCGAATTTCTCTAGGAGTACCTCCAGAAATTTCTCTAGGAGGTCCTCCACGAATTCCTCAAGGTGTCCTTCAAGGCAGTCTTTCAAGGCAGTCTTCAGGAGATTTCTTGAGAAGTTCCTCCCGGAAATCTTCAAGGTGTTTCTCCAAAAAATCCTCTAGGAGTACCTTTACGAGTTCTTCTGGAAATTCCTTGGGAAGTGCCTCCAGGAATACCTTTAGCAGCCCAATCAAGAAATTCCAGAAAATTTCTAGAAGTTCAAAAGATTTTTTTTTCTACGAGTTTCTCCAGGATTTTCTTGGGGAGTTCCTCCGAGAATTCTTCCCAAAGTTCCTCGCAAAACTCCTGTAGAAAATTCTCAAGGAATCCCTCCAGGAGATTGTGTAGGAGTTTCTTCTAGAAATTCTTCTAGAAGTAGGATTTTTTCTATAAGTTCCTCCGGGAATTCCTCGAGGACTGCCAAAGGAAACTCTTTGGAGTTTCTCTTGGAATTTCACTAGAAGTTCCTTCGTGAAATCCATTTGGAGTGCCTCCAGGAATTCTTCTTGAGTTCTTCCGGGAATTCCACTAGTAATTCTTCCGGAAATTCCTCTAGATGTTCTTCCAGAAATTGCTTTTCGAGTGCCTATAGGCATATATGAGTTTTTTTTTGTGGGAGTTCCTCAAAGTATTCCTCGGGAAATAAAATGATAAATGTGTGCATACGTCTTTTGCTATATTTTCATTTTATTTCACTGCTACTTGCACTTGTGATATGAACCATTTTTATACTATAAACAAAAGCGTTTTCAGTATGTGACATAATTTCAATTAGTTGGTAATGTATCCTACCACCACAAGACATTTTTGGTAACCCTGAATCCTTACGCTACCCGCTATGCTCTTGCTCTTTATCTGGATGAGAGAAAATGGGAGATAGGCTCCTCTCAAATTTGGGTAAATTTGAATGATTTTACCAAAATTGTATTTTCTAAAAAAGCACGGTTTACAAAGTTTTATGCTGTAACATGTACTTTTTTTACGTTTACAGCATCTATAAACTTATAATAGTATTTGCACATGGGCTTTTGAGGTTACATGACTTCCCAAGTAACACACTTGTCACAGAAAAGTCGCGGCGGCGCAGGTTTTTGTTGCGCAAAAGTTATTGTGACTTACTTCTAGCAAGTAAGTGCTTATTTGTTAGAAGTAAGTCACAGTGACTTCTGCGTAACAAAAACCTGCGCCGCCGTGACTCTTCTGTGACAAGTGTGTTACTTGGGTTATTTGTGTATCAAATTTGCAAGTAAAGTGCACAACCATCTACTTTTTGTCTGTAGATTTGATCGCTCTTGACCACGGTAAATTTGGGATATCCTAAAATCATGAAATTTTTACAGAAGACTCTGTGATACCTGAAGAATAATTGCACATGAAGAAATTGCGATATTCGACAAATTACGCAGAATATACTAAAAACCCATGAAATCCTCTCTCTCGTGAGAAGCGTGACCTCAGACCTTAAGGGTGTTGATGTGTGTGGGTGCATGCAGATGGGCTCTGTAAATACAGAAACATGTTTGTTGTTACAGGGGTGTTTTTCTTACAGGGCATATAAGAGAATAACACTCGACCGACCCAGTACTCATTTAAAAGCGCTTGCCAAGGGGCTGACAAGGTGACAAAAATGACAATGAAAAATCAAATTGCACCTTATTTTTCGCTTCATATCTCGAAAATCCATGTTGCAACATGTACAAAATTTCACATTTCTATGAAGGGAAAGTATACATCTTTCATTTGAAGTTGAAAATGTTTTGGCAGCCATCTTGGATTTGGCCGCCATTTTGAATTCTATCATTAAATCGCGATTTTCGCTGTGTTCGCAACCACCGATTTTAATTCTGAGGCTAAGAGTCTAAACTTTTCAAAACATTCAATTATTTAGGTGAAGATTGACCGTAACAATGAAATATCGATGAAAATGTGAACGAACCTCCCATTTTCCCATACATTCTCACGCGCGCATCTGATCGTGCGTTAACGGAATCGACGAAATCTCGTGCATGCGAGATGCGATTGAAACAAAATGTATGGGAGAATGGGAGTTCCGCCAGGGAGAATGACACTTCCTTTGCTAACCGGAAAAATCCGCATTTATCCGTTGCTAACCATCGTTAACCGCGTCTAACTGCTGCTTAGTTAGCAGCGGTAAGTGACGGTTAGGAATAAATGAATGCGGATTTTCCGGTATGAAAAGGATACCCAAGTAACCACAAGCATTATATCATAACATTAATTCAATCGTATTATAGTTTAGCTAATGCTACATAACTTTTATTTTACATCTGTCAAGTAATGAAGCGTTTAATCTACATTATGAAAGCATTGAAGCATTACGAGATTTTGACAGTTCTGTATAGTTCTATAGAGCCGTTGTTAAATGCTCCATGGCATTACCATGTTAAAAGCTTTATAGCAATCAATAATGCAAGCATTTATTGCTTTATATATGCCTGTACTAAAGCTTCCATCGTTGTAAACAGAAAATATCCCTCAGTTCGAAAAAAAAAACTGTAAAACACTTTTAGAAACAGAACCATTCAAAACAAAAGAAAAGCAAACCAAAATTTTCATAGATTGCTGTGGAGCATTTAGATTATCATGCTCAGATGTTGCTGTTTGAAAATTTCTATTATTTATGATTTTTTGGGTTTTTGGTTGGGACATGAAAACAATCAGATGCTGAGGGAACAAAAATAAATTGGGGTATTGGTTTCCATATTTAACATAACGTCCCGAATTCATAAAAGGAAGGATTAAAGCGCTGTTTGTATTGTTTCTTATTTATTGTATTCTAGGTAGAAGTGAGCACGTATGAAAACAAAAAAAAAACAGATTCAGCACAGACGAATTTATATTCGAGAGTAACATAACTGATGGCATTCAGACCCCAGCACATTTTTTAGAGTTGCTGAAAACACAACTCAATAAGGCACGAGCTAAGTATACGTTACTTTATGTTGCACATTTTTCCAGGTGCAAAATACATGGTATCGTAGCACACAACGTTAGCGCGTCCGAGCTTCATCGTGGTCCAGTTTCAGCAGTCTAGGTTCAATTCCCGAAATGCAATAAAAAAACATCTAAGTGAGAGTATCGGAAGATAAAAATAGATAGAAAAATGAAAAACATACTTTTTTTCTTTTTTGACATGATGCATTAAGTATGCGTTCCACACGATTTGATTGCATTAGCTATAAGGTAAAAGCATTTTATATGCTTTAGCAATCACCACAGTAAAGCTTGCTTTAAATTAACAATAGTAGCGCCACTTTCGACTTTAAACCTACTTTAATGGTGCCTATATGACAAAACAACTTTATATCGCATGTCATATAATACACTATAAAGCAAAATTAATGCTCTATATACAGCGTCATGGTTACTTGGGTATGTCATTCCTCTCGAGTTCCGCTAACGGTTTCATCGATATCTCATTATTGCGGGCAATGCACGCCCAAATATTTGGATGTTTTGAAAAGCTCAGACTCTCAGCTTCCTAATGATGAGTTCAGAATTAAAATCGGTGATTGCGAACACAGCGAAAATCGCGATTTCATGATAAATTCAAAAAGCTCGACCAAATCCAAGCTGGTTACCAAAAAAAAATCCTTTGAACTGCAACAAGCCCATAAACTGCAAACAGTCCTTAAAACAGTTAACCCTTCAGAACGCACGCCATCAAGCAGCTGAAACTGCTTGCGCTGTATACGACGAGCGAGATTTTTTGGTAGTGTTGTACTTTTTACAACAGCGCGCGTGCTGAAGGGTCAACAAGGCTTCACAAAAATACACACATTTCACAAAAATTCGAAAAAAAATAGTCAGAAGCATTTGACCATCCTTTGGTACTTGGCAAATTTCTAGGCTGAAAGCTTTCTACAGAAAAATAATAAAACAACGAAGAGTTAGGTTTCTAAAAAAATTTAGTTTACATGATATTCGGGTCGGAATTTCGGATCAACAAACCGTTTTTGAAAAGCAGCCGTTTTACGTTATGGCAGATAAAACTGTAAGTAATAATTTTAATGGTTTGTCAATAATCGTACAGCTTGGTATTACCCAAGGAACAATTCAAAGTCATAAATAAGCATGCATGTGGAACTATTGCTGGTTAATAACATTCGCAGCTGAACAAAACCAAATGCTGAATAAAAAGCTGAAATGATGCTGTTTACATTGTAAATAAGCCAAAATGCAACATATGGCACGTATGTGAACAGCAATTTAATTATAAGTTTAACAAGCATCAGCCATTTTTGTTTGTTCGTTTTGCCCTTACTAGCTTTGATATAAGCTGAAGAAGAACTTTTTTCTACGCGTTAAAAAGCTTATGTTCCACAGTTTCCGAAAGCTGATTATTATGGTCTACATAATTTGAACAAATGCTTTTGTTGTTTAATACTTCAGCTATTTTGGGAACACTCAATAATGGTAAGTCAATGTCTATATTCTAGCACTGAAAAATAAAAATGAACATATTTGATGTTTAACATGTGATAATTTAAGCCTAATAAGCGGGTATCAATAAACTGCACGCCCAATGGTCATTAAACAAAATGACTATAACAGTAACAAAATTAGCTTAAATTCGATGAACCACCAGACCACACTGATCCAGAGCCATGTAGTTTCACATACTAGATGAAATAAGTACATATATTTGATGATATTGTAGAGAAAATTAAAAATTTTGTTTTATCAGATACGAAATTTAGCTACCTGTGTACTTTTCTGCGGTTTGAAAATTTTGATTGTATTCAGCTTCAGGCGCCGCCCTGTAAAGGTTAGTGACCAAAATGGGAAAATTTTCAATTAACTTTTAAGAAAACTAGCCTATTAGAGATCATGGAACGTTGAAACATAGATTGGTTAACGTCAAATAGACGAAAACGAGGTTTGAAGTTGAAAAACACTTTCGCATTTTTTCCTGCCACATACTGTAATATGTTTATTGCCGATTGCAATACCGTTCCTGCAACGCCTTCCTTCAAACGATAAACATGTTCATTTGGCTCACACTTTGACAGTTCCCTCTGCTCGATTGGCTCACAATGGCTGCCTCCGCACATCTCTAGGTTTACTAAGAAAAAATAGTTAAGTGTTTATGCAAAACTAGATGATTCACGAAATCCAGTCCATGAACAAAATCTCATTCAAGTTGAAAAGTGTTCGAGTCAAAAAAGGCATTTCTCGTGTTTTGGGCTGGAAACACTATATTCTATATCTAATAACCATGCGTCTCCATTCAACTATTATTGTAACTGATCGATCATGCATCAGTCTCTATTTCTAGAGATTTTCCTGGAAGAATTTCTGAAGGAATCCCTAGAGGATTTGCTGGAAGAATCCTTAGAGGAACTTCTGAAGGATTCCCTGGAGGAATCTTCAAAGGATTCCCTGGAAGAATCCCTGGAGAAATTCGAGGAGAAAACCCTGAAGAAATGCCTGGAGGAATCCCTGAAAAAATCCTGAGGGTAGGGTAAGGGAGGTATTTTGGACCCCTTTAGGAAGTGGATGGACAATTCAGCGAAAAAAGAGGGCTCCCACTTCAAAATATGGATAATTTCAGTAGGCTTTACGTAGAGCAACATGTTTTCTGTCAAAAAAGGCCTAACAGAACTCAAAATTGTTGTAGTAAATACAAGAAATATCAAAACTCCTGAAGGATCTCGGGCTTCTATTTTGGACCTCCTGGCTTTATTTTGGACCATCTAGTGCACATATTTTGGCCCACCAAATTAAACTTCAATTGATTGATGAAATGAAAGCCACCTCAGCAAAAATTTAAACATAATTAAAACTATGTGAAGTTTACATCTTTTCTTTTCATTTTTTTAAGCAGGGAACGTTTAAAAATTACGTAACGGTAAAAAGGATGAAATTTTGTTGTAATTGTCAGTTTTTACGCATTATAGTATGATGTTTCGTTAAAAAATGTTACGCAAAACGTGTTTTTATTAACAATTGCATGACGTTAGTCACCATGTATAAATTACGTAACGCTTCATAGGAAGTGTGAAAGTCTAGTGATTTTGCAAAATATAAAGGTATTCCGAGTGGAAAGGCCATCAAAAATTAAGTAATTTGAATGATACTTAATTTGTTAAACATGCATTAGATAACACATTGTCTCAGTCATCAACTAATTGCAGAGAAGGACAAGTTTTATAAACTGGATGACTGAACACATGAAAATTTCAACTTGTCGAAAAGTTGTTAGGACACAAATCGAATCGAAATTTTGAACTTAACGAAAAGTTGTTAGAACATATCGAACCCAAAACACCCTCATTGTAAAATAAACGTATAACAACCCAGATCATCCCTACTTATTGTGTTTATCTGTTTTCAGTGTACATTACATTGGCATGAATGTTTTCTCCCTTTAGAAGGAACTGGAGAGATATATCTGTCAGGTGGTCCAAAATATGTCCACATCTGATTATGTTGAACATATTTTGGCCATACATCAAACCACCATTTTAGTGAATATTATCGTTCCACCGAGGTTAAGAATAGTTTATTTTGAGTTCTTACAAGGCCCTAACTACATTCACATGAAAAAAATATTTATTTGTAAAAGTTAATACCTCTTCGAAGCCGACTACAAATTTGTCACTTTCTTTGTTTTTGGTGCTTTTCCGTGCGTTTCGTTGGAAGTGAAAACATTTTCTCTATTTTTGATACTGAACAGCATATTTAACAGACATCCAAAATAAAAGTCATCACATAGTTGAATACTTTTCGTGTTCCAATAAAAAATTCCCAAGATTTTGTAGAGATTATGTGATAAATATCATAAAACTCCATAGGTGGGCCAAAATACCTGCCCGGTCCAAAATACCTCCACTACCCTATTCCTGGAGAATTTCATGGGAGAATTTCTGAAAAAAAAACCCTAGTAGATTTAGGAAAAATTGCTGACATAATTTCTGAAGGATGTTCCCGATCAATTCCTAGAGAAATTTCTGGAGGAATTCCTGAAGATATTCTTGAGGTAATTCCTGGAGAATTTCCTGGAGGAGTTCCTGAAAAAATCCTGGAGGAATGCCTGGAGGAATGCCCGGAGGAATTTCTGGAAGTTTTCCTTTGAGAATTGCTGGAGGAATCCAAGATGGAATTCCAGGAGGAATCTTTGGAGGAATTGTTACAACAATTACTGGATGAATTTCTGAAACAAAAACTCCTGAGAAATTCCTGTAGGAATTTCTAGAAAAAAATCCTCGAAGAATTCCTGGGGAAATCCTTGAAGGAATTTCTGTAGGAGTCTCTTGGTTAATCCTTGGAGAATTTCGAGGAGAAATCTTTGGAAATCCCTGAAGAAATTCCTGGAGGAATTTTTAGCTGAATTTCTAGGGGAAACCCTGCAGCAATTACTGGAGGAAAATCTGGAAGAATTGTTGGAGAAATTCCTGAAAAAAATTTAGAACGTTTTCCTAGAGAAAATCCTGGAAGAACTTTTTAATGATTTCCTGGAGAAATTCCTGGATGAATTGCTGACATAATTTATAATGGAATTCCTTGATAAATTTCTGGTGAAATTCCTGGAGGTATCGCTGAAGATATTCCGAGAGGAATTCCTCGAGGAGACCCTGGAGGAATTCCTGGATGAAATCCTGGTGGAATGCCTGCATAAATTCCTGGAGGTATCCCAGGATGAATTCCTGAAGCAAACCCAGAAGATACTCCTGGATGAGTCCCTGAAGCAATTTCTGGAGGAATATCTGGTGGAATCGCTGAAAGAAAATATGGAAAAAATCTCTGCAAGAATCCAAGGAGGAATCCCTGGTAAAATGTCTGGAAAATTTCCTGGAAGAATGCCTAGGAGAATTCTTGGTGGAATTCTTGGAGTATTCCCTGAAGTATGTAATTCCTGGAGAAATCTTTGTAGAAATTCCTGTAGGAGTCTCTGCAAATTTCACTTGAAGATTTCCTGGATGAATTTCTGTAAGCAATTACTGGAGGAATCTCTGGAAGAATGCCGGGAAGAAGTCCTGAAGGAATGGCGGAATTTCTGGAGGAATCTCTAGATGAATTCTTGGAGAAATATTAAGAGAAATCCCAGTAGGAACTCCCAGAGGAATCTCTGGAAAAATTGCTAGAGGAATTCCTGAAGAAATTTGTGGATGAATCTTTTCAGGAATTCGTAGAATAATACCAGGAATAATTTCTGAAAAAACCGCAGATGGACTTCTTGGAGAAATTCTAGAGGAATCCTTACAAGAGTTCCTGGAGAATCTCCAGAAGGAATCCCGGAATCAATTTCAAGAGGAATTCCTAATGGAATCCAAAACAGTTCCTGAAGGAAGTACTGATTTAATTCCTAAAGTACTTCCTGAGATTTAATTCCTAAAGAATCCTAAGAAGAGTTCCTCGGAGAATCTTTGGAGGATTTTTTTAAATCAGTTGTTCCAGAAAGAATCATAAGAAATTCCCGAGTTAAACCCTGCCCAAGTAACATTTTAAGTTTTGTTCGGCTTTACAAGAGATCTTTATAACCAATATTATGAAACTTGCAATAAAACTGATTTATACATCAAAACCTCATGATAACTTCTTTAAGAGCATCTTCCGGCCAAGTGGACCACTCTCGGAGAGGTTTTGCAAACCGCATTAAGAGTAGCAATAAAACCGTTTTAAAACCTAGTAGAAAAATTTCCCATTCTCGATTGTTGTTTTTTTTTCAACAAAAACTATGACAGCTCAAGATGCAGAGAAGCTTTTTCGATGGCACGCAAAGTTCAGGACGATATATTATTCGTAAGTAGAAGTGGTCATTTCAAAGTAATATTTTAGTTGTTTTCGTGTTGGTGTGTTTATGCGCATTCAATTTTACCGTGAATATTAAGGTTGCAGAATCATAAAATGAATGCGCTTCAAAAATAATGAATATTATCATCTTGGAATGAAATGAATCAATTTGTTTATTTAGTAAAACTGATTGTGCGATATTTGCCAGAAAACCGTTCGCCAGAAAACCATTCGCCAGGATGTACCATTTGCCAGAATACTATTTGCCCGAAAGTACCATTTGCCAGAATGTACCAATCCCCAGAATTTAATATTAAATATTAAATTCTGGGGATTGTACATTCTGGCAAATGGTACTTTCGGCGCAGTATCATAACGTCCGAGGCCATAATGTCCCAGGGCTTTATGGCGCATTTTTCCGGGGCATAACGTCCAAACATGCAGATATGTCACGAAGTCCAAGGAAAGAAGGCACATAGGATATTGTGACGCATCCAAACTTTTGGACGTTATTTCACAAAAAAACGCGACTTAACGACCGGGACAATATGGCCTCGGACGTTGTGATCCGGCCCCGGTACTTTCGGGCAAATAGAAATTTTCTCCATTTTCTAAGAATGAATTTCAGTCCATTAACATAAAAAATGTCGTCAGTTTCAATCTTTTACAATAATTTGATATGTTCACTGCTAGGATGATCTCTTGGTTTGTTTCGATAAAGGACGACTAGGGCTAGAACAACAAAAACAACTGGAAATGATTCACCGATAGTTATTAAGCAAAGAGAAAATCGATGAAGAGAAATCGATCATTACAGATACGCCTGTATAATACTAAGCGCGAGACTTCGATGTAACTAGGCTATGAGCCATTTTACGAGACGTTTTGGATCAGCTGATCACTCATTTCATGAATGAAAATTTGATAGGAGGTCGCGTCCAAGCCCGTGAGTGTGAATATCAATATCAACACTGTTGTCGTTCCGTAGAACAGACTATAAGTGCATAGGTCTACAAACATCTGGTATGGTGAAAATACAGCTGACCGAAGTAGGGTCTGGGACCATTTGGGCAGGAGCGCCTATTTTGGGCACTTGCTGCTATAACTCAGTCAATTTCAAACCGATTGACTTGAATTTTGAAACATGGCTAGCTACTGTGCCTAGCTGATCGTCTCTCAAAAATCAAGCCAATCGGTTCAAAATTGACTGAGTTATAGCAGCAAGTGCCCAAAATAGGTGCTCCTGCCCAAATGGTTCCAGACCCTACATTAGGCCGATTGGTCAATGGATAGAATAATGATCACGAATCGCTATTCAGTGATTATGGAACAGGAATCGGGACGGTTTCTTAAATTTGTTCGGTTTTCCAATAACTATTTAGCTGATACTTCTACAATATTATTATTTCAGTATTGTTTTACCACAATCAACAATTAATGTCAAAATCTAGTCTTACTAACTAAGAAGAACAGCCTATGTTTAAAAGAAAGCAAAATTCACTAGTTGAACATCAACGGTTTCGAAGCAAAAAACTATTTTTCTACAATTAAACTATTCTCTCCCCAAGTAACCATGGCCTTTTTGCGTGCAGATATACGATGTATTTAGAGCAATCATTACTTTACAAGCAACCTTAAGGTTGATTTGAAGTGGATATGGTCAATTATAGAATCAAATTAATATAACACTGTTATAATCTTAGTTCAGTCGCATAATTGCCATTTCCACTTTAAATCAACCTTAAATGTTCATGTAAAGTAATGATTGTTCTAAATACACCGTATATCTGCATGCAATAAGGCTTCAGCACCGTGGTTACTTCGCTAGTTCAAATAGTGAATTTTTCCTTCTTCTAAACACAGGCTGTTCTTTCTAGTTTCATTGTAAGACTAGTTTTTGGCATAAATGGTTGATTATGTTAGAACCATAAAGCAATATTGGTATTGCGGGACTAATAGTTTAATTATTGAAAAAAAAAATAACAGATCTTAAACCCGTTTATTGTTCCTATATTTAAAAGAAGGAAAGATTTATGGTAAAAATACAGTAGCTCCAACTTCAACAGTTATTTTAACAGCATAAAAGGAGAAAACGAAAAAAAAAAATATGGCCATTCGGCACTTTTTGACCAAATGACATTCGACCCAATGGCCTTCAGTCGAATGCCCTAACACCATTGATATTAAGATTCTACAACAGTAACCGAAGCGCCATTAGCCATAATACCAAAGCCCAAATATGTTAAGCTCACATGTTACAATTACCGTGATAAGGGAATATATTGGTTGGAAATGGCGCAAATAAACTAAGAAGTTCATCCAGAAAGAACAGCAGATGATTAAAAGAAGGAAAAAACTCTGCTGGAATTATTAGAATTAATTTCCTCAAGAATAAGCTTTTTATAGCATTTGATCAAGTGATATTCGGGCAGTGACAGTCAGGCTAATGGTATAGGTAAAACCGTCACTTGAGTTATTATTTCTGTGTATTTTACTCGTTGCTTCCAATAGGTTTTTGTTTATGGTATTCGGTTGATTTAAGTCTGTGATCAACAATTCCGGGTAATTTTGCTGTTTGGCACAAACATGATCTCTTTAATGTTATTGTTATTGTCAAAAATAAGCTTAAAAAATTACTTTCAATTGAAAGCAGGGAATCTTTGAAAAATATAAGTAAAACCAAAAATTTCATATCAGTAAAAGCTGGGAAGAACATTCTATGTGTTGAAGAAAGGAAAATCTTTAATGAGTACTGCTCAAATTCCGCCAAAATAAAATTTGATCAATTGGATCCACATCATGATCAACTTGTCCACAAGACAAATTTGTAGAAATGTTCTAATTGAAAAAATAAGCTGTTGTGCGCAATGAAATATTTGAATAACATCGATGATTTAATGTATTGTGAAGTTTGAAAGGTTTAAGTTCACATCATTTTTTTGTTTCACAGTGATTTGCCCTTCTTCAAACTATAGGCTTTTCTTTAAAAGTTACTCTAAAATCATTTCTTGTTTGCTCTTACATCAGTTCCGGTAATTTATTTAACTTTCGCATATAATAAATTAAAAAAAAAAAAAAATTTACATTTTTACAATCGTTATTGTGGGCTAATCGATCCCAAACAAATAAAAAACACGATTTATTTTTCAATAAGAATTTTTTAAATTATCATTAGATTGGGAACACTTCTGGATTGAGAACTATGGAAAATTTCTGGGAAATGGTACTTTCTGGGGTATGGTACATTCTGGCAAATGGTTTTCTGGGAAATGGTTCTTTCTGGCAAACGGTTTTCTGGGAAATGGTATTTTCTGGCAAATGTCTTTCTGGCCAATGGCATTCTGGCGAATGGTTTTCTGGCAAATATCGCACAATCAGTAAAACTATCTCGAATCACAACAAAACTCAGCAGAGAGAGTTTATTTATGTGAGCATGTTATGGAAATGGTGGCAAACTATCAATTTATTGCTTATTTAAGCAAAATTAGCTATTTTCCATTCACGTTAGCTAATTCTTCAATATGGCGACAACCATAATCAGCGAAAATAAAACGAAAGCAAGTTTACTTTTATGATGACCGCAATAAACCTAGAAATGTCGTAGTTCTGCTTTTCCACCAACAGATGTCGTTACTAATCGAACGGATCGCCATCTGTTGAGAGTTTTAACAGTTTTATTGTGGTAATAATGATTGCCAGAAGGTTTACAAATTGGAAAGTTTTGTTTACTCTTAAAATCTGTCTTTATGGATATTTTCAAGTATACTATAAAACATTTTATCAATGGTTTTCATAAAAGCAGTCACTGCGAGTTTTAATTATTGCTGTAATAAAACCCTGATAAAAATCAAACAAAACCAATCAGCAATGAAATTGTTATTGCTTTTTTTCACTGAAAATTTTCCTTGCTTCGCTGAACAACATGACGTTTTCTTCCAGCGAAGGCTTACGCGATACAGAAAATCGCTGAATTTCACACTAATACTGCAGAAAATCTGTCAACAATAACTCAATACACATGCATTTTCAGCGAAAAGATTTATTTGCGTGACAACAATCCAATCCCATGAGAAATATTTGGCGAAATTTCCTGTGGTTTTCTAGTAAAAAAGGTTTGATAATTGTGGATTAAAACCTTAATTATTAGGACAGTTTATTTTTTGAGATATTCTGGAACTCTGAGTTATTGATAATCTTTGAGTTGGCTCGATTAAAAAATATAAATTTGGCGGCCAAATGAAATGTTGATGAATATCGCACTTTCAAACGTTTTACAAAAATCCATTTCATGGCACCAGATATGATTCGTGTAACTGGCTTTTGATGTTTGATCCTTGAACTTAAAAAAAGCCGCTATCTTGTATTTTGAGCCGCTCTTTTGGATTTAAGTCCACAATCTTGGACATTCTTGTCGCCAGTTTTGGACCCTAGACGTCTTCCGCATACCAAATATACCCATACTGCATGGCATTAGAGCCTGAAACTCCATTAAACAATTGGGTTTTTAAATTAAGAATAATATATTGATTTTTTTATTTTATTCGAAAGAGCACCTTTTTTAAGCCAGTATGATTTTTTTCAGATTTTTAAAACTTTATTTTGATACCTAAATTCAATTACAAAAAGATTTTTTGAAATCACCTTTTGACAGCTGGGCAACTGCTTGACAGCTCCGCCCAGTACCCCAAGTAACACTGAAAACATCTTTGGAAATCAGAAATTCAAAAGATGTATTACAACAGTAATATAAGTGAATCAGAAAACATGTTCTGTTTTGATTTGGCTTTAATAGTGTTAGCCGATCAATTATCGATGACAAACAGAAAATAAAATCACTTGGGTATCTCAAGTTTAAAATACATATATGCTGAGAACATAAAACATTACTGGAGCATCATGCTAACCAATCACGAAAACAACATTGTTTACATCCTAAAACCAGCACTCTACATCGCGAATCGTATGATCAAAAATGAATATATTTCAGTCCTGGACTATTGAATATATCATGTTCAATTCAAACTACACAACATTAAACCCCATTGAAGCAACAGAAGTTTTATTTTCTAAATATAACATAATCACAATGTGTTAAGTAAATGTACATCACTGTAGGGAAAAAAACAGATCGCTGCGCAGCTGTAATGCCTCATAGTTTGGTCCGCAGTGGTTAGCAAGTTCCCCGATGAGCCAGATTTTGTCGAAGTGGAGTCACGTTGATTGTAACCTCTTTGCAGAGCGTAAAAGATGATGGCCGTAGAGAAAGAATGAATGCGTAAGAGTTGATGATAAATTTAGTGATATAACTCGTCGGATTGTTGAAGTTGACGGAGTAGATTCAACACGCCAAAATTTCTTTACGGTGGAATACTAGCTGGTCACAAATCTTCTCAGGCATCACCAAGCTCACATTATGGGCTGCTTGACTCCAGCTAATCATCATATAACGTTTAATCTTAACCCCTTGTGTCCAATACCGACTGTCTATTTCACAAAAAAAAAACTGAAAATGCACTCGGAATCTGCAACACAACGAAGTGTATAATTGCTAACTTACTGGAATGTTTACTTTTTTGACAGATGCTCATTTTAACATGATTTCTGCTTAACTAAGCTGTAGTTTAGTTATTTAAGCAGTTAAATTATGATCACAAAACATAATTACAGCTTTACAATACGTTTGTTGAAAATATGTTTTTTAAACGTATTATTATCGTAGGTATAGCTCCTTCCAAAAACTTGTTGTAAGGTTGTTCTACGGATGGATTATAAGTGTAATTTGAACTTCCTTCTAAAATGCAGCGCTGAGTCTGTTGACATGGAGTTTAGAACAATCATCCGGATTACACTGCCGTAATTCTGCAAAGTGACGTAAGCGACATTGATAGTTCTAGCCCATTTTTTGGTTATTATGCATAAAACTCTTGCTCATCCTCTAAGTTTATTTCCATAGATGATAGATTACGACTAGATCTTGCATTCTAATGAAGCAGGCATACCACAGTGTTATTTTTACACCAGATATTATATATAATACACCAAAAAATATCGACATTTTGAATGGCGCTTACGTCACTTTGCAGAATTACGACAGTACAGTATGTGGCAAAACTTTGTATACAAAATAAAAATAAGCGACAAGGTAATGTTTTTATTTCCGTCTATTTGTCTCAAATTCTGAAGTAAACTTTTTTTTCAGTTAAGAATGTTCTAATGCAACGTGCGTCAATAGTTAAAATAAATCTCAGGCTTAAAAAAATATAAATTCTCAATATCTATACTTGTTTACATTTTCTGTACGGCACTGTAGGAATCGTTTGATGTCTGCCATATTGTTTCTTCGAGTGGATTCAAGAAGTGGATGCAAAAACAATCCATTTTGGTTGAATTACGTTATGATTGCTAACTGAAATCAGCAGCGCGTAAAATATTATTGAGCAAAATTAGAAATTTCACCATGAATCTGGAAGCGCATGCAAAAAAGCGCTATTATTAGGGAGGATGATCCATTTTCCAAAGAATTTTCCGAAGGGGTACAATCGTTGACTCAATAATATTTCCATGTTGCATGTTTAAGTAGTCAACCAGGCCAAAATTGTGTTTATAAATAAAATGTTTTTTTTTTGTTTCTTTTTTGTTTTTGTTTTGCGTTATTAAATTTATGCTCCTTGTATAATTGAATATATTTTGTATTATAAATGCTTTTTATCAGTTATAAAACTTCCAAAAAGCTCTGTTCCAACCAATACAAATGGAATGTAATATAAAAGTATTCTGCAAGTTATATCACTGATAATGTATATTAATCGGACTGGAAAATGTAATTGCATTATATATGTTTTTTCCAAGTTATATTATCGAAAAATATTTTGATATAAAATAAACAGTTAAATGGTTTGTAGTTTGATCCCAATTTTTAGTACTATAAGTGTATTAGGATACATCTTGTATAACATATAAGATGTTTTATAAGCCGCCATTTTTTGCGCTGTTTTGACTTTATAAGTGTTCAAAACTGAGTAAATAATTCATGAAAAATACAGCACACTTGGTATGAAAGGTTAAATTTAAACTGTTATAAAACATGTTGTGTTACTTGGGACGAAATGCGACGAGGGGTGATTCGACAAATCGCTCCTATACAAACTTTAAATCGATTTTCAAATAGGTTCCCGGGCACCAAAGTTCATGAAAATTTGGATTTCGGCTCAGTTTGGCATGTAGATTATGAATATGGAATTATCTCAACACCACTAAAGAAGCCAATTGCCTTCTTGAACTTGGGGACATTATCTTTGATTTTAGACCTCCATCTTGGATATTCTGCCCGCCATTTTTGGACCCCGGACCGGACATCTGCTTCATATCACATATATAAATATTTCATTATTTTGGAGCCCTACATTTTGACTTATGACAAAAATTGTGAAAAAATCTTGAATTTTGTGACGCCATATTGGATATTCTGCTCGCCATTTTTTGATCCAGACTTCTTCCCCACACCAAATATACCCATATAGCATGGCTTTAGAGCCCAAAACACAATTAAAAAGCCGCCATCTTGAATTGGGAGCGGTCATCTTGGATTTTAGACCACCATCTTGGATATTCTGCCAGATTAGGACTCAAGACATCTTCCCTATACCAAACATACCCATACTGCATGGTTTTAGAGCCTAATACACCATTCAACAGCCGCCATTTTGGATTTAATACTGCCATCTTGGATAATTTGGTTGTAATTTTTTGACTCCGGATATCTTCCTCGCACCATGTATACTCATATAGCATGGTTTTAGAGCCTAAAACACCATACAGCAGCCGCTATCTTGAATTTAGAGCCGCCATCTTGGATTTTAGACTACCATCTTGGATATTTTGTTCGTCATTTATGGACTCCATACATCTGCCCCGTACCAAATATACCCATATTGTATGGTTGTAGAACCTAAAACACAATTGAACAGCCACCATCTTTAATTTGGAGCCGCCATCTTGACGTTTATACCGTTACCTTGGATATTTTGGTCGTATTTTTGGACTCCGGACATTTTCTCCATACCAAATATACCCATATTGCATGGTTTCAGAACCTATAATACCATTTTTGGACTCCATACATCTGCCCCATACCAAATATACCCATATTGCATGGTTTTAGAACCTAAAACACAATTGAACAGCCACCATCTTGAATTTGGAGCCGCCATCTTGGATTTTATACCGCCATCTTGTGCATTTTGTTCGTCATTTTTAGACGCCAGACATCTTCCCCATACCAAATATACCCATATTGCATGGATTTAACGCCTAAAACACCATTCAACAGCCGCCATCTTGAATTTGAAGCTGCCATCTTGAATATTAGGCTTTGAATTTTGGGCCGACATCGCGGAATTTGTGATCGCCAGTGTTGATTTCCACACAAATTTCCTTAACCATGCTTAAGGTTTCAAAAATCTGGTACGGGTATAAATCTTTGTTACAATTATAAGACAGAATAATTGTTAAATGTGTTATAAATTTTATATTCGTGCGTTCTTTGTGTTAAATGTTTCATTTTAAGTTGTAAATATTCCCAGAGTTTAAAACACATTTATAGGGTTCTGACAAAATATGAAATGCAATCCAATATTGATTGCCAACTTTCAGGAATAGAGTTAAGAAACTATAGAGGACGAATGTCGCTGCTGTTCCCTTTGTTCTCGTTCGGAAACATGTCGGGTATCTATCTGTCAAACTGCATATTATGCGTTGCAAGAAAAGCACAATTATGGCGACTATTTTTCAAGGCCTTCAATGATGCACAAAATTTAATCGCAGTACAAATGCCACGTGCAGTCGCAGCAGTCACCATATCACCCGGCCACGTGACAACCTTTTTTCAAGAATTATCAAAGAACGCTATGATGGAAAATTTGAAAACAGGTCTGTTTTCTTAGGCGACTGTCTCGCGCGTATCTCTGACTGCGGGTAAAAGTAGTCGCGAAAGTAGATTTTATTTTGATTCGTATAATACTTTTTCGCTTTGACACTTATAGCCCGGCCTATCTCCGCCAGCAAGAGATGTTTCGGCAGCGACGCCAGCGACATTCGTCATCTATAGTTTATTAACTCTATTCTTTCAGGCTATTTCGGGCAGCAGTCAAGTACTAGAGATGTAAGCCTTCCCTGCCACGGACTTCAAGTTGTTGAGCTCAAGTATCGAACCCTGAAACGGGGTGCCCGATTAGGATTAGTTTTCCTAGACAAAACCAAGCTATGAACACAGCATCAAATGCTGTGAACTAAAAGGCAAACTGCCAAATAAAATACAATTCCAGGATGACTGATGGACCCAAACCAATGCATGAAACCTCGTCATCCTGTGATCGGAAGATGTTATCCATCTGGATAACAGGGCACATTTATGTTATGTGTTGTGCTGCATCAATTTGTGATGTCTGTATATTGTGCATTTGTAAGGTTCTATGTATGTCGTGAAGTGTTAATGGTATGTAATAATTAATTTCTTTTATTTTTGTAACAAATCACCGCAGTTTGATGTGTCGCATGATGGGGCTTGGTTCAGTTTTATATACGGCCAGTTATACCGGTGCTGGTCCGGATCACGGAAATGGCCATAACTCCGGAACGCCTTGACCGATCCGGACCATTTTCAATAGCAAACAATGCGGTAAAATTCCGGTTCAATTCGAGCTATAATCCGAAAAATCGGCCAATGGGAAGTGCCTTAAAAGTGAGTGAACTTATTTTGCTCACAGGCATACATACATACACACACACACACACACACACACACACACACACACACACACACACACACACACACACACACACACACACACACACACACACACACACATACACACATACAGACATCATCTCAAATCATCGAATTGAGTCGATTGATATATGCGACTTGATCCTCCGAGCCTTTTTTCGAAAAATCGTTTTTTGAGTGAACATATAGCCTTTCCAGTACACTTAGTGTACGAGAAAGGCAAAAAGGTTTGATAATTGCGGATTAAAACCTTAATATTAGGACAGTTTATTTTTGGAGATATACTGGAACTCTGAGTTATTGATAATCTTTGAGTTGGCTTGATTTAAAAATATAAATCTGACGGCCAGGGGGGGGGGGGGGTGGGGGGGCGACGCCCATGAGGTTATCCCAAACATTTTGGCCATCCCTGTATATTTTTCATTAAAAAATAAATAAATAAATAAATGCACATTTGTCAAGTCACCATGCGTCTCCATTTAGGTATTTGAACTAGCCACGTAGGATAGTGGATGTATTTTGGCCCACCTAGTGAGCTTTAATGAATTTAGGATGTAATTCCTACTAAATGTATACTGGAACTCGAAGTCTATTCAATTACGTGGTAAACTTTTTTTTTTGGGTTTTCTGTTAAAAAGGCTGATTAGTATCAATAAATATTGAAAATGTGTTCACTCCCAATAAAAAGCTCTCAATAAAAAGCACTAAAAACTACCTTATTTGTCGGAATGTTGATATCAAACGCATGGTGGCTCACATTTTCATAACTCCTTGTAAATTATCGGAATGAAAGTACCAAATACAATTTCACTGCCGAGGAAGTAAGTTTTTTTATACACATATTTTATGTTCATTTGTAGGTTGATTGATATAGGTATTTCTTCTTCACAAGTTTCTTTTAATCACACAAGCATGTGGTCCTTGATTGGGGTCACCACCAGTGGACAATGAACGAACATTACTCGCTCCAACTCAAGGAAGCCGTTTCATTTATGCTGGGGATAAAAAACGTCGTTTGTTTTCCATTCGAACGTTTTTCCTTCGGTTGATTTCCTTTCTAAGTGTAATGGAGTTATGCTGTATACGGCACGTGTTCCTCTAGTTAGTGCCGAAAGGGAACTCGTAAATTTAATGGGGTCCTGTTTTGCAACGGGTTTCCCGTGCGACACAGGAAGCATGAAGATTTGCATAAATTTGAATGTTTGGTCTAGTCGGTTGAAAGTGACGCTGAATTATGATTTCCAGTGGCATTTTTTACGATTCTTTTCGACCATTTGTACTCACCATCCGGTACGAAAATGTTCAAAAACAGGCAATCCTCGTCGTACTGCTTCTCGGCATCATCTGCGGCCGGTTTGATCAGCTCCAGGAACAACTGGTCATGGCGCCGATGGGTTTCCCGGGGTGATTCCCAGCATTGTGGCCCGAAGGTGGACGCGTTCTTAACTCCTTCCCAACTGGGCAGTCCATCCACCACGGGTGGCGCGAAACGTTTCTCGGCGGTTGGAGCCTGGGCATACGGGATCCCCAGATATGCAATCACTCGTTGAGTTCTAAACATTTTGACGAAGGTTCCCATCACCGTACCTTGGTTGGGAATCTCCACCGTGGGTGGATCACGAGCCGCACATTGCCGAAATATGGTCACCACCAGAAGCACATGAACCACCACTTTCAATAGTAATCTATTGCGCGTCATGTTTCTCTTTGAATTTAAACTTTTTGCACTTATTCATATATGAAAAAGACACACGACCACTGCTCCGAAATTTGCGCAAAAAACCGATAAAACTCCTTTATCCTTTCGGTTCCCGTTGGTTCTTCACAGGGCGGAAACGGAGCCCGCGGGAAATGGGAACATCAGCACTGAGTAACATAAAGCACCTCCAGAGGGGAAAACAAGCACACGTACTACAGCCGCTGCTACACAAATCAAAGCGAAAGCCCGAAAGCGACTGGTAACCTAAAAACAATACTGGAGCAGTAAATCAACTAATGGGCCTAATGATGGTAGAAGGGGGACCCAGAACCGTGGAACTTCGAAACGAAACTGTGCTCCGTAGGAATCCTGCCGGTCGGACCGAGTGCTGAACGACGAATGGAAATCAAGTCTCGACACTTGGAGGGATCCCGTCTACCTGGGCTAGGATTTGTTCGCAGAAAAACGAACTAACGACGACGACGGCGACGACGACGCGATTCGGTTGTGGAGGCATTGCCGCCAGGACCTGGTCGGTCCTATACAGAGCCTACGGAACGTGAGTCACGCGACCAACTTCGGCACAGCAAATGCCTACCTACAGTACACAGAACGATGGAAGGGACCAGAGTGGGTTTCTGTTTGGATTGCCTCCGTGGTGCCCGGGTTGGGTACCGATAGTGGTCTTCAGCGTGGAGGGTTAGAATGTAAATCTCCAGCGTTTTCGCCGTCTTCGTGTCATTGAACGGGGTTAAACCGTTGGAACACGATTTTACCAACGTTTAATGTTTCCTCTTATATTTACAGTGACCCCACACCGATGAATCACCTTAAATTTTGTACACTATTTATGAATCACCATGTTGATCAAATGGAGTGATCCATAAACTGTGGTCATTTTTGCCGATTCATAAATTGTGGGGTCACTGTATGTAGTGGTCATTATATCTATAAGAAAATTTAGTTACTTGCCATACTCTCAAGAAATCATTCAAGATTTCATTTCTAGAGAATATATATTTTTTTAGAAAACTCTATAGACAATCTCTGAGAAATACTATGAAACGTTTTCAGGAATTAATTAAGAGATTCCTACAAATAAAACCCCAGAATTTCTCTTAGGCAATTGCCCAGAATATTGTTCAAGTAATGAACTATCCAGGCTTGTCCGCACTGAGCGCAAGAAAATTCTGCTCTTTGGATTTACACCATCAAGCACATCATAAATTAGAAATCTTTTCATCTTATCAGATAGAAGGATGTTGAAATATTGTAAATGTAATTTCGAACTGTCAAAAAACCGCACCACAGCGCCGCACGGGCCGTTCAAAGTGAAATTCACTAGAGTGTTTTCACCCGGGTGAAAATCTCTTTGCGCGCTCCGTGTGGCTCTGCGGTGCGGTTTTTTGACAGTTCGAAATGACATTTACAATATTTCAACATCCTTCTATCTGATAAGATGAAAAGATTCTAATTTATGATGTGCTTGATGGTATAAATCCAAAGAGCAGAATTTTCATGCGCTCAGTGCGGACAAGCCTGGAACTATCTAGGGTATGCGTGCCATTAGTAATCTCATGCTCCCATTTTCATCCTATTCGAAAACAAGCGATTACGGCACCGATTGACTCCGTTCTTTTTGTTTTCATGGGTGCTTACTTCTAACAAAAAATACAAAAATAAGAAACAAAACAAACAGCGCTTCAATCCTTTGTTTTTCGTGGGATGAAAATGGGAGCCACATGCTTAATAAGGGAACCAATACCCTATAGTATTTTTTTAGTATTTACTTCGGCGTGATGAAAAATACCCATCTTCCCCCCAAAAATAAGGTTTTTCATAGCTTATTATAGGGTGGGGCGGGGCAAGATGGGTCACCTTTAATTATGAACGTTTTTTTTGAAGCACGCTCAAAATTATAACATAAAATTATGATAATTTTTTAGTGAAAACATCGATTTTCAAGTCGCCTTAGGACCACTCATATCGTAAAGTTTTTTTATATTCCAAATAAAATTATAAAATGTTTACTAGGTAGTAGCTCTTGTTTACTCAGTATGGATGTGGAGCGTATATAAATGCAGAACAAATCTTATATTTTGAAGTTTTTCGTTGAGAAAATGTGAATTACTTAAAAGGTGACCCATCTTGCCCCGCACTTTTTCCAAGGTGCAAAATCGGTCCCTTTTTAAAACTGCTTGTTTAACATCATATTTTGTATTTAATGAACTTTTTATCGACTTTTAGCATAGCTAACTTGTGTATGAAAGAGTAGCGGACGAATACAAACCAATACGATTTGTATTTACAAAGTTATGGTGACCCATCTTGCCCCGCCCCACCCTATCAGTCATAAATAGTCAAAATTTCATTGCATTCGGTTCATTGAATCCGGAGATATAACAGCTCAAAGTTGGCTTTCGGATAATTATACCTTTTTCAATAATCTTTATAACTTCATGTAGAATAGCCCGATCTTCTTTGATATTCTCCTGATAAATAAGTACTGTGGAAAAGAATAGGCAAAGTAACGGTCAAAAAAGATTTCGCTGCCAAAATTTCTTAAAAGGTCTGCAGCTGGAAAGAAGCGAACATTGTGTAACGTTCGTAACGCCTGCCGGGTAAATACAATGGAGCTGTCACTTTTCCTTGCGGAAAAATGTTCCGTTCAATTATTCCGCAAGAAAAAGCGACATTTTTCTCCATACTAATCAGATGTCATAATTCTTTGGTAATGGATCAATGAAGCCAACTTTTTTAGCGTTCATCGCATGTAAACAGAGGCGCCACCGTATATGGACATTAACATTGTGACAGCAGTGGAGTTATGTCAAACACACAAGGCAACGGTGGTGCTATCTGTTCATTCCATAGCGGCCGTTTTAATTATTTTAGTGATCCATTTTAAGGATTTTTTCTTGAGTGCTTTTCTTCCTGCAGTACACTAAAACCTCTTTTTATACTTGTTGTTTTATGCACTTTTAATTTATGCACCTTTTTCTATGCCCTGCATAAAAAGAGGGAAAGCTACTCAGAACCAATATTGTGCATAAGAATATTCAATATTGACGGGAAATTGGAATGGCGGCCAGGGGGTGTTTATAGGGGAGAGCAATGGAAAGGTACAGGGGCGTTCTAGGGAGTTCCAAGGGGGGGGGGATACAGCAGGGTACCAGGAGATCTTTGAGGGGGGGGGGATTGTGCAGAGTTCAGTTATATTGAAAAGAAGAGAAAAGACAATTCACACCGTCTTCAGCCAGCGGCTGCACAGACTGAACACATTACTTACACTAGACAACGGACAACACAGAACACCCAGTGGCCCAGTGATAAATTTTTCATTTGACGAAAAGTTTCCACCGACTGGAGCGGGAATCGAACCCACACTCCGAGGCTTACGATACGCCTAGATGACTGCCGCCGCTAACCGCACGGCCACGAAGCCCACATGAGGGGGATTTCGAAAGCATTGCAGAGAGTTTCAGAAGATTTTCGACGAGTTTTGTAGGCGTTACAGGTATGTTTCCGGGAGTTTCCGAAGGTATCGTGTGCGTTATATGGGGTCCAAGTGGGTCTTAAGGGGGTTTTAGAGGCATTTTAGGCTGGTTTCAAAGGCGTTGCGGAGGCGTTTTGTAGGTTTCGGAGAATCTCAGGTGGATTACATAGGGTCCGAGGTGGTTTAAGGGGGATTCCGAAAACATTTTTAGAAGCTTCGGAGCATTTTCGGCGAAATTCAGAGGCGTTACGGAGGAGTTTTTGGGAGATTCGGAGCTTCTGAGGTGCGTTACATAGGGTTCGAGGGGGTTTAAGGGGGATTTCGGAGGCATTACAAGAAGTTTCAGAGCATTTTCGGAGAGTCAGAGCCGTTACGGAGTAGTTTTTAGGGGTTTCGAAGCCTCTCAGGTGCGTTACATGGGGTTCGAGGGGGTTTAACGGGAATTTCGAATGCATTTTAGGAAGTTTCAGAGCATTTTCGGAAGCGTTACAGATGAGTTTTCGGGGGTTTCGGAGCCTCTCAGGTGCGTTACGTGGGGTTCGAGGGGGTTTTAGGGGGATTCCGAAGGAATTTTTGTAAGCTTCGGAGCATTTTCGGCGAAATTCAGAGGCGTTACGGAGGAGTTTTTGGAGGATTCGGAGCTTCTCAGGTGCGTTACAAGGGGTAGTGGTTTCAAAGGGTATTTCGGAGGAATTTCAGGAAGTTTCAGAGCATCTTCGGAGAGTCAGAGGCGTTACAGAGTGGTTTTTGGGGGTTTCGGAGCCTCTCAGGTGCGTTATATGGGGTTCGAGGGAGTTTAAGGGGGATTTTGGAAGCATTTCTATGCCTGGATACTTTCGGGAAACCCTTTGAGCCCCACCTCAAATGCCCAGGAGCAAGACCTGTTCTTGCGTATTTGGTTCCTTCGTTAAAGCCCAAACTTAATTTATTCACAAATTTCCCTCTGATCGAGCAAGTGGTAGGTGGAAGGCTCGATTTCGCACGACAAATTGATTATAAACTTTGTTTCACATATTTTATTTCTATAAGAACTATCACAGTACAGAAATACATCTAGCTTAGCCTTCGTTGTGGTATAGATAGATTATACATTATAAATATTGAGGTGCATATAAGATGTAGTGGTATATGACGTTAGGGTCCTGCACCGATAGCGTTTAGTCCGAACACCCTATTTTTATGCCTTTTTTAATTTATGCACATTTTTTATTCATGCAGTCCCTCCCCGTAACGTGGGTAGATCACCTTAGATTGGTGCGTTGCGGTGTAAGATCTACCAGATCCAATTTTGATCTTGATATTTACCGTATTTATAAATATTCCAAGATCAAAATTTGATGCGCTTTTTTGTGTTTGTAGTATTTTTGTTTCAATGTACTGTTAATTAACATATTATTTCAGCAGGATTCAGGTAAATTTATCGTATGATATAAATAATATTGTAAAAATATGTAACTGTGGCGAGCTTATCACTAACACGTAGCTTATTTGACGTACGATGTTTATATCTTTTTTTATTTCAGATTAACAACCGAAGAATCTAGTATTTCAACCAAATGCTATCAAGATGACGAGGAAACCAGGATGAATTGGGCAGACAACTGATTCGAAGCAGTCTAACAATGGTGTGCCTAAACGATGACCAAGCGTATCCTTTGGAGTTTACCTTTCCACTAACAAAACCCAATTTCCCATTACACCTAGGCCTGAGAGATCATAGAGTTGTCTACATTTTTCTTAGGTGTCCAAAAATAACCATCCTTTCCCATCCCTTAGCAGTCGCAAGGACGTGGCCAGGACAGTGCTCGACCATTGGAGGACTGCGTGAGTCTTGTCTAAGAATCAGAGATTAGTCCCAAGTATTTGTGCTTTGGTTCGGACGGGAAGGTGGCAACCCTCATAACTGCGGTGTACCACCTACGAATTTGTGCGACTCGCTTAATGCTAATGCTAATGCTAATTTTTGATTTATGCAGTCCCAGCCATGTCCATAAAAAGAGGTTCCAGTGTACTAGGCTTTAGGAGTAAACTTTTTTCAACTTCATATGGTGCTCGAACCATAGCTACACCAAAACGTCCATTTAGGTAATGAGTCGGGAATGCCTAAATAGAATTTTTACCTAAATGGATTCAGTTTATTACCTAAAAGTTCAATTAGGGAGAGTGATTTGAGATTTAAAGGGAGATTTAAAGGGGGTAATGCAGAGTTTCAGAGAGCTTTCAAGGTAGTTTCAGGATTGGAGGGATTTCAGGGGCGTTTTCGGGGGCTTTGGAGAGTCTAAGGTGAGAATTTATTGTCATTCAAAGCTGGACACGAGCCACAAAAATCCTGCAAAATTCCGCCAGACTGAAAAAAATATTGAATGTCGGGTCAATTTTTATTGTATGTTGGGCCACTGTTGGACCAACATCGAACAACTGTTGGGTCTATGTTGGGTTAGGTGGCCAAAATAAAAACAGGTGAATGATAGGTTTATGTTGGGTTTGACGTTATCAATGATGGTAATAGTAGTTTACGCAACAAGAGTGAAGATTTTTACAGCACGAGTCGTACATTTATCCAACGAGGCTTGCCGAGTTGGATAATTACGACGAGTGCTGTAAAAATCGAGTTCTGCACCGAGTTGCGTACAACGTTTTTTGCACCTTCATAAATTACCACTTGAGGATAGTTTTTAACTAAACTTTTTCATCAGACTGCACACTGATGTTCATATCCATGATTAAGGAAGTCTGATCATAGCAGGTTATACTGTGCAGTTGTCACAATTTTTCAAACCTGCGTCCAGAATGATCCATTACAGCACTGTTAATTTGGTATGGGAAAGTAGGCCTTTTCCTGTCAGATTTGCGTGAGGTAAAATGGCATATTACGATGAGAAGTTGCAAAAAAGCTTTTTTGCAATTTCTCATCGTAATAGGCTGTTTTCCTTCACGCAAATCTGCCAGGAAAGGCCTACTTAACCACAACAAATTAGCAGTGCTGTAATGGCTCATTACAGCACTGATTTGCGTTGCGTAATGAACCATTACATCACTGTTTTCAGTTTTGATCAATTTCTTGATGCTTTCTGGACGCAGTTTTGAAAAATTGTGACAACTGCACACTATATCCAGCTATGATCAGACTTTCTTAAACATGGCTATAAACATCAGTGTGCAGTTTGATGAGCAAGTTTTGTTAAAATCTATCCTCAAGCAGTGATTATTGAAATTGCAAAAAACGTTGTACGCAACTCGGTGCAGGACTCGATTTTTACAGCACGAGTCGTAATTACCCAATTTTACAGCACGAGTCGTAATTACCCAATTCAGTTTCCAAGAATACATTTATCATCCACCTCCTTGACAAGTTCAAGCATTAATTTCTGAAGACCACCGAATTCAGTTGCAGATGCAATTTCGGCCAAGTACTGTAACTGCATTCGCTAATCTTTCTCCTTACGCTGTTACAATTTCATTCGCCAAAGGCTCAACTTCTTGCCGACCAAACATACCATGCAAACTGTCGTCTTTTCTAACGCATGTATGTAGGTACGCTACGAAACCCCCACCATCATGCATTACGCCGAGCAGAAAGGAAATTCTACCGTCCAAATTAGCATATTTGCGATAGAATCACTTTCGAACAAAGCCGAAGGAAAAACGAGAGTGAAATGGGCACATTACGCACACCACTACTGTGTATAGGTACCACCGACGATGTCCTGGAACTGTCGCCAGAGCTTTCCTTCCACCGGCTGCGATTTCCTCGTTCAATCCGGGGGGGTGCTTACAGGAACGCGAAATCAAACGCAACGGAAAAAAGACTTCTCGCTTCGGTCGCAGTGCGGTGGGTGGTTTGTAGTTATAGGCGGCGGTTGGCGGATAAAAATCACAACAAAACTTTGAACCGCGTGGCGGTTGCAAGAGAAGGGAACCTTCCAGGCTGGGCCCGGCTAGCTGATGTGAGGATAAAAACTATAACGACAGAAACGACGCGCCAACGTCCATTAGGCATTTCCGTTCTGGCTGTTCTGTGTACACTGCAAATGCACTTCTTGTAGCGTCTGCTTTCTTGTTGAAGGTTTCTGTGTATTCTATAGTATAGTGCACCAACAAAATTTTTTATTACATCTTGATGTGGGGGTAAATGTTAGGTTTTATGACTAATTTTGTGAGAAGTTCAAATCATTGTTTTAAATGTTGTTTCGCTGCCTTATGCCAGGAGGTCAAGGAAATCTCCGTTACTAACAGATCCAGGATCGTACCGAGAATCGAACCCAGGACACCTTCATCATCATCATGCAGTGTACCTTACCAGAGCTGCAGCTGCAAATCGAGTATTATGGCGGCAAATTGTTGATTCAGTATTATCATGAATTTGATGTGAACTAAATAAATGAATGTACCTTACCACGGAGCCATCATATACTAACAAACTACGAAGAATGAAATAGTTGCCAGCCGTTCTTTGTCCGGCTTGCACACTGGTTGGGAATGGTGTGAGACCAGGTTGCCCGAATGAAAAATGGCACCGTCAACGCATTTCAGGACAGGAACTTCCTTGCGAGCGGTCTTTCTTCTGAGTTACTGTACACATACAAGCGATGCGGTGATACATAGTCTGCGGGGTTAGGTCATTGTGCTAATTTGTAATCATTTGGAAATTGCATTCGTCCCCTACATATATGCATGCATGCATTCATTGTTGGACGCGTTGTCCGTCCACATGGTTTTGCAGCAAGTGACACACTCCTGTGACCGCGGTTCGAGCCATGCAGTGTGTGGGATCATCGAGGGTACTAGCAATAGGGGTTCATTAACGTCGGGCAGTTATGTGCACGAATTGGTACCAATTACTCATGCAAATGTTGAGACGATTTGTTGATCTAATTTGATATATGTTAATTGTGAAACTGCTATTTGAAAATTTTATTTTTTTCAACTGATTTGTATAATATGATGATGATGATGATGAACATGGACAACTTAGGGTCAAATCAAGTTAAGTACGAGACACTAAAGACGACCTTACAGTTGAGGTCGAAATACGTATCTGTCAAACGATGCAAATTCTTAGTGGAATTAAAAGACAGTACTTAACCCGAGTTTCTTTTTTATTTTTTATATTTATTTATTTATTTATTTAATCTATTATTGTAATCATCAAGTTTAATAAAAACTATATTGAAATAATATCACAGATCGAGAAGAGAGTGTAAACTTCTGTGACATATGATGCACATGATTGGAGCGTGGGATATCACAGAAGTTTACATGACATATCATGTAAAAGTCATAAAATATCATATAAATTTCCATTATATGTCATGTAATTCAGCATGATTCTGTGTGTTTACATGACATACAAGGATGGGATCATTCATTTGCAATCATTTACATTCACTTGCTGTTAACTCGCTTTAGAAACATCGTAGCAAAAATCAATGTATGGAACACATTTTCATTTTTGTTCTACCTAAAACTTTGTAGAACAATAAACTAGCGTAGCATCAATAATTAAGTCAACAAAAGGCAGCAAACGCAACTCTCCACGGCGTGAATGTAATTTACATTCACGGCGTGGAGAGTTGCCTTCACAGCTCGCTCACAACTTTGGAATGCGTGTGCGACCCAAATGTCATTCGGCAAACTTTCAGATAAAACTTCAAGGTTATTGAGCTTTGCAAGGATTTCGCGACGATCATGCAAATGTTCAATCTTTGACAGCACAATGTTCACACATCCAACAACAAAGGAAACAGTGCATAAACAAACCGATTAGTCGAAACACCACCCCAAAATAACGCTTCGTTACTGGAAAACTGTAGCGGCGACATCAACCAATGTATGCTGAAACCGGTGTGCATATTTTGTGGTGGGACAATTATGTTTGCCTGTGCCTCGCATTTGGCGCAAGATCGTCAATAAATTCATTCATACATTGTTTTTTGATAGCATGCTTCTGAACTGACAAGTGAATGTAATTCTTTGCAAATGAATGATCCCATCCCTGATGACATATAACAGAAATTTACATGATATATCATCGAAGTTTGGGCCACAAATCCAGCATACTAAACCAAATTTTATACACGATAAATAATCACAGAACATAGTTTACAGTGTTCAAAATGCCTCAAAACACCGCTAGAAAATTTATGATACGTGAATTGGGTAATCTAGGAGGTCATCGTTGTGGAATGCTTTTTTAAGATCTATCATTTATGTCCACTCTGTTCAAGAAATTTTGATCACGTTGATGGCTATTAGACCTGGAAATGTTACGAGCAACTCGATATTGAGGTAACCTGGACATTCCGCGAAATACAAATGGCCTTCAATACACTTTGAAGTTTGGATTGCATTATCTACATACTGTATCATGCTTTAATTATGAAGAATGTTCTAGGAATATAGTCTATACTTACCTTACCGATCAGGCTAAGGCCAGGGTGGCCTCTGCTGTACATAGTAGCCGTCTCCATTCCACTCGGTCCATGGCTGTTTGTCTCCAGTTCCGCACTCTGCGTAGAGTCCGCAGATCGTCCTCCACTTGGACGCTGCGCTCCACGTCTTCTTGTACCGGTCGGATGACTCTCGAGAACCATTTTAGTCGAGTTGCTATCCGACATCCTGATGACGTGACCCGCCCACCGTAGCCTCCCGATTTTCGGACAATGGTTGGTTCTCTCAGCAGCTGATGCAGCTCGTGGTTCATTCGCCTTCTCCAAGTCCCGTCTTCCATCTGCACTCCGCCGTAGATGGTACGCAACATCTTCCGTTCAAAAACTCCAAGGGCGCGTTGGTCCTCTGCACATAGGGTACACGTTTCGTGCCCATAGAGGACGATCGGTCTAATCAGCGTTTTGTAGATAGTTAACTTCGTGTTACAGCGAACTTTATTCGATCGTAGAGTTCTGCGGAGTCCAAAGTAAGCACGATTTCCTGCCACAATGCGCCTCTGAATTTCTCTGCTGGTGTCGTGGTCGGTAGTCATCAGTGAGCCCAAGTACACGAATTCTTCAACCGCTTCGATTTCATCACCGTCGATATGAATTCGGGATGGCGGGCGCGGTTATTCCTCCCTGGAGCCCTTTGCCACCATGTACTTTGTCTTCGACACATTAATGACTAATCCGATTCGCCTGGCTTCACTCTTTAGTTGGATGTACGTTTCCGCCATCGTCTCAAATTTACGAGCAATAATATCAATATCATCAGCGAAACCAAGCAGCTGAACGGACTTCGTGAAAATCGTTCCACTCGTGTTTATCCCCGCTCTCCTAATTACACCTTCTAAAGCAATGTTGAACAGCAAGCACGAAAGACCATCACCTTGCCGTAACCCTCTGCGAGATTCGAAGGGACTCGAGAGTATCCCTGATACTCGAACTACGCACATCGCTCGATCCATCGTCGCCTTGATCAATCGTATCCGTTTATCCGGGAATCCGTATTCGTGCATAATCTGCCATAGCTGTTCTCGATCGATTGTATCATACGCCGATTTGAAATCGATGAACAAGTGATGTGTGGGCACGTTGTATTCGTGGCACTTCTGCAACACCTGGCGGATGGCGAACATATGGTCCGTTGTAGCGTGTTCACCCATAAATCCAGCCTGATTTTGTCCCACGAACTCTCTTGCTATCGGTAATAGACGGCGGCATAAAATTTGAGAGAGTATTTTGTAGGCAGCGCTCAGTAGTGTGATCGCGCGGTAGTTCCCGCAATCCAACTTGTCGCCCTTTTTGTAGATGGGACACACGATACCTTCCATCCATTCCTCCGGTAATACTTCCTCTTCCCAAATCTTGGTAATGACCCAGTGTGGTGCTCTCACAAGTGCTTCTCCACCACCGTATTTTAGAAGCTCGCTTGGTAGTTAATCTGCTCCAGCGGCTTTGTTGTTTTCCAACCGCCCAACCTCCTCCTCAATCTCTTGGAGGTCAGGGGCCGGAAGTCTGTCGTCCTGTGCACATTCTCCTAGATCTGTTACCACGCCACCTTCGGTACTTGCAACGTCGCCATTAAGGTGCTCATCGTAATGCTACCGCCACCTTTCGACCACCTCACGCTCGCTCGTGAGAATATTCCCGTGATTATCTCGGCACTTGTGGGCTTGTGGCACAAAGCCTCTGCGCGAGCGGTTCAGCTTCTCGTAGAACTTTCGTGTGTCCTTAGCGCGGTACAGCTGCTGGTGCTTCTTCATCCGGAAGACTGAGTTCTGCCTGTTTCGCGCCTGTCTGTAACGTGCCTCATTCACTTTCGTACACTCAGGCAAATAAACCTAGGATAATCATAAGGTCTAACTTATGAAATGGCCTTTAAACAATTCATAACGGCTAGAACAATTTTCATAAGGTCGATCTATGACGCAGAATCGACTCACAGTTTGGCTTTTATACACGTTTAGCAACACAATATTCTCAAGCGTCGATAGCCGCGTGGGTTGGGCACGAGCTCAGTGATCTCGACGTTCATGGATCGATTCCAGTCTGCATTATTTTGTGATTTTTCTGCTCTTTTCATAAGTACATCTTATGTAATTAGGTCATAATAAGCATGTTCAATTTTCATAAGGTATTCTTATGGCATCCATACTTTACAGTTATGGCTAAATTTCATAAGGTATTTTGATGGATTTCGGTAGTTTACTTCGCTGAGTGTACGGTGTTGCAGCATTCTCGCCCATGCTGCATTCTTCTCGTTTTTCAATTGTTCACATTCGCCGTCGTACCAGTCGTTTCTGTGATTCGGAGTCGCGAAGCCTAATGCTGTAGCCGAGGTTCTACCTATGGCGGATCGGAAGTCCCTCCAGTTATCTTCAAGTGTAGCTGCGCCAAGCTGCTCCTCCGTTGGTAGGGCCACTGTTAACTGCTGCGCGTAGTCTTGAGCCACTTCTACGTTACGCAGCTGCTCGATGTTGAGCCGCGGCGTTCGGCTTCGACGCGTGGTGATAACTGTCGAAAGCTTTGAGCGCATGCATACAGCGACTAAGTAGTGATCCGAATCTATATTCGCACTGCGGTATGTGCGGACATTGGTTATATCCGAGAAGAATTTAAAGTCGATTAGAACGTGGTCGATTTGGTTTTCTGTATGATGGTCGGGTGATCTCCAGGTGGCTTTGTGGATATTTTTGCGGGGGAAGAAGGTGCTTCGGACTACCATACCACGGGAGGCTGCAAAGTTTACGCATCGCTGATGCGCATCGCAGCGATGCGCGATGTGCAGGCTGTTTCGCCCGATTACCGGTCTGTACATGTCCTCCCTTCCTACCTGCGCGTTCATGTCGTCGACAACGATTTTCACGTCACGCGTATGTTTGCTCTAGCTGCGCGTAGAACGCTTTTTTCTCGTCATCAGGTCTCCCTTCTTGTGGGCAGTGAACGTTGATGATGCTGTAGTTGAAGAAACGGCCCCTTAAACTCTTAACATGCACATCCTTGCGTTGATCGGCTGCCACCCGATCACACGTTGTCGCATCTTGCCCAACACTATAAATCCTGTTCCCAGTTCATTGGTGGTGCCACAGCTTTGGTAGAAGGTAGTTGCTCGATGCCCGCTTTTCCACACTTTCTGTCCAGTCCAACAAAGTTCCTGCAACGCCACGATGTCGAAGTTGCGGGGATATAGTTCGTCGTAAATTATCCTGTCATATCCTGCGAAACCTAGTGACTTGCAATCCCATGTTTCCAATCGTAGTCCTTATTTCGTTGCGTGGGTCTTTGTCGATTGTATCGAGTCGTATTTTCTTCTATGTTATTCGCAATGGGGATTTTTACGGGTGGCTTATTGGGCCTACGCCAACACTCCTGTTTCGCCGGAGGGCCATCGTGCCATATAGTCTATACCGCAGATGGAGCATGAGTGCAAAACTAATGCTTTTGGTACATCTAAGGGATATTCCAGGCCATCCAAACTGAAAGTGCATTTCGATTAGTGCAAATTGTTGCGCTAACCGGACTTGCAGATAAAAATCATTGCAGTTAAACTGTTTGTACCGAGGGAACGCCTACTGTTCTTAGAAACCTTCACTTGGTGATCTAGGTCATCTAAACTATTCTGGAGAGCTCTACTCTTGTATCTTTTTTCTGTATCGGTGTATTTAATTCTTTTATGGTTATTTCTGTTGTATCTTATAATATTAAGAGTATCACTTTGTGTTGTTATTTGTGCGTCCACGGGCATACATATGATCTTCATGGTATTTTGAAGTATGGATAGCAAAATCTGAATATCTCATTTTTCATTGTAGCGAAAGCTCGCGGAATACAATCTACGCTATTTTTGGAGCCTGCTATTGCAATTATAATACATAACTTTGCTGATTTCACTTGGTGATCTACGTCATCCAAACTTTTCTGAAATTCTTTCACAATTGTATCGGTTGCACCTCATAATATAACGTTCCTGGCTTCAGTTTCACCAATATGAAATACTTGAGCAGCATGAATGGCATTCCGCACTGAAAATGTGCACAGTGCAGTTCTTTTTCATATTAAAACCGCGCACACTTGCACACATTCTGAGGAGCATGCCCTGCCTGTTGGGTAGTACAGTTCATGGATAACTTAACATATAAATGCATTTAATCTGCCTCTGTATGAGCAGAATTTGTCATGAGTTGACTATTGACTGACAAACTTTGCGCACAGACAAACAGACGTAACACTCTTCAAAACAGCTTGGCACATGCATTTAACGATCAATTCAAACTTCATTTGATTTGCGCGATCCTTCCACCAGAGGCGCTAGTGTTCGATCGCTTTGACGTTTGCCAGTGTACACGTTGCTGAATGATGCAAACGAAAATTACAGGCGATTTGTGTAGTAGTGTGCGTGTTAGCATACGTCAAATCGAAATCCCTCATGGTGGACAGTGTCTCGCGCGGTTATACCAACAGGTGGCAGTGTGCTCATGAAAAAGACACCGGGCAAAAGATTTTGGTGAATTTCCTTTAAGAGTTACGTCTGTTTGTCTGTGCTTTGCGTATTTAGGCATCCCTGCTCAACAAACTGGGGCACCAGTACTAATTTGGGTGCAACCACATTTCATGGATGACTCGCTTCCATTGACACTCCAAGAGAGTTTAATGACGATTTTGCTATTTCAACGGCCTCTATTGTGGTATACAATAACTATTGTTTTAAAAGAAGCTTGTCCTCTGCGCTCTGTGAGGACCGCAAGGGGTTCTCCTGAAAGAAACTTCGGTCTGGTAAAGTATAAAATATATTCGGATAAACCAATCTTTTTGTATAGTTACGATAACGCATTGTCGAGTAGCACATCTGTGATGTTCGTCTGGCTAACATGCCTATTCATGTGAACTCACATGCTTCCCAATTTAGGATGTCCACAGTGACTCTTTTACACATAAGCGGTTCTGAGCAATGTATATGTTCTATACAAATTTTAAAATGTGTGTATAGCTGGCCCCACACGAGCATCAATACTTCATCAATATTGGTACTTTTTGTCGTAATTTTCGTCATTGTTTTCCGAAATTCTTGCAGAGATACTTCTAGAATTACTTGCTGGGATTTGTTTCGGAATTCATGCCAGATTCTCAAGCGCTTTCAGCTGGGATTCCTTTAATTATCAAGTTTTCCATTAAGATTTTTATAGATTTTTTTCACGAAATATTTTTCGATTTTGTCCTCAGATTTTTTTTATTTCAGGGGTTTTGAAGCTTCCAGGAGTTTTAGGGGGCTTCAGGAGGTTTCTGTAGCATTCCAAAGGGTCCTTCCTAGGGCATATCAGGGGCTCATAATGAATTTTAGGGGGTTGCCAGGGGTCTCAGGATGTTTCAGAAAGTGTAGAATTATCTTAATGTTAAAATACACATTAATAAAAACAAAAAAAGGATGTTTCAGAAGCTTATAAGAGGTTTTAGATGTTTTAACAGGGTCTTAGGGGGTTTCAGGAGTATTTCTGGGAGTATCAGAGAATTTCATGAGGTTTCAGTGGCGTTCCAGAAGGTTTTCAGGATCGGAGAGGATTTCAGGGGGTTTCCAGAAGCGTTGCAAGGAATTTCAGGTGAGTTCTCTGAGTGTTGCATAGGATGCCAGAGACATTTCAGTTGACGTCTCAGAGGGTTTCCGAGGCGTTCCAGAGGTATTGCAGTGGGTGCCAAAGAGTTTCAGGGTGTAACATGCTCGTTCTCAGGGATTCTCTTGGGGTTTCAGAGGCGTTCCAGGGTCGTTTCAGGAAGTCTCAGGGTGTTTTCAGGGGCTTTCGAGGGGTGCTACAGAGGACCTCAGAAGATATCAGGAGGCAGTGCTGCGATTGGCCGTCACAAGAGAATCGTTAGATTCGATTTCTGATGCCATCTTGACTCGTTTTTTGTGGGTGTCACCCTTCAAGTCTTTATATCTATGGCAGCTGCTGAGTGTGCTTCAGGCGGATTGCGAAATAAGGGAGAACTGCGCTACCTATGGCCGCATGACTGTCTCATATAAATAGGGAACCCAGCACATATGGGACTGATATGCGATCAAAGGCAGTGCGTGGCACGCTTTTTGCGGGTCTTCTTGTCTTCTTGTCTTCTTGTCTTCTTGTCTTCTTGTCTTCTTGTCTTCTTGTCTTCTTGTCTTCTTGTCTTCTTGTCTTCTTGTCTTCTTGTCTTCTTGTCTTCTTGTCTTCTTGTCTTCTTGTCTTCTTGTCTTCTTGTCTTCTTGTCTTCTTGTCTTCTTGTCTTCTTGTCTTCTTGTCTTCTTGTCTTCTTGTCTTCTTGTCTTCTTGTCTTCTTGTCTTCTTGTCTTCTTGTCTTCTTGTCTTCTTGTCTTCTTGTCTTCTTGTCTTCTTGTCTTCTTGTCTTCTTGTCTTCTTGTCTTCTTGTCTTCTTGTCTTCTTGTCTTCTTGTCTTCTTGTCTTCTTGTCTTCTTGTCTTCTTGTCTTCTTGTCTTCTTGTCTTCTTGTCTTCTTGTCTTCTTGTCTTCTTGTCTTCTTGTCTTCTTGTCTTCTTGTCTTCTTGTCTTCTTGTCTTCTTGTCTTCTTGTCTTCTTGTCTTCTTGTCTTCTTGTCTTCTTGTCTTCTTGTCTTCTTGTCTTCTTGTCTTCTTGTCTTCTTGTCTTCTTGTCTTCTTGTCTTCTTGTCTTCTTGTCTTCTTGTCTTCTTGTCTTCTTGTCTTCTTGTCTTCTTGTCTTCTTGTCTTCTTGTCTTCTTGTCTTCTTGTCTTCTTGTCTGTTAAATATTCTCTAATTTTTCTCTATACCTGAATGATAATTAATAAAACATCGACCATTTTAAAAAGTGTGTCATCCCATACCGAAGTCCTTATTCTATACCCCTTGTCTTGCACATGCGCATTTCCTGTCGCACTTCGTTGTTGTGCCTGAATGAACCTTCTAACTTTTGGCATTAAATCGCGTTAATTGTCATCAATCAATTTGGTTTTTGTTTAACAACAGCTTCCGAATGGGTATTCATTTGGGTGATTCTGGGGCCAAAAAGGTGTATTCATCAACGAACGTCAAACAAGCAATATAGGATTGTCTGTCCTTTGCTTTGTTCATATCGTTTTAACTGCCGCAGGACATCATCGCTTTGCATCGCAACAAACAAGGACAAGAGTGGATTTAGTAGCGGTGTGCTGTCCAAGAAAGGAAGCAGTTCGATCTGGTTTGTTCGGCCGATAGAATTCGTGAATTTTTTGAACTGGATTTTACATTTGATGCAGGATGCGATCCTGACCAAAACTGGATTCGCGGTCAGTGTGATATTCTAAAGGTGTTGGAAATGTGAATGCAACACTCCATGTACGAGAAGAAAAGTGTCGTGTCGGTGAAAATTGCAACAAAGAAGAACAAGAGGTCGAATTTGTTGGGGTGAAAATTTGGACGGAACGAATTTTCTGTGTCAGTGTGTTACGTACTCGAATCCGAGTTCAGACCGTGTGCTTCAAAATTTTGGTGGTCTGCAGAAGCTCCTGCAAACGAAGGCCAACTATTTTTCTACATAATGATGCAAAAATGTCAATTATAATAGCAATTGTACTGATGGGATTCATTGAGGCAGGTAGGTGAAGTAATTTAAGGATGTTTCAGGTTTCATTGCACAGTGGTTCGGAAGACGTAAATAGATGAAGCTTAAGCTGCTGCGATTAATATTTTTTAAAGAGATTTTCATAATACTGTCCTTCAGATCAAATCAAATCAAATCAAATAAAATCAAACCACAAATCATCAATCACTAATCACAAATCACAAGTCACAAACACAAACGTGCAAGCTTCGTATGTTTTTGTATAATTCAAATAGTATATTCAATATAATCACATTTCATGAATTCATTTGTAACGTAATTGTCCAGCTAATTCAATTTTTGAACCACTGCGTACACACAAATTGGAGGTGTTAATTGCGGAGGCATTTGCAATAACAGTGACGTTTTTCCACCCCTAATTGTTGTTCCAGGCCGATCCCAGTATCTGACCAACACCGTACACAAGACCCCGGCAGCGTCCGAGAAGGTGAATGATCTGTCCTGCTACTCCTGCAATGCCACCGAAGACGGCGAGTCCTGCATCGACCTGACCGGAAATAATGCTTCCTTCATCAAGAAGTGCTTCTCGGACGAGTACATCTGCATGGTGAGTGAGTGAGTGGGGTGAGCCGAAAGTGTGGGAAATAAAAAAAAAAAAACGGATAAGGGAGGGTGGGAGAATGGGTAGTTTGTCTCTGCATGAGCGAGAATGTTGAGTGCACCCTTCATCAAAGTGTGTCGTGAAAGGGGTTGCAGTGATGATAAGTATAATGAGTGTATATGTTTATAGCCATGCTCAAGTGCTTGATGTCTATTTTTAGATCGTCTGAACCCCATTCTAGGATTAATAGTCGATTATGAAATCTATTTTTAGATCGTTCTTCCATCCTTTGTCCTTGAGTATGTAATGAAATACAAGAAGCATAGGTTTCTGAAAGGGAATGGATGAAAGATTAAACTAAATATAATCGTTTTGCTCCTACGGACTAATGCATTGTTCATCCGTTAGAGTCATACCGGTAAACATGTGTACAAGGTCCATAACACCACATCTATGTCCATCATGGAATTTTGAACCATAGGGAAACATGTTCCAAAATACACTGGTAAGTTAAAATGACCCAACATATCATTCCTGAATGTGTTCTGATCTTTGCTATAGCTGACCGGTGCCAACATATCGTTGGATAAAGAATCATTCTAGAAGCTTAGCAAGTGAACCTACGGCAATTCTTTTAATTTCCCAACGAAGAGTTACAAATTTCGTTTTTTTTCTTGCTTGCAATTAAGGATTTCTGGGGGTCTTGCTATCAACCATGTGTTTACTAAGATATTGAGAAGCACATGGAGGCGCATGGTTGTTAAGGCATATACTACCCATGTAGAAATTCATTTAAAAAAATCTCCAGACATTCATCCAGGAATTCCTCCAAAAAATCCTCCAAGTAATCCTCTACGGACTCCACCAGAAAATCCTAAAATATTTTTTCTCTCGAAACTCTTCCAGGAATTCTTCCAGGAATTCCTCGAGATTCCTGCATGCATTCCTCCGGGAACTTCTCAAAGAATTTGTTCGGAAATTCCTCCAGAAATTCCTCCATATTTTTTCCAAAAATTCCTCCAGGAATTCCCTCAGAAAATTGTTTAGAAATTTCTGCCAGAATTCCACCTTTCCACGGATTCCTCCAGAAAATCCAGAAGGTATTTCTCCCGGAATCCTTCCAGGATTTCCTCCAAGAATTTCTCGTGGAATTCCTCAAATAATTCCTCCACAAATTTCGCCAGGAACCTTCAGAAACACCTCGAGGAGTTCCTCGACATTCCTCCAGTAACTCCTCCAGGAACTCCTCCATAAGTTTGTCCAAAAATTCCATCTGGAATACCAGAAATTTCTTCAGAGATTCCTCCTGGTATTCCTCCATAAATCTTTAGAAATTTCTTTAGAAATTCCTCGAAAATTCCTCTTGAAATTCCTCCACGAATTTCTTCAGAAATTCCTCGAGGAGTTCCTCTATTCACTCCTCCACGAAACCTCAAAAATTTCTTCAGAAATTCCTCCAGGTGTTCCGCCAGTAAATTCTCAAGGAATTCCTTTAGTAATTCCACTACAAATTTCCTTCAGGAATTCCTCCAGGTATTCATTCCTCCAGAAAATCCTGTAGGAATTTCTGCCAGAATTCCTCTATGATTTCCTCCAAAAATTTCTTCAGGATACCCTCCACGGATTCCTCCAAAAAATATTAAAGGAATTACTCTATAAATTCCTCCAAGAGTTTCTTCAGGTATCTCTCCAAGATTTTTTCAAATGAATTCCATCCATTATTTTTTCAGGAATTCTTGAAAAATATAAATTTCTCGAAGAATTTGTCCTGAAATATCTCTAGTCATTTCTCATGGAATCCCTTCAGTAACTTTACCACAAATTTTCTTCAGGAATTCCTCCAGAAATACATCCAGATATTGCTACATAGATTCCTCCAGGAATCTCTCCTGGGTTTTCTTCAGGTATTCCTCCTTAAAATCCTCCAGGAATTTTTGCCAGATATCCTCCATGATTTCCTCTAAGTATTTCTCCAGGAAATTCTCCAGGATTTTGAAATGTATTCCATTAATTAATTTCTTCAGAAATTTTGAAAAAATAGAAATTTCTCAAAAAAAAAATCCATAAATTCCTTCAGTAATTTCTCCGAAAAATACTTCAGAAGTTGCATGTATTCCTCCAGAAAATGCTCTAGGAATTTATGCCAGAATTCCTCTAGGGATTCCTCCAGGAGTTCCTCAAGGATTACTCCAGAAAATTCTAAAGAATTTTTTCCCGAAATTCTTTCAGGAATTCCTCAAGAAATTCCTCTAGGGAATCCTCCATAGTTTCCTCCAGGAACTTCTCGAGGAGTTCCTCTAGACAGTATTTCAGGAATTTCTCCTATTTTTAATATTTCTCCAGAAATATCTCAAAGAATTCCTCCAGTAATTCCTTCAGGAATTCCTCAAGGAATCCCTATAAAACTTCCTATAATTCCTTCAGGAATTCTTTCAGTGATACTTCCAGGAATTCCACATGGAATTCCTCGATAAATTCCTCCAAAAATTCCTACAGGATTTTTTCCAGGAATTCCTACATCGATTACTTGAGGGATTTCTACACGGATTCCTCCAGAAATTCCTGCATTTTTTATAATTTCTTTTTATTAGGGGATTTTAACTTAGAATTAGCCCTCAGAAATTCCTTTCCTATCTTCTTTAGGAATTTCTGCCAAAATTCTCCCAAGCTTTCCTCTATAGATTCCTCCAGGAATTCTTGCACTGGAAATGTAAAGGATTTTTTTCCGGAGCTCTTTCAGAAATTCCTCTGAGAACTCCTCGATAAAATCCTCCAGAGATTCCTGCATATATTTCTCCGGAAATTTCTTCAGGACTTCCTCTAGGGATTCATCTATGAATTTCTTCAAAAATTTCGCAAAAATGTCTCCAGGAATTCCTCGTGGTGTTCGTCCTGAAATTTGTCCAGAAGGCCTAAAAAATTTCTCCAGAAATTTCTCAAACAATTTCTCCAGGAATTACTCCTGTTATTCTTCCAAGAATTCCTCAAGGAATTCCCCAAAAATTCCTTCAGGAATTCCTCCAGAAATATCTACAGAGATTCCTCCAGTAATAGGCTCCTAAAGGCCTATCTCAATTTCTGCATAATTCGATCAAGCATTGATTAAAATGACATGTTTACTCATTTTTTTAAGTATTCTTATTAGGTAAAGCCCATAAAATATATTTTCAAAAATTTTAATAATTTTTGCAACACTCCTTGTTTAGCACTCAATTTTGGGTAAATTTTGTTTACCGTGTATGTCAGACAGGAACATTTGTTGTCAAAAGTGAGCCAATGTGGTGTCTTTTGCAACCCGCCGTTTCACTTTCGTTACGTCAAGGTTGACCTCGAATGTCAAACAAGACTTGCTCATCATTATTTTATTTTCGAGTTTATTAACTATTCTGTCATTGTTTAAGTTCGGAAAAAATACCATTGAGATCAGAAAAGCATGCTCCTTCGTGTTATGCAGCAAAACCGGGAAAATATTTTTCATTTTAGGACCCTATTGCTCCAGAAATTCCTCCAGGGATTCTTCCAGAAAAACCTCTAGGAATTTCAACCAGAATTCCTCCAAGATATCTTCCAGGCATTCCTCTTGGAATTCTGCCACGGATCCCTCCAGAAAATCATAAAGGAATTCCTCCCGGAACTCTTCCTCCTGGGATGCCTCTATGGATTTCTTCAGGAATATTTCCAGGAATTTCTTCAGACATTTTTCCAGGAATTCCTCAAGGAATTCCTCCAAAATATCCTTCAGGTATTCCTCCAGAAATACCTCTAGGATTTCCACCACGGAAACCTCTAGACATTTTTTCAAGGATTCCTTCAGGAATGCCTCCAGGGATTTCTCCAGAAATTCTTCCTGGGATTCCGCCAGGGATTCCCGAGGAATTTTTGCAAGAATTTCTCTCGGAAGCTCCAACAATTCTTCCAGAGATTTCTCCAGGAATTCCTCCAGAAATTCTTCCAGGCATTCTTCTTGAAGTTTCTCCAGGAATCCTTACACGAAAACCTCCAGGTTTTTTTTCCAAGGATTCCTTAAGGAATACCTCCTGGGATTCTTCCAGAAATTCTTTCAAGGATTCCGCCAGGGATTCTTTCAAAGTGTCCCCCAGCAATTCCTCCAGGGATTCGTCAATGAACTTCTTCAGGAAATCCTCCTAATATTCCTTCAGAATTCCTCCAGGAATCCCTAGCGGAATGCCAGGAAGGATTTCTGGAGAAATCCCTGGAGGCATTCCTGAAGGAATCCTTGAAAAAATTAACTGAGAACTCTTTGATGTATGTTTATTATTTGTGCAAAATTTTATTAAAATCGATGCATTACTTTTAACTGTGGATGAGAAACAAACAGACGTGTTTTTTAAGATTTTGTACAATCATCACCAATTTTCATTCGCATACTAGATGGTTCTTTTCCGCTACAATTCAAAGTTCTATGAGGATAATTATGAAATTTCGTGAGCAGTTATGATACTTATAGAGACACTTTCTTGCAAAATTTCATCAACTTTTATCGATTGGCTTTAAAGACACTGGTGTTGATAGGGGATAGTGTTAGTGAAAATGTTTCATGTTTTTCATGTGCGATGTTTGCCCATTCATAACTTTTGAATGTCTCTGCCAATATTCATGAAACTTTCACAGAATTTGAAAAAAATTGGTGATTATTGAATGTACTACTTCAACAATACAATCAAAACAATAAGGGGTGCTCACTAATTGTTGTCTGAGGGGCTAAAATCACGGTTAGCCCCGATATATGTTTCGGCTATAAAATTGTTGATAGTGCATCGATTTTTTTGAAATTTTGCCTATGCAAGGGATGTATATTGATAGGCTTGTGTTAAAAATTTCAGCCATTTCTTTTGTTAAATTCAAAAGTTACAGCGCTGACAAGCTAAACCAGGGGCTGTACAAAATTCAATTGCTCGCGTTCTACTGTTTCATTGCTACAACAAAAGGTCCTTCACCGATTCAATTGAAATTTTGCAGGTGATATGAACACATCCTGAGATATTATCAGTCAAAATTTGAGCAACTTTAATATATATATTGCAGAGTTGCAGCCATATTTCTGTGTCCCGATTATTGCGGATACAAGCTTTATTTCTGGAGGAATACCTGAAGGATTTTTTGGAGGAATTAAGGGAGAATTCCTGAAGGAATTATTGGACGAATTTATGGAGGAATTCCTTGAGGAATTCCTGGAAATATTCCTGAAGAAATCCATAGAGGCATCCCAGGAGGTATTTCTCGAGAATTTCCTGGAAGAGTTCCGGGAGGAATTCCTTTATGGTTTCCTGGAGGGATCTGTGGAAGAATTCCAAGAGGAATGCCTGGAAGATATCTTGGTGGAATTCTGGTTGAAATCCCTAGAGGTTTTTCTGGAAGAATCCCTGGAGGAATTTTTGGAGCAATCACTGGAGGAATCTCTGCAGATATTTCTGGAGGAATTCCTGAAGGATTTTTTGGGGAATTCCTTGAGGAATTCTTGGAAAAATAACAGGAGTAATTCCTGGAGGAATTGTTTGAGGAATTTCTGGAGAATTTTTTTAGGCCTTCTGGACAAATTTCTGGACGAACACCACAAGGAATTCCTGGAGACATTTTTGCGAAATTTCTAAAGAAATTCATAGATGAATTCCTAGAGGAAATCCTGATGAAATTTCCGGAGAAATATATGCAGGAATCTCTGGAGGATTTTTTCAAGGAGTTCTCAGAGGAATTTCTGAAAGAGCTCCGGGAAAAAATCCTTTAGAATTTTCTGGAGGAATCCGTGCAAGAATTCCTGGAGAAATCCCTAGAGGAAAGCTTGGGAGAATTCTGGCAGATATTCCTAGAGGAATAGCTGTAGGAATTTCAGAGGGAATAATTAGCATAAGTTAAAATTCCCTAATAAAAAAAATAAATAAAAAAATCAGGAATTTCTGGAGGAATCCGTGTAGAAATACCTGAAGTAATCGTTGTAGGAATTCCTGGAAAAATCCTGTAGGAATTTTTGGAGGAATTTATTGAGGAATTCCATAAGGAATTCCTGGAAGTATTACTGAAAGAATTCCTGAAGGAATTATTGGAAGTTTTTTCTATAGGGATTCCTTGAGGAATTCCTGAAGGAATTACTGGAGGAATTCTTTGAGATATTTCTGGAGAAATATTAAAAATAGGAGAAATTCCTGAAATAATGTCTGGAGGAACTCCTCGAGGAGTTCCTGGAGGAACCCATGGAGGATTCCCTAGAGGAAATTCTCAAGGAATTCCTGAAAGAATTTCGGGAAAAAATCCTTTAGAATTTTCTATACTGGATGAATCCGTTGAGGAATTCCTGGAGAAATCCCTAAAGGAAATCTAGGCGGATTTCTAGCAGAAATTCCTAGAGGATTTTCCGGAGGACTACCTGGAGGAATTCCTGAAGCAAACCCAGGAGAAATTGCCGGAGGAATCCCGGTAGGAATTCCAGGAGGTATTTTTGGAAGAATTACTTAATGAATTCCTGGAGAAATTACTAGAAGAAATCCTGAAAGAACATTTTGAAGAATTTCGGGAGAAATTTTTGAGGCAATACAGAGGAACTCCTTGAGGAATTTCTGAAGGAGTTTCTGAAGGAACTTTTGAGGAATTTTTGAAGATATTCATAGATTAATCCATGGAGGAGTTCCTGAAGAAATTCCTGGAAAAAACATCCTGGAGAAATTTCAGGAGGAATCCATGGACGAACCCCTATAGGAATTTCTCGAGGATTTTTTTAGGATTTTCTGGAGTAATCCTTGAGGAACTTGTGGAGGAATCCCTAGAGGAATTCTGGCATAAATTCCTAGAGCATTTTCTGGAGGAATACATGAAACTTCTGAAGTATTTTTTGGAGAAATTACTGAAGGAATTTCTGGTGAATTTTTTTGAAAAATTTCTATTTTTTAAATTTTTGAAGAAATTCGTTAATGGAATTTATTTCAAAACCCTGGAGAAATGCTTAGAGGAAATCATGGAGGATTTCTGGCAAAAATTCTTGGAGGATTTTAAGGAGGAATACCTGGAGGAATTCCTGAAGGAAACCCAGGAGAAATTGCTGGAGGAATCTATGTAGCAATATCTGGATGTATTTCTGGAGGAATTCCTGAAGGAAATTTGTGGAGAAGTTACTGAAGGAATTCCATGAGAAATGACTAGAGATATTTCAGGAGAAATTCTTTGAGAAATTTATATTTTTTAAGAGTTCCTGAAGAAATTAATGGATGGAATTCATTAAAAAAATCTTGGAGAGATACCTGAAGAAACTCTTGGAGCAATTTATAGAGAAATCCTGGAAGAGTTTCGAGAGAAATTCCTTTAATATTTTTTGGAGGAATCCGTGGAGGAAATCCTGAAGAAATCCTTGGAGGAAATCATAGAGGATCCCTGGCAGAAATTCCTACAGGATTTTCTGGAGGAATGAATACCTGGAGGAATTCCTAAAGGCAATTTGTAGTGGAATTACTAAATTACTAAAGGAATTCCTTGAGAATTTACTGGCGGAACACCTGGGGGAATTTCTAGAGAAATTTTTGAGGCTTCGTGGAGGAGTGAATAGAGGAACTTCTCGAGGAATTTCTGAAGAAATTCCTGGAGGAATTTTCGAGGAATTTCTAATGATATATGGAGGAATACCAGGAGGAATCTCTGAAGAAATTTCTGGAATTCCAGATGGAACTTTTGGACAAACTTATGGAGGAGTTCCTGGAGGAGTTACTGGAGGAATGTCTGAAGGAGCTCCTCGAGGTGTTTCTAAAGGTTCCTGGCGAAATTTGTGGAGGAATTATTTGAGGAATTCCTGAAGAAATTCATGCATGAATTCCTTAAGGAATTTCAGAAGATATTCCTGGAGATATTCCGGGAGAAATCTATGGAGCAATCCTTGGAGGAATTCCTCGAGAAACTTGGAGGAAATCCTGGAAGGATTCCGGGAGATATTCCTTTAGGATTTTCTGGAGGAATCCGTGGAAAAGTTGGATTCTGGCAGAAATTTCTAAACAATTTTCCGAGGGAATTCCTGGAGGAATTTTTGGAAAAAAATATGGAGGAATTCCTGGAGGAATTTCCGAAGAAATTCTTTGAAAAGTTCCCGGAGGAATGCATGCAGGAATCTCGAGGAATTCCTGGAAGAGTTTCGAGAGAAAAAATATTTTAGGATTTTCTGGTGGAGTCCGTGGAGGATTTTTTGGAGATATTCCTGGAGGAATGTCTGGAGATTTTTTTTAAATGAATTTCTAATGAAATTAATGGATGAATTCCTGGAGGAATTCTGGCAGAAATTGCTGGAGCATTTTCTGGAGGAATCTCTGGAGGCATCCTGAAGGAATTTCTGGGGGAATATCTGAAGATTGCCACAAGGATTCCGATAGAAATTTTCTATTTCGGCCGTTACAAATATTTATTTCACTTTTTGTCCCACCATTCTGGGACTGGTCGAGGGGGGGGGATAAAAATAATAAAGCATTTTTTCTGAAAAATATGAAAAACTCATCGGATTTGTTAAAAAAAAAATAGCAAGAAGCGAAAATATGATAAATATTTTTTGTCTGCCCCCTCAAAATGCAAAATCTAGCCAAAAAACATTTGAAGGGGGGAGACAAAAAGTCAAAATCAAATTTGTATCAGCCTTAGGAGTTCTGTCTCAATCTATGGAGTCTTCTTTAATTCAAGCATCACTAATTGTCCAAGATTAAAAATCTTTCACAATGGCATTTTTATTTTTGTTGTATATAGTTTTTGTTAATTTGTTTATCAGATTTTATAAGGGTCGAGATCGAGATAATGACTTCATATTAACCTTCTTCGAGCATTAGCTTGCGCGCACCTCGCTGACCTAGTGCACGTTTAGGGGTCATAATGACCCTAATGCACGAAGAGGGTTAAAGTTTCACATTGCCTTGAAATCATAACCAACCGAAGCCTCCCCCAGAATCTTTCGTCAATGAACTCCTCCAGGAAATCCTCCAGAACATCCTCCAGAAATTCCTCCTATTATTCAGAATTCCTCCAGAAATTCTTTAAAATATTCCTTCATGAATTCCTGTAGAAATTCCTCTAGGAATTCTTCCAGAAGCCTCCAAGGATTTTTTTTTGGAATGCAAATTCAGGGATTCCTCCTGAATTTGCTCCTGGGATTTATCCTGGAATTTCTTCACGGATTCCTCGTGGAATTCCTTCAATAACTTCTCCAGTAATTCCTTCAATAATTCCTCCAGGAATTTCCACAGGAGTTTCTCTAAAAAATCCTTCTGAGACTCCTTCAGGAGTTTTCATGAGCTTCCTCCTTGCAAGCATTCTTTTAGTAATACCTCCAGGGATTCCTCCAGAGTTTGCTCCAGGAATTCCTGCAGGAGTTTGTAGATGAACTCCTCCAGGAAATCGTCCGGAAATTCATCAAAATATTCCTACAGAATTTCTCCAAGAATTCTTTGAAATGTTCCTCCACGAATTCATGTAGAAATTCTTCTAGGAATTCTTCCAGAAATTCCTCCAGGGATTTCTCCTGGAATGCCTCCACGGATTCCTCCAGGTGATAAAGTGATTCTCAAAATAATCCACGGAATGCTATTTTGATGCACGAATTACAAAAATGGTGCGAAAAAATCAATTATGGCGTATAGGATGAACACCAGGAAGGTACATAAAATTAAAAACAAAAGTGTTATGTGAGCATGGTAGGGGAGACTGAGGAGACTTGATCCTTGGGGTGACTTGTTCCCCCCATATTTTCTCGTAATCAAGAACAGTTTTTTTTCTAGCATATTTTTTTCCAAAACTACATCTGGACAATCGACAATGTTTTGGCTACAAATGATTTCGATTATGCATTGCATTATTTTTTAATGGCTAATGGTTTGCTTTCAGCCCTTCAGAAATCTTTCAGGCGATTCCGAAAAAAAAACAGATATCTCAAAAACTTTGTGAAAACTGATCCAAATTGTGTCAAAATTTCACAGCACATAGTATAAACGTAATAGGGTATCGCGCTACTTGGGCGGTGGCTTCTATATTCGTCTCTTTTCCACTATAACTCAGTCAATTTTGAACCGATTGACTTGAAATGTTGTACACGGGTAGATACTATACCTATCTCACTGCATTCCAAAAATTGTGTCAATTGGTTCAAATTTGACTGAGTTATAGTGGAAAACAGACGAAAATAGAAGCCACCGCCCAAGTGGCGCGATTCCCTACAGTGGTTTTACGGTTTTATCACGATCAAAAAAAATTTTACCGTGATATAAACGAAACCGTAAATTTGGTGAAACGAGAAAAAAATGTAAATTTTTTATTCAAAATCGTTCAGCTGCAAAATATATGAGTCGTAGTTCACATTGTTTAACAGTTTTGGTGGACTAGGCAATGCTGTATTGGTTTTATATTGATTTCGGAATGTTTTAGAACAAGTGTGATAAAAATGAAACGAAAATCGTGATAAAATCGAATAGAAAACCGTGAATTTGGGCGAGTAGTGATTAAAACGACTAGTGATAAAACCGAAACGCCACTGTAATATCATACGGATTTATAAAAAAAGTGTTTTATAAATATTTTAATTAATGCAACTTAGTATATACAACAGTTACATGGGGAGACTTGATCCCTTGAGGATTACCCACACGTTGAATAAAAAATCTATTCAGAAGCACCCTGATAAAAATTTCCAATAAAATCACCATAAACTACCATTGAATAATGATAAATTTGACTATTCAACAACAAATTATATTGTGTACGTATTTTCCTGCTGAAAATGGTGTATTGGAACTACAATACGTGTACAATAAAATCAATGGCACTAAAGATTTCAATAATAAGAACACCATAAGTTGAATGGTAGTTGACTTGATTTTTTTCCAGAAAATTTGGATTTTTTTTATGGTAAAGATACATAATAACAAGTGACATTTACAATACATGCTATGGTGGAAAACCATAAGATCTGTTGTTACTCTATCGTTTTAAACAATTGAATTAATGGTAAGTACCATTCAATTCAGCGTGTTGTAACAATCTATTCTGTTGTATCTCTATGATCTTTTTTATCAGGGCATCTATTTACTCGGAATTCTAGTATATTCTATAACAAAAAGTGTCAGATAATTATTATTTTATTACACACCATAAGAAGGGGGATCTTGTGTTTTTGATAAATACACCATATTCATCAAAAATACAAGAAAACTTATAAAGAAAATGAATAGGAAGCTTCTGGAGATATTATCCCTTTAAATTAACCATGTACTCAAAAGGGGATCAATTGTGACCCATTCTTTGAAAAAAAAAAACACATCATAAGACATGCATTTTTAAAAACACAGTTTTGAAAACTTTAACAATAATTTAAAGTCCATCTGTTGTGTACATATTTGCAATAGATGCTTACCTGCCATTCTGTACGAAAAACGGATCAAGTTTTGTGTTTTTCTGAAAGTTAAAGGCAAATTTAGAAAAAGGCAATCGTTGGAGAAAATTCTTGTGGAATGTTTGTAATAATTTCTGAACAGTTTTATTAGGGCTCATAGTATCAAATTCTAAAAATTTGAAAAAAAAAACTTCTGTTGATCTATTAAGAAATTCCTGCTAAGTTTGAAAAAGGAATCCTAGAAAAAAATCATGGAGGAATCAACGGCATAATTCCTGGAAAAACCAAAGGCAAATTTCTCGTAATATCATTAGAGAAATTCCTGGTGAAGTCATGGGTGAAGTCTCCCACGGGGTTATTCCTAGAGGAATTTGCGGAGGAATTAATAGAGAATTCCTTGCAGTCTTTCCTGCAAAGATTTTCAAAAGAATCCTAGGAATAAATCCTGCAGAAATCCGTGGGGAAATTCCTTTAAAGATTCCTAGAAGTATCAGAAACCAGAGGAATTTTTGGAGTATTTCCTGAAAAAGGTCCAGAAAAGACCGAAGGAATGAATTCAGGAGATTTTTTTTTCTAATCTGGAGGTTTCCTTGGAATCCCATAAGAAATCATATTAGGAGCATCCTTGAAATACATTGGAGAAAGCTTTGGTGAAACTATTGGAGGAAGTGCAGTCTTTTAATCCTCGTAGATCGGTAGATAATATGGGAGTCGAAGCAAAATTCAAATCAATCGTTGTTTTCAAATGGATTCGAAATATGTTATTTTTTATTTAATAATGCGAAAATATGTCTCTCTTTTATTTCCCCATCCACAGGTAAAACAATTCTCCTACACGGTCCACACCAGCAACTCGAACGTCTCCGAACCGAAACTGTGGTCCCTGGAGCGGAAATGCATAAGCACGTGCGAGCCGGGATGCATCATCATTGGCGAGCGTACGAAGCTGTATGCCTGCACAAGCTGCTGCACCGCTTCCCTGTGCAACTCTGGCAAGGCCCATTCGACCCGGGCTTTTGCTCACACCGTCTGCGCTGGCTGGACACTGGCCACCGTAGCGATGGTAGCGAGAATTTTCCAACAACTTCTACTACTTTCCCGATAGAGGCGCACCAAATTCGCCCCGAACAGATGTATGCATTTTATTCCAACCATTGAAACCAATGTTGCCAAAATGAATCGCCAAACTAGAGTTCGCCATGAAGATCGTTTCAATTTACCTACTCTGATAAATAACTATTTAAATGAAAATTTAAAACTATCGAATCACACACTATAATGAACAAACGAATTTCTTGCACCATGAAGCACGAAAAAGATACAAATAAGTAGGAAAATAAGAATAATCTATAATTCGCTTAGTTTTTGTAGCCATTTTCTCTACATTTCTTCCACAATTAATTCCAAAAATTCCAAAAATACTCAGATATTTCAAAACGTTTTTTCATACATTGATCAACTCTTCCGGAGTCGTTTATGATCCCATTCCAGCGTTATATTTTTAAAACAGCGTGTACGACAACATTTTAATGTGTGAGCGATAAAAAAAAAGTTCAGATAAAAATAAAGGGAAATTGAAGGAAAATGACTAAGAGGGCCAAATAAGTAAAAGGGGTATTTTCTACCTATAGAAAAATAGGTCACGATGTCATAAAGACCAAATATGATGGCGCAGTGGATGCCAATTAATCGTCTCTTATTTTAAGAAAATAAGTTTTTTAAGTGCATGAATGTCAATAGGTTTTTTATGTAGTCCATTGGATGCAATAAAATTGTATGTATTGAGAAATAAAACATGTCTGTAGTTTTTTTTTTGTCTGAATTAATATCACAGTTCTGAATTTCAAAGATAAAGTAAAGGAGAAAATGAGGAGAACAAATTTACTACACTGATAAAAATACAAACTTTAAGATTATAAGGCTATTTTTATACAATATATAAGACATTGTTATCGTTATTTTTAATTGTGTGCTTATATGTAATTATCATAACAACCTTTTTAGCTTTGATGGGGTACCACATGAGTCTTATGCACCCTATCAATAGCTTTTATGTTAGGTCAAACATAAAAGATATAATTTCTTTCCTATAGTAAAAATCTATATTTGTTCATATATACTTTTTAAGTTTGGCGATTCGCAGTTTGCGACGGCCATCATTGGACTTCGAGCGATAAAACACCTCTCTGCTATTTCTTTGATTCAGCTGTAGAGATGTCAAGGTAAGCTTGTATCCTCGCTTGCATCCTAATAAAATAACATTTTATTTCATTGCCATGTGTTTTTAGTGCCGACTGATTGAAATTTCGAAATTTCGCGAAAGTTTCTGCACCATGAGCCACCAAAGCAATAACAACAAAATTGGAAATTTTCACCCTCGCCCTCCCGTGAAATGTTATGGAAACCCGTAACGTGGGTAGATCACCTTGCACAGTGGCCGGAAGCCGGACAAAACCTCAAAAATCGACTTCATTTTTTTTATTATTCTAATATTTTTCTTCCATTTTAGATACTTTAACTAAGAAAATTCCAAATTTTCCAGTCATTTTGTCAAAAATTGAGTATTGTAGATTTTTTCAAAGTTGAGGTTTTGTGTAGTACTTTACTAGTGTTATTTGTCTTTATTTTATGAGATTTCTTCACAAGCGCGTTGTAATACTTAGGAAGATTTGGATAATGTGACAATATTATTGGTGTTTTTGGGTATAAATAACCATAACATTTCAAGGTTTGTTTGGAATTTAAACACAAAATTATTATGTTTTTACAATATGCAAAAATATAGACTTTTATGAAATTTTGAAGAAATACTTCGTATTAAAGAGATCTAGTACTTGTTTAAGAAACATCAGAAAACGACGCCGTATCCCGGATCTGACGTGCAATTTTGTCTAGTTTTTGGCTATATAGGTCACTGTTTGCGCATTTTTGCGCTAAGCACGAAAATATTTTTTTTTTCTATCAGGTCACAATGGAGCCGCATGGTTGCGGAGGAAGTGATATTGTTTGAAGTTTACATTTTATCTTCACATAATTCAAATTGACTTTAGTTAATCCTCATTCTAGTAAGAGGCCTTCGTGGTGATAGGGGGATGAGGAGCAGAATATGGGGGAGGGGGTTTGATTGCTAACGTGATGGTCACAGACTGACATTTTTTTCCAATAATTTTGTTTTTTGACAGAAAATCACAATAAAATGGGTGTTTCTGACATAGTTGCATAGTTGGGTGACATATGCCGTTTTTCTTTTTGATCCAGTTCCAACCTGGGTTGGAACTGGATGAGATCACAGTTTCAACCCCAACCCGACTTCGGTTTCGCTTGTACTAAAGTTGGATTGAGTTTGTTTGACGTTTGTTTGTTGACACATTTTCCGCCAATCCAGTTCCAACCCAGGTTCAAAAAGAAAAACGGCAATAGTTGCAGGGGTTACAAAATGGCAGCGAGTATGGCCGCCACTCTCTCCCTTATACTTCCCTCCCCTCACCATAGTCATCGAGAAGCGCGGAAGCTAGCGAACAATTTCTCAAAATTATACTTGCTTACCTTCTCAAATTGCACTCAGGTTGCTACTTGTGGTAGACAACTATATTTTTCATCCGTCAGGAAGTACTGCTTTGCAATTTTCACAATATTTTCACAATTTCGTGTCAAAATGTAGCACATACTGCACTTTTTTTTCTTCGACAAGCGCGTCACCCTTATTTTCAAATCACTTTTTAACAGTCTTCTACACAACACAGCACTGTAATAAGTTGATCGATTACGTGAAATTGTTCGCACTTTCGCCTGATCTACCGTATATCGTGAAAAACTTACGCGTTTTCCACTTTCGTGGCCGAAAACCCGGATCAATTCACATCGCGGTTCGCTAAAACGGAAAAGCGTACCGTTAAACTGAGTGGTATTGTTCAACATACGGTGAAATTGATAAAACCGCAGCGCAGTTCATGTTTATCACGAAACAAGGCTGTTATTTTGTTAATCTTTTTAACTATTTTAAATATCATACTTCCAATGTGATTTCTATAGATAACAGAACAATCGTTCGCTGTTTATGAGTTGAAATTACATCAATTAATGTCACCCCATAACGCGGTAGTTTTCTACGGTCAGAGAGAAAAAGTACGAGAGAAGAGAGGAGAGAGTTGTCAACAAAAACGTAAATAAAGTGGTGCACAATGGGATAATTGGTGAAAATATTGGGCAAAGTAAGGATTTAAATAAATTTAAAAATATTTTATAAGAACAAATTGTGTTGGTGGGCATATGCAATAAATCATATGTGTGCCAAAATTCAAAGTTACAGCTGCTATTTTAATATAGCTCATTTTGGAACGTTTTTGTTAGTTTATTTGACCAAGTCACACTACACTGTGCGCCGTCTGATTTGTTTGTTTTGAGTGGGTCGTTGAGAGGGTTATTAGAGCGGGAGCCAAGCTTATTATTATGATCTCGAGCAACCTTCACCTTAAAAAACATTGAGCTGGAGGAGAGGGGAGTGATGATTAAGCCTTTGTTTACTTAGACATTATCTACATCCCGATTGTTAAAGATGGTGTTGCTTCACCAAATACAACTAACTCTTTTAACCATAAAAATAAAGGCAAAAAAAAACAATTGTGAAAAACATGTAACAATAACTACAAACCATTGCTCATTGGTTTTCTTAAACTGGTCGTTTCTTCGATAAATCTTAATCGTTAGAACTGCTCAAGAAGCTTGAAAGCAATCTATTCACAACTTTTATCGTAGTTTCAAAATATAGTGACACAAATTCATCAACATGTACGCGTTTCTCCTTTTCACGCACATCGCTACAGTTCAAAGCAGCTGTCATCTATAAAATATAAAACGAATTCACTAAACGGCGTAAAACGCTACGTTAAATATTTTTCGCATAACCAAGGCAATCTTTGGTTATTATAATTGCAATTTTATGAAACGAACATTTTACGCTCTTGAGTGAAACCCCTTATATTTTGTTTTTCAAAAAGTTATGTTTTATTGTATGTTATTCATGCGAATTCGTAGACCACATTTCTACTTAACGACACACAGAGTTATAAAGATTTTGAAAATATTTGTTGGAGCTCTACTGTTCAACAATTTGATTTCCGATCTCTGATGATCGTTATCAACAACTTCATTAAGGAGAAACTTCAAATAATACCAATATGGCTGCCACAATGGCCGACTTAGACCCCTACTCACGTTTTCAAGAGCACAAATCTTAAAAATTCGTAAACAAATGCGCTCGATTTGGAAAAGCTGCCTCTTTTGGCAAGTGAGCAAAGCCAGGAAAATCAAGTGCGGCTTGGTTCGATGCTTCGTTCGTCAGATTTGTGCCTCTAAAGGTTGTATGCAAAATTGCAATGGGATTTCTTGATGTTTCACCTTAAATACGGCGAATATATATTGTCATTTCTTTATAGATAGGGTAGAAGCACCGACGAACCGACGTGCCAGCTAGTGCAAAGCTTCATGAAATTCTCGTCCAAAATTTCAAAATAAAAACCGTTGAAAACTAGCGCCATCTGTTGATTTTGGTTCAGAACTATTTTGGCCGAAATATTTCGAACACTCTTAAATAATGCCACCCATAGGTGTAATGGAATGAACAGATTTTTCAAACATTGGATAATGCTGTTTAATTCATAAAAATTACCGAAATTTCTCATGATAAACTAAGAAAAGATAGATTTACGAACTATGTTCAAAACAAAACTTTTTGGGAGCGTAAAAGACTCAATAATCTTACCGAATTTCATACTTTGATTGGTTTAAACGTAGAGTGTTTGTTTGTATTTCGCCATTGCAGCTACTCTGCTGATTTTATTAGAACACAATTTCATATCTTTGTTTTCCAAAAGCACAATTTTTTATTAAGCCTAATTCATAAGTATTGACTTCTGGGAGATTTTCTTTTTTCAAATAAAAGTTGAAATAGTAGTCAGCCTAGTCAGCGTCACTAAAACGGCAGCAGGAGCAGCATCATCGTCGCGACGCTTGCAGAATCCGATGGGAATGTAGTGTGCAGATGGTAACAGCCACCAATGTTTATTTATTTGGATTTATTTTCAGGCTGGCACATTTAATATAACATCCTTAATTGCTTCCTATAATTCTTAAGTAACCCTTAATTGCTGTTATGCTCCATTCTGAGGCAACGCAAAGCTACAGATTGATAATACTGGCTATCAAGTGTTTTTGTTTACACAGCGTTTGATCAAGACGCCACGACGCCGGCTGTAAAAATGTCATGACGGGCTAAACGTCACTTTCAATTTGACACTCGCGATCACTGCTATTTGAATTATCCGTACAATGTTTTCGGTCAAGACTCGGAATCGAGTGGCACGTCGGTTTAGTCGGTGGTAGAAGCTTCAGTTTTGGCCAGCCCGGAGTTTTGGCCATAGTGCGGTATTGAGCCTGTTGCGTTCTTAATAGGCGTAAATTTATTTTTTACTAGTAGATCCTGATACAATATGATGGTTACAGCTGTGAAAACCACATGTTTTGATTAAAAACTAGAAGAAAAAATATATTTCCTTAAAAAAATCCGCTCCCATATATCTATTTTGGCCAGGGTGCTTCTAATTTGGCCACTCCCATAAGAAATACACGTGATTGGCCAAAATAGAAACCAAACCTAAAAATATGGCCAAAACTGCGGCAGTGCTTCTATTTTGGCCAGTGCCACTTTTAATACAAAAATCAAGTATTGGTTTGATTTCTGCATTTTTCCTTCAAAATATAGATTGAAACCTTTCATTTGACACATTGGTTGTTTTCATAGGATTATTGGTTATTTTTATAAAAATGATTTCCCTTAGACTGGCCAAAACCGGTGCCCGCACCCTAGGATTGTTTTGGTTGCTTCGACAAGTGATAACAGAGATTAATGTACACTACAACCCAAACTCGGACGAGCACATATGAAGTCGTTGAAACGAGATTGATAAAAAGAAGTTCAAATTTTACGTAGTTTACTATCATAACCTCATAGGCTATCTGATCCCATTCGTTAACTTACCTCCGTGTACCCACCGTAAAACGTAACGTGGTCTATGGACGGTCACTGAGAATAGACCACATCGTGTCAGTCAACGTACGTATGGCATACAGCTGTATGCCAAAAAACACAGTAGGCCGGCAGTACGACCATAGACTAATTTACGACGTTAGCCGGGACAGCTAGTATAATAATAAATAAAAAAGGAATTTATTGAGATTACTCCCAAATACTCTTCAAGAGAAATCTCGGTAATTAAATGTCCAATCAAAATAAAATTCAAAAAAAAAAAATGGAAGAGGATGTTGTAGCTTTCATTTGATGCTAAGAGAAACCGAATCGGTTGACAGACGGCTGAGAAATTTATTATGATACATTTTATCAAAAATCTCTCAATAGCGTAAATTTTATTAAACCTAAGTACTCCACGAAAGATATCTCGGAAACAAAATGTCCAAACGGAATGAAATTCAATAGCATACTACTAGGATGCTGCACCTTTCCTTTGCTGATGAGAGAACTCAAATCGATTGACACACGACTGGTCAATTTTTATGAAGCATTTTTCTAAGACCTCCTAAAAAGTTAAGTTGTACCGTAAGGTCGCCATTCACCGCTCATTTAACGGCATTTTCGTAAAGTATATGACATTGGAAATCAATGTTTGCGAATATTGCACTTTAATTTACGTTAACAACTCAACAATGATGTTATTGTTATTATAGAAAAAAATATAAAACGATTGTAAAATATGTTTACAGCCGAAAAAATAAAAAAAAAAAAACAAATGTGTAATCTCTTGGTTCCTATTACCGCTCATGCATCCATTCATCGCTCATAATGGATCCATTCACCGCTCACTGGATTATTTTTTCATGGAATCACTGAAACTATTCATTTATAAAAACAAAATAACTTTTATTTACCAATGTATTGATGATTCATGACGTTCAGTTAATCCTGTTTTGTCAAAATGGAATCTTTAACGGGTTTTATATACATGATGGATATTTTTTCTGCTGTTTGCCCTGAACAGTTCCCATATTGTCCTGCAGCGCAGTGTGAGAAATATTTTTTGAGATCATGATTTCAGGTACATACACCCATATAAAAACTTGGTGAAATGAAAGTGTTTTATTGTGGCAGCATGTTACATCTACTGTCTACCCCCGTTGGTTGGAACGACACCTCATGCAAACCAAGGGAAGATTCAAAAATTACGTCCATCGTTTTTCGGGATTTCTAGACCCCCCCTCCCCCCTCTGTCACGCAATTTCCCTATACCCAATACACGTACTGTCACACTTTTCTAGACCCCCCCCCCTCCCCCAAATGTTGGACGTAATTTTTGAACATTCCCCAACGGGGTTCATTTTTTAATTTGAACTTCTAGTAACCCTGTGGGCAGCGAAAATCGCACTGGTGGTAACCCTTTTTGCTGTTTTGTTTTGATTCTGCGTTCCATTTCACCCCGTTCCATGAGCAGAATGACGTTTGAACCATTTTTAGTTTGAACCATGTTTGTGATATGCAGAGGGGGTCAAATTAAAAAGCGTTCAGATTAGATGAGGTCAAACCAACGGGGGTAGACGGTAGTTTATACCCTTCTTATGAGTGTAAGAAGGGTAAAAAATAAGTAGTTTCAGAAATAAAAGGTATACGGAAAATCGCCTCAGTGTATACAGCGCACCACTTCCGAAGTTAGGTCCGACGCACAGATTTGGAGAAAAATCCAACTTCGCTAGTCGAAAATTCCGGGATTCAACTGCACGGACAATAAAATTATTATAAAACAATCTCGAAAGGGACCATAATGAGTTAACCTTGGAGTTAACTTACTTTATCAACAACAACGATCAGCCGGTGGGCGAGCGTCGATGTTTGTTTTGGTTGCAGACAATGCTGAGCTGCCACATACAGGGTTGTATATGAAAAAAAAATTGGCACCCCCTCGTTTATTTTTAAACCGCAAGGCAATGGAACAAGTTTGTTAACTCAAAAAATAGTATATTTTTGGAATTATTTTTGAAGCTTTCAGTCCTAGTAAAATACTTCGAGGTAGCAAAATAAATGAGGGGGTGCCAACTTTTTTCGTGTACGGAATACAGGTAATGTGGCAGCTCTGAGACAATGGAACGTGCTGCGTATAGCTTTGGCGCGCGACGACGTCGTCTGAGGTCACCTGCTTTCTTGCTCCTGATTGGCTGCGCGCAACTGGAGTGGAGCTGCGCGTAATTGCCCGGCGCGCAAATTGCGCAACGAAAGAAAAACTATACAAAAAGATTCGCAATTTTACTAGTTCGTTTCACCTTAACTTTTAGTACTCACACGTCTCGTCATTTTATAACCCTATTTTAGAACAGTGCTAAAACGAAACGTCAATCAACAAAACAAAAATAAAACGGAACTGTCAAAACAACTGTCAGTCGTCAGCTGCGCTACTCGACGGACGTCGAAAACTTTAGCTGTGCAATTTTGGTAAGGTAAGAATACGAAAATGTATGAAATTTAGCGTTTTAGCATTAATTATTCCCTTTTCAGATACACTTTCTGCTAGCAGTAAACTGTAGCCGCTAATTTCCCACTTCCAGAAGGGCGCCAGTGGTGCGAATTGCAACAAAAGATGGTTCTGACGAACGATGTTTATCTGCCGAACGATGAGGAGCTCACCGTTCCGGAGGTGAATCTTTCGGGGCCTGCCCTGAGGGCTGGTGCTTTCCATCTGGGCAAAGCCTGCGAGGCGGAAAACAATGTGAGTACTGTGGGATGAGATGGTTCGGTAGAGGAAGGTTTCAGACGGACGGGAGTAAACCGTTTTCCAGTCGTCGGTTTTTGTTATGTAATTTAGCCCGACATAACCTTTCGCAATCATCACAATAACAAACCGTGAGCTCCTCAATAAATAATTTTCATATTCAATTTGCTGTCCGTTTTTTTTTTTCAGGAATTTATGCTGTGCCGACAGGAGCTGGATGACCCGCGTGCATGCATTGCCGAGGGCAAGGCTGTGACCAACTGTGCGCTGGAGTTCTTCCGCAAGGTTAAGAAGTCCTGCGCCCAGGAGTTTACCCAGTATGCTAACTGTCTGGACAAGAGCAGCGGCGATCTGAGATTCGAATACTGCCGCAAAACCCAAGGTGTGTACGATAAGTGCGTGCTGGATAATTTGCACATCGAACGACCGGACTATGGATACTTTACCCGGGCTAAGGTTCACGCCACGGATCGCCCGGCACCGCCGAAACAGGAGAAAACCGTTTATCCCGATGCGATTCCCAAGCTGCCCGAGGATTATCCGCGGCCAGAGGCTAAGTATGGTTCTCGTTTCCACTGGCTGAACTAGAAGACGGTTTTGTTCGTGAATGAAGCAGTGTTGTAGCAATTCGATGATCGTTGAAAGTGCTGAGTGGAGAGCACTTCTTTGGAATACATTAACATTATGAACACGAGAGGTTTGGAACAATTTTTTGAAAGATATCCTTCTTTCTTTTAGAGTCTAAAATTTAGACAGTGGATCTCAGTCAAAAGCATAAAACAGGATGTCTCATTTTTGAGCTAATGAATTAATGGATTCACATTGCTTTTCTCGCATATAAGATGCCCAAAGCAGCAATTCTAGATGCAGTTTAAAACTGCAATGCAGTCTATAGCTCTCCTGGAGATGCCCTTATGCGTTAAACTTTCTATGTATTCTTACTAGAGAATATATTTTTTCAAAGAAAAATTGCCAAGAGTCACTCCTTGATTCATAAGAAAAAGCCGATGAATAATTTCTGTAGGAGACTTCACGAGCAACACTATTTGATTGTCAGGAGCCTTTAAAGGGCGTTACAATGGGTTCAATGACGTTTTAGGGACATTTCAAATGTATAACGCGCGTTTCAAGGAATTTCAATGAGTTTTTCTAAAGGGGTCTCAGAAGTTCAAGGGCGTTCAGCAGTATTGCAAAGGGAACGTAATATAAAGTGCCCTTGGAATCTCCCCGGAACCCCCTTAGACCCTAAAACGCCCCTGACATTTCCAGATACCCCATGATAACCCTTCATGTGACCTTCAAGTACCCCCTGAAACCACCTAGCCTAGGGCCCTCTGAAATATCCCTGAGACTCCGAAAAACGCCTCTGAGACCCCCTGGAATGAAAGTGCGATCTGCTGACGCGCCTCAGAGACCCCATGGAGCCTTGAAATGCTTCTGAGATCATTAGGTACTCCCCGAAACCTGCGGCCTCTCGAGTACCCCCTGGAATCTCCTGAGAACGTCTGAAACGCCCCTGAGTTCTCCTAAAACCCCCGTGAGAAATTGCTGAAGCGCCTCTGAGACTCAGACCCCTGGAGTCCCTTGGATCACCCTGAGTACCCCTAAAACGTCATCAGACCCCTCGGTACTCCTGAAACCCTTAGGGAGCTCTTTGAAACACCCTGGAGGCTCTTTAAAAAGCCTCTGAGACCCACTGAAACCACACTAAAATGCTACTGAGAACTTCTGAAACTTCCTGGACCTCCTGGAACGTCTCTGAGACCTCACGGAGCGCCTTTCGGAACCCTTAGAACTCCCTGAACGCTCATGAGACTTGCTGAAATGCTTCTGAGCCCTCTGAAACACCCCTGAAATCCCATGAGACTTCCTCAATCCCTGGAGCCTCCTGGAACTCCCTGAGACCGCTGAGACGCCCCTGAAACTCCTTTAAACGCCCCTGTGATATTACGGTACCTCATGAGGCCCTCTTAAAATGTCCCTGAAACTCCATAAAACGCCTCTGAGTCCCCTGGAACGCCGCTGACACCACTTGGAACCCACTGAGACTCTTTGAGACGCCCCTGGAGCCCCCCATTTTTCTCAGCCATAATCTTCTCAACAGACACCTGAACACGGAGGTCTAGGTAGTGTAGGAAGTTAAGTTACGTCTTCTACAACAAAAGTAAATGCCTGGACTACTCTCTCCTCGACAGGGATTGTCGGCATGCTCAGTGCGGTGCGAAAAAAGCCAGTGCTTCACACAATCTCAAGTGCTGGTCTCCCGTTTTTGCCGAGAAACAGAGACGTATGAGTGAGAGCTTTCGTAGCTGTGCGAGAGACAAATCGCAGCACTAGCTCTACGGAGAGAGTGCTTGACACTGTGCTTATCACAGTGCATTTGTTTGGTACTTTCAATATACATAGTTGTAAAGCGATTGACCAACAAACATTTCAGTTGGTACACAACACTATGCTTAATACCTAGTTTCTCCAAAATTGTGTAAACAAAACCCGAACAATGGTTGTGCCTGAAAATTATCCAAATGTTATTCAGCATCATGCTGAATTAACTCGTCGTTATGGTGCTTGTAAAATGAGTGATTGTTAGTTGGATTCCTATGGTGGCCAAACCTTTCGTCTTCCTGGAACCACCAAGAAGACATTTCTTCAGAGAGGGACTGGTGCATGTCGCACCCTTAAGGTTTGCTGTGTAGCCTGATGACTCGTTTTGCGAAGTCCACCAAGATAGAATGCATCTTGCACTTTTTTTTGGAAAATATGTCGAAGAAGTGTCAAGCGAGTGTGTTCATACGTTTAGTGCCTAAAATCATTTATAACAATAAACCCTTGCGTTTGGACAGCTCTTCCAATCATCAGCTAATCTTTAGTGTACTGTAATATTGGAAGCTCACAAAATAAACTTAATAGCGTTCTTCTTCTCCATTCATTTTTGAAATTTTAAGGAAATATCGTGAAACTACTAGACGGTATTTAGTGGGATCCAGGAAATACCGGGGCTATAAAACCGGTAACATAGAATAATGTCGGAAAGCGAACGAACTTCGAATTGCGGCATACGAGATTGCTTATTGAGTATTTAACTTGAACTTTATGAATTAGCTGACAACCAAGGGCTAAAAGTATCTATAATAAAGTTAAATCAATCAATTTATGAATTAAGAGTGCCATATAAGAATCATTCATAAAATACTTAAAAATACTAAAGAAAGAAGAACAAGTCTACCGTTGTGCTAGGACTCATACAAAATATGATTTTTTTCAATCAATCTTAAAATACACCCCTCATTGTAAGCCCCTCCCCTCCTCTCATGGAAGTTGAAACATGAAGATAAGTATGGTGTCTAAAAATGGCGATACAACATACAAACGTTATATTACCAAATTTCAACCATTTTTTCTGTTGTATTATCCCTTTTAGGTGGATTAATCATTTTTTAAAATTACCTAAGTTTTTATCCATCATGGTTACATTGTATTTTAATTAGGTTTACTAGAAATGATCAATAAAATAAACTTATATTCTTAGATAGGCGATTTCGAATACTTTGACTCATTCTCACCCCCTCTAAGGGGTGAGATTGAATCAATTTTCAATCTTTTGTAGTTTAGTAAGCATCTCATATAATGTGATACTTTCTTACTGAACTATCATTACCACATAGAAGGGTATTCATACCAAATAAAAAGTTATTTCGCCTTCAACTGCATTTGTTATTTAACAAACAATCTTTGAGTATCCTTTTTTGACCCATTCTCACCCCCAACGACGGTATATTATCATACGAGCGACAAGTAATCCTGCATCGAATATGTTTCGTTGGTTACGTCAAAGAACTGTCAGTTGCTACAGAATGCAGCCAATGTGCATACGAAAAACATCGCACTGCAACAAAAGTGCATGCGAAAAATATAGCATCGCTGTTGACATTTCGTTTTGACGGATAGCGGTGCGATAACTGCAAAACTGTTGCACTTAGCGGACTTGCAGTTAAAAAGCATTGCAGTTAAAGCGTTTGCAACGAGCGAACGTCTGCTGTATTGCAACCGATACTTCTGGATGACGATGTCAAATAGAGAACGCCCTTCATCGTGCCATCAACCCATATGTAAGTAGATTGCATTGCAACGCATCAGACAACGAACCTGATGAAATGGTTAGACCTATTGTCGACTGCGTGTGTTGATATCGATAATAGAAATACACTAGAACTCCAATGGCGTTGTAGTCACTTTTCCTAGTAAATAGCTTTAATTGCAATAATGCACTATTTGTAAGTGTCCATCTTGTAGAGGATCTTTTGTTATGGTAAATAAAATTTATTTGACACTTCTAGTACCGCTACTGACGCTGTAAGGGCGTGGCAAACTGGATGTTAGTCACACGAACAGTCGCGACATTAGGCTTCTGTGGCTAGTTATTCTACTATAACGATCGTCGACGGTGGTTGGACTCCCACATCTAGTTGTAACTATACTCTTCTTTTCCTTTTGCTTCTACTTTTCTTCTTCATCTACTTTTCATTGTTCTACTTTTCCTTCTTTTTCTACTATTTCTTCCTCTTCTTCTTTTTTTGGATTATTATTCTTCTCGACGTTCGTTTTCTTCTCAGCATAACGTCTCAACTGAGATAAATTTCACTTCTAAGCCCAGTCCTTTACGAGCACTCACAGTTATTGACTGTGTTCTTTACATCATGTAACAGACACGAAGGCATTCCATTTACAAGGATGTCGAAGAAACCTCTTACCCTCAGCATGGACTCACTGTACACACCAAAAAATCGATTGAGGGTTTCAGCAAAATTTTGCTGAATTTTGCCGAGCTGAAAGTTTCAGCAATAAATTTGCTGAAATTCAGCAAAATTTGCTGATTTGATCAGTAAACTCTGCTGATCATCAGTAACGTTTTGCTGAAATTCAGCAAACTTTGCTGAAAGTTCAGCAAAAAATTTTGCTGGACCCTTCAGCTCGGCAAAATTCAGCAAAATATTGCTGAAAGCGTTTGGTGTGTAATAACAAATTTCATATTTTCTTATCAAACATCTAAAAAAAGTACTATAAAACATTTTTCTAACTCTTACTGTACTGTATATTTACTTGTTGTAGTATGTAGATTATGAACAATAATATTTCGATAACATAATTTTAATGGATCTACGTATTGGTGTTATGACACATGAAATAGTGTTGATTTACAACAATACAGTCGTGATCAGCTCATTTCCTACAACAAAATGCTTAGTTCCCGCTTCCATGTTGCGTATCTGTTACAAATTCTTTGTTTCCGCTATCATGTCGCGTAGCCAATTGAATTTTCATTCAAGTTCGCTACCCAGCCGCGTATCAAATGAAAGCTACCATTCACGCTTGCACGTTGCGAAGCACATTGGATCTTCCATCCAAGTCCGCTTCCAAGTCGCAGCAATTAAATCCATTCCACACAGACTCATATGTGAATTCTCAATATTCATCAGTTTTTAATCCTACAAGTCCTAGCTGCAGTTCAAGCAACAAACACTTTTATATTTACCTGACAAACGTCCTGGTGTAAACGGTTTTGTACTTCCCAGTAAATACTAACCACACTAATCACTATTTCACACAACTACGGATGAAGCATCCCATCCTCTTCGCCAATTTATGGTAGGGTAAGTGTACCAATTATGGCTATAGAACCAATTATTCGCCATAGTTGATTTTCACCCTTTAACGATATATATCAATAATAAAAAAAATGTGAACAACAGATCACGTTCACAAAAGATGGTTGCACTCATTTAAAGTCCACATGTTGCTCAAATTATGGTAGAAATAAATCATTTTCCTTAAAATTTTGGCTTCCTTGCACCCTTTTTCGCCATAGTGTACCAATTATGGCGAATCCCATAAGAAATGCATGCAAATAGTGCGAAAAGGAACTGAAGTTGAAAAATGTAGCCATAACTGGTACAGGGTTCCTATCATTGGCACACGCTGTAATAAATACTTAAAGTAGTTTTGGCTCCGTTTTTGTGTTTTTCCTGTAAAGTATGGACATTAAACTATCTTTTAACATATTGATGACAATCGTTGGTCTTCTCGTTATTTTTGTATAAATAGTTTTTCTTAGGTAGTGCCATGATTGGTACAGGCACCCTATTTCAAAAACTAAAATACAGTAACACATTCTATACATTTTACTATTATTGTTTATTATGAGCATCATCAATATGACATTTACATAGACAAGTAGACGACCAATGTGTCACAGATAATAGACATACAATTGACAAATATAATACAAATCTCATTACCACAAAGTGTGTAGTCGTCTTCTTCGTGTTTCAACCAAAAAAATCTTTGTAAAACTCGATACGCATTCTATAATAACACAAAAAGAAGATCAACCTCACGGTAAATATACTGTATTTGCTGGCAGCCTTTCATCTTAAAAAAATTGGGACCAAGTTACCATCTTTCCCAACTGATGCATTTTACCCCAGCATCTTCTACTCACATGCATCAGCAAGAAAATCCGTGATTTTCGAATTTCCATTCTCAAATGCAGCTGCTGCGCGATTTAAATGCGTGTGCGGTGTCGATTGTTTACCCTGCGCTTAGACAAGATTTGGAAAAAAATCATCATGCAACGGTTGGATGAGGAAATATACCACAGCACGGTGCGCAGTTGACCATCAGCCGGAAAAGTTCATAACCCCTGGTAAAGTGCACTAATGAAATGCAGTTTCGTGCATCAATGGAATTTGCGGGAAATTCAGTAATTTGATGGCTTGTTTAAAACTTTATATGTACTTATAGCTGCTAAGCATCTAATGAATCATCATAGATACATTCTGTTTTGAATCAGTAATAATTATAACACAGACAAATAAATGGACGTAACGTTAAACACAACAAAACAGTTATGGAACAGAGAACAGACATGGAGGCTGGAATAAAGCTCCTACAAATCCATCTGTAAAGGATTTTTTTTTTGTTAAGAGACTTTACCGCAATGCGGCATTCGCCTCTCTGTAAAGGATTTATGTAGTCGAACATCAGCGCCACCAATCAACAACCATTACAAACCTCAGCTTCTCCCGTTCCTCCTAGACGTCTTTCATTTTTTTTATGCAAACTTACTCCGTCATCGGATAGAGGGTATACTATAGTCCAGTGATTCCCAAAGTGGGCGAAATCGCCCCCTTGGGGGCGAAAACGACATCGAAGGGGGCGAAAATTTTAAAATTAGAAATTGGGGGGGGGGGCGAAAAATCCAACTAGGGGGCGATTTTCCGAAAACCATTTCAATCAGAGTGATTTTGGGTATTTTTTGACAGTTTCGGTCTCTTCGTCAAGAGGAGTTTTTGTCATTGTCTGAAAGTTGGTCGAACAAATCAGCTCGATTGGAAAAGTTTATCAATTTGGGATTTAACAGGCTTATTATACCTTACCAAACAATAGAATAAGTTCCCCTTGAACGGGTTGTAATTATTTTCAGAAAGATTCAATCTCAACTCAAGTGCAACTATTTCGAAGAATTTGATCATGTGCTTTTCTTGAGCCATCAGCCATTAAGTGAAAACAGTTCTCTTTTAAAACAACAATTTTCGTTTTTTTTTTTCAAAACACAGCAACACCTATATTTTTTAGTTGTGAATAATTTAAAATGCCAACTATCAAATAACATCTGATTTAATATAATAAATCTACTTAATGTACTTAATACTCGAAAACATGTATGAAATTTTAACATTTATGTAGTACATTTGTTGTTACCTGGTATTTTAAAAAAATGAAGTAATTACAGATATTATACCCGTTGATTATCGCAAGTTTACAACAATATGATTTGATACATTCTTCATGTTTAAAGAAATACGAAACTTGTGTGTCCTTGATTTGTCTCAGGTGTAAATTGAAAACGCGTTTTTTTTAAGCATTCATATATTCCAAGATATAGAGAAACTCTGAAAGTATTTTGATTTTACCAGAGTTTTTCAATCTTATTTTGAGATTTTCTGATAGAATTTTAAACAAAATTTGGGATGTTAAGATTGTATTTAAGATTCTTATGCTTTTTTCTTCCTTTGATTTTACAAATATCCCGTTTTCGAAGTTTATATTCAAGATGACACCTATTTAGGAAAGTGACAAAAGAAGAAAATGAGATTTGTTCCGGCCTTATTTGGCATATTAATTACGGAATTATCTAATTAACGGTGAAATTTCAATCTTCGTCGAACTTTTGGAGTTTCTTTGAGAAAACCAATACGACTTATGAAGCTAAATCCTAAAACCCTACCATCTATTTTTCCTTCTTCGATATTTGGAAATAATTTTATTTAGAAGTTACATTTCCTTGAAATTCTAGCAACAATATGTTTCTAAATTAGAAAAAATACAATAAATCGGAGAAAATCGGGTTGATTTTGGAACTCCATACAAAAATTGGTGAAAAACTTTAAACCTCATTTACTTGAAACTGGGTTTTTATCACTTACATCCCTTTGCTTCTATCTCCCTCAAGTTAAAGCTGAAAATTAAATAAAAATATAATATTTTTTCTTTCCAGTTTCACCATTTCATTGCGTTTTTATGTGTAACATACTGGCTTTTCCATCAAATATTTTTCCTTCTTTTCAACATACGCTGTTCTTTCAAGTGTATTATTTGTGCTGAGAGTGAAGAGTGGACATTATGGTTGTGATTTTTTCATCTATGATTTTTCCTTCTTTTGAACATAGGCTATTCTTTCAAAATTCGTATTTGTACTATGTTTGAATGTTATGGCTGCTGTCATTTTATCATGAATTTTTCCTTCTTTGAAACATAGGCTATTCTTTCACGTTTATTTATTTCATTGCGTTTTCCTGTACCAACTACTGAATGTTTCAGAAGCAATTTCTCCTTTTGAATGCAAGCTGTTCTTCCGTTTGATATTTGGATGTTATAGCTGCAGACTTTTTCATCGGATATTTTTCCTTCTTTTAAGGACAGATTGGTTAGGATCCAAAACTCGCGACTTCGAGCGTACACATCTCTTCGTAAACAAAACCAGTGCACCTGATCTTCTTGTTTCAAGCTTATTATAAGTGAGCGAAAACAGCATTATAAAATGCACTGTCAAACTACAGTTTGCTTCTTGAGAATTGTGCGTCTGAAGTTCTGATGCACTGTTGAAGTGGGATTTCAAGACGTTTGTCCTTAAACATAGGCTATTCTTTGACGCAGTGTTGCATATGAACTGAACGCGAGCCAAAATGGTTATTTATGCAACAAGTTGCAAAATGATGATTTTTTTTCAGCACGAGTCGTACATTTATTCAACGAGGCTTGCTTGTTCAATAACATATAAATAATTATGATACCGAAATCCATAATATTATTTTCCACTCACATCTCTTTTCATCAGTTAGTGCCTTTCGACCAAATGTCCATTCGACGAATCGTCCATTCGACTAAATGTCATATGCTTCTTTTCCAAAAAAATGGCTTTCGACCAAATGTCCATTCGACCAAATGTCCGTTCGACCAAATGTACTTTCGACCAAATGTCATTCGACCAAACGTCATTCGACTAAATGTCTTTCGACCAAATGTCATAGATTCATTTTAAAACGGCATCATATTCTCCAATGTTTTTTTGGTTATTTGCTTCTTCGACACCAATGCTGTAGGAGTTGAGAAAAAAATATTAAAATTCGGGAAAGCCAAATGTGGTCTAAAACCTAGCTTTTTAGGGGCAATCACGAAATTATACTGAACGTAGTAGCTTTGCTTCCTTGTAGTTTGCCTTGGCTACCCCCTACCACGGGTGATAACAAACAATCGTAATGACATATCAGTGCTGACGCGATGCCACTTTTTGCGCGCCAAAGCGTGATTGCACCCGAAAAGCTAGTTTTTAGGCCACATTTGGCTTTCACGAATTTTAGTAATTTTTGCTAAACTCCTACAGCATCGGTGTCAAAGAAGCAAATAACCAAACAATATTGAAGAATATGATGCCGTTTTGAAAAATCCAACTTATTACGTATATTAGGGTGTTCCAGAACGAAATCTATCAAAAAATCAACTTTTTAAGCTGTTGAAAATGCTTTGACATCCATGTGCACAACAGAACATGTGCTCGATGAACAAATTGAGATTTGAAATTATGAAAAGAAATCCACGTACTCCGGTGAGACTCGAACTCACGACTCCCAATTCGCTAGACGGGCGCTTCTATTCCTTCAAGCTACGGAGTCACTCGACTATCTCCGTCGCCAGCAGGCCTAGAACTGAACTCGATTCCACAATCGCACATGGTTATCTTCTTTTCACAATCCAAACCCCCTTCGGATGGGATTAGATGAACATCTAACACATTGTCAGGCCCAGAACTGAACTCGATTCCACAATCGCACATGGTTACCTTCTTTTCACAATCCAAACCTCCTTCGGATGGGATTAGATGAACATCTAACACATTGTCTGTTGTGCACATTTATGTCAAAGCGGGAGAGGAAGGGTTTTTAAATTAAGAAAAATGTATTAGTTTTTTGGTTTTATACGAAAGAGCACCTTTTTCTGAACAACTATGATTTTTTTCAGATTTTTTGAACTTTATTTTGGTACTTAAAATCAATTTCAAATAGATTTTTCGAAATCACCTTTTGACAGCTGAGCAACTGCTTGACAGCTCCGCCCAGTACAAAATGCGACGAGGGGTGATTCGACAAATCGCTCCCATACAAACTTCAAACTGATTTTTAAATAGGTTACCGAGCACCAAAATTCATGAAAATTTGGATTTCGGCTCAGTTTTGCATGCAGATTCAGAATATCGAATTATCTCAACACCGCTAAAGATGCCAATTGTCGAGAGCTTCGGGCACTGCCTCCCAATCACTTATTGGTATGGCAATTAGTGTGCAGTCGGACTCTCGACGGGTCGGTCCTCGGCCGACCTAATACGGTAAGGGTGACCTTAGCACCTTAAAAATGTCAATTTCTTGATTTTGCTTTGGCTGACCAAGCCATGTGGGAAATTACACTGTTGAAAATGCTTTGACATCCATGCGCACAACAGAACATGTGCCTGCTGGCGACGGAGATAGTCGAGTGACTCCGTAGCTTGAAGGAATAGAAGCGCCCGTCTAGCGATTTGTGAGTCGAGAGTTCGAGTCTCATTTCTTTTCATAATTTCAAATCTCAATTTGTTCATCGAGCACATGTTCTGTTGGTGCACATGGATGTCAAAGCATTTCAAACAGTGTAATTTCCCACATGGCTTGGTCAGCCAAAGCAAAATCAAGAAATTGACAACTTTTTAAGGTTTTTTCTGATTACAAATGTGATAATTACACATGTTTCCTTCAATTTTATTGGCACACGTTGGTCGGAGAAGTTGCAGCAAACAAGTATAGCTTTCAATTTCTGCCGGAAGAATTAAGTTTTGTTAAATTTTAGTGTATAGTTATGATTTTTTTAAGTTCAAAAATAGTCGAAAAACACAAAATTGATTTGATGCACCTCTTAATTTCAATGGATTTGGCTGAAATTTTGACCAGTTACTTCTTTTAGGATGCCAATAAAAATATGGGGGTGGACTTGAGAATCAGAGAACTTTTTTGAAAAGCTGGACTAGGCAAGCGTCTTTCATTGGGTTCAAAAACAACACGCTTGTTGCTGCCCAAGTAACAAAATTAATCTTATAATGCTTTTGAAGTATTCTTCAACACCTGTGCTTTAAAACCATGCATAAACCAAATTGCTCTGCAAAACGACATCAACTCAACCATAAACCCGCCATAAGACCAAAGAGGCCCATCCTAAGATGCTCGTGGAGAGTTGTTTTTAAATTTCTCTTAAAACTTGTTGTACTTCCCAAGTTGTCCTCAAGGCGAATTGCTCTCTTCTTGTAGAATTCTTCAAGTGCACGATAAAACGATAATAAATTTGTCATTGTTATTGCTGACGCAGCTTTTATGTCGACAGAAAAGTTTGATGAAATAAATTGAAAAAAAAAAAAAAAACACAATGAAAATGACACAGTATTGTAATTGGGATTAATTTATTACACAAACTGGAAATATTTCCGTGGTATAACAAGGATGCCAAATGCCAAACAAAATTCATCGTATATATGTTGCAAGATACCTCCAAAAATTGCAACGCGCTTCCATTATAATGCACCAATAAAATATTTAAACATATTATTCCTGAGAACATTGTTCATGAGATTTCTCAACATGGCTTCCACTGAAATCTAGGCCGGTGGTCGGTCCATTATCGATGATTTTATTCAACATCACCATAAGATCGTCTTAAACTGCTTTCAACTCATGCCAGAGCTAAAAGCATAACTCAAGAATACTAGGATTTATAACGTTCTCAATGCAGCCTGGTTGGCCTCCATCAAGAACGTCTTAAAATTATTTCATCTTAAGCAAGGGTAAGAAATTTTACTCAAGAGTACTCAGGTTTATAACGTTCTTGATGTAGGTTTATGCAAACTCCGCCGAGAACGTAATAAATCATGTACGCCAAATTGTAAACAAACAATAAATTATCGAAACCGCTGTGAATTTTGTGAATCTCGTCCGATTAATTTTATCATCAGCCCGGTACCGCTGCCAACCAGGCAGACCTTTTTCGATAACAGTCCTTGATGCGGTACAGTGCCTCATTCCTCCGGTCAGCATTTCCAACAGGTAAGTAGTTGTTGATTTTAAAGATCGATGTTTGGAACCCGAATGGCACGGGAATCGACGTCCTGGATGACCAAACCCACCAATTTCGGATGCTGTAGCCGGAGGAACTTGGCACAGCACCACACTGCGTCGCGGTTGGGTTTCCGGGTAGGTGTTCTTGATTGGAAGCAATAATGGAACGATGAAAATCTAAATCTGATGCTTGAGTTTTTTATTGTATTTTTCATGTACAAAACTGTTCTTATGCGAGATCAGTTGCTCTTGATCAAGAACGGATGATTGAAGTTAACTACAAGAGCCTTATAAAACTGAAAACAAGTTCAACAGTTCTTGTTGTGTTTATGGTTTTATGAACTGAACCTCAAGTATTTTTGGAGGTGTTTTTAAAACCATATATTGACGAAGTATAGTTGTGCTCAGCTGAAACTCCGATAAGATCAACTAGAATAAGCAATGTTCCGATAAAACTATCATAAAAACAAGTAAAACCAAATAGAATAAATATTGTTACTTGGGTGTCGTTGGTCGTCGTTTCGTACCGTACAATCATCAACGACTCACCCAGCTACGCTGATTGAGATGGTATTCGTTCGGATTCAACTCGATTATACCGCGTGCTGCTGGCAGCTACCTAGTTCGTTAAGCCAAGTGGCTTAAAGTGGACTTTTGTTTGGTAGTATAATTTTAGACTTTTACGCTACACTTTTGATGGATAAGAGGTTGTGAGTGCCAATGCAGGCGTACTGGTTGATTAGTTGGAGCATTCGAGCATTTTTCAACGTGTTTTTTTCTGTTTTTTTTTTTATACTGAGAACTGAGACACAAGATTTATTGCTAATAAGGAATTTGTACCTTTTGTAACCCAGAAGCTTCAGTATTTTTTTAATCCATTTAGTTTAAGAATTGGTTTAGCGGGTGTAATAAGGAGAGCAGAGATAAAAACAAGTGAAACGATTGTCACGACGTCCGTTCAGATGCTTGGTTTCGCTGATAATATTGATACCCGAGCAAGAGAAAATAGCTGAAGAATAACTAACTCAGGTATGAAAAACCGAATACCTACAACCTGAATAAGGTATTAAGTAGCCCTGCATAAGAGGCAAAATACCTAAAATAAAAACTGGTGTGTATTCTGTGCATAACGTGTGAATAACGACAGTAGGTATGGCAATACCTAAATAATAATCGGAGATTTTTCCATTCAAATAGCGATTTTTCCATAATTGAATTAAACCTCAAGCAGTCCTCAACACCAAACCAATAACTCGTTGAGGTATTTCATCAATACCTACAAAATACCAAAATAAATTATTTTCAATACCTGGATAACCTACCAATACCTTGTCTTGGTATGATACCTGACTTTGGTATGCTCCAGTTATGTGGCAGTTATTCATTCCTGCTCGGGTATTATAGCTCGCAAATTTGAGACGTTGGCGGAAACGTATATCCGACTGAAAGCTGAAACTAGGCGAATCGGATTGTGTTGAAGACATAGTACATGATGGCAAGGAGCTCTGGGGTGGATTTAACGCGCTCGCTAACCCCAATTTCTATCGGCGGTGATGAAATCGAGGCGGTTGAAGAGTTCGTGTACTTGGGCTCACTGGTGACCGCCGACACCAGCAAAGAAATTCAGAGACGCATTGTGGCAGGAAATCGAGCTTATTTTGGAATTTGCAGAACTCTACGATCGAACAAAGTTTGCCGTCACACAAAGTTAACTATCTACAAAACGCTGATTTAGACCGGTAGTCCTCTATGGGCACGAAGCATGGACGCTACGTGCAGAGGACCAACGTGAACTTTTGGAGTTTTCGAACGGAAGGTGCTGCGTACCATCTACGACGGAGTGACGGGACTTGGAGAAGGCGAATGAACCACGAGCTGCTCAGCTGCTGAGAAAACCAACCATTGTCCACACCATGAAAATCGGGAGGCTACGATGGGCGGGTCACGTCATCAGGATGTCGGATAGCAACTCGACTAAAATGGTTGTCGAGATTTTCAGGCCTGTCCTCACGGAAGTTCTTGGAGGCCCTAGAATATCTTTGAAAACTACGTATCTACAGAACTATGCTCTCAGGACCTGTTGCACCGTAGATCTTAAGGCCTTTACTCGCGGAAGTCCTTGGATAACCTAAGTTCTTGGATAATCTAGAACATCTTTTAGTTCGTTCTAGTGTACGTAGTGTACGAGCCAAAATTCATTTGTGGTTCCCCATTTTTGATTTTTTTTGAACGTAATATTCAATATCCGGGTATCTGCTCCCCTACACAATATACCAAGATTGCGTGCTTTAGAGCCTAACATTGCATAAAGCAGAGGAATTTTGGAATGTCATATTGGAATTGGTTGTTACCATCCTAAATCTCTATAAAAAAAAAAACTGCCATTTTAGATTTATGACTATATCTTGTTTTTTTTTACACCAAAAAAAAACACATTTCTCAAATAAAATTCTCGAACCGTCATAACTTTTGAACCAATCGACCGATTTGCAATCTTTTTCCTCAAATGAAAATATTTTTAGTTCTAGATTAAAAAAAAAAATATCGCGAAAAATTATGCCACAAAAGTTCAGCTCATTGGACGCAGTGGCTTAATTTCCCCAACAGGGGATGAAAAAAAAATCGTGAAAAAAAAGGTAAACTTCAATAAGCCAAAAAGGTCAAAATATCAGTTTTTTTTTATGATTTTCACAATGTTGGATCACAACGGCTATACCGTAAAATGGGGTGTTAAGGGACGGAAAAAAAATCGTACTCATTAATTCATGGGTCCTGCTTCTTAAAGCTTTCAGGAAAAGCAGTCCGATCATTGTCTTGCTGCCTGCTACGCGTATAGATTACAAAATTTGACGATTTTTTGGAGTAATTGAACATATTTAACAATATGTGCGAATTTTTAAAAAAATAGGAAAATGGGGTGTTAAGGAATTCAAGGGGATGAATGTAAAAGTTCTTATATTTCAAAGAAAGATAAAACTTGATTAATTGTAAACAGTGATTTTAATATTTCTTGAACATCACCGAAAAATATTATGATAGTCCTGAAGGTGCAGGGACAGTTTTATTGTCATCTACCTTTGAATATGAGTTTTTTTTTTTGTTTAAGCCTCGAAATCTGGAAAAATACCATCAATTGTACCTGAGTGGCTTTAATTTTTAACAAACACATAATTTATAGTTACAATTTAGAGTAACCAAATTGAATAGTTCAGACTGACCAACAAGTTGTAAACTAAGGATGTGTATTTACAGTTTTTTGTTCACTTAAAAACTTATTTATATTAAAATGTTTTAAATGCAAGAATCATTAGATGGCCCAGGGTGTAAACTGTGTATTCAATGCTAATATTTCTACTCTGGAGCATCGCTGATAGGTCGTATTTTGGATGCAGAGATATTTTAGCGGCCATGAGTCATCTTCATAAATACTTTCTTTTGCAAGAATTAGTGGCAGTCTGGTTTTCAAAAAGCTGTCACGTTTTTGCGCCAATCATTGATAATATTTAAATAAGAAAGCAGATGGGAAATCTATTTTGAAGAATACACCTTCGTTAAAACATAACAAAACACTTAAAGAACACAAACTTCTGTAAAGAGGGACCTATTGCGGCATTGAATAATAAATATTTGATCAATTTTCTAATTATATGTTTCAATCTAACACTTGTTTCTTAAGATCTATATTGTATTAGTTGAATTTATCATCCATAGCAACTGTTGGGATGTCTATGACCCAAAATGAAATCCGTAATACGTAATTCTGAATAGTAAATATTATACAATGAATCAATCGCCTCAAAACTAAATGATACAAATAAAAAAGTTATGTGAGCAATTTAATCCCCTAACACCCCACCAGTTTATGAAACTAAACTTTTTTCACAAAAAATGTCGGTGTTCGAAAACCACCTTAGTTACATCAAATAGTTTACCCTAGTTTCGTTTGAAATGAGTTGTAGAACACCTTACGATTACTCACATATTTTTCCTAATAATATTTCTGTCCTCACAAATGAATGTTTCAATGGTAGCGAATTTAAGAGAAAGCAATGCCGTTCTATTTTTGAAGTCTAGTGTCCAGTTGAAAACGTATTTTCATGAGTGGTAATCCTTATAGTATGCCTTTATTTCCAACACACATTTGAAGCGAATTTGGAATAAGTTAATCAATTTTTATACGGTTTGGCGATTTTTCAAAGTAGTGTGTGAAGATGAATCCCTTAACACCCCATGCGTTCTTAACACCCCATTTTACGGTACATTTTTATGTTTCTCAACGAAAGTTTACCTATTTTTACATAGATATCAAAAAACTAAAAAATGTTCTACAAATCGTTTTTGAGCTACATTTGGGGTATGGAGGAGCAACGCCTAAATGCGATCCCTAAGTAAATCGGGTCTTCAGTTAGCCTAGTGTTTAAGGCTATGGATCGCCAATCCGGAGACGGCGGGTTCGATTCCCGTTTCGGTCGGGAAAATTTTCTCGACTCCCTGGGCATAGTGTATCATTGTACTTGCCTCGCAATATACAAATTCATGCAATGACAGACAAAGTAAGCCCTTCAATTATTAACTGTGGAAAAATTGTGTCAAGGAAAAATTGTAGGGGGTGCCAGGCACCCCTAGCTACGCCAATGTGGTTGAGATGTCATAGATCGAAATAATACTTCTTGATAGTTTAACGGTTCAACAACGAATGAATCTCTTTATTGTAAGCTCTCATATCTATACCCCTACATGACTTTCTAATTGTTATGTTTGATAATCAAACTTATGGTTGTTATGCAGAGGTATTTCGTCGCCTACTCAACTCCTCAACACTTCTGGATGAATTCCCAAAGAACTTGTGGAGAAATTTCTGTGGAACTCCTGGAGATATTTCCGGGGAACTACATAAGTGAAGAATCAGCTTCACTTAACTCCAAAGTTTGTATGCAAAAATTTAAACGGGATTACTTGATGTTTCTCCTTAAGGATGGCATGGCAGCCAAACTCATCCAGATGGGTCCGGACTATATTTTGCTCGGCGGCGGCGTTAGGGCCATTTTTGGCCGGCGGCGGCGGCTTCGTCGGCATCACGCCAGTGGCAGCTTTCGGCGGCGGCGGCGGCGGCGTGAATCGGCGTGACCAAAATTTGGCCATAATTTCAACATTGGCAAAGCAAAAAAAAAAAATGTCATTACGCTCCATAATTTGCATTCTGAGCTTTTGCATGACCATTGATGACATAAGCTATTACATTAGAATGAATACCTTTTTTATTTCTGTTCGGCTCCGCACTTCCACCAGTGATTAGGCTTTTTTACTTATTCGTTTATTTGGAAAACTCGGGCGTCACATATGGGCATAACAGAGCCGAAATGATTTACACATTTTTGTTTTTACGTTGTTTACATTTTTGAAATTTTTAACAGTCTTAATACTATATTTGATTGGGGAGCAGCAGCAGACAAACATTTACAATATGAAAGGAATATTGAGACATTACCGGTATCCTCAGTGTAATGCATGTTGCATTACTCCATTGCAAACGAAGGGCAATAAAAATTTGATTTAACTACAGTTTTTTCTTTTTTTTTCTCAAAACTTTCAGAAGCTATCAAACGTGATAATTAGGTAACACTATTTTCACTAAGGAATCCCCGAATATTTTCAGGGAGGAATTCTAGGAGCAGCCTGAAAGAAACTCCTGAAGGAATCCATGAAGAAAATTGTGGACGTGCAGAAACTTCTGCCGGTGTCTCTGGCGGTTCAAGAATCTCTTTTACAGATCCCTGCAGATAATTTTGAAGAAATCCATGATTGAAGTTTTCGAGGAATTTCAGAAGAAAATCCAGGGTTAATCTTCGAAGGAAATTCCAGGAGGATTCCCCAAATGAATTCAAGCAGGAATCCCAAGGGAATCACAGCTGGAGTTTAGAAAGGAATTCCAGGAGAAATCCCCGACGGAATGCCAGCGGGAATTTTTAAATATATTCCAGAAGGAATCCTTAAAGAATTTCTAGGAAGAATCAACCAAAACTATCGAGAAGGAATCTCTGAAGGAATTCCAGGAGATATTCCTGAGAGAATACTAGGAGGAATTTTCGTAAGAATTGTATGAGAAATCACATAAGATATTCCAGCAGGAAACTCCGAAGTAATTCTTGGAAGAATCCCCAGAGGAATTCTAAGAGGAACCCCCGGAGAAATTCCGTGAGAGATCTGCGTAGGAACTTTGGGAGGAATCTCCGAAGAAATTTGAAGAGGACTCACCGAAGGAATCCCAGAGGGAATCCCGATGGAAATCCAAAAGGAATCCCCGACGAAATATCAGGAGAAATTTTCGAAGGAATTTTAGGAAAAATGCTCGAAGGAAGAACCCCTCAAGAGAATCCCCCGAAAAGCAATAAGAGGAATCCCCGAAATTACTCTAGCAGGAATCCTCGAAGAAATTCCAGGAGAAATCCCCGATAAAATTGTAGGAGAAATCACCGAAGGAATTCCAGGAGGAAACCCTGCAGGAATTCAAGGAGGACTCCCAAAGGAATTCCAGGAGGTATCTCCGGAGAAATTCGAAGAGAAATTACCAATGGAATTTTATGAGGAAATCCCGGTAATTCCCGACAAAATATCGGGAGGAATCTTCGATTGAATTTTAGAAGGAATCTTCGGAGGAAGTCTAGAAAAAATCCTCGAAGAAATTACAAGAGAAATCCCAGAGGGCACCTCCGAAGGAATTGCGGGAGGAATCTCCGAAGAAATCACAAGCGGATTCCTCAAATAGGAAACCCCGATGGAATTCTGAGAGGAATCCCCATGGAAAGTCCAGGAGGAATTTCCAAAGAAATTCAAGATGAAATCCTCGAAGGAACTCTAGGAAGAATCTTCGAATATCAGGAGAAATTTCTGAAGGAATTCTAGGAAAAATCACCGAAAACATTCAAGATGGAAATCCCGAAGGATTTCCAGGGGGAATTCTAGAGTGATTTCATGAGATATTTTTGAAGGAATTTCATGAAGAAAATCTGAAGAAGATCTAAGAGGAATAATTAAAAGAATCCCAGGAGGAAACCCCGAAGGTATTCCAAGTGGAATCCACGACGGAATATCAAAAGGAATCCTCGAAAAATTCCCAGGAGGATTTTATAAAGGGAGTCCATGAGGAATCCCCAAGGAAATTCCAGATGTTTTTAAAGAAATTCGAGAAGAAATCATCAGTGTTTCTAGAAGGGACCAACGAAAAATATCCAGGAGAAATCCTCGTAGGAATTCCATGAGAAACCCCTGAAATAATTCTAGGAGGATTTCCCGCAGAAATTCCAAGAGCAAAATCCGAAATAATTCTAGGAGGAATCCTCGAAGAAATTTGAAGAGTAATTCCCGTAGAAATTTCAGGAGGAATTCCCGACGGAATATTAGGAGGAATCGCCGAAGAAATTTCAAGAAAGTTCAGGACCAATCCTCGAAGAAAGTTCAGGAGGAATCCCTGAAAGACGTCCTGCAGGAATACACGACGGAATTCCTGGAAGAATTCCTTAAGGAATTCCAGGACGTCCAGGAAAAATCTCCGAAGGAATTTTAGGAGGAATTCCCGAGAGGATTTAGAGAGAAATCTCCGATCGAATTCCAGTAGGAATCCCCGAAGGAATTCTAGGGGAAATCTATGAAGCACTTCCAGAAGGAAACCCCAAAGGAATTCCAGAAGGGCTCCTGAAAGAATTCCATGATAAATCCCTGAAGCAAATCCAACAGGAATCTCCGAAGGACTTCTATGAGAAATCATCAAAGAAATTCCAGGAGGAAATCTCGAAGAAATTTCAAGAGAAATTCACGTAAAAATATCATGAGAAAGCCCCGAAATAATGTCAGGAGGAATTCATGAAGGATGTTCTGGAGGAATACCCGATAGAGTTCCAGGAGAAATTCCCACAGAAATTACAGGAGACATTCCAGGAGGAATCCCCGAAGAGAGTCCAAGAGGAATCCTTAAATTAAGTGCAGGCGAAAACCCTGGAGGAATTCTATGAGGAATCTAGGTGGAATTTCTGAAAAATTCTAACAAAAATTACCAAAGAAATTCGACGGAATATTAGTAGGAATCCCCGAAACAATTTCAGGAGGAATCCTAGAAGGATGTCCAGGAGGAAACCTCGAAAGAAAATCTAGAATGAATCTCCGGAGGAATTCCTGAAAGAATTCCAGGGTAAAGCCAGGAGCAATCCACGAAGGAAGTCCAGGGGAACCTCTAAAAAATGTCTAGAAAGAATCCCCAAAGAAATTACAGGAGAAATCCCTGCAGGGATTCCAGGGGAATGCTCAATTAGTTGATTGATTTTTTTTTATCTATTTCATTTATTTGGGGCTCAATCGCATTGATTGATTGTCTTTATTATAGAGACTTTCAGCCCTTGGCTGATTTGTCTCTTGTGAATGCTTGATGGAATTCCGGTAGGAAGGATTTGCAGGAGGTATTCTCTAAAGAATTCCTGGAATAACTCCAGAAGGAAATTCTTGAGGAATTATTGGAGAAACTCCATGAAAGATCCCCCAAGAATATCCTGAAGCTATGCCTGATTATAATCCTTAGGGAATACTTGAAGAAGCTTCTACAAGAAACCCTAAAGCAACTCCTGTAGGACTTCTTGAATGAGCTTCTGGATAAATCTCTGATGTAACTCCTGGAGGCATCCGTGAGTCTTCCTGGAAAAATCTCAATCTCAATCTGCAATCTGAAAGAACCCCAGGAGAGATCTCTGGAAGAATTTTGGAAGGAACTTCTCGAGCAATCTCCTAAAAATATTCTGAAGGAATCTTAGAAAGAAATCTTATTTGGGAATCCCTCTATAAACTTCTGGGGTAATCTCTGAATTCTTGGATCTTCGTATAAGTTTCTCTGTAGAACTTCTGTAGAGGTTTCTGAAGGAACTTCTGTAGGAATCCCAAAAAAAAAATCTGGAGGAATCTCTGAAGAAACATCTGCAAGAATTCCTGAAACTCCTGGAAGAATCTCTGATTGAATTCCTGGACAGATCTCCTGTAAAAATTGTTAAAGGTACTTCAGAAGGAATCTCTGCAGGAACTAATATCTAAAGACCTCCTGCAGGAATTCCTGAAGAAACTACTCACAGGATTTTTGATAATTCTTCAGATGGCATTTATGAATCCTCCTGCAAGAATCTTTAAAGGGACTTCTGGAAGGATACCTGAACGAACTCCCGTTGAAATAGCTTAGGGATTTTCTGAAGGTATTCACAATGAACACGTGGAGGCATCCCTGAATCCTCCTGGAGCAATTAGGGGAATCCCTGAACGAACTCCTGGAGAGATCGCTGAAGGAACTTCTGGAGCAATTCTTAAAAAAAAGTCCTGAAAAAATCTCTGAAAAATTTTCTTGAGTCATCTCCAAGGTATTCCAAGAGGAATCCACGAAGGAATTTCTAGAGGGATTCTTGAACAAATTCCAAAAATTTCTGAAAGATCTACTGGAAGCTCTATGAAAACTCCTGGACTAGTTCCTAAAAAAACTCCTGTAGGAATTCCTTATGAAACTTCTGAAGGAATCCATGAAGGAACTTTCATACTAATCTCTGAAGGACCTCCTGTGAGAATCCTTAAAGGATATTCTGGATGAATCTTTGATGTATCTCTCAGAGGCATCCCTGAATTCTCCTGAAAGAATTTCTGAAGATACTATAATCGAGATCTTCCTGAGAGATCTTCTGAAAAAAAAATCATCCTGGAGGCAACCCTGAAGAATTTTCTGGAGGTGGATTCCAGGTGGATCTCTTGGAGGCATCACTGAATCTATCTGGAAGAATTTCTGAAGAAACTTCTGGAGATATGTAAGTGTGTGTTCTAAGAGTTGAGAAATCAATTATTGTGATCAATGTCTTGTGAAAGTGCTCGTGAGATTTTTTTTTATCTCAACTTTATGTAAACTTAATTTTGTTTGTGCACTGATCATCGGCGCGAAAAATGAAAATCAGCGGCGTGACAAACAGCGGCGTAAGGCGCGCCGCCGACACCTTGGTCGGCGTCGGCGTGGCACAAAAAGTGTCGGCGGCGGCAGCGTGGCGCGGCGGCGCACAGGTCTAGTCCGAAGATGCTAGCCATTTGTTAACATCGGCCGATTTTCTCGATCAGCAATGTGTACCTTGGATCATGGTTCGAAAACCTCTGGACCAATGTAAAGAAATTTATTCATAATCACCATGCGTCCATCATAGTGAACACAATGGAGACGCGTGGTAGCTCACCTGCTTGGCAAGAGTCCCAACCTACACAAATCCTATGGGACATGGTTATCCCGCGATCATCGTAGACACCCAGGAGTACGAACTAATGCATAAACTACTTAAATTCCTGAGTTACATTAATAATATGTTTGTAAAAAACAATAAAGCCTAACACATCACACTCAACTAAGTATATTCTCCAGAAATGTTCCGTGCGATCGCAACTGCATATAGCATACATTCCTCGATCGCCTGCATTATATGTACACATCGTTCGGCGTGAGTCCCCTCTCCGTACATTGCTTGTTTGTGTGTAGGTACGGTAATGCTTCCATGTAGGATCCCCCCTTTTGAACGCGGTTTCCATCTTCCTATTATCAATTTGAATGTTTTGTCCTAGCCTAGTACATTTATCAGAAGTGAGCCGGTTCGTGTCTGCTGAACCACGTGTAGTTGAAGTCCCGTAGTACGTTACAAACTATCGTGCGTTTCCTTACCTTTCAATGGCGAGATCACTGTGATGATCGCCGCTGGAACCTATCATTCCAGTAGTGCCCCACATGGATTGATCGCTGTATTTGGAGCCACCACACTCTCGTCGCAGTCGTCGTCATCGCCATCGTTCGCGGCTAAGCCGAACTGAACACGGTGACTGATGCTGAACAACAACGGGGAACTCACTAAGCTCGAGCTGATCAACAGCAGCAGCCAGCAGGTTGCGATCAGTTGTCCGTCCAGCCAGCCCCTCAGTGCCAATGTACAGCTGAACGAGTGTGCTTCTCCGCGCCGTTTCACTTTATTGTGAGTAGCATCATAGTTGAGTGTTGTCGTCGTTTCTCGTCTGTCCTACCTACCACCTATCTTTAGTTATAGTTGGATCTGCTGTGCGTGGAGTGGATTATTCCAGCAACTTTACAAGTCGGAGTGATCGCGGTGTTTGTTGTACGCGGGGAGGTTGCCTCTCTCCACTATAGTGCCGTGCCGATGACGACGACGACCTAGGCTACTAGACTTTGGTAGTACCATCATCCAGTGTACCTACTGTTTGTGCTGCGGGTTTGATTTTTTGATTGGTGGTTATTTTTTTTGTGACTCTGCGTTCGATTTGATGCATTTTTCTGTTTATTTATGTGTGTGGATTAGTGTTGAAAGGAAAGAGTTCCGTTTCGCGATTTTCGTAGGAATCGGGGGTGTTTTTAATCATTGTTCGTAAGAAAATTGTTTGGAAAATTCGAGCTAAATGTCCTTTGATAAAATTTCAAGAAAAATAAAGTTTCTCTTCGACATAGCAGCCCTGTCGAATTTCCGCTTTGAGTGGCATGGCCTACTCTATGGCCTGCTTATTTTTGGCACATTAAACATCATCATATTGTAACAAAGCAGAATTTGTATTAAAGGGACAGTTCTTTCTGGTTCATATCTATGAATTTAGAAACTTTTTTACAAAACATCCAAAACCTCTCCGTGGCGGTCAATTTCGATATTCAAGCTTTTTGTTTTCAGCTGATGTTGGATTGTTTCTTTTTTGTTTTTTTTTCGGCCTCAGTGCCCAGTGTTGCGTAGTCATTCTTCGACATTGGGGAACTTTTGGCCGTGATCGAGGTTTGCCCGTCTAAAATTGTAGATTTTCGCTTCCAGTTCCTAGTTCGTTCGAGTTCGAGGCTCAAAGAAAAAAAAGCTTACAGTAGTCACTAGCCATTTTTACCCTATGGTTAAATCATCATTCCAATCCTGAAGTATCATTATAAAAGTTCGCATTATACCAACCTACCTCCGTATGGTGGCGATCGTCGTCGGTTGTGCGCGGTGTCTCGGTGTGTAGGAGAGCGAGAGGTGTGTGTATAGATCAACCTGGCTGGGCCGCACAAAAAGAGCGCAGATCGAAAGAGTCAGAAAAAAAGGTTTACCCAGTGGCAGTGGTGGATGGACGGAAAGAGAACGCAGATCAAAAGCCTCGCGTTTTAGCACGGCTATCAGCTCCCCTGTACAGTGACCCGCGAAATAGGAGATACACCTTATAGTGAACATTCTTTTTCATTTATTCAGTGAAAATCATTTATTGTATTTGTTTTCTCTGGTGTTCATGACTTTGATTATTTTTATTTTTCCTTAAAAGTTTAGACATTGCTACATATTCTGTAAAAAAAAAGACCAGATATATCTTATGCAATGATCGTTTTTGAGTTGTGAGTTTTCGAAGTTAGAATGTTTTGGGCTCTCGCTGAGTATGTAACCGCACTTATGCGCAAAGGCTACCATACACCTCCATTAGTATTCCAAGTCATTCATGAAGACTAAAATTCAAAATTTGAATTTAATGATTTAATGGCTGGTGACTTTATCACAGTGTTTCCACAGAGAACAGACATCCAAGCGTATAGAAAATTTTCTCGAATGCTGTGTATGGATTCATTTTTTTTAGCGTTGATAATACTAGCGTCACCTATGCGGCAAATTGCCACAGTCAGTGGTGAGTACGCATATCTAGATAAGTTTTATATTCACCACCGACAACAGCGTGGGAACTTTGTGACAGCAGCGCCACCACGAAGTTGCCACTTCAAATGACCGTTAAATTCCTTACACAGCTTTGTTACTGGTACTGGACTTGGATGTCTGTTCTCTGTGGTGTTTCGTAGCATTGTAAATTTTTGTGATCCGAGAGAGTATTAGTACATTTAGTTTAGGAATTGCATATTTTACGGCCTATTAATAGAAGTTATATCACAGACAAACGGACGTAACACTGACAAAATTGCCATCGCCCATTGGTTTAACGATCATTTTAAATTCCCGCAGTTGTTACTTACAAAACCAGAGGCGTGCGCATCGTTTTTGTTCGCGTTTAACGTTTTATACTAGTGCCTGCTGTTGACGATTTTGTGAAGTTAAGTGCTTCGCGCAATATCGTCACCAGCTGATGCTAGTACAACTGAGCGATGATTTTTAAAGGAATTTGTTCTAAGTGATACGTCATTGGTAACACTAGTTTACAGCATTTTTGAACTCGGTAAGCTGATGATCATTTTTAATGTGGAATCATGTCTTTAGTTCGAAAACGTGATGGAAAAATTACAGTTAAGTGATTTTTTTAACTTTCTATACAAGGCTGATATTTTCAAATCGATTTTTAGGTAAAGTTGGTTACTTCATACATCTTATGGGTCGTCCATAAATGACGTAGCATTTTTTTAACGAATTTCGACATCCCCCTCGTAGTCTATTTTCCCATACCTAATATATGACTCGTAGCATATTCAGAGACTGTTGAGTTTCGGGTTTGAGCACAGGAATAACTTGGGCAGACTTGAACAAGTAATAAGAGCTTTATTAAAAACTAGCTGTCCCGGCAAACTTTGTCTTGCCGTCTTGTGGTGGTTTGACAACTGTTGAGCTCAAAAATGCACCGCACTCTAGATTGATTTCATTTCGGTCGTGTCGATTTTCTTCCCAGCTCATGAAAAATCAGTACTTTATCAATTTTGTTACTTTTCTAGTTTGATTTTCGTAACTTTTTGTACATATAAACATAGCCACCCCGAATACGAACCGAATCGTGCAAGAGTCGTGCTGATCGGTTCATCCGTTCTTGAGTTTTGTTTCCTCAAAGGAACTTCAAACTCATTTTTATATATAGATACGATTAGCTTGTAGGAGTTCTGGTTTGGGAATAAGTTTTTTACTGTAACAAACAAACTGGTTACCTAGGGTCACAAGGTGCTGTAACTAGGTGTGTATCGCAGCCGATTGCTACTACGACAACAGAGACCCCCTCCCCCTAAAATGCTACGTCATTTATGGACGACCCCTTAATCTCTGTAACCAATGCACAATGGTTTATTTTCCCATTTTCACGCTCTCAATAGTTCGTAGGATTGAGGAAATAGCGCAATGATGTCTTCGGCAAAGTTGATGGGAATGACCAGCGCCATCTTTCGATAGTTGGAGCTTTCGGATCAATCCCCCTAAAAGTGAGATACTTTTATTTTAGTTGTTAAGATAGAGGGTTGACGTCTTCAGCAAAGTTGTAGCATTTTTGATTCCAAACAACTTTCATGAAGACGTCAATGTTGTAATTTTCACACCAATGGAGATAGAGGCTTGTGTTTGGAACTTAACCCCAAAAACATTCGTTGAATTTTTAGAACCATACAATGTTGTGCAAAGTTGTATGTTTCAATAAAACACGCAAAAATGTCCCTACTATTTATGATTTAATTACAATCAAATCTACTTTGACAGAAAAATCCATGGCTACTATGATTAAATATACACTTTCGTCTTATCTTAATAAAAGTTCATTGTGTTGGCTTTCTCCTTATAAAATTTCAAATTGCTTTCCAGAAGAACTCGTGAGTTGTTTGGCTTTGTGAGAGCGTATGAAACCCCGATAAATCTTAATATTTTATTCAATGAATAGGATTTGTACTAAATAGTGGAAATTGTTTAAAAAGGCAGTGGAACAAATTTGGTATTCAAAACAATCAGGACTGTTGTGCAAATTAGCTTAGAGAAGGCTATATATTATTTGATCATAGTAGCCATGTATTTTACTGTCAACCAACGTAGATTTGAATACAGTTGAATCGTAATATGGACATTATTTTTTATTCTGGTTATATGTCCTTAGTAGGCGATCGTGGACGGACAAAAAACCCTTATTTGAAAGCTCCTTAGATGTAGTTTCTGATAAGGGTTTCCTCAGCTGCACCTTTTTGCCCCTAAGAAAGATATTTATCCCTAAAAGTCGATGAAAAAAGTCATAAATTTATCTATAACTCGTCTCACGACCATTTTGCGTGTGTATATTGTGTGGCACGAATTTACTCTATGCCAAAGAAAGTCAAGGAAATTTCCTTTTTACGAAAAGTTCCTGAACCGACCGGGAATCGAATCCGTCGGCTTCGGCGGTTGGTATTGGATACCAATGTCTTTACAGCTGTGGCTATAGGGGCTACAGGTGCCTCTGGAGCCTATCGATTGGTATTGACACGGGTAATCCGTCGAACTCTTGGCGGATTATGCCGAGATGTAGGTGGCGTGGTCGAAACTTGAAAAAGGTATCTAAATTACTCGATCCTGTGTGAACTGTCCACACGTGCCTTTCATGGGCATCGAAGCACTAATTTTAGTCCCGCTAAGGTGACGTGAATATAAAGAAGTCGAACATCGTCCGTATTAGTGGTTTGCTAGCCTCCATCGGCTAGGAAGTTCGCCCATGTTCTTTAAGGCCGTATACATGAGCGTTTCACTTCCTGCCTTGCTTAACAGTTTCGCGATAGGGCAAGTACATTCGCATTGTAGTTCCATAGATTAATTTCAAGACCAGTGAAGCGGACCTGGTGTGATGGTTAATGCACGTGACTATCACGCCGAGGACCTGGGATCGAATCCCACTCCCGACAAACTCGCAAAATGTGAGTTCTTCCTTCGGAAGGGAAGTAAAGCGTGGGTCCCGAGATGAACTAGCCCAGGGCTAAAAATCTCGTTAATACAGATAAAAAAAATCAAGACCGCGATGTACTAACGAAAATCATTAAATTTTGTGTGTCCAGTCCGGTACCAAATAATATTCATTACCGTGTATTTTTTAACGTGTAAATTGCCTTTTGTGTAAATTATATTTAGTGTGTTACACCGAAAAGGACGAACTTGACTGCGGAAAAGAATGCGACCATGACGCCGCTGGTAGTACTCTCCCGCATTTGAAGCTATACAATTTCGTCTGTAAATCAGTTGTACTGTTTAGAAACTTCCTTGACGAGATTGTTTTTGCAAATTGAAACTACATCGGGTGCCTGAAACTTTTGCCAGTCTTGGAAAGGTGATATGAACTACCAACCAAGTCGATCTGTTTAAAAGCACAGGTCGTATGGCAGAAGTTTCACGCATTCGATGTATTCGTTCAATACATGGCCTACTTGCCTAATTTCACCTTCTATAAAAATTTCCATACTTGTTCGTAACCTAGTGAATACTATCATATATATCATTTCATTATCCACTTTGATCTCTACTCCCTATACTCCGAGTAGAAAAAGACCGATATAATCATAAAATGGTTAAGTTATAAAAATATGGGCCGGTATCATAGGCGCCAACTTGTGACGTAGTTGGGGGGGCGAAGCTCTCCAAAATTGGACAAAATTCAACTTTTTTTAGGTCAATGCACTAGTTTTCACGTAAATATTCCTAAACTAGATGAACTGCGTCGAAATTTTACGAATTTGGTTGATTTTGAGAGGCCTCGCCCCCCCAACTACGTCACAAGTTGGCGCGTATGGCCGGTATACAAACCAAACGAATTCCAGTACTCTCGAAATGAAATTGTTGACTTCCATTTGCGTCTCCTGGACATACTGGAGCACTATAATTAACAATTACACGGAGATCATGCAAAAATGAAGCCGAACTCCGGCAGCCCGATGGGAATAAGACAAACCCTCACAACAATCGCGAATTATCCCAGTATCAATTTGTAAGTTCTTTTCGATACAAAATTTGCGGAAGAATTAGCACCGCATTAGCACCGCTGCTCACACGCACAGCTTGCTACGATCCCCAGGTCCCGGTATCACGAGAATATGGAGAATATGCATATATAGGGTCTTGTACCATTTGGGCAGGTGTACCTATTTTGGGCACCTGTCGCTATGACTAAGTCAATTTCAAACCGATTGATTTGAAATTTTGTATAGAGTTAGGCACGTACAGTATCTAACTCTGTACTAAAATTCAAATCAATCGGTTTGAAATTGACTTAGTTATAGCAGCAAGTGCCCAAAATAGGTACACCTGCCCAAATGGTACAATACCCTATTCAGCTCGACTTGAAGCGGGCCTACGTCGTCCAAGTGCAAAGGATCAATGAAGCGAACTTTTCCAGCATTCGCCACATGTAAACAAAGGCGCCACCGTATATTAGCATAGACCTTTTCATTTGACGTCTAAAATCAGCTGATTTTTCGGGCCTTTGGTAATTCTCCTATGGGAATGACAGTTTAGCGTTTGCGTCTTTGTTCGGCGGTTGCCAAGAGAGATTTCAAAAGGACACTATCAGTGAATTAGTAGATTTGCAGAAATGACTTGAATGTTTGTATAATGAGATGGTAAATTCTCCATTTCTGCAATGAAATGGTGCAAAAAGCGTAGGTATTACCTGATTTTGCAAAAAAAAAAAATATTCCTGAAGTTAATTCTAAAATCAATTTCAAAGAGAACCATACAAAATATTGGAAATAAGTTGAAAATATGACAATCAAAACTGAAATCGTTTTTTTATTTTTCGCAAATTCAAATTCAACGTAGAGGCGTTTGTGCTACCTCTAAATTTCAATATTTTTGGCTCAAACTAGTAGTTTTTTTTTATTTTCATGCAATTTCATCTAAAATTTTAAATTTACAATAACTTTTTAAAAATAATTTGCATCCTAATATAGGGTCCGAGTGCCATAAGTAATCTCACGCTCCCAAATTCATCCTATTTGAAAACAAGCTATTTTGCCACCGATTGGTCCCGTTCTTTTTGTTTTTTTGCGTGCTCACTTCTTACAAAAAATACAAAAATTAGAAACAAAATAAACAGCGCTTCAATCCTTTGTTTATCTTAGGTTGAAAATGGAACCAATACCCTATTTGGTTTTGCACACATTAATATTAGGCAGTTGAATCATCCCAAGGGGCTAGTCGCTTGGACCATTGTGCCAGAAGGTGCCAAGCACACCGTCTTATACGCTGTGTGGCACACCGAGGCACTCTGAGAGGCACAATTTTGACACTTGATTTTGGGTGAAAAAACTAGGCAACCATGTGCATTTGACCTGCAAAATGAAAACAAACACTTGGTTGTCTTGGTAGTTGCCAAGCAAAATCTGAATCATCAAGCAGTGGCACTTCGGGGCACACTGAGGCACAATTCAATACCCGGTGGCACACTGAAAATAATTGGCGCAAGTAAAGATGTGCTCAGCGACTCCCCCTTGAATCACCCCATCCATAGCAACAAGCACAAAAAAAACTTTAAAAAATATCTCTAAACACTCTCAAAGATTTTTATTTCCCTTTTGGCAACAACGATATGTATGGATCATGCATCCTTTTTCAGTGGCAAAATGTTGTTTTCAATAGTGAGTGTATTTTTTTAAGACTTAGTTATCGTATGTATTTATTTTTATCAGTCACTCGAGATCTATACAACTTCAAAAGTTCCTGTCTTAGCAAGCAAGCGTTTGAACTGTTTTGACCAAATTTGGAGCATTTTCCCATAGTTTTCATAGGGTGACGCTAGAACAAATCGTTTTATTGCTTTATCTTTTTTGTTTCAAATTTCTCGTCAAAGTCGCCTTAGAACCACTTTTAGAGCTTCTAAAAACGCGCATTTTCGTGCGCTGAGAATGTTGCTACGTCATTCCGTTCAAAAGATATTAATGATTTTATAGAAAAAATAGGCACTTTTCAAGTATTTTTCACTTGAGTTACAAAAATAACACCCCTTTAATTTTTTGATATGTTTTATAACAACATTTCTTCTTTTAAATGCGGGCAAAAGATATTTTCTATGTTTGCCCCAACCCGTCATAACAACTTTTTAAAAATATATGATTTTTTTTAAGAAAAACGCCTGTAACTTTTGAACCAAAAGAGATAACGACCATCTCAGCGCACGAACGCACGACGCGTCTTCAAATGCTCTACAAGTGTTTCTTAGGCGACTTTGATGAAAAATCGAAACAGAAAAAGTTAACGTCAGAAAATCGGTTTTTCTTGAACCACCCTAAGCTTATTCAGAAAAATACCTCTAGATCGGTCAATTTTAAAGCTACATAAAAAGTGTCTTTAGCAAACTTGCTCAAAATTGATAGATCTACAACTTTTCCGAAGAATGGATATAGTTATTCTTGCAAATATAAAAGTTTGGTTTCCAATTTCTTTGAAAATATGGACCACCCTAATTTTCATGCACATTTGAAAAAGAGCCTTATCATTAGGGACAACTTTGTAGAAGACCATATTTGCCTAAAAACTCATTTGAAGGCGATGAATGCATCTTTCCTCGTAAATCTGGTTCGTGGACCACTGTGCAGTGTTCAACATATGTAAAACACTTAGTCAAAATTTTGCAGAATAAGAATTGTACGCTTTGTAAATATGTGTTTTGTTGAGCTTTTGGATTTTTTGTTAATCAATACAATGAATTTATTTAAAAGATCCTTTTAGAACATATTACAATTGAGTATTTGGTCTGAAAAAAAAAAGCCATTAGGGCTCAAGCGTCCTTCATCATTTTTCGAAAAATAAAAACAGTTTTCTCGCTGCAAATCAAAACAAGGATCATGAAAATATATTCACTGCATTCTATTCCTCATGTGGAGTACAGTGAATATATTTTCATAGCAATAACTTTTGTTTTGAACGAAAAAACTGCTTTCAAATGTTTGATGATGACAATGATTTCAATGACGAATTGTTCAACGTTAATAATAATATAACGATTTAGCCTGCTTTTTTTCTCCAAGCAAGTAGCCACAATCTCGTTGGTCACTGTACAGCTTACGGTATGGTAGTGTGGCTGCGCGACTGTGCGCGCGAGACAACCACAAAAGATTATACGGGGACTGAGACTATACAGAAGTTCGGTGGAGTATTGTAGAGGCGGGGAAAAAACAAGTATTTAGTGTATAGGGCAAATATCTAGTAATAGGAGGAAAAACCACGAGCACCGAAGAGGAAACCTTCTCATCGTCGTCGTCGTCGTCGGACTCTGCTGGTGGAATCTAGTTTTGCGTCTACCTATCGATCGAGTTGTTGCGTCGTTGCCGTCTGTCGATTGTCGATCGTCGTCGTATCTATATAGTGAGCCATCTTTTCCATCGTTTCCAGGGTAACCAACAGGTATCGAGAGTGCGATTTCAAAACGTCATTTTCAGCGAGTGATCGTTTTGTCGCGGTGATCGCGCAGTAGGCCAGTGTGGTGTGCATGTGCACTAGTGCTCTCGGGAGAAAATTGTGTGTGAAAGTTGTGCAAAGTTTCCGACTCCAAAGTGCTCAAATTGGTGCGCGAATTGTTCGCCTGGTGCAGTAGTGTGCTGTGGATTAAGGTCCTCTATACAGAGCTTTTCATAGAGATATACAAAAAGTGAAGAGTGTCTGGCCAGCAACCACAACAGAAGAAGCAATCAAGCAGCCAGCCAGTGTCAGTGTTGTTGGGGACCCCACATACCATCGATCGTGCACATACACACGTGTGCACCACACACATCAGCGCGAGGAAATTACGGTGTGCGCGAGTTACCTGTCGCTCACATCACTCACCCGCGCGCATCGAGCACACACGGGCACTACAGCGCTCAGCCAGTAGCACAAGCAGCAATCGCAGCAAGCCAAACCACCGGAGAGGGTGACGTGTTGTGTGTTTGAAAGTTCGCCGAAGTTAGGTAACGTATCCATATCTCCAATAATGCCTACTGTGATGTCTTTTACACCTTTTCCGTCGTCGTTGCCGTTTCACTTGAGCTCGTACTTTAAGGAAATTTGTCATCATCTCGGTCGTGAGTCGTGACTGCGGCGACCGACGACGACTGTCGCCTTGCATGGCCTGCTAAACCCTAAAAAAACCTTCGCGCGATCCAACCCATTGCATTATTGCACATTGGGTAAGATCACAAAATTGTGAAAAAAAGCTCACAATAACATCTATGAGAAGAATGTCTTCGGCCTTATTGTAACTAAAAATATGAACTTCTTTGACACATTTTGCAATGAATGTGGTCCCGCTGAAGTTCAAACGGTGTTCTAGAGAGATCCTCTTTAATTAATTTACAAATAACTATTAAAATGTGTGGCGTAAGAAAAACTTTATAAAGCTCCAATTCTGACAACTTGACCAACCATCTTCAGCCAAAAGTTCATCTTTCTGCAGAGTTTCCGTTCGCCAGATATTTTTTTGGGAAGCTTCAGACCGTTACTCTGGTTTATCGAGTCCGACTTGTATATGTTTTGTAAATTTTGAGTTGAGCATATGAAAAAAATCTTCAAATTTCAAGCTTTTTGGAACTTTTTTAAGATTGTTTCACGATGATTAAAAAAAATACAAAAAAATCAGAGAAAATTGAGTCGATTTTTGAATTCCATACATTTTGTATGGGATGAAACATTTATGAAAAATTTTGAACCTTATTTATTCGAAAATGATTTTTTGTCACTTGCTTGAGTTTAAGTCCAAGTAAACTATAATTTTTCCCCTCAAATTTCATGATCTGACCCGTTGTGCACTGAGAGTGCTGCTGCAGCCAGCAAAGGAAATTGTTTCACTTTTCGAGTGACTTCGAGAGTTAATTTGAATATGTGTGTGGTCGTGCTGACTAGCTGCTGCTGACTGACTGTTGCTGCTTGTGGCTAAACAATTGAAGTCACTGTACTGTGTGTTGTTCCCCGTTCGTATAGTAGATGGGAGCCACTTAGGTGACTTCAACAGCCAGTCCTTTGTTTGCTTGATGCGTGTGGTTTAAGGGAAGATTGCTGATTATCTACTCTTCTGTGTGGTAACTTACGATCGCGCACACATGAGGGTTTTTTTGTTATACGGATTTTTTTTCCATGGGCGATCGTCGGTGAGGTGAACAAACTGAATCTTGTATGATTACTTTTGGGACTTGGATGTTCGATCTATGGCATTGTCCGCTGATCTAATGCGTAGAGATTTATGTTTTGACTTGTGGATTCAATTTAGACCGATTCTACAGGCCTAACGTTAGCCAAAGCTTCCTCTATTAAAACTTACATTAAAGTTAAATTACAATCATTACCAAAATTTATTCATTAGTTGGCTCACGTAAGTTGCTCAGACACACGTGCAGACTATAACAATCTTTAACTATGTGCAGTTCTGTTTTTAACATAATATGTTATAGAAACATGTGATCATGTTGATAATGATAAGTTTAAGTACATTCTATATAAGATTGGACCAGATATGAATTAACCGTTATGTGTCCGACAAACTTTTTGCTTTTTTCTACACCGTGTATTTTAAATGGGTGCTGGGTACCCTGTCGGCCACATAAGGGTTAAGCAAGAAATAAGCACATTTATTTAAAAGACCCTTGCTCGATAGTTCTATTTTCCTCGCTATTTTCGGTAAAAGTTTGGATTACACAAATGCAGTACAAACTCATCAAAAATCAGTTATTTTTTTCCGAACGTTCGGTAAACATAACCAGTAATTCGGTAGATTTACCGAACATACGGTAATTTTTTGTACGATTTGTGATATGATTTAGATCAGGGGGTTTCAGACCTTCTGGGCCGCGGTGCACTTTTTAGGAAAGGATTCCTTCACGGTGTCATCATTGTCAAAAATGCAATTTTAAATTTGTGAAAAAACCCAGTCATATCTTCTACAGTGACTTCCTTGCTTCATATACAGGGGTTTGCTCAGGGCATTATGAAAAGGGCTTGATTTTTTTTAATCGGAGCTTACGTACCACGAGTGAAACAATTCTTGGAAATATTCGGACAAGAACTTCCAGATTGCTGAGTGAGGTCCTGAGCAGATTCACTGCGTATACCCCTGAATAATTTCTAATAAGTTTTTTTTTATGTTGGTTTTAATTGATTTTTGTTGATTTAATTTTTTCGAGTTTTCCAAGTTTCCTGGGCATTTTTTAAGAGTTAAAAAAACATTTGAACATCAACAGTAATTTTTCAGTAAGATTACTGTTAAACAACTTGTGAGATTATTGATAGTTTCCTTCTCAGGTATATTAATTGAATTGCTTCTGAGTTTTTGAAAGAGATGTTAGTGAATATACATCGCAAATTCCTTTCATGCATGACAGCTTTCTGAAAAAGTCGTTCATATACTGGGGACAAGAAACTGTGCAAACCGGAGCAATTCTGAGGAATGCTGATTAACTTTTTTTTGTTCGAATCCATTCAGAAACGTCCCAAAATGCGGAAATAGGGCAAGACTGCTCTAGATTCTTCTGGTATAAGACAACACTTTGTGAAAATCAGAGCAACATTCAGAAAGAAGATTTACTCTCGTTATATCTGTCTTGCCCCTGGTTCATATATATATTTTTTTGAGTCTGCACAAATTTAGTGGCGTTGTGAATTCAAATTGACTTTGTGGAATAGTAAATTAAACCGCATGCCGTCTTTCAGTGTAGCATCCCTTTCGCCGGCGAGAATCTTGGAGATTTTTCCTGTGACCCTTTGGAAAGTTTTGTCGTTGACCTCCTTTACACTCATTTTCGCATATGGTGTGTAAGCAAAAACATATTGCGGTGCACGGTGTGTTGAAACAGGATTATTATCGCACTTTCATGAACCTAAAATCTTTTTTCGTCATAAGTTAGCCTTAGCTGTGTAGATTAAGATTCAGGAGGTTACAAAATCTTTCATCGGGGAAAATGAAAATAAATTCGATTTTAATATTTTACCACTTTTCTCATATAATATGGTGTATTACGCAAATCTGATGTACCTAAACTCCGCTAGAAAAAGTCCCCTTTCTAATAATAAATTTGAAACTATTTAGAGAGAAACGAATGCAAAATTCTTTACAACGAGTTTAAATTTGTTTGGCGTTCGTTTCATGTGTCCAGCCCACCGCAGTCTGCCGAAAGTCAAACATCATAAAACTCTACATTCCTTCCATATGTCTGGTACATAAGTATTCGTAATGGAGGTAAACAAATACTTCCCATTAGTGCGACTCATACATTTGAGGAAGCACCATACACATGTGATTTATACCCTTTGCAGCACATATTTTTCATGTGCTAATTTGCCTGAAATGGCGGGTATTAGTTGCACATACTTTGCATGTCAAACCACATCCACATGGTTATTTGCCAAAAAGTATGAGTCGACTACACTGAGCGTGTGTAACTTATTTGTAAAAGTTTTGCCTCTGATCTGTTGAGGACTTTTGTCCATACAAAATCTTAAAATTTTCAAGGACTGTGGATTTCGTTCAGTGAGTAGTCTCACCTGTTGAGCCTCAAATACTAAAATAATACATGAGATTGGCGTTGCCGTATTATGTTAATGTATTCAAAAATGATTATTCAACATTTGGTTTAAAATAAGGTACACCGGGGTAAGATGAAACAGCGTGATAACACGATATTAAATAGTCATGATAAGCAATTTGAATGTCATAACAATTTGACTTAATCAAACAATAATTTGTTCAAGGAAAATTATACAAATTTTATTAAAATCTTTTTCAAAACATCACAAGTTTTTATTAAGAATTTACCCTACCGAATGCAACGCATACTTAATATATGTCAATGTGAATGATATCTTATAGTATAAGCCTAAAATATATTGGAAACAAATAAATTAGCAAGTATCCTGATGAATTTCAATAATAGTAGTCTCGTGCAGTGATTTTCCTATGTTCGTCTGGGTTATTTGTAGATTTTTTTTATAAAACACTTTGGTCTTGATGAAAACTTTATGCATTTTAATGGTTTCAATGTTATGATTGCATAAAATAAAGTTTCTTTTTTTCCCTAGTAAAATTCCATTTTTTTGCAAAGTGAGTTTGACAACAGATTCCAGTATGGGGAGAAATGTCACTTGTTCTTAAAGCGTGATAAAAGCGAAACAAAAAAGGAATAGTGATCAAAACGACTAGCCAGAAAACTGAAAAAAACACTGCACTGTACTCACAAAGTGGAAACTATCCATTAGAGTTGAATTACAAAAGTAACCCGTATACTCGATACCTTCCAACCATCTTCCATGTATTATAACTATTAAGCAATCAAAATGTATCAATATCATCCAATGATTCCTAAATGAAGCACAGAAGAACCAATAACAGTTCTTAAAAATGTAATCAAAATGTATCAATATCATCCAATGATTCCTAAATGAAGCACAGAAGAACCAATAACAGTTCTTATAAACAGTTGTATCGAAACCTCAAATTGCGTCAATATTTCCTCACTTTGCACATCACTGTTTGTTGTTTTTTATACTCTCTGACATTTCCAAAACATTGATGTCTTTGTAATCTTGTTCTACATTTTCAATTTTTATTTTATCTGTAAATTTAGTTAAATTTTTTCTCAGCATTAACAACAATGTAACATGAACATATCTAAAACTAAGTAAAAAGAAAATCGAGTTAAGTACTGTTTCTGGTGGAGCCTCGTAGCCGTGCGGTTAGGGTCACCAAGCTTATAATCGCACCATGCTACGGGGTGAGGGTTCGATTCCCGCTTCGGGCGTTGAAACTTTTCGTGAGAATAGTTTCTTCCCCGTTTCCACTGGTGCATGCTCCGTTGTCCGTTGTCTCATGTTAAGTTTTAAAACAGTCTGTACAGCCGAAAGCTGAAAACGTTATCCGTGTCTTGTTTTTTTTATTTCCACTAAGATTTTGCAATCTTTGTCAGATACGTAGTTCGACCTCAACTGTTAGGTCATCTTCAGTGTCTAGTACCGTCAAGGCGCCATTCACCGTGGGGGCTCCATTCACCGTGTGCCTTCGAATATTTTTTCATTATTTCCATATTATGATTGAATGATATGACAATTTCCCTTCAATTTCACCAATACAACACTAATGTATTGTTACCATGTCAAAACGCTCATTAGAAACACTAAAAAGTATCATTTTGACACTAAAGTGTGTTTACATGAAGCGGGTTTCTGCTCGTTCACTGCATTCATAGTGAAAAAACGAAAACTGCGCTAAGGTGATTTAAGCGATAAACTAAATGTAGTAACGTTTTTATTCCACCAAGAAGCAATTAAATTCACATATCAGGTATGTATTTTGCATTACCGAAGTAAGTTTAACAAAAAAGTACGATTACTCGTACTTTTTAATTGAAACAAAAAGGCACGGTAAATGGGTACCCTAAAAATCAATGGTCTCCATTCACCGTGCCCCATATTGTCCCATATATCTAGAAAAAATCGAAAATTTGAACATTCGTTTTTTAAATAAAATCTTGCAAGTTATTACTTGAAATGAATTTAAACGAAGAAAATGCCCTTGGCTGAGTTGTTTTGATCATTTTAAACAAAGTAGAATAAAATTTCTCATACACGGTGAATGGGTCCCTACTACCACGGTGAATGGTGACCTACCACGGAATTAGGCGACCTTTCTACCCTTTACTAATTGTACTATATCACCAAATTTTGTGAAAATTTTTTTACTTCTGTGGATATTGCTTTAATTTTAACCTATAATGAAGGCAATTAAAAGCAGCACCAACAATTTTTATAAGACTGGTGTCAAATGACAACCCTTATTCACCCCGAATCCTGTTAGATCCACGGTGAATGGTGCCTTGACGGTACTTAATTCGATTTTCTTTTTACGTACATGTATTCTACTAACACGCCCAGGTTCATCATCATCATATTTAAAACTGTTTCAACCAAACATTGATTGATTTCACTGTAAAAAAATGATAACATATTATGCTTAATTTAAAGTACGTGTATCAAGGGGGTTTGCCGAAAGAGTAATTAAAAGCTATTCTCTAAGGGCTGAATTCTTCACCTCGGATTAACCGGTAAACCAGGCTTACTTATATAGTTAAACATGGTTTAACGCTTAACCCTTTCAGGACGTTTCGGTCATTTGCACCTCGCTGACGCGTTCTACAGCAGCGAGGTTGGTGAAAAAAGTCGTCCCGAAGGGGTTAAGCCAAGGTGAAGAAATCGGCCCTACGTGTCCAACATGCGAATAAAAGTATTCATAGGATGAATTTTCACTTGTTAATAAAACATCGAGCCCTGCAAAATCAGAGCACAATATACTTTATAGTTCTTCTTATATTCGAAGAGTATTTCAGCTAAACTTGCTCAAAAATAACTTAATTGGACAGTTTACATGAATTTAAACAAATACCGTTATTAAGTCACCACACCATATTTGTTTAATGATTTATGACTTTCGGCAGACTACGGTGGGCTGAACACATGAAATGAACGCCAAACAAATTTAAACTTGTTGTAAAGACTTTTGTATTCGTTTCTCTCTAAATAGTTTCAAATTTATTATTAGAAAGGGGACTTTTTCTAGCGGAGTTTAGGTTTATCAGATTTGCGTAATACACCATATTATATGAAAAAAGTGGTAAAATACTAAAATCGAATTTATTTTCATTTTCCCAGATGAAAGATTTTTTAACCTCTAGAATCTTAATCTACACAGCTAAGGCTAACTTATAACGAAAAAATATTTTAGGTTCATGAAAGTGCGATAATAATCCTGTTTCAACACACCGTGCGGTGTACTTGTCAAAACTTTGCGGTGCACGATCTGAAAACCCCTGTTAGATATTATCGTCTTTCCGGATTCTAGGCTGCAATTGTTGTTACATGTTTGCATTCAGTTACTAAGTAAACTGCGAAGAATATAATAAGTAATCTTTGAAATAAGACACTTGGAATTTCTTTAGGAATCCTCGGATAGACTCCTGCAGGGACCTTCAAGAAATCCTCAGAAAAATTCCTGTAGAAAACATAAAAGAAATTTCTGGCGAAAACATTATAGAAATCGATGGAAGATTTGTGGAAAAATTTTGCGGACATTTCTGAAGGAATTCCTGTAGGAATCATCAGAGGAAGTTGTGTAGGTATTCTAGTAAAATTTTTGGACGAATCCTTGCTGAATCCTGAAAGAATTTTAGACGTGGTTCTTGAATATCTTGAATTAATACAAAAAATGGCAATAATCTGAAATATTTCCAATATTCCAAATATGTTCTGCAAAACTTCATGTAACTGTCGAATACTTTCTTAAATCTTCAGTTTCAGACTTGAAAAAAAAAATACAAAACTAAAACCATGAAAAACAGTTGACCAAAATTTATCATGAAACCATGCTCCAAAAACAATAAAAGTAGAGCAGTTTTCAAGGATCAGATGATACAAATATGGCTGCTACAATGGCCGACTTGGACCCCTAGTCACGTTTTCAAGAGCACCAAATTGGCGCCACCAATCATAACAATTCGTAAACAAATGCGCTCGATTTGGAAAAGCTGCCTCTTATTGCAGGATAAATTAGGGCCGCTTGGTTCGATGCTTCGTTTGTCAGATTTGTGCCTCTAAAGATTGTAGGTATGCAAAATTGCAATGGGATTTCTTAATGATTCACCTTTAACACCAGCTGGAAATCCCTGCTCCTAATAAACAAATAAAAAAAAATCAAAGCTGATATTGCCCAGAAATTTGATTTATAAATTTCAAAACTCGTTGCTAAAATATTAAATCCACTGTTATTAAGTTGTTATTGATAGTAACAAAACAAGGTATTGAAATGATTTTCCAGGAACACATTTTTTTATGACATTTTACTTTTTTACCGCTTATGCCAGACAAGTTTATAGCGTAAAATGTCATGTTATTGACACAAGAATAGCTGATTCTGTTCTTCAGTTATTTTACCAAAATGACGCATTTTATTGTTAATGTGATGTTCTTTTTTACTTAGGTATGGCATCAACAATGGCTGAATGTTTAGAAAGTTCCCTTCCTCACAAGTCTGTACTTCCAAGGCGCGTATACCGTCTACTCTACCCCCGTTGGTTTGACCTCATCTAATCTGAACACTTTTTAATTTGAGCCCCTCTAATCTGCACATCGTTCAAACTAAAAATGGTTCAAACGTCATTCTGCTCATGGAACGGGGTGAAACGGAACGCAGAATCAAAACAAAACAGCGAAAAAGGTTACCATTAGCGTGTTTTTCGATGCCCACATGGTTACTATGTAGAAGTTCAAATTAAAAAATGAACCCCGTTGGTTTGCATGAGGTGTTGTTCAAACAAACGGGGGTAGACGGTATTGTTACAGATATATCTGGTGGACTAAAGGCAAGCTTTATCAAATATGTTTCATTCCACTCTTCGGGTATAACGAAAAAGCAAGAATAAACTGTATAAAATCACTTACTTCATAAAAGTGAACCCTGTCTTTGACAGAATCAGAGAAATGTTACTTCTCTTTATGAGAAAAATATGATGAATGTGATTTGTACTTTTTTTACATTTTAGAACATCCTGATCCTGAATACCAATGAGTTTGAAGAAACAACATAATTTATACAATGGAAGCGTTGAGCGCTGTTTTTAAATATGGTTTACATTAATACGTAGTATTATTTGCATATCGCATTTTTCAGACTTTTGAGTAAATATTCGAAAAGGGAAAATAAATACTCACACGTCAGGTGACATTGCAGTTCACAGCTGAACGAATCATGAATTCATTGCAGCAACCGAGAGTGTGCATTCAATTTTGTTTTTGTTAGCGGAGACAAAACCTAATCTATGAGAAACGCTGTGTGACAATATTTTGGTGGTACTAAATTGTATAGGTTTGAGTCTAGGTGTGAGTCTATTACGGAGTAAAATTCACAATAGAATATCACTTATATATTATGGAACAGTTTTACAAGGGATATTCTAGGTGTTCCAAATTGTTCTGAAATTCAATCCTTAACCCTCGAGCGAACGCGCTGTTGTATTTTGTACAACACGTTGAAAAAATCTCGTTTTTGTACTCCGCATTAGCGTGGTGCTGCAGGTAGTAGCCAACCGCGCGACTGCCGGAAGGTTGAAGAATACGGCAGTAATTTTATTCGTTTTAGCAACAAATAACAGCGCTGCATAATGCACTGAAATTCTCGAATCTCCTGAAAACTCGAATGCCATTCTGAGATAACCTTAGGATACCCCAGATCATCCAAACTAGCGTGGAGTTCAGAACCTCAGGTTCTGCTACTGATACTCGTAGCAGTAGTCATATTCGCTATTATACAGTGTAACGTCGGATAACCAACTTTGCTTACTGCTCCTACTTCATGACTGATAGTTATTACTACTTTTGAGACAAGGTCGTCCTAACTGACCTGTATTTGACATTTTCCAAAAATGTTCGAGCCATTCCAACTTTTTTTCTGTTTATTCCAGACCAACCAAAAAAATTCGACGATCATAACTTCAGACCCTCACTAGAGTGGGTCTTCGTTTATATGGAAAAATGAAAAATTCAATGGTATTACATCAGATCAAAGCTTTTTTGATCCCATTTCAGGACCCAAATAAGTGTGCAAAATTTGGGCACGATCGGTTATGTCTACATGGGAAAACACACTTTTTTGCATTTCTCTCATAACAAGCTCGAACTTTTCTAAAACCATGTAACCGATAAAGTGAAAACATAGCCTAGGGTGTCCTGAAAAACTTCGTCGAAGACCGCAAAGTGATCTGATGCTTATGAAAAAAGTTATAGTGTTGGCATTGCTTGGCGAAACAGCATGATTTTGTTGCTGTTGTTATTCCTTTACATGTTAAAACATAAACACATGCATGCGGTTCGTTGGTTATAATTATTTTCACAAGCATCGGATCGCTTTGCGGTCTTCAACAAAGTTTTTCAAAACATCCTAGACTATCAGTTTACAGTATCGGTTAAAAAGTTTCAGACAAACTTTTTCAACATATGACAAAAATGGGGCCGGATCACAACGTCCGAGGCCATAGAGTCCCGGACATTAAGTCGCGTTTTATTGCGAAATAGCGTCCAAAAGTTTGGATGCGTCATAATATCCTATGTGCCTTCTTTCCTTGGACTTCGTGGCGTATTTGCAAGTTCGGACGTTATGCCCCGAAAAAATGCGCCATAAAGTCCTGGGACTTTATGGCCTCGGACGTTATGATACTGCGCCCACAAATTCAGCTACGAGCTCCACGGGAAATCCTAGAAAACTCCTTGATGGATATCCCAGATTTTCTGCAGAAGTCTGGCGAAAATCCCGGGAAAACTGTTGGAAAATTAAGAAAAATTCCCGAAAGAAATTTAGGAGAATTTGTTGGAATCTCCAGAAAAATCCCCCGATAAACTCTGGAAACAATACCGGGAAATCTCTAGAAGAAATCCCGGGAATGTCTTTCTTGCAGAAACCCCATGGAAAACTCATGCGGAAATACTAGCTGGAATTTCCGTAGAAATACTAGGAATGACTCGGCATCATCAGAAAATCCCGGAACGAACTCTGGGAAAAAATCCGGGAAAATCCATGGATGGAATCTCTCTCGAATCTCTGGAAACTCCTTGAAAAATCTAGCAACTCCGGAAAACCTCCTAGACAAATGTAAATAGGAGAAGCCCCGGGGTGGAATTCAAGGAATAATAAGGAATAGAATATCGAAAAGAATTCTCAAAGGAATTCCAGAATAAATCGTTGATAGATTTCCAAGCACATCCATCAATAGTGTACCATTTGGCAATTTTCTACGAATCCAAATTACTTTTTCACGATGTTTGGATTAATAAAAAACTTTAAAAACTTCCAATAGATCGTTTGATCGTTTCCACGAATCATGTGCCTTATGTACACAAATGTTTTTATTGAAAATTTTTCCACTGAATTCAATTAATCCCATAACCCAGGTAGCCAAACATTTCACAGCGAATCAGCTAATGAGCCAACGGCTGTTAAATCTTCATTATCAGATTTCGTGTTTGGCTTGTGCCAAACCAGTCGGCCGGCCAATCTGTGAACCAAAACAGCAAACCGGCAGCCAAACAAGCCATAGGTAAGGTATCTGAGAACGCCACCGCAATGTACCGTTTGCATTAAGACAACACAACTCCATACCGATGAAGCTGGAAGGCAGGCAATAAGGTATTCTCCTCTCTATACACTCAGGCAAATAAACCTAAGATTATCATAAGGTCTAACTCCGCGCTTCCCAAACTATGTTTTCGCGGCGCACCAGCCTCTTGCAAGCTCGCTTAAACGAGTAGAAAAAGCGAGCCTGCGACACGTTGGGGCGCCGTGAAAACCGAGTTTGGGAAGCTCTGGTCTAACTTATGAAATGGCCTTTAAACAATTCATAACGGCTAGAACGATTTTCATAAGGTCGGTCTATGATGCAGAATCGACTCACAGTTTGGCTTTTATACACATTTAGCAACACGATATTCTCAAGCGTCGATAGCCGCGTGGGTTGGGCACGAGCTCAGTGATCTCGACGTTCATGGATCGATTCCAGTCTGCATCATTTTGTGATTTTTCTGCTCTTTTCATAAGTTTATCTTATGTAATAAGGTTATAACAAGCATGTGCAATTTTTATAAAGTATTCTTATGGCATCCATACTTTACAGTTATGGCTAAATTTCATAAGGTATTTTGATGAATTTCGGTAGTTTACTTCGCTGAGTGTATAGGTAGAAGAGGTAAACTTGGCTCAGCTCGCGCAGAATAATTACTCGGCTCACTCGCTCGCACCATCATCAGCAGCCAGCCAGCGCGTCGAGAACTTGTTTTGAGCGGTATTATCGCCGATTCATCTTCTTGAATTGTTGTGTTGTGTTTCGATCCGATCGAAATCCGTTTCGTTGAGCTACCACCCCCCGTCCATCCGTTCACCCAAGCACTGGCTGAGTGGACGGTGTGATTGTGACCTTGGAGAACTATCCAACGGCACACAACACGACCAAAGTGCGCCATATGATGAGGAGAGGAACTTCAGCAATTCAGCTCAGTCTACTACCTAGAACAAGGCACTGTCCATAAACTACGCAGGCCAACTCCTCAAATCCTCGTAGACTTTTGTCCATACAGAATACTTATAAGATTTTAATTAGTCGAAGACTTTATTCAAACATATCCCACCCAAGAACTCGGCTTAGTTTATGGACCGGCCACAAGGTATTGCATGGAAGCACCAATCGATCAACCGATTTGAATCATGATCATATTGTGTCAGATCATCGTAGGCAGGTATATGTGCAATCCAAACTAAAACGCTGTTTGGGGCTTTCATACCCCTTTGTGTCCGAACGACATAGAAGATCCGGTAATGTTCCATTCAATTGTCATCATTGATGATGACTGGTCTGTGTATGTGACGTCAACGAAATATCGTTTAATTTCTTTGGAAAGATTATCTCTTCATGAGTATAGAACGGATAATAAATGTGTGCAAGCTCTCGGAGCATTATGAGAATATGGATTATAATCACACATCATACCAAATGTGACTGATAATACTCCAATACTCACTTTCACACAGGAGCAACTCATTCGCAACTTAAGCTAACCCACCAGCAATAACATTGATTTTTTTTTTCAATGTTATGCAACATGGAACGAGCTCACCCATTCCATCCATCTCTTCCTTCACTGAAACACGTAGATAAACAAGCGCTCACTACAAAAGCACTGCACACTTAAAAATTTCGTGTAAATTTGCGTTTATTTCGATGCACATATTTGGAGCATCGAAATAAACGCAAAATTGCGTTACACGATTTTAATTTTACACGATTCATATCTCGTGTGAGAGTCGTGTAAAATTAAACATCGTTTAAATTAAAACGATTAATTTCCAACGCTTCTGTATATTGACATGAATGTTTGTTTATGCATTTGATTTTCGACTTTCAAAAAAGCATCTTGTGGCGATAAATATTGCGACGATGTGGTACTTAATAGCGTACATAAATCAGATGTTGGGCCATGCAAATGCTTCCTCTTCAACGTTGGGCAATTATTCTCAAGGCAACAGCATCGCAAAACGGAGCACCGTGAGACGCACTGCGAGGTGCTGCTGCTGATGATGAGGGGTTTTTAGGAACTCGATAGATTTTTATCACCTGTCTCTAGTTGGTAGATTGCGCATGTATCAAACTCGGGTGCGTATAATGTGTTACAAATAACAGATATTCGCGGCACAAAACAAACTACCAGTGCGTCTTCCGGTGCTTCTCACACGAACAACTTTCTCCGGCCGTCGGCAGAACAAAACTAAAACAGAGACGCCATTTGTGTTGATGGTAAAAGGGTGTCGCTGTAAATTTACACGCCAATTGGAATTTATAGTTTAATTAACAGAAAATCGAATGTTATTCAATTCACTTTTCAATTTGAACATGAAATTGATGTGCCATTGAATTTTAAGTTCATAAAAGTGTAAAATTGTATGTTTTTCTATGCTCTCATTATGTGCATCAAATTCGACTCAATTTTCAATCATATTTTAGTTTAAATTCGTTTAAATTCACAGCGTTTGCCATTTACATATCGTTTAAATTTAATTATTTTTTTCTATGTGTGCTCAAAACGATGCGAATTGCATGCTGACGACCAAACCGCATGAACGGAACTTTGAATGTTAATATATGTAGGTTTTACTTGCACTTGATTGACCGTCCGCAGATGATTACCAGTATTGCTAGATCAGCTGAACACTCAGCCAAGAAACCAGAGGCGAAGAAACCAGAAACGAACAGGCATTTTCATTGTATAATGAACTTTCTATTTTAGGCGAGAATGACACCTGCTACGTCAAATTCCATTGATAATAGCAGAATGGCACCAGCTACGTCAAATTGGGTGCTATCTATGAACTACACTACAGGCTCATTTTTGGATACCTCAAGCACCCCCTCCCTTCCTACACGCAGACTTTTGTCCGTACACATTTTTTATGATTGCAATTAATTGCCCACGGCAGACCGTGGAGTTAGGAAATTCTGACAGATAATTATCAGGATATTTTTCCAGGAATTTTCCCATAGCTCCATTCAGTGATTCCATCATAGATTCCTCTAGGTCTAGAGGTTCCTTTAAAAATTTCTCTAGGGATTTCATATTCCTCCAGGAATTTATCCTGGCATATATTTAGAGGTTCCTACAGCAATTAACCCAGTGCCTTTTTCGAGGATTCTTTCAGAAATTTCTCCAGGGATTCCCAAAGAAATTTCACCACAGATCCTTTTAGGTATTTCTGCAGGTATTCTTTCAGAGATTTCTTCAGGGATTTCTCTATATATTTCTTCAATCTTTCATCTGGAATTATTCAAAGTAGTTCTACAGATTTTTTCCAGGAATTCTTTCAGTAAATTTTACCAGAAATTATTCAAAAGTTAATACAGGAGTCCTTTCGTCAATCCAAGGATTCCTTAAATAATTCGTCCGGAAATTACTGCAGACATGGATCCCTTCAGATTTTTTCGGGGATCCCTACAGAAATTCTTCTAGGAATTCGATCAAGGGATTCCTCCGGGAACTCGGAAGATTCTTTCAAAAATTCGTTCAAGGGAGTCTTCCATGAATTCCTCCAGGCATTTCGTCGAAGACTCTTCCAGAAATTCCTCTAGGTATTGCTCCAGGCTTTCCGCAAGGAGTTCCTCCAGGGGTTCGTCCAGGAGTTCTTCCAGGGATTTATCTAGAAATTCTTCCAGGGATTTCTCCAGGAATTCTCCGGGAATTCCTCCAGGAATTCCACCGAGAATCCCTTCCCAAAGAATTCCCAAGGAATTCCTCAAGGTATTCCTGTAGAAATTCCTCAAGCAAATCAGGAATTCGTCCGGGAATTCATCCTGAAATTCCCGCATCAATTTCTCCGGAGATTCCTTCATAAATTCTTTCAGGAATTCCTCCAGGATGTTTTTCTAGAGATTCCTCCAGGAAATCATCCAGGATTTTTTGCTCCAGGAATTCCTCCAGGGATTTATTAAGCGATTCCTCTGGGCATTCTTCTAGGAATTTCTCCAGGAATTCCTTCAGGCATTGCTTTAGGCATTCCTCTACACGGAGAAATCAAACTACCTAATTTTTGGGTCGATTTTACTCAAAGCTGAGTATATCGAATAAACTAGTTACCCAAAATTAGGTTGTTTTCCCTCTTTCCCCCACCGATGTTGTCAAAAACAAACAGAGATGGATCTACCCAATGGGGGTCCTTGAGCCCTATAAGCCAATTTTGAGTAAATGTAGGTATACTCAAATTTGGGTTGAATGAGGGGGGGTCTTGGGTTGAATTTACCTACTCTTAAGTATATTTTTTTGCTGGAGGTAAAGGCAATTTACCTAGCGTGAGTTTAATCGATTTACTCAAATTTGGCTTATTGGGCGGAACTATGGGATTGCGTCAAAAGAACTCAATTTTGGGTAGTTTGGCGGTTCCGTGTAGGTATACCTCAAGATACTCCTTCAGGAGTTTCTCCAGGCGTTCCTCCAGGACTTCCTACACAGATTCATCCAGGCATTTCTTCAGAGATTCCTCCAGGCATTCCGCTACGAGTTCCTCCATGGGTTTTTTTTCGGGCATTCCTCCAGGGATTTCTCTAGAATTTTTTCCAGGGTATTTCTTCAGGATTTCATCCAGAAATTCTTCCAGGGACTCCTCTAGAAATTCATCCAAGTATTCCTCTAGGAATTACTCCAGGAATTCCCGAAGGAATTCTTCCAGGTATTCCTGCAGAAATTCATCCAGAAATTGATTCAGGAATTCGTCTGGGAATTCCACCAGAAATTATTACAGCAATTCCTCTAGGAAATCCTTCGGAGATTCCTTCAGAAATTCTTCCAGGCATTTATCCAGCGATTTCTCTAGGGATTTTTCTAGGAATTTCTCCAGGCATTCCTCCAGGCATTCCTTCAGGAAGTTTATTATTCGTGCGTTCTTTGTGATGTATGTTTTATTTTAACTTGTATATATTCCTATAATTTTAATGTACATTTATAGGTTTCTGGAAAAATAGAGGCCCATGAAATGCAATCAACTTTGACTGCCAACTTTCTGGCCATTTCAGGCAGTGGCCAAGTACTATGATGTAAACCTTTCTCTGCAACGGACTTCAAGTTGTTGAGCTCAAGTATTGAACCCCGAAACGGGATGTCCGATTAGGATAAGTTTTCCTAGACAAAAAACGAGCTATGAAAGCAGCAGCAATGACTGTCAACTAAAATACATTTCCAGGATGACTGATGGACCCAAACAAATATATGAAACCTCGTCATCCTGTGATCGGAAGGTGTTATCCATCTGGATAACAGGGCACATTTATGTTTTGTGTCGTGTTGTGTTAATTTGTAATGTCACCTATTTGTACATTTGTAAAGTTCTATGTGTATCGTGTCATGTTGATGCTTTGTGATAATTTATTTTCTTTTATTTTTGTAACATGGCACCCAACATGGGGTCCTTGCATTCATATAGGAATTCCTCCAGATATTTCTCCTAGGGATTCCTCTTGAAATTCCTCTAGGAATGTCTCCAGACATTCCTTCAGGATTTTCCTCAGACGTTCCTCCACGCGCTCCTGTAGGAATTCCTCCAGGAATCCCTCCATAGTTTCCTCCAGAAAATGCTTCAGGGATTCCTCCAGGAATTTCCTCAGGAATTCCTCCAGAGACTCATCCAGGAATTGCTTTCGGTCGGATTTCCTTCAGGAATTCCAACAGTGATTTCTCCAGTAATTCCTCCAGGGATTTCTGCACGAATTCATCCAGGGAACCTTCCAAGGGCTCCTCCAGGAATTCCCCCAGGAATTTCTCAACGGATTTCATCACAAATTTCATTGGGGATTCCTCCCAGAATACCTTCAAGGATTCCTCCAGGAATTGCTCCAAGGGATCCTCCACGAATTCCTCTTGGGTTTCCTCCAGGAATTCATCCAGGAATATCTCCTCCAAGGATTCATTCACGAATTTCTCCAGGAATTCATCTTGAAATTCCTGTAGGAATTTCTCCAGACATACCTTCAGGAATATCTTCAGACGTTCCTCCTCGCAATCCTGTAGGAATTCCTCCAGGAATCCCTCCAAAGTTTCCTCCAGAAAATGCTTCAGGAATTCCTCCAGGAATTTCCTCAGGAATTGCTCTAGGAATTCCCTCATGAATTCCTCCAGAGATTCATCCAGGAATTGCTTTCGATCGGATTTCCTTCAGGAATTCCAACAGTGATTTCTCCAGGAAATCATCCAGGGAACCTTCCAAGGACTCCTCCGGGAATTCCTCTAAGAATTCTTCCAGGAATTCTTTCATGGATTATTTCAGGAATTCATCCCAAGGATTCCTTGAGGAATTCCTCGAAGGATTTCTCCAGGAATTCCTCTTGAATTCCTTTTGGGATTCATATGGAAATTTCTCCAGACTTTCCTCCAGGAATTCCTTCAGGCATTCTTACAGGAATTCTTCCAGAGTTTCCTTCAGTAAATGCTTCAGGGATTCCTCCAGGAATTCCTACAGGAATTATTCCAGGAATTAATCCAGGAATTCCTCCAGAAACTTCTCTAGAAATTTCTCCAGCAATTCTTCATGGGATTTTTTCAGATTTTTTATGAATTCTTCCCAGAACTCATCTAGGGATTCATCTGAATTCACCAAGAATTCATCCAGAAATTTCGCCAGGGATTCTTTCAGGTTTGCCTTCAGAAATTGCTCAATGGATTCCACCAGCAATTTGTCCGGAAATTTCTCCAGAGTCTGTGCAGGGATTCCTTCTGAAATTTCAGAAATCCATTCATCATCTTTTACAGGGATGCACCCAAGAATTTCTCCAGGATTTCTAGAGGAATTCCTCAAGCGATTTGTATTGGAATTCATTATAGGATAATTCTCTGGAGCAAGGGAATTCTTCAAGAATTCATCCAGGAATTCTTTCACAATATTCTCCAAAAAATCCTTTAGGAGTTCATCTACGGATTTGTTCATGAATCCTTCCATGAATTTCTTCAAAAATACCCCTGTAGCGTCTGCATAGGTATTTTTTCAGATTTTTTTTTCCCTTTTTTTTTTTCAAGAAATCCTAATGGATTAATGGATTTCTTTAGGAACTACTCCAGAGATTTTTCAAGGGATGTTTTAAGGGTGTTCCTTTAGAAAGCCTTTCAGAGATTCTTCTATAAATTTATCAAGGGATTCCTTCAGAAATTCCCCCGGGAATCTTGAAGCATTGAAGGTTTCTTTCTACGATTGTTTTAGGGCTTATTTCAGTATTCCTTCAGAAACTTCACCAAAGATCTCCTTACAAAATTTGTGTGGGGATTTCTCCAGAAATTTCTCTAAGAAGTTGCCTTAGAATTTGCCAGTGATTTCTTCGGGAATCCTCACCAGTTTCTTGAAGATTTTACTCAGGATTTTTTTACAATAATTCCTCCTGGGGCTTTCAGACAATTCTGCAGGGGATCCTTCAAGAACTCACCCAGAGAGTTTTCAAAGAGATTCCTCCCGGAATTTCTCTAGAGAATGTGCCAGAAACACTTTCTAAAAAATCTTCGGACGGGTTTCCATTATGTTCTACTGAAGAAAATGCTGAAAAAATCCTGGGATAGTCCTAAAAAGAATTCGTAATTTCCAAAAAACTTTTGCTTTTTCTTACAAAAGTTTTGTAGACATTAACAAAAAATATTATGAGCTCCAGAAGAAATAATGCACGAGTAATAAGAAATCTTTGATCTTTCAGAGATTGGCTACCACTACCAGCACCACGCTGATTTATGTAGAACAAGCAAGCTTTTTCCAAAGTATTGTACAAACTCCATCAGCGTGACTGTTGAAGGGCTAAATAATGCTTTTGGAATATAATATTATTATATTCAATTTCATCGTGTTGCATAGTCTAGTCTAGTCTACTCTACACATACACAGTCATTCAGAATCCTGTAAAATGATAAGATGGACTAATTCAATCATTTTTATGGTCATTAATACTGATAAAAAATTATTGCAGTGCATCAGGGATGCATTACAAGCATTAAAGCGGCCAGGCCTACTGTGCATCGCTGTTATTGTTAATGAATTCAGAATTCGGGGACGTCTCGTACCAACCGTTCCGTGGAGAGTGAGAATGATATGTCTCTTCATTGCGAGTGACGTTGCTAAAAATGTTAATGTCACTCTATGCCCTCTGGAATCCTAATAATAAACGAATCAATAATAAACGAGAAAACGAACAAAACGGGACAGCCGGCTGGAAATGCAGCCTCTCGCGCGCGCAGTCTGCTGCGATTCATTCAAATGCATCGTGTTGCGTTTAGTTATAAAGCAAGTAGGTATAAATTTGATAAGGATGCTCGCCCTTTTGTAAATTTGGAGGGAAGGGAAACGACTTTTTCAACCCGGTTTTGGTTCTAGGTATGGCTATGAACATATAAATATGATAACTTGTATGTATAAAGAAGAGGGAGAACATAGATGAAAAGATATAAAGGGACGTGCCAGGGATTAATCCCAGGACCTTCTGCATACGAATCAGAAACGGTAATCACTAGGCCATCAAGACCGTTTTTCTCGAAAACATTTAGACAGTGGAAACAACTTAGAAAATTAAATTTACAAGACAATCTGCAAGTTAGGTGGAGTTATCAGCTACTTTAAAGATCTCATCAACTCAGATTATTCCCCGTCAAAATATTTGCATCATCAGCTACTAATTTGCTGCTCGATTATTTATCGTCACAATCTACCTATCAGAAAGCTCCATTCCTCACAAAAAGGCTTCAAATTGAAGATCTCCGAAAGTCTCCTAGGTGTGAAATCACCGTTTGCCGTTGTCGCAGTCGTTTGCTTATTACTCAACGCGGTTGACAAACGGCATGACTCAACAACGAAAGGCACAACTTTCACACACCAAGCAGAAGACCATCCAAATGAAGAAAAGAGCAATCACACCCTCGCCCCTCTTCGGCTCTGACCTGTCCAAACCGAAGCTAAAAATGTTCAGGTTAGCTCCAGTTCAGCCAGCAGAAAGTTCAATCGGGTTGTCTAAATTTAACTCTGGTCCTCTGCGGTCTTTGTGACTCTAAACGTCACACAGTTCCAAAATATCCTACCCAACTCATCATCATCGCCGAGTTTGCTTTGGTCTTTCGGTTCGGCTTGGCGCGTTTATTTGCTCGGGGTTGTTTGTGACATCCGTTTGGAATCGATTAGAAAGATATGAATCGAGATTTCGTCGAGAAGGAAATGACTTAACCTCTTCATGAAAAAATAGAGAACGTGTTTATTGGTTCAATTTGCTGCGAGCTTTGGTATCCGCTGTCCGGAGGAGATGCGTCACTAATAAATTAGATTGTGAAGGGTCTTAACCCTTTGAAGCCAGAATTTTTTCAAGCGTTATTATAGAGTTTTTTTCTATGATTTCAGTAGTTTTTGCTATTTACTAACTTTCAATCCTGAGCATCCATGGTGGTGCAGAGGGCCGAATTGAAAGATTTCCATTCTGGGCGATTGCCAGCCATCGCATTGACCTGCGGCCAGGTCAAATTTCTGTCGACTTGCTTGATTTCGTTGTTGAGGCTGCGCCGTCATGAGCCTCTGGGTCTGCCTCTGCTGCGATGTCCTGCTGGGTTCTAATCTAACGCTTGTTTGCAGATTTCGTTTCCGCCCCTGCGTAGAGTTTGGCCGACCTACTTCCACTTCCGCTCTCGAATTTCTGACGCTATCAACTTTTGATGACATCGACGATTGAACTCTACGTTGGAGATCCAATTGTGAGGCCACCATGCAAGAATTATATACCGCAGTCATCTATTGATGAAGACCTGCAGCCGTTGAGTGTTCTCCACTAATACACACCGGGTTTCACTGGCGTATAGCAGCACAGATTTCACGTTCGAGTTGAAAATTCGGATTTTGGTGCGTCGACTAATCTGGTTGTTTTTTTTCATACATTTCTTAAACTCGCAAAAGCAGCCCTCGCCTTCTTGATCCGTGCACCTATGTCGATCTTGGTGCCGCCATCGGCCGCCATTTGGCTACCAAGATATTGGAAGCTTTCAACATTCTCCACTGATTACCCAGCTACCGTAAAGCTGGAAGGATTGACTGTGTTTACATCCAACGATTTGGTCTTGGTGATGTTGATGGTTAGACCTGCCGCACAGGAACGATCGACAAGACCATCGAGCTTACTCTGCATATCAGAGCGCCGTTGAGCTAGGAGAGCAACGTCATCAGCCAATTCGAAGTTATTTAGGTGCTCCATGGTAATGGGCTGCCACAGCAATCCACGATTTGGTTCACGGTCAATCGCACCTATCAGGATCTCGTCGATTACGATGAGGAACAGTAGTGGTGATAGTATACATCCTTGCCTCACTCCAGCAACAACCGGGATGGGATTGGACAAAACACCATTGTGCAGTACCCTGCACGAAAATGCCCTGTACTGTGCTTCAATAAGGCCGATGATTTTCTCAGGGAGATCCTTGCGCCTGAGGGCTTCCCACATGTTTCCGTGATTGAGACGGTCGAAAGATTTTTCGTAATCATTGGAATTCATTGATTTGCTCCAGGATGATACGGAGCGTGACAATATGGTCCACACAGAATCGTCCGGCACGGAATCCTGCTTGCTGCCGTCGGAGAGTTGCGTCAATCTTCTCCTGTATCCGGTTAAGAATCACTTTGCAGAGGACTTTGAGAACGACACACAGTAACATGATGCCGCGACAATTATCGCCTACAGTAAGGTCACCCTTTTTGGGCACCTTTACTTAGACCAGACGCCTTGCATGCAGTCGGCCTAAAATGTCACGGTTTCCCATATTTTGCAGAATAATTGATGCAGCAGTTGTGCAGATACTACGGGGTCAGCTTAGAGCATCTCGGCTGATATGTGAACGACCCCCGAGGCCCTGTTCGATATTATGCTACGCTACGGATGGCTGCTTCTATCTCCTGCAATGATGGAGCTTCGGTGTTGACACGGGTAATGCGTCGAGCCCTTGGCGGATCATCAGGTATCAGTAGCTCGGCTCCAGAGGCACGTTCCATTTGCGAAATTTGTGCCATCGATGGCGGATCATGCTGAGGATGGCGGCGTGGCCGACAAAGGTTTCCAAAGTACTCGAACCAGCGTTTCAACTGTCCAGACGTGTCTTTCACGGGCATCGTAGCATTCATCCTAGTCCCACTAAGGCGACGTGAAACATCGTAGAGTAGACGGATGTCGCCGGTGTTTGTCGAGAACCGAAAAGCGCTGACGGGCTACGGCTTTGGCTCCTCGCGTTTTCGCTCGCTCTACCGCGGCTTTGGTATTCCTTCGCTCCTCTATCTTCCTCCAGGTGTCATCTGTGATCCACTGCTTTCTCTTGGTGCGTAGCTTATCCAAATTATTCTCGCCGGTGGCGATGAAGGCGTTGTTGACGGCACTCTATTGAGCTTCTACGCTTCTGCCTTCCGGAATATCCGCAGCATGGCTCTCCAGCTCCTCGACGAAGGACATTTTCATCGCAGCGTCTTCCAGTCGGAGTGTGTTGAACAGCCGGCCGTCCGATTTTCTTCTCCTGTCGATGGATTCTCGCAATGCGCAGCCGGATCTTGCCGATTAGGAGATGATGATCGGACGCAATGTCGGCACTACGATTGTTCCGTATATCAAGAAGGCTCCGTCTGCATTTCAGGCTGATGCAGATGTGGTCGATTTGATTTTCCATGACGCCATCACGGGAAACCCATGTCACTTTGTGCAACGGTCGATGAGAAAAGATCGATCCCCCATTCACCATGTCATTGTTGCCACAAAACTCTGCAAACAGCTCTCACTTTTCGCCCCATTTCTTCGCCTCGTAGGCCAGAGCATAGCAGAATTTAACCCGATGTCAATCTGTGTTCTCCAAAGTTCGACCAACGGACTTCGCTCAGTCATTCATTCATTTATTTAATATTACATCAAATTCAAGATAAAACTGAATCAACAATATGTCCCATAATACACGGTTCGTGGCTGCCGTTCGGCACGGTAAAGGCTGGGTATGCTGCGCAATTCAGATCCCATTGTGATCCACTAGCCTCTGCCCAGCAACTCCTATCCCTACCTCCTCGTGGTACCGGCCGGAAACTATGAGTAACCTTAGGGAAGATCGAGTAACCAACCCCGGTGGGAACTTTGGTCGTAGGCTGATAGGGAAGGGGGAGGGGCTTGCTTCGGCAAACCTGAGCGTCTGTTCTCCAGGAGGAGCGGCTCACAACAGCGTCTGATCCCCATGTTAGGGGCGGCTGATCTACGTCCGAGTGCCAGGGAAGCATTCTAAGTTCAACTGTGCACTATGGTCCTCCGGATAGTAGGGGTTGGTGTCAGGCCGTACGAGCCAGCCGTAAAAAAACATTGTAACGGAAAATCAGCAACAGAATAATTCGAACCGAGACCAACAGCAACGACCCCAGCGAACAAAAAGGACTTGCGATTGGAAACTCGGTACGTGGAACTGCCGATCTCTCAACTTCATTGGGAGCACCCGCATACTCGCCGATCTACTGAAGGACCGTGGGTTCGGCATCGTAGCGCTGCAGGAGGTGTGTTGGACAGGATCCATGGTGCGAACGTTTAGAGGTAATCATACCATCTACCAGAGCTGCGGCAACACACGCGAGCTGGGAACAGCTTTCATCGTGATGGGTGATATGCAGAGGCGCGTGATCGGTTGGTGGCCGATCGTCGAAAGAATGTGCAGGTTGAGGATCAAAGGCGATTCTTCAACTTCAGCATAATAAACGTGCACAACCCACACTCCGGAAGCACTGATGATGACAAGGACGCATTTTACGCGCAGCTCGAACGCGAGTACGATCGCTGCCCAAGCCACGACGTCAAGATCATCATAGGAGATTTGAACGCTCAGGTAGGCCAGGAGGAGGAATTCAGACCGACGATTGGTAAGTTCAGCGTCAGGACCTATCGTGGCGCCAACATCGGCTCCGACCACTATCTGGTGATGGTCAAACTGCGCCCAAAACTCTCCGTCATTAACAATGTACGGTACCGGCGACCGTCACGGTACAACCTACAGCGACTAAAACAACCGGATGTCGCCTCAGCATACGCGCAGGCCGCGTTGCCAGACGAGGGCGAGCTCGATGAGGCCCCTCTAGAGGACTGCTGGAGTACAGTGAAAGCAGCCATCAACGACGCAGCCGAGAGTACCATCGGGTACGTGGAACGGAATCTACGGAACGAATGGTTCGACGAAAAGTGCAGAACGGTTTTGGAGGAGAAGAACGCAGCAATGAACTCGACAGAACGTGGAACGTTACAAACAGAAGCGGAAACAGCAGACCCGCCTCTTTCGGGAGAAAAAGCGCCGCCTGGAAGAAGCGGAGTGTGAAAAAATGGAACTGCTGTGCCGTTCCCAAGAAACACGGAAGTTCTATCAGAAGCTCAACGCATCCCGCAACGTGCCGTGAGCCGAAATATGCAGGGATAAAGACGGAGGCCTCTTAACGGACGGACGTGAGGTGATCGAAAGGTGGAAGCAGCACTTCGATCAGCACCTGAATGGCGTGGAGAACGTAGGCACGGGAGACCACGGCAACGGAGAAAATGACGACGCCAGTGCAGCGGAGCACGGAAATGAACCAACACCCACGCTGAGGGAAGTTAAGGATGCCATTCACCAGCTCATCAAAACCAACAAAGCAGCTGGTAAGGATGGTATCGCAGCTGAACTCATCAAGATGGGCCCAGAAAAGTTGGCCACCTGTCTGCATCGGCTGATAGTCAGGATCTGGGAAACCGAACAGCTACCGGAGGAGTGGAATGAAGGGGTAAACTGCCCCATTCACAAGAAAGGCGACCATTTGGAATGTGAGAACTTCAGGGCGATCACTATTTTGAATGCTGCCCACAAAGTACTATCCCAGATCATCTTCCGTCGCCTGTCACCGAAAACGAATGAGTTCGTGGGAAGTTATCAAGCTAGCTTTATCGACGGCCGGTTGACAACGGACCAGATCTTCACCGTACGGCAAATCCTCCAGAAATGCCGTGAATACCAGGTTCCAACGCATCACCTGTTCATCGACTTCAAGGCGGCATACGACAGTATCGACTGTGCAGAGCTATGGAGAATCATGGACGAAAACGGCTTTCTTGGGAAGCTGACTAGACTGATCAAAGCAACGATGGGCGGTGTGCAAAACTGCGTAAGGGTTTCGGGTAAACTATCCAGTTGATTCGAATCCCTCCGGGGACTGCGACATGGTGATGGACTTTCATGCCTACTCTTCAACATCGCTCTGGAAGGTTTGATGCGACGAGCCGAACTCAACAGCCGGGGAACGATTTTCACAAAATCCGGTCAATTTGTTTTTTTTGTTTTTTTTTTTTTTTTTTTTTTTTTTTTTTTTTTCTTTTCAAAACATTTTACAATCAATATGCACTTCCAGTGAGGACAAATTCTCTTTTAAGGAAGTGCAACCAGTAACTACCAATTATATCAGCTTAAAATCTAAGTAACTTATAATAATTCTGGGATGATAGTAATTATTCCTTGGTGCCTGGTATCAAACACGCAAGACTAGTGTTGTTCCTTGGGTGCTGACAGGGAGACTGGCGCTGCTTCTGACCAGACGATGATTAGGTGGGTTACCGGTTGTTTTGGGTCCAGCTGACGATTACTTTGTTCAAGACTCCCGAAACAATCCATGATTGCTGACCAAGCGTCCATTGAGGAGGCTAATCTGCAACGGTTATAATCTCCGTTACGGGCGTAGTATCATTGACTTCGGCCAGACATATACCCGGCCTTTCTTACCTGACAAGAAAATTGGTGTAGCTTCCGACCGAGTGATGGGTACGTGGCTTGTGGGTTGCGGTTATCTGACAAGGAAGCTGGCGTGGTTTCTGTCCGAACGATGAATACGTGGGTTGTGAGTTTGCAACGACGGGAGGCTTAGATGTATTTCTCCAGACTGACAGGGGAGATGAGGCTGATAGAGGGGCTAGTGTGGCTTCCGACCGAGTGATGGGTACGTGGCTTGTGGGTTGTAGATATCTGCAACGGTTTTGACCTCCGTTACGGGTGTGGCATCATTTGCTTCGGACAGACATATACCCAGTCTTACCTGACAAGGAAGCTGGCGTGGCTTCTGTCCGAACGATGAATACGTGGGTTGTGAGTTTGCAACGACGGGAGGCTTAGATGTATTTCTCCAGACTGACAGGGGAGATGAGGCTGATAGAGGGGCTAGTGTGGCTTCCGACCGAGTGATGGGTACGTGGCTTGTGGGTTGCGGTTATCTGCAACGGTTTTGACCTCCGTTACGGGTGTGGCATCATTTGCTTCGGACAGACATATACCCAGTCTTACCTGACAAGGAAGCTGGCGTGGCTTCTGTCCGAACGATGAATACGTGGGTTGTGAGTTTGCAACGACGGGAGGCTTAGATGTATTTCTCCAGACTGACAGGGGAGATGAGGCTGATAGAGGGGCTAGTGTGGCTTCCGACCGGTAGATGGGTACGTGGCTTGTGGGTTGCGGTTATCTGACAAGGAAGCTGGCGTGGCTTCTGCCCGAACGATGAATGCGTGGGTTGTGAGTTTGCAACTAAGGGAAGCTTAGATGTCCAGTTGACAAATGCATTTCTCCAGCCTGACAGGGAAGCAGGCGTGGCTTCTGTCCGAACGATGAATACGTGGGTTGTGGATATCTGCAACGGTTTTGACCTCCGTTACGGGTGTGGCATCATTTGCTTCGGGCAGACATATACCCAGTCTTACCTGACAAGGAAACTGGTGCGGCCTCTGTCCGAGCGATAGATACGTAGGTTGTTAGTTGCAAAGAGGTTCAAATAAGATATTGGCTTAGATTGATTCTTATCAATCGTGTAGCTGCTGCTTTAAATCTCACAAGATTTATTTCTCTTTTCAGTGTTTCTGGTAAAGCATTGTGCCGAAGCATCCCATAGTAGGAAAAAGCTTTCTTTCCAGCTTCCGAATTGCGACGAGTTATGCATAAGTTATCTCTACTTCTAGTCCTATGCAAGTGTTGAGATCGCCGTATGATATAGTTGTGATGAACCAATGGATTATGGAGAAGATTTTGCATAGTTACTACAGTTTGAAGCTCTCGTAGGGCCAATATGGGATTGATGGAATTCGCGGCGGTTTTATAAAGCTGCAATGTTGGATACAGACGATGCTTGCCGTAGATGGTTTTTAGGCATCGATTTTGCGCAGTTTGTAATGGCTTCAACACATTTTTTGATGCAGCCCCCCAAATGGATACTAGGTATTGCAATTTGGACTGCACAAACGCTTGATACATGGTAATTAATTGTTTTAAAGGAAGTAACTTTGAGATTCTCCAGAAGAGCCCGCAGAATGAGCTGATATCGCTTCTAAGCTTGTCAACATGGGAGGTCCAGCTCAAGGTAGAATCAAATATCAATCCAAGATATTTATAGACCTCGACTTTCTCAACTACCGTTCCACCCACTATCAGGTCTGCATGACGATCAACTTTTTTTTGCCTCGAGTGGAAAATCATGTAGTTTGTCTTTTGAAGATTCAAGGACAAAAGATTTTCGGCGAAGAACTCTTGTAGCTTATACATATCTTCCTTCATGAGTATTATCAGGCGAGCAGGATCGGTTGTAAGGTACGTTACAGATGTATCGTCCGCAAATAATCGTGGTTTTCCATGCAAATGTAGTTTTGCCAGATCATTAATATAAAGCAAAAAGAGTAACGGCCCTAAATTGCTCCCCTGTGGAACTCCAACAGTGATTGCTCTCTTTGAACTTGCGACGCCATTGACTGAGACAAATTGGGTTCTCCCGGTTAGATAACTCCTGAATAGGGCATTTGCAACACCACGAATCCCATAGTACTCCAATTTTCTCATTAGTATATCGTGGTCTATGGTATCGAAGGCTTTCTTTAAGTCCAAAAACAGAACTCCTGCAACGTTACTGGTGTCCATAGCCATATAGATATCATCTACGAGTTCGCTGGCAGCTGTCCATGTACTGGAACCAGATCGAAATCCAAATTGGTGGTCGTAAATAACTTTTCTGTCATTCAGGAAGGTGGAAACTCTATCGGCTAAGAGTTGCTCGAATAGTTTACTCAAGACCGAAAGAATAGATATTGGTCGATAGTTATTCACTTCCGTTTTATTGCCTGATTTGTGAACTGGAACTACGCGTGCAACTTTCAGTTTCTCTGGGTAGCTACCCGATGCAATAGATTCATTGAAGATATCTGCTACCAGTGGTGCAAATATGTCATGGTGTGTCTTTACGAAGAACGCTGGAATTCCGTCATAACCGGGTGTTTTGTTGATGTTTAATTTGTTGATCTTAAGGATGACTTCTTGTACAGTAGCAGGTCGGAGAAATATTGACTGATTGACTCTTGTTAATGTTCCAAACTTATTGATGTCGCGGTTACTAGAGATAGAGGAGGCTAGCTGGGGTCCAATCGCACAGAAGAATTCATTGAACTTATCGGCAACCGCTGGTCCATGAGTCGTCAGTTGGCCGTCAATAGTCAATTTTATACAGTCGTCCCTTTCCGGTTTGCGCCCAAGGACATGATCAATATTACGCCAAACAGTTTTTTGATCAGCGTTTTCAAACAATTTGGAGTAGTAGGTCCTTTTAGCACGCAGTTTTTCCTGTTGGACTTTTCGTGAGATATGTGTCAATAGTTGCTTTAATCTTTCATCATTTGGTCGCCTTCGTGCACTTTTTAGTATGTTGCTCTTCATTCGCATAAGCTGCCATAGGTCAAAACTCATCCATGGACATTGAGATTTTACTCGTGCCGATACTGATATCGTTTTAGAGAAACGTTGCTTTAGAGTATTGTATGTGTCTATGACATGATTCAATTTTTCTTGGGATGGAACATCAATTGCATTTTGCATGACTGCTATGAATGCCTCGTTCAGCCTTGTATGGTTTACGATGTTTTTTTGTAGTTGCACAAGTTGTATTGGTTTGTTGAGCCGGAATGTTGAAAGAACAAAACAGTGGTCGCTTACTTCCGATGGCATTGTTTCATTCATTACGCAGTCTCTTAATGCCTCCGAACAAACAACGTGGTCCAGGATATTGACACTGGCTGGTCTAGTCGCAATTGTGTTCGTTACTGAGAAGTTATAAGAGTTCAACAAGTCCAGATATTCTCGAACAACTCTGGACTCACATTGGTTGACTGGTATATTGATATCCCCGACAATGACACTGGATCCGTTGGGTTTGAAATTCGAGCATATTGATTCCATCTTATCATAAAACAATGACTGGTGGTAGCTAGGTGGTCTGTAGACAGCATGTACATCGAATTCCGAGTCCTTAAGCTTTAAACACACATGGATATAATGGAAGCCTAGTTCGTGCATGTTGCTCATTTCTACAAAGCTGATGCCTTTCCGGACGTACACCCCCAATCCACCTCCAGCGGAATCATTACGACAAGAAAAAGTAGCATTGTATCCTTCTAGCCCAAACAATTGAATCTGATCCGACTTCAGCCACGTTTCACCAATTACAAGCACATCAACACACCCATTATATGAATCCAAAAGTACCTTCACTGCATCAATTTTCTCAAACGTATTCATGCCTCGTATATTAAGTTGCAAGATTCTCAAGGAAAAATGATTACTTATTCGACTAAAGTTTTTATTTAAAAGTTCAACATTTTCAACAAAAAAATTCTCCATTTCAATAATAAATTCAGATACATTTGATTACAATTCAATTTTAACGTGTACGCTTTGTTGGCTGATGGATCTGCGGTGACGTCCGAGGTGAAATCATCGTTGAAGAGTCTCCACAACCAACTGAAACATCTAGAGGGCGCTTTGCAGAGTTGCATGTTAGTTGTTCTAGTTCTAGCTTCGTTCCAATTTTTTCTACTTTGCCTCCCTCGTGACGTCTGATGAGAACCTTCCCGTTTCGTCCTGGCCAAACGTATTTGAAGCCTAGTGTAGTTTGTGCCTCTTTGGTGTAGCGCAGCAGATCGCGTCCGAAGGCAGTCATTTCATCTCGAACTGATACACGGTTAACCGAATCACTAAACACTTCCGAGACGGTGGAGGCTTCCAGTACTCCATGTTTCCGCTTATGCTCAAAGAAATCTTCCTTGCATTTTTCTTCTCTGAATGACACCAGAATTGGCACACCTGTTTTGTTCGCAGTTTTTCCAGACATCCGTCTAGCAGAGGTGATATCTGAATCCTTTGGTGAATAACCAACAGCGCGGCATATTTCATGGACAAGCTTGATGGTATTCTCGCATTCGGTTAGAGGTAGGCCCAGAACAACAGCATTCTTCGCTAATAGTTGGCGGTTGGCCTTATCCAGTTCAAACTCCAGGGAGTCTACCTTAGCTGACAGATCCTGATGCTTCGTTTGCCATCCCGCAACTTCACTGCGAATTTTGCAATTCTCCGTCTTCAATGCAGCCATATCATCCTTGAATTGTCGAAAATCGGTTTGAAGCTTATCGAATTGGTTCGACAAAAACTGTTGAGATTCCTCTATTTTGCCACTAGTTTTCACCAACGATGCCAGCTGAAGTCGTGATTGCTCCACAATGTACCGCAACTGAGATGCCTCCTTTCTCGAATTGTTCATACCTTCATTCAGAGCGTGTAGCTCAGCAACCACAGCATCTAGACTCACATTCTTTTGATTGCTATGTGAGCTCATCTCCGAACACTCGACCGAACATAGGTATGGTTTTTTCTTGTTTGCTTTGCGGACGACATGGACATTATCGCCAGAACACTTGGAACGGTGGCAGAGCTGTACACCCGCCTGAAACGCGAAGCAGCAAAGAGCGGAACCGAACACGACCGGATCCGTCTGGGTAGTAATGTAACGATAGACGAGGATACTTTCGAGGTGGTGGAGGAATTCGTCTACCTCGGATCCTTACTGACGGCTGCCAACAACATGAGCCATGAAATTTAGAGGCGCATCATCAGCGGAAGTCGGGCCTACTACGGGCTCCAGAAGAAACTGCGGTCCAAAAAGATTCACCTACGCACCAAATGCACCATGTACAAAACGCTAATAAGACCGGCGGTCCTCTATGGGCACGAGACATGGACCATGCTCGAGGAGGAACTGCAAGCACTCGGAGTTTTCGAGCGACGCGTGCTAAGGACGATCTTCGGCGGTGTGCAGGAGAACGGTGTCTGGCGGAGAAGGATGAACCACGAGCTCGCTGCACTTTACGGCGAACCCGGCATCCAGAAGGCGGCCAAAGTCGGAAGAATACGATGGGCAGGGCATGTTGCAAGAATGCCGAACAACAACCATGCAAAGCTGGTGTTTGCAACTGATCCGGTTGGCACAAGAAGGCGTGGATCGCAGAGAGCACGATGGGTGGACCAGATGGAGCGTGAGCTGGCGAGCATTGGGCGCGACCGAGGATGGAGAGCGGCAGCTACAAACCGAGTATTGTGGCGTACTATTGTTGATTATGTCTTGTCTTAAATGTGATGTTGAACAAATAAAAGTATGTATGTAGGCTGTTGGTCTAAGGTCCCCTATCCACCATGGTGGGGTCGCCACCTTAGGTATAACTTCCGGTGGAGGAGCATTTCATACCCATTGGCTGGATGTCAGAACAGATGCTGTTTCAGCCGCACCTCCTTGGTGAACAGAAGCTCGGGACGTACCTCCTCAATCTAGCTGAAGTCAGAAGGACAACAGTGCTCAGGCTGCACTATGTACCAGCTAAGCACACGACTCTTAGTTGGCGGTATTTGTAATAGCTTGACTCGTGGAAGCATGAGGTAGGAACTTGTGAAGATCAAAGCTATGTTGGACGCTCTTTTTATTGACTCACCGTTTTGCAGCCCAAAGGCAGCAAGTTCACATCGTTAATTTAGCTTGACTCTTTTCTACATCAAACATGTGGCTCTATTTAAATGACACGTCCTTTAGTTGCTTGAAGTTATCCATGTTTTACAACAGAACCATAGGTGTTACACGAAATTGTTTACTCACTTCCTAAAATAATCTAAAATGCCCTCTACGGGTAGCTAGACATTACAGCAAGTTCAGGGCGTTCGGAGGTACTGATGCCCCTAGGAAATCAAAGAAATTTACAGTACCAAAAGGTTCTGAACCTAGCGACAATTGAACCCTGAGCATGGTCTTGTTAGATATTCGAGTGTTTGATTATTGCCTCTTTAAATGTTTTTTTTTTTTTTTTTATGTCTTTATTTATGAGATTTTCAGCCCGAGGCTGGTTCATCTCAGCTTTAAATGTTTGTTCATCTTAAATAACGATAATATGTAACTCTACGCATACATTGTGCTTCGGCCCATTTCTATAGACGTGTATACCAAATATCTTGTTGTAATAAGAATTATTCAAAACATAATTTTACAAGCCATGGAAGCTCAAACAAACTTGGCATTGAATCGCATCGCCATGTTTTCCTTTTAGATAACAGCAGCGCCCCTGCAAATAAAACCCCAACTGCTGAATAAGATACCAGCAGTGTGTTTACAAAATCGAAAGCTAGCGCATATTTCCACCCAACTGTGTGATGTCTGCTGGCTGGCCTGAGCCGGCTCGGCTCTAACTTACAAAAGGAAATCCACTTTCCGTGGTGTTATCTGGCGCACGCCCACCACCCGCGCACTGCCAATAATGGCTGGACTGACTTGAACACTGCTGCTGGCTGCAGCCACGAATGGCAACCACATATGCGGAATGGCTACTGAACTTATCAACAACAATTGGTGGTCGCCCCAGTCCAGCAGTGTTGACCATTGTTCCAGTGCTCACGTTTTATAGCGTCACCGAAGGCAGCATGGCATTAGGTACAAATTTACCTCCGCGGGTTTAAAGCGCGATAAAATTAAAACGGCGTCGTTGCCTACACCACCTACAATATGTGTACGAACTTGGTGGACAATAATGTTTGCCCCTGTGCAATGCAACGGTTGTGGTTGGAAGTTGTATTTGAAAGTATTATGGGTATTGAGTACCTACCAACTGGTGGTGCCGAGGAATTTGCTGTCATACACGGTCAACGTCATTGCGCCACATTGATCGTCCGATCGGCGATCGAAACGAAAAGGAGGTGAGCCATACGGATTCCAGCGATGATAACCTTCGAAAGTAAGAGGATTTCCTGTGTGACGCGGGATTCGTTTTGGATTGTGGTTTTTGCGCTATGTTGTCTGGTGCGATGTTTTAATCACTTATCTGATTTTACATGCATGTTGGGTCAAAGAGCCTTTACTAACCTTAACTTTCAAAATTCGTCCTATTCGAAAACAAGCAACTTCGGCGCGCAAGGGCTGAAAGTCTCTCAAATAAAGACAAATCAATCAATCAATCAATTTCGGCGCCGATTGTTTTTGTTTTTTTTTTCATAAGTGCAAACTTCTAGCAAGGTATGTATTTCAGAGACATTTAAGATAGTTTCAGCTAGTCTCAGGTTCGTTTTAAGGGGTTCCGGTAGGTGTTTAAGGGTACAGGTCGGACTCGATTATCCGGAGTCGAGTTCTGAAGCTTCCCAAACACATATATGGAGAACGGAGTGTTATATGAAACTGAAATTTTTGTCAAGCAAACTTCATTCAGTAATCAGTCAAAATTTCAGCTTTCTACAGCATTAAATTCCCCAGATATATGTTTGGGTAGCATCAGAACCTGACTCCGGATAATCGAATCCGACCTGTACTTATTAGCATTACATGGGCGCTTCAAGAGGTTTTCAGGTGCGTTTCAGGGGGTTTTTGGAGCCTTTTATAAGATGTTCTAAGGGGGTTCAGGAGCATTTCAAACTAATTATACCGGTAATTACCGGTATTTAAAGGGTGTTTCAACGGGAGTATGTTTAAGCCTTGGCTTCAGGGACGTTTCAAGGGTGTTTTTCCTGGAGGGGTCTCAGTAGCTTAAGGACGTTCAAGGCTATTTATGATATATTACGGAAATTTCAAGAGCGTTTCAATAGTATGAAGTGTAACAGAAGCCCCAAGGAACCCCCTGAAACCCCCCCAAGCTCCTTGAGTCTCCCTGAAACGCTCACGAGATCTTCGAGTATCCCTCGAATCGTTCTAGAGATCCCCTGAAACCCTCTTGGAACTCCTGAAATGCCCCTAAGATCCCGTACATCGACCCTGAGATTCCCTGAAATATCTCTGAGACCTCCGAGTACCCCCTTAGACCACCTTGAACACCCCTGAAATGCCTCTGAAACCCAGTGGAATGCCCCTGACGCACTCTTGAGATCTCCAGATAGCCACTGAAACGCCTTGGAGTTGGAACCCCATGCAATTCCGTTGGGGGGGGGGGGGGGGGGGGGTGGGGTCTGAAAAGCCCATGAGATCCCCTGAAACGCCACTGGAACCCCCCAAAATCCCATGAAACACCCCTGAGACCGGCTTTAGCACAGAAGGTCGAAGGACAAATGGTCGAAGGACAAAAGGTCGAAGGACATTTTGATGACTTTGTTGCTGCTTATTGAGAGAAACATTATAGTGTTGTTATAGAAATCATATGCATTTCAGCGCCACTAACATTTCTATAGATTTTTATCCTTCTTTTGTTTATAGGCTGTTCTATCAAACTGTGTTAATGCAGTATTTACTGGCAATTTAGATTGATCTTGTTCTTCAGGAATTTTTCCTTCTTAAATTTATGGGCTGTTCTTTCAAGATTTGATGCTGGAATACTTATTGACTTTTTAGGTACTTATATTTTAATCAGAACTTTTGCCTTCTTTTATTCAAAAGCTGTTCTTTCTAACTATACTGCTGAAATATACATTGATTATTTGTGTTTAGTGATCAACGCATCACCTGTTCATCGACTTCAAAGCGGCATACGACAGTATCGACCGCACAGAGCTATGGAAAATTATGGCCGAGAACAGCTTTCCCGGGAAGCTGACTAGACTGATAAGAGCAACGATGGACGGTGTGCAGAACAGCGTAAGGATTTCGGGTGAACTATCCAGTTCATTCGTATCTCGCCGGGGACTGCGACAAGGTGACGGACTCTCATGTCTACTCTTCAACATCGCGCTGGAAGGTGTGATGCGACGAGCCGGGCTCAACACCCGGGGAACGATTTTCACAAAATCCGGTCAATTTGTGTGCTTTGCGGACGACATGGACATTATCGCTAGAACATTTGGAACGGTGGCAGAACTGTACACCCGCCTGAAACGCGAAGCAGCAAAGGTCGGACTGGTGGTGAATGCGGCTAAGACAAAGTACATGCTGGTAGGTGGGACTGAGCGAGACAGGACAAGCCTTGGCAGCAATGTTACGATAGACGGGGATACTTTCGAGGTGGTAGAAGAATTCGTCTACCTCGGTTCCTTGCTAACTCGGTTCCTGCTTGTGAGCCGTGAAATACGAAGGCGCATCATCAGTGGAAGTCGTGCCTACTATGGGCTCCAGAAGAAACTGCGGTCAAAAAAGATTCACCCCCGCACCAAATGTACCATGTACAAGACGTTAATAAGACCGGTGGTTCTCTACGGACACGAGACATGGACGATGCTCGAGGAGGACCTGCAAGCACTCGGAGTTTTCGAGCGATGGGTGCTAAGGACGATCTTCGGCGGTGTGCAGGAGAACGGTGTGTGGCGGAGAAGGATGAACCACGAGCTCGCTGCACTTTACGGCGAACACAGTATCCAGAAAGTGGCCAAAGCTGGAAGGATACGGTGGGCAGGGCATGTTGCAAGAATGCCGGACAACAACCCTGCAAAGTTGGTGTTTGCTAACCATCCGGTTGGTACAAGAAGGCGTGGAGCGCAGAGAGCACGATGGGCGGACCAGGTGGAGCGTGATCTGGCGAGTGTTGGGCGTGACCGAGGATGGAGAGCTGCAGCTGCAAATCGAGTTATATGGCGGCAAATTGTTGATTCAGTATTATCATGAATTTGATGTGAACTAAATAAATGAAAGAATGATCAACCCGTCTTGGATTGATAGGTAGTTCCTACCAATTATACTGTATAGGTAAATAATTTCGTTTTGTTTACTCATTAATACCCAGAAGTTTGTCCTTCTCTAATTCATAGACCTTTTGGTTCAATCAAATCGTTGTAATGGCTGGAGTTTCCAATGACAATATTTCCATCTATGTGTCATCCTTCTTCTACCCATAGACTGTTCTTTCAAGGAATATTGTATTCCACATTTAACTTTAATGAATAACATCACTTTCTATCATTTATGGGCATCTATTTTGAATTGCAATGCAATAAATTGGTACATATGAGCTATTGCAAGTTTTAGTAGACAGTTTCCTATCCTTCAATAATGTTTTTTTTATGAAATTGTTGAATAATTTTTCTGGTTCAGTGGTGCGATTATTTTTATCGGAGTTTTAATTGCCGTTTTTCTGTCACATTCTGATCACTTTTTCATGTTTTTCAATTTGTCTTCTGTCTATTTAACCTTTTCCCCTATTCGACCTTTTGTCCCATTCGACCTTTTGTACCATTCGACCTTTTGTCCATTCGACCTTTTGTCCCTTCGACCTTTTGTCCATTCGACCTTTTGTCCTTCGACCTTTTGTCCATCGACCTTATGTCTTTCGACCTTTTGTCATAGATTCCCTTGGATCCTTCTGAGACACCCTGATACGTCCCTGTGATCCCCTAGAACCCCCTCAAACCCCATGAAACTTCCTGAGGCAACTCTTTTAACGACCCTGAGATCACCTGGTACCCCCTAAAACCCCTTGGGATCCCCTGAAACACCTCCCTTCCTCTCTACTATAATCGCCCGCTGGCCGCCGTTGCCATAGTTATCGCCATAATAAACTTTTCTGATGCACAATATTGGTTCTGGATAGCTTTCCCTCTTGCATTAGCACACAGCAAAGAGTACAAAATTATAAAAACAATTCAACATCGCTTCAATACTTTTTTTTAAGTAGGATGAAACGTATCTTATTGATATTTGATACAAAAAGTTTTAAGGTATGCACACAGCAAAATCTAGCCACCGCATTTTGGATAGAAATTTTACAATTTTCAACGAATCGTGGCAACCTATGGCGCAAATGAAAGCTTATTGTGTAAGGAATCGAAAAATATTTACTTCGGGAGATATTTTGACATTGTGTTTGAAATAGAGTCAAGAGAACAAGAAGTACTCGGAAAGTTTTTGCACAAACGAGCTGAAAATCTGACAATGTACATTGAAACGACCGTCCCCGCAGACTTAAGTTAACTTTCAAGTATTCGGTTCCATACATCATTGCAACGTGGAAAGGTTGCAGATTGACTTAAGACCAAGAAATAATAGAAGTTTGGCAAGAAATACATAGTTTGGCCAACAATATGAATTTGTGGTTTGAAAAAGCGAATTTTACAAAATACATGTACAACAAATCATCTTTTTCACTACGGGAAATGTCGGGAAAAATGGCTGGCACCCCTTATTCAAAAGCTTAGATATTGTGTATTGATTTGGATTGATTTTTGTGTCCTGCTTATGGTGGAGAATCCTTGTGTTTGTTTGCAGAAAACTATGTGGAAATTGTACCGAATTTTTCCAAAAAACTTAAAATCTCATACACCTCAAAACTCAACCCAATTGAAAAATATTGAGTAACCGTGAATTGGAACCTTTAAAAAATGTCAAGAAAGGCAGCTTTTATCAAAAAATAAGATTGATTTAGACACAAAGGTGGTAAAAATTTCTTGGCAAGCGATCGAAGGTACTGTGCAAAACTTTACGGAAGAACTCAAGCGCAAAGCTCGAGATGGCAGATAGAATAAGTCAAATAAACAATGTCTTGATGTTGATTTAAAGTAAATTAATGCTTTTTTACGATGAATTGCTTTTGGTTAGGGAATCAGTTAGAATGCATTATTACTGCCTGATTTTCGTTGGCTAGATTTTGCTGTGCGCATACCTTACACAGTGTTTCTCGTTTCACAAACATTTTGATGGTATCGTCCGCATTAGGGTGGCCCACATTTATATGAAAAACAAAAAGTTTAAAAAATGCCAAGTCTTACCTCCTTAATCGGTTGTTTTGGATTCCCAGAAACTACGTTCAAAATTTGAGCAAAATCGGTTAAGCCTAAGGGGGCGCTCAAAGTGCTTGAAGTTTGTAGGCAAAATGTATGCAGAAATCTTAGGTTTTCAACTTTTTACCGCTAGGTGGCGCTGTTGAAATGATGACTATATACCAAACAACTTTGTGATTCGACGCCTGTGGAAAAAGTTATACCCTAGGCAAAGTGAGGCGAAGTATTGAGATTTCATAATTGATTGATACATACACAGGAAAAACAACAACAATGTCTTGCTTCAATTTACCTAGGGTATAACTTTTTTAATATGCGTTGGATCACTTTACGATCTACGACAAAGTTGTTTGGTATATAGTCACCTTCAATAATACCAAAGGGTTTTATCATTAAACGCTTCCAGCGCCACTTAGAGGCTAAAAATCGTAAACCTAAGATTTTTGCATACATTTGGCCACTTTTTCCCATACAAACTTCAAGTACTTTGAGCGCCCCTTATGCTTAACCGATTTTGCTAAAATTTTGTTCTTAGCTTCTAGTAATCCAAAACAACTGATTCAGGAGGTAAGACTTGGCATTTTCCAAAATTTTTGTTCTTTATATAAGTGTGGGCCACCCTAGTCCCCATGTAGCTAAGAAACCCGTAGTCTTTAACTATGAATTTTGATGTTAAAATTTTGAATATACTGATATTTCTGACATATTATGTACTGGAGAAGCTGTCAAAGACGTGCGCAGCTGTCAAAAAGTGAAATAAAAAAATATTTGAAAATGAATTTAGCTATTAAGATGTACTTCTAAAAATTTGAAAAAAAAAACATAAATATTCTCTGTTGTATAAAATTTACAAAACAATACAATTTATAAAAATAGGAATTCAATTCAAAAACATGTCTCAATGTTCTAAAATGTAGTCTGACCTGATAACTCTCAGTCAGTCCTTAACTAAACAATAGACTTCCTGTGGCTGCCGTTGCGTAATCTATTGTGTTGCATTATTACACTAGACTGGCCCAGAAACACAAATGTCGAAAAGCACCACGTGGCACCCCCTAGGATTATGGGATTATGCATTTAGGTGAGAATAATAACCTGCAAAAGATTCAGCTCTATCGGTTAAAATTTAGCTGGTACTGATGAATCGAAGAGAGCTCATTTTTCTGAGTATAACACGATTTTATTGCGTTCTGATCTCTTTTTATGCCATTGACTGGGACTGCATGAATTAAAATGGGCAAAAGCGGGAATTCTGCGCATCAATTATGTGAGGGCTTCAATGATAAAACTTAGTCCGCGAAAATGCTCCTGAGCATTTGAGATGGGGCCAGGTGGGATTCCATAAAGTTCCCAGAGAGCCCAGAAAGGGGCGTTCCAGATGGTTGTGTCGTGTCTGGAGGGAACTCAGGAGTTTATCGGCGTTCAGCGATATTCAAATAGATTACGCAAATTTTAGGAACGTTTCAATAGTATAAAGCAACAGAGGCCCCTCGGGCCCCTCAGGAACCCCCTGAACTGCCCATGAGACCTTCGAAAGTCTTTTGAAACCTCTATGTACTCTCTGAAACACCCTGGGATCCCCTTAAATGCTTCTGAGATTGCCTAAAACGACCCTGAAACCCATGAAAAGTCCCTGAAACTCCCTGAACGTCTTTGAGACCTCCGAATACCGACCCACAGAAGCAACCCAGATACCCCCTGGAGCACTCCTGAGACGTCCCTGTACCCTTGAAACACTCTGTAGACCCCTTGAATCGCCCTTGAAATCTTCTGGTACCTCCTGAAACGCCCCTCGGACTCTCTGGAAGTCCCATTGAAGCGCTTTTGAGGTCCCTTGGATCCCCCTGCGGCACTCTAATACGCCACTGAGACCCCTAGAACCCTCTCAAACACATGAAACTCTCTGAGGCGATCTGAGCCCTCTTTCAACGACCCTGAGATCTCTTGGTACCCCCTGGAACACCTTGGGAATCCCAGAAATACCCCTGAAACATCCCGTTGTTCTCTCATATAATTGTCCTCCCATGGCCGCCGTTGACATGGCCACCGCCATCATTACCTTTTCCGATGTACAATATTGGATTAGCGATCAACGGTCAACTTGAAAATTTCATAGTTGGCTAACTGCCCACCGATGGCGCTCCCATCGGTTTTGTTCGAGTTTGACGTTTGCACACTACCTCCACCTAGTTCATGGTTGGCTAACCTCAGTATTTTTTAGCATTGGGCGAATATATCCTCGTGACTATATTTTGAATCGAAAAGGGTTCGAAGTGTTACGTCTGTTTGTCTGCGGTTATACCCAGGATGTTTAAAACCCTTTTTTCTGTTGGAAAGTTATAATTTTCAACTACTTAGGGGTGATACACAAAATATGGCAGCAAAAATCGACCTTCTTCGATCCCCCTCCCCCGTACGTCACACTTTTTGCAAACCCCCCAGACAACCAATTTGCACGTATAATGAAGTTTATGTTCATGTTATACGTACTTTTATGCGGTAAAGTTACATCGCATAAGATGCAGTAAAAGTGCCTTATGCGTACAAAAGTGGAGGCGCTATACGTGCATTGACGGGAAAATAATGACGCTATATGACTTGAAGCGATATCTTATGCGATGTACGGTGTGCACTATTGCGACGTAATATAGCACCTTATGCGACTTAAAATATTCGAATTAAAAAAATCTTGTCACCTAAGTATCGAACTAATAACCTTTGGATTATCGAGCCGCACTTCACTCTTAGCACCAAACACTACTTATGAAACACACTGATTAAATGTCATGATATTCTAACTCACCTCAGTGCTTGTTGGAATGCACTTGGTTTCCGTGCGCTGTCCGTGTTCGGCAGGCTCTTTGGAAATCAAAATGATGTAGCGTGATTTCCCGCACAGTTACGATTAATCCTCTCTTGCTAGCACCACACATTGTTGATTATAAGGTCAACAAAACAGACATGATGACTTTGTAACTTGTTTTGTAACCATAATGATAACTTTCACTTTCTTTTAACTTTTTAGCACTCCAACAGCACCTCTTTCATTGTTATCACATATCACATCGCAATACGCCAACGTTAACGATTCTAACTTATGCGAGTTTGTATGTACATTTGAACGAGTTTATTTTCACTTTTATGCGATTTAGTTTGTACACCAATGCGAGTTAAACTGACATAATTAGGAAAGCACCATGCGAAGGCGTATAATCATCGCAGTACGCAATTATGCGAATTCAATTGACACTTTGCGAGTTCACTCGAACGCTTTTGCGAATAAGCAAAGTTCGTCGCAACAAAACATCGGAATATCGTCTACTACGATGTAGTCATGCATTATAAAGGTTAATTTGCACTCTTATATGATTTGACCAGATACATCGCAGTAAGTTCAAAAAATAACATCATATGCGATGAAAATTGTCCCTCAGCCGTACATATATGCGATAGTGACTTGAAACAGTACTTTATACGATGTACAGCGTGCATCCTTATGCGATTCCTGGTTGTCTGCCACCCCCCCCCCCCATCCCCCCAAAAAACGTGACGTAATTTGTGCACGGTCCCTTACAGTATTTTCTGTTGAATATCCTTATAAAAAATCAATAAATAGAATATGTACTCAAAATAAATGGTGTACGGCCATTTTACCGTTTAGCCGGATGTCGTTTGGCCGAAATATGATAAAAAACATTCGGGGGCGCGGAAAAACTTTGGGTATCATTCTAGCTGCCAATATGATCATAAGAAATGTTTCCATCTTTGAATCATATGCTGTTCTTTCAAGTTATACTGATGCAGAAAACAGGGCCATAATAACTTAAGATCACCATTTCTTTTTCGGGCAAACGACATGCGTCCAAATTGCTTTCGACCAAATGACACGGAACTAAAATACATAGTTGAATGGCATAAAAAATTCATGTAGAATTCCGAGAAGGATTGCTAAACTTCTGGAGGAATTTCTGAAAAGCTTTCAGCAACTTCTGAGTTGCTGATAGAATACCTGTAGAATATTCTGCTAATATGCATGACAAAAATTTCAACAGCACATTTCTGCAGGACTTGTTGACAAAAATCCTGACATAAATACTGTTCCATCAATTTTGGTAAATAAAATGCATTTTCCTAACTTTTTTGGCGAGGTTTTCCAGAAAATCGCCACCTAAAACATTTTTAAAGACAAAGTTCTAAAAGTGGGCTGATCTCACTTGTAAACCACAAGTATCCCCAATCAGGCCCCTGAGGAACCTGTCAAATCCCAACATTTTAAAAATGAGTTGTCGGAGCAAGATGATGATTTACAAAATCGTATTTGTTTGATATGTTTGTTTGTTTTGCATTTCATTTTGAAAATATTCCTAGTTTAATTGTGTTTATTAATGTATATTTTCTCTTTTACTTCCAGGTATGTCAGCATTATGCTTTTTGCACCACCAGGTTCATACTACATAATAAGGTGTATAAGATTGAGTGTTCTTATCTTTAAAGTTTCAAACATGTAATTATGTAAAAATGACGCGTTGCTTCATCTTCTGACAAGCCTTTCGTCATCATAACCAACCAGTTACGTATAGGCAGCTGGTCCACATATTGGTCTCTAGATACGTACAACCCCGGTTGGTCACATTCGTCACACAATGTGGCTGACACAATATTCGTTTGTGCGACCGACCGATCGTAAAAAAATACCTTTCAAGGAAACACCGCGATCAGGTACCAAGCAATCGGAAGCGGTCACGTTCCAGCAAACGGCGGCGTCTGTTTTCCGCGATAAGATCATCCGACCTAGTCTCCGCGGGTTGGCTGGCTGGCTATAGCTGCATGGAGCTTTGTTGCCTCGTGTGAGATTGGAAAAAATATGCTATGTACCGATGACGACAACAACAACGGTGGTGGCAATATTCAAAACAAAGGCACTTTGATGTGTCGAACGTTGCGAACATCATCTCGTCATACCTTCATGAATCGACCGACGCGACGGCAGCAAGCAACAAGAAGCGGAGCGAATTGTTGCACCGTGTGCTGCGACCTTGTGTCGCCGTCGATTGTGTGTCTCTTGTGAATGCACCTTTCAGTCGTCGTCATCTTTACCGCTGAAGGTAATGACAGCATCCCTTCTGACACAATGCCTACAAAGATAACTTTAATTTGCATACTGAAAAAGCTTCAAAATATTGTGTGTACAGGTACATACCTACCAACAATTTAAAGAACAATTTGTTTCTGAGAGCTTTTGAGATTTCTTCACGAAATGCTCCAGGGATTCCTACGAGAGATTCTGTTGATATAGTTCTGGAGATTTTTCCAAAAATTGTTTCAAAGATCGCTTCAATTATACCTTCATGAATTATTCGAGAAATAACCTTAAAGAATTTCCACTGAGATTTCTTCCCAAATTCCTCCTGCAATTGTTATTATTATTATGAGTTTATTATAGAGATTTTCAGCCCAAGGCTGATTCATTTCTTTTCCAAGGATTGCTTTTCGAACTGCTATAAGGATTTTGTTTTAGGAAATGTTTCAGAAATTTCTCAAAGAATTTCTTCAAGAATCTCTACAGGGAACTCTCAGAAAATTCTTCAGGAATTCCCAAGAGTTCTACCAAGCATTCAGCCGAGAATTATTCGAGGGATTCCTATTGAAATTCATATAAGTATTTCATCAAGATATTGTTCTCCTTAATGTAGTTTTCCGGGTATTTCTCGAAATAGACCCTTCTTGGAAATTGTCTAATCATGACCCAATGTCTCGCGCAATTCTATCAACAGGTTGAAGTGTGCTCACGAAAAAGACACCGGGCAAAAGTTTTTGATGATAATATCCTTTAGGAGTTACGTCTGTTTGTCTGTGCTCATAATGTGCAGATGGATGTTAGTCCCTGGTGTTTTATGTAAGTGCAACTGATCAGTCGATACTGATGTATGTAGCACCTACGGGCGATCAATCAAGATCAAGTGCTCTGGGATCTGCTTGAAGGATTGTTGCAGGCAGTGTTCTAGGGACTCTTCTGGGGGATGTCCTCATGAATTCCCAGGAATTTATTTCAGGAATTTATCCACGAATTTGTTCAAGGAGAAAACCAGGAACTCTCTCGTGAATTTCTTCAGCATTTCCTCTGAATCTCGAGAATTTTTACAGCAATTCTTCGAAAATTACTGCAACGAGTCTTCCAGGAATTATTTTAGATATTACTTCAGAAATTGTTCTAAGAATTTCTTCAGGGATTTTTAGAAGAATTCTTTCAGGAATCCATGCAGGAAGTTTTCAGAAATATCTTCAGATTATTTGAGTTATGGTATTTAGCATTTTCCTGCACTTTTTCAGGAATCTCGGCACCATGTTTCTCAGAAATTCTTCAAGGAATTTGTCAAAGAATTTTTCCGAATCAACTAGGATTTTATGCAAAGATTTTCCCCAGAATTATTTCAAGAATTTCTCTCACCATTTCTCCTTAGATTGCTTCATTTAGAACTGTTGCAGAGGATATTCTCGATAGTATCATAGATCGTGGAGGGACTTCTTATAGGATGCATTCAGAAATTTCTCCTTTGAAAAATTTCAGAAATACCTATATAAATTGGGGAAATTCGTGCATTGATGTCTGCTCGGTTATATTCACGAAATGCAACGAAGATTTCTAAAACGAATTCTGCTGTTATTATTCTGAAACGTTTTGTTTTTCAGAAAGTGTTTCAAAGATTCCTTCAGTAATGGCTTTAGGAATTGTTCGAGGAATCAAATATAGGAACTTCTACCGTATTGTTTCAGGAATTTTAAAATCATTTATCAATAGAGACTCCTTGTTGAATTTCTTCGGGAATATCTCGCGAGATTTCTCATCGATCAATCCTGGAAGTATTATAGTGATTCTCATTGAATACTAGAAATACCTCATAAATTTCAGTATAAATTGAATCCTTGAGCGAGGTAGGCACGATTGATGTACACTTGGAGATGAGAAGAAAACAGCGTATCAGGTATCAAGTATCAGTAGGTCGGCTCTAGAGGCACGTTCTCCTCCATTCGGGAAATTTGTGCCATCGCCATGAACACGAGCCTATTCATCATTTACCTGACGGAGAAGGGAAGGAAAAAGGATAGGACATGGGAAAGGACAGGTAAGGGAATAGGATCGTCATACTCGCAAAAGCGTACCACAATGGGTTCACATAGCGTCCTGAAAAGGACACTGTAATAACGCATAAGCGTGCCACAATGGGTTCGAACAGCGCCCTGAGAAGGGCACTGTGATAATGCATAAAGCGTAAAGAGAGCCTATAGCTCTTTACCACAGCGGGTCAAGAACAACAGAACGTCCTGAAGATTCAGGTTTCTGAAGTCAGTTTCACTTAATAAGTGTTTCCCGAGTACTCGGAAACGCAATTGCACAAAAACTGGACAGTTACATATTAAATGATACGAAGTTCCATAATCGGACTCACAGCTATCACATGCAAATGAATCAGCTTGCTGAATATTCGCCATGTGATAACTGAGTCGGCAGTGGCCAGTCAATGCTTTGACCAGCATGCTGCAATTCTGCTTTGACAGATTTGTTAGATACTTTGCCACCACTAGAGATGGCTCAGTACAATACAATTTTGTTTGACGACATGACTCCAAACTATTCCAGTATTGTTTGTGCTGAGTGGCAGCCCAGGTGTCAATCTGAAGCTTCACCCAACACTTGGATACCGGAATAGCTGGCTCAGGGCCAATGAAGTCATGTGATGCTCCAGTGCGAGCTAACTCATCAGCCAATTAATTTCCAGCGATGGAAGAATGGCCAGGTACCCATACAAGGTGAACAGCGTTTGCTGAATTCAGCTCCTCAATTTGAGTTCGACAAGCGATAACTATCTTCGACCTGGAGTTGGCCGAAGCAAGTGCTTTAATAGCAGCCTGGCTATCTGAACAGAAGTATATTACTTTGCCCATTACGTGCTGCTGAAGTGCTGATTGCACTCCGCACATAAGAGCAAAGATTTCGGCCTGAAAAACGGTGCAGTGTCTGCCAAGTGAATAAGACTGATACAGCCTTAGCTCACGAGAATAAACACCAGCACCTGCTCGACCTTCGAGAAGGGAGCCATCAGTGTAACATACGATGCCGTCTGAAATACTTCTCTCCAGATAACCAGATGTCCACTCTTCCCGGGAAGGGAATTTCGTGGAAAATGTCCTATATGGAAAATTACAAGCAATTGTAAGATCACTTGGAGCAAGGACAACTTTGTCCCAATTCACCAAAAGTGGAAACAACGAGGTGTGTGTTGAACTGCGGTTCACAGGAGTTTCCTCTAGTGAACCGAGTACCCATAGGCGGTAAGTGCAAGAAAGTGCTTCTTGTTTGAGATGAATGTGTAGTGGGGCAACGTCAAAGAGAACTTCGAGCGCTGCCGTGGGAGTTGAAGAGAATGCTCCAGACATCGCCATTAAGCACGTCCTTTGGAGATGGCCTAACTTTGATTGGACCGTTCTCACTTCGCCCTTTTGCCACCACACAAGACATCCATAGGCCAATATTGGCCGAACAACAGTTGTGTAGATCCATTTGATATACTTGGGTTTTAGACCCCAAGTTGTACCAAAGGTTCGCCGGCATTGCCCGAAGGCCATACAAGCTTTCTTGATACTGAACTCAACATGAGGTGTCCAGGAAAGCTTGGAATCAAGAATGACTCCAACGTACTTTACCTGTTCAGTCACATCGATTTCAGAATCAAAGAGACGCAAAGGTCGAACGCCATTACGGTTTCGCCTTTCCGTGAAAAGAACAATAGATGTTTTACTCGGATTTACCGAAAGGCCATATTGGCGACACCAACCCTCAACTACCTGAAGAGCGTTTTGCATCAGGTCGAAAAGGGTGCTGATGCACATACCGACTAACAATGTTAGGTAGTCGTCGGCAAAACCATAAGTAGGAAAACCGCTATTATTGAGTTGCCTCAATAGCGTATCTGCTACGAGATTCCATAAAAGTGGTGATAAGACTCCCCCTTGGGGGCATCCACAAACACTCAATTTCCTAATCGCCGCTTGACGCAATGTCGAGAAGAGATGTCGGTTTTTGAGCATTTGATGAATCCAATTGGAAATCATTGGAGATATACCATGACCCCGTGCGCCTTCCAATATGGCATCGAAAGGCACGTTGTCAAAGGCACCCTCGATATCTAAGAAAACACCCAAGCAGGATTGCTTTTGAGCGAATGCCTTCTCGATATCGTAAACAACTTTGTGTAAAAGAGTCACAGTGGACTTTCCAGATTGGTAAGCATGTTGGTTCACATGAAGAGGCACATTGGCCAGATGAACATCACGGATGTGATGATCGACTATGCGTTCTAAGCATTTCAGAAGAAAAGAGGTCAAACTGATAGGTCTGAAGCTCTTTGCTTCTTCATACGACGCGCGACCCACTTTCGGAATAAACTTCACAGTAATATCCCGCCAGGATTTGGGAATATACCCTGTAGCAAAACTGCAAACAAGTAGTTGTTTCAAAACATGTTTGAAATGATCAAATCCCTTCTGAAGCAAAATAGGATAAATCCCATCTGCCCCAGGAGATTTGAAAGGAGCAAAGCTATTAAGTGCCCATTCAATCGATTCTAAAGTTATGATACTCCGAGCCGAAGCTAAAGAATCATAACTACAAGAAAAGACATCAGGTTCATCCGAAGATGTAATATCCACACATCCGGGGAAGTGTGTACTGAATAAACATTCTAAAACTTCCTCATCAGAGGAAGTGAAATCACCATTTGGCAAACAAAGTTCGTTCACTTGAAAATCCTTAGATTTTGCAAGGATTTTGTTCAATCGACTGGCTTCACTCAGACTGGAAACATTTGTACAAAGGTTTTTCCAGCCGGATCGTTCAGCAGACCGAAGAGCTTTCTGGTAGGCCTTGCGAGCCGACCTGAAAGCCTCCGATCGTCGTCTGTTCCAACTCTTTCTACATTGTTTCCTGAGCTTCGCCAGATCGGAGTTCCACCAAGGGGTTCCTCTTGTGGTCTTCACAGACCGCAGAGGGCAGGCTTCTTCAAAAGCTTCCATGATGAAGACCGTTGTAGTATCAACGGCATCATCTAAATCACTTGGAGTGTCAATTGATGGTGAGTATCCATGAAATTTGGCTACTACCAAATCGGTAAAGAGATCCCAGTTGGTTGACCGGGGATTCCTGAAACGCAAAGTTTGCGAAGTAACATTCACATGTTCAAACAAGATGTAACGATGGTCAGATAAAGATTCTTCATCTGACACATGCCAATTGGTCAGCTCATGACTAATTCTGCTAGAGCAAAGCGTTATATCTAACACTTCCTCTCTACCAGATACCATGAAGGTTGGGCGGTTGCCTATGTTAAGTAATCCAAGATCTGTACTACTTAAGTATTCCATCAAACTGGAGCCTCTCAAATTGATGTCGGAGCTGCCCCAGATTATATGGTGAGCATTAGCATCACTACCAACAATTAGCGGAAGGCCTTTTGAAGTGCAGTATGCAATGACTTGCTTGAAAGCATCCGCAGGGGATGGTTCATCATGCGGTAAATAAACCGAACAATAGACGTATTTCCTGTTGAGGTTTCCAACAGATACATCTATTGTGATAGCACATACATCTCTGGTAGTTAGTTCAGAGATGAGTGTAGCAACGATTGCGTTGTTGACAAGCACACATGCTCGAGGCATGACACGTGAGTTTGCCATTTCATTTTTACTGAAAGTAGCAAACACCGGATTCACAAGGTTTCCTAAATAGAAATTCCCCTTACGAAAGTAAGGTTCTTGGACTAACGCCACTTGGGCTGTACCATTTTGCATAAGTCTACAAAGATTGATCGTTGCTGTTCTTTTGTGCTGAAGATTGATCTGAGCTATCCTAACCGTAGCCACTACCCAAACTAGGCAAGATTAAACTCTTAACAATCACAGCACAAAAAAGAACAGCAACACAACTCAGATCGGTATCGATTTGAGTGCACCAAAGGCGAGGGTGCACAGAATACACTGTGTAAAACGCATAATGCGAAACCATATAGGTGAAAATCTAAACTAATTAATAACATCTTCATAATCCCGCCCTTATTCAGCCTCAAGTATGAGATTGAAGAAGGGCAGCTGATTGAATCCTTGAGCGAGGTAGGCACGATTGATGTACACTTGGAGATGAGAAGAAAACAGCGTTGCTCGTGAGGTTGCAGCATGGGACAGAACGTGAAACATTATAACATTATGGTTTTGGATGCATGCATGGCCCTCTATATGCTCAGCCTCCGTGAAATGCAAAACAAAACCTTATCATTTGGAACAGAACCGCAATCTTCATCAGTATTCAAGCGCCCGCAGAGAAACTCGATCGGAAACGTATCGGCCTTTTTATGCTAAACAGCTAGTACAAACACCCACTTTTACTCGTCCGCACAAATGAAATTGATACCCTTCCCAGATAGGAATGTGCAGCAGCCAGGCCCAGCACCCCCAGCAATAATTAAAGTAATAGTTCGCACCCATTCCAGCGCAGCGACGGCGGTGCAGTGATTGTGGTAGATTATATCCACAATGGTGAAACGATCATCATCGATTGTTTCAATTTTGAATCTCGCTCGCCCGTCTGCCTTGGGCATCGTAATTCATCGAATTGTATTTAGGTCGAAATCGTAACAAACGGCGGCGCGAAGCTGTGCGTGCCTGTGCACAATTCAAGAATGCACCCATTGCAATTGCACTCCACTCACATACGTAGTATTATTTTCTGCAACATTGGGAATTTATTATCGCGTTGCATTTTTTTCTTTCTTCTTTTTTTTTTTGCTGTTGAAAGGTGAGTGCAAGCATGAGCCGCTCGACCATCATCGTGTGGAGTCACTTGTTGCATTGGATGATTCGCATTCAGAGCAGCAGTAGAGTAGAACACTGGCTCGCTTCAAAGAAGAGAGGATTGTTCTGGAATTCCATGAACAACCATGGGTAAAATAGACAGTTTACTTCACTTTGCTAATAAAGAACTAATTAGCCAAAATAGTTAAAAACATGTTTGTGTATGCTGATGCAAATTGAAAGTGCTCGGTATCAAATTTGTTGAAGTATTTTCTGGAAGAGCCCTCAAAGCAGTTCTTGCGGGAATCCCTGGAATAATCTCCAAACTGTTTCAGCGTTTTTTGAGAAATTCCTAAAAAAAAACTCCTGAAATTCCCGGAGGAATCCCTGAAATGATTTCTGAAAGGTTACTTGAAGCATTTCTTGGAGAGCTTTTGGGGGTTATTGCTAGAGGAATTTGTGGGGTGTGAACTTAAGATACTGTCATTCCCCTTGCCTGGCCTTCCCCTAGCAAGCATCAGTGACAGCAAGCATTATGAGAGGTTATCAGTGTGATGCTGCCTCATTGAGGAGTGAGTCGCCTGGATCATGAGGTCCCGTGTAATGCCAAGTGAATCTACTGTAGTTTGCTAAGATGTCTGGGAACAAATTGTTCCAGTGAGTTACGCAACATTCACAGAATTCTTGAAAAAAAAAATGCTGCAGAGATGTCATGCAATAATCTTGAAGGCAGATGGATCTGTGTAGAAATCCTTGGAAGATTTGCTGGAATATCTCGTGGCGGAATTGCTGGAACAATCCTTAATGAAATTCCTGAAGGAACCCCGAAGCGATTCCTGTGAAAATCCCCGCAGCGTTCTTTTTTTTTCGAAAAAAAAAACTCTGTAGGTAGTAGGAATCCTTCGTTTTATATCTGGCCTGAAGACATTCCTGGAAGAACAGCCGGTGGAATTCTTGGGAACCTGTAGGGAAGTCTCTGGATCGGTCTCTGAAGGAATCCCTAAACATATCCCTGAGGAAAACCCCTAAGCAATTCCTGTAAAAACCCATGTAACATTTCTATAATTCCTGGCAACTATGATAGAAAATTTCTGGTGAAAAATTTCAAGATTTTTTTTTACTTAGAGAAAACTTAGGATGAAAATCCTCAAGTAATCTATGATACATTTCCCTAAAAACAGGAGCATTTTCTGAAGGTGCATTTGGAACAATTCCTGGACAAATCCCTAGAAGAGTTCCTGGAGAAAGACCCGGAAAAAATCCAGGAGAAGGCTTTGGAAGAGTCTTTAGAATAAATGCTGGACAAAACTCGGGGTAGAATTCCTGGCACAATTATCAATGGCAAATTTGTGGGGCAATCGCAGAAAGAATTCTTGAGGGATACCCGCACGAGGTTAAACTGCAAAATTTCTTAATAATTCCTGATAGAATCACTGGAGCAGTTCTTGGAAAAGTTCATGAAACAAATCTTGAAAGAATCTTTGGAGCACCTCTCACAAATATCTCTCTCAGATTCCCTGGATCGTTTCCTGAAGATACTTTGGAGTAATTTCTGGATGAATTCCTGTAAGAAAAAACACTGTAGGAATAGTGAAGGTTAGCTATTGAATTCTAGTTTTCAGGAAAAATACGTTGAATGGGACAAATTGTGTTTTTGTGCAAAAAATATGCAAATATATTAGTTTTTTAACGTTGTCATGGTCTCGGGACCAAAGAGGTACCCTGGTTTTATATTTTTGGCGTAACATATCAAAAAATCAAAGATGTATGTTTATTAGTTTTTGAGACATGATTTTTTGAATTCAATAGCTTTCAAACAAAAAATGAAGTTTAAAATCAGTTAACAGATTCAGAAGTTGAAAATTTTTAGTTTTTAAGAACCTTGATTTTAGGACCACCCTATCTGAAAATTGATCACCCTAATGACGAAATAAAATAATACGGGTCTAATTATTTTCGATGAACTACAATCCCACCAAGTTTCACGATAATCGGAGTTGCACTATATCGTTTTTCTATGGAATGGTTGATATAATTGTTGGTTGCACAACTGGGTTATGAACCTGGATCTGAAGAAAATGATTTTACAATTTTAATAAACTACTTCATACTAAGTTGTTTGCTACTGGAACGCGTTTATTTAGGATACCACAGACACACAGACGTAACACTTTGGACATTTTTCAATTCAAATCATAGTCACGGAAACATGCTTACCCATGCTAAAAAAAACTGAATTTGGCCAACCATGTACAAGGTCGCGGTAGTGAGCGAACGTCAAACTCGAACATAAACGATGGCATATTCTTGTATAGACCGTTAAATCGGAGTACGATGGAAATTATTAGAGAGTTACGTCTGTTTGTCTGTGAATACAATGCGCATTTTGAATCGAATCTATGTGGACTTACAACAGTTGAAGCTTGGAGGTAAAACACAAGCTGGAAGATTAGATATTGCGACATTTGCACCCATTTAGACTCGGCCAAAATTTATTATTATCACAGTCGAATTTCGCACACGATTTCGCATCGGCTGGCATACACAAGTTTGGTTGAGTTCATGACAGGGGCGTCGGATGCACAACAGGTAAACAAAATAAGTTTGATTAATGAGAAATGAAGATTCAGTGGATTCTCAAATGATCACAGTAGTCTAAACATTAATGAGAAACCCAATATTGACATGTTTGAGTAATTGAAACCTAATTTGTGATTGAAACTAACCCTACTTATTGTTAAGATAAGAAGAATTGTGTCAGATTGATTTTTTTAAAGATGGTTTTGTCTGGTGTATCCTTGTCTACAGCGCGTCTGGATGACCGCACCCTAGTCTACAGTGTGTCGGGATGACCGCACCCTTGTTTACTGCGTATTCGGACGAACTCAAAAAAAGCTGGATTGGTTTGATTGAGATAAGAGATAAAACATCAGTAATAAAATCAGTAATTTAAAAATCTAGTATGGAGAAGTGCTCAATAAAAGCTCGTTAAGATATTACAAAATCAAAACAATAGCAGACAAGATTTGTCGATTTTTTTTCTTGATAAAAAAATCAACATCCAGCATTACTACAACCTTTACTGTTTACTACTCAACTGTGGCTCACTGTTGTGAATATCATGGTAACAAGAGCATGAGGTTCTTCGTTTCCCCATCTCGGAAAGGAGCACTTGGCATTTCACTAACATTGAGCCATCTCTATGGGTGTATGTGTTCCATTTCGTGCAGAAGAGCTAATATTGTTCTTGTGTAGCAATTTTCAGATATTTCGACAAAAACAAAAACTGATATCATATCACTTAGAGTTATTGGTGCGATATTCTTTACATATTATTTCTTTTGAATAACAGATCAAAATCACATCGAGCTATGACAGCAAAAATTGTTCGATATGAGATTTGGTTTAAATGTTCTAGTCTGCCCGGTATTTGAAGTATATTTTGTCAACAATAATCGGCGTATGCTACATACATACATTACATTTATTTGTTCAACATCATTAAGACAAGACATAATCAACAATAGTACGCCACAATACTCGGTTTGTGGCTGCCGCTCTCCATCCTCGGTCGCGCCCAATGCTCGCCAAGTCACGCTCCACCTGGTCCGCCCATCGTGCTCTCTGCGCTCCACGCCTTCTTGTGCCAACCGGATCCGTTGCAAACACCAGCTTTGTAGGGTTGTTGTCCGGCATTCTTGCAACATGCCCTGCCCACCGTATCCTTCCGGCTTTGGCCACCTTCTGGATGCTGGGTTCGCCGTAAAGTGCAGCGAGCTCGTGGTTCATCCTTCTCCGCCACACACCGTTTTCCTGCACACCGCCGAAGATCGTTCTTAGCACGCGTCGCTCGAAAACTCCGAATGCTTGTAGGTCCTCCTCGAGCATGGTCCATGTCTCGTGCCCGTAGAGGATCACCGGTCTTATTAGCGTTTTGTACATGGTGCATTTGGTGCGTGGGTGAATCTTTTTCGACCGCAGTTTCTTCTGGAGCCCGTAGAAGGCCCGACTTCCGCTGATGATGCGCCTTCGAATTTCACAGCTCACGTTGTTGTCAGCCGTCAGTAAGGATCCGAGGTAGACGAATTCCTCCACCACCTCGTAAGTATCCCCGTCTATCGTAACATTACTACCCAGACGGATCCGGTCGTGTTCGGTTCCGCCTACCAGCATGTACTTTGTTTTTGAGGCATTCACCACCAGTCCGACCTTTGCTGCTTCGCGTTTCAGGCGGGTGTACAGTTCTGCCACCGTTCCAAATGTTCTAGCGATAATGTCCATGTCGTCCGCAAAGCACACAAATTGACCGGATTTTGTGAAAATCGTTCCCCGGCTGTTGAGCCCGGCTCGTCGCATCACACCTTCCAGCGCGATGTTGAAGAGTAGACATGAGAGTCCGTCACCTTGTCGCAGTCCCCGGCGAGATACGAATGAACTGGATAGTTCACCCGAAACTCTTACGCAGTTTTGCACACCGTCCATCGTTGCTTTAAGGACATATTTGAGCGAATCCAAAGATGGCCGTCACAATGGCTGCCTTGCAAATACCGAAAGCACGGATCTCGTCATCCAAGCAACAAATAGAGCTAAAAAAGCAATGAGTAGCTTTGCTCACTCGCGGTAAACATTGAGTAGAATTGTCGTTTTCGGGCATTTTGAGGATGCCGAGATCGGTGCTCTCAAAAACGCGAGTCAAAAATGCACCTGAACGCGCTCCCATTTCACCTTAATCAGTCTAGTCAGCTTCCCAGGAAAGCCGTTTTCGTCCATATCGGCGTATGCTATAGATGTCTATTTTGATTGATGTGTTATGAACGGCAAGTCTTTAAACAACACTGGCAACGTTTATACTCAGTTTACAGGCTCTGGTCTCCCAAGTTCTTTGTCACCTCACCAACAGCTTACCTAAAATCATAATAGCAATGTGACATCATTCATCGTAGGCGTGCAAGTCATGCTTTTGAAGGTCTCTTTGGATCTACTAAACATAATGTACATCTCAAAATGCTCTTCCGGATTTTCTTCCGGGCTTCCCTCATGGATTCTTTTCGGGATTCCATCAGGAATTCCTACCCGAACTGCTACATTAATATCTACCGGCATTTCTTCATCGATTTCTCAAGTTTCCTTTAAAGATTTTCCCCAACATTTTTTCAGGGGTTTCATTCAATGGTTCTTCCCAAAATTCGTTCAAAGATTTCCCTCAGGATTCGTTCCGACATTTCTCCATTGAATTTTCCGGGATTCTCTTAGAGATTTTCTCCGGGACTCGTTCCGGTATTCTTTCATTTATTTCTCCCAAGTTTCTTTCGGGGATTCCTTTGAGATTTCCTCCTGGATTTTTTCAAGGATTCCTTCTGAACTTCTTTTCCGAGATTCGGTTTAGGGTGCCTGTACCAGTTATCGCACCACCTAAGAAAAACTATTTCTACAAAAATAAGAAGAAGACCGACGAATGCAAACAAGTAGTCAAATGATTGATTAGTTTTCATACTTTACAGGAAAAATATAAAACCGGAGCCAAAACTACTTTTAGTATTTATTACGGCGTGTGCCAATGATAGGAACCCTGTACCAGTTATGGATACATTTGTTAATTTGGGTTCCACTTCGCACTATTTACATGCATTCCTTATGGGATTTGCCATAACTGGTACACTATGGCGAAATAGGGTTTTTTTTTTTTTTTTTTTTTTTTTTTTTTTTTTTTTTTTTTTCCCTGTAGGGGTACACAACCACTGCGACCATTAATTGATCTATTGTGGTAAGACCCAGTTGCTTTATGCAGTACATTAGTACACTAGTATTAAGAACTAGCGATTGTTTTTTTTTAGGCCTGCATTATACCCCAGTCTGGAATAGCTTCCAAAATGAAAGCCACTACCTTCTTGGGATTTATATTCCACCAGATATCTCGGGGATGCATGATACATCCACCGAAATAACGTTCTCTCTTCTTAAAGAGAAAACTACACTCACAAAGTAGATGTTCCGAGGTTTCAGAGTTGAAACCACAGAACCGACATTCTTCTGATTCAATCTTCTTGAGCTTCAATAGAAAGTGTCGAGATGGGCAGTGCCCAGTTAACAATCCTGTGTACACACTTAATTCGCGTTTACTAAGTTTCAGTAGTGTGTTCGTGTTTTTCACGCTTGGCACGATGAATCTCTTTGACTGGGATATTCCAGGTGCAGTATGCCAGTTTGCTCCTACGCTCTGTTTCTCCCATTTTTTTAGCTCCATCGATAGAGCACTTGATGATACTCCACAGAAGGGTTCCGGTCCATACAAGGCACCCAGAGATCCCTCCCTAGCTAGCTGGTCCGCAATTTCGTTGCCTGCAATTCCACAATGACCTGGTACCCAGAATAATTTTACAGTATTCCTTCCAGCCAGTTCCTTCAGTAGTGTAATGCACTCCCATACTAGCTTAGAATAACATTCAAATGTGCAGACTGCCTTTAAAGCTGCCTGACTGTCTGAAAAGATATAGATATTCGCATGTCTATATTTTCTTTTAAGACAGATGGCAGCGCATTCCAAAATAGCTTGAATTTCAGCTTGGAACACCGTTGGCCATTTACCCATTGGTATGGCGAGTTTAGTCCTGGGTCCATATACTCCAGCCCCAGTTCTATCACTCATTTTCGATCCATCCGTATAGAATACAATAGATCCTGGTCGAACCGTTGGTCCTCCTGATTCCCATACGCTCCGATCATCAATCGAAACTTTGTATGGTATATCTAAGATGAATTTTGGTTCCATCCAGTCTTCATTTTGTATTACTAGTGGATTTACAGTAACATTGGTTAAGATTTTCAAATGTCCTGTTAGATCGCCTTCTAAGATGTTCTTATAACTTTTTAACTTCAAGGCACTTTTCTTTGCCTCTAGTTGCACAAATTGGTGCAAGGGTAGCAGATGCATTAAGGCATCTAGTGTTGAACCAGGAGTACTTCGAATAGCTCCTGTTATTGACACTGTTGCTAAACGTTGAAGTTTAGCCAGCACTCGTTGGGCTGTTTTGGTTTTGGTTTTAGGCCACCAGACTAGAGAGGCATAAGAGACTTTGGGTCTAACAACTGCCAGGTAGATCCAATGAACTATCCTGGGTTTTAGCCCCCACTTTCCCCCGATCACTCTCCGACAGGCCCAAAGAGCAGTTGTTGCCTTATTTACTACATGCTCTAGATGTTCACTCCAGTTCAGTTTTTTATCTAGTATGACTCCTAAATATTTCACCCTGGAGGAGAATGTCAACTGTACCCCATCCAAGGACGGTGCCTTTATATTGACATTTCTTTTTCTTGTAAAAATTACAAGAGTAGTTTTTGAGGGATTTACGTTTAATCCCTCTCCTTTACACCAGGCAAGAGTGTAGTTTAACGCTATTTGCATTCTGTTTGATAGCGTTTCATCATGCTTCCCTCTTACCACTATCACGATATCATCTGCATAACCAATGACTTCGAATCCCATTGCCACTAAACTATTAAGCAAGTCATCAACAACTAAAGACCACAGCAATGGTGAAAGTACACCTCCTTGGGGACAGCCCTTAGACGTACTTACTTTAATGGTTGATTCGCCCAGTCTAGAGACAATACATCGATTTCTCAGCGCTGCAGTGATCCAGTCAACGATTGAGCCATGAAAGCCCCGTTTATACATAGCTGATCTGATTGAAGCATGTGAAGCGTTATCAAACGCACCTTCAATATCAAGAAATGCACAGTACGCTACTTCCTTGTATTTGATGCTTTTTTCTATTTTTTGTGTTAACGTGTGAAGGGCTGTTACCGTCGACTTGCCTTTGCAATAGGCAAACTGTAATTTATTTAGCTTGTGAGCTTTTAAAAACGAGCCTTTGATATGCTCATCCAGAATCTTCTCCATTATTTTGAGTATAATTGAGGTTAGGCTTATTGGCCTGTATGCTTTAGGCTGTGTTTTGTCCCGTTTGCCGTTTTTTGGTATGAATATCACTCTTACCTTATTCCACCAACTGGGAATGTAGCACAGTGTCATGCTACTAATAAACATCTCAACTAAAGCAGGGATGATTATGTCCCTACCGTGCTGTATTAGCGCCGGAAAAATGCCGTCTTCTCCAGCAGATTTGAAAGGGTCGAAGGAATTTATTTCCCAGTCCACCATTGCCACTGTGAAAATTTTTCGGGATTCCATGAGTGCATCTTTTCTGTTCATATTGCGTCCAGAATTTGTCCTCAATTGTCCCGATGAATTTTCATCAACAGCAAATGAGCCTGGGAAATGTTTTTCCATCAGTACTTCCAATGTTTCTGAAGGACTTCTGGTGAATGTGCCATTATCCTTCTTAACGTTGCCTAGGCCATTTGAGTGTTCCTTAGAAAGGACTTTTTGAAGCCTGGCCGCTTCTGAAGTGTATTGGATGTTTTCACACATGAATCTCCAATGTCTTCGTTTGCTTTTCCTTATTTCAGTGCTATATTCGGTTAGAGCCTTTCTATATTGGCCCCAATCCGAAGTTGCTTTTGCTCTGTTGAAGAGTTTTCTTACTTTCCTCCTCATTTTTTGTAGAGCGTTGTTCCACCAAGGGACTTTCCTGTTTGAACTCCTTTCCCTTTGTGGACAACTTTCGTAGTATGCTTGTATAATTTTGTTAGTGACCATCCTAGAAGCTTCTTCTAGTTGCTCTGCTGTTCTTATTTTTTCGTCCAGCAGAGGTTGCTTGTTCGCAAGAATTTGCTTGTAGAGATCCCAGTTGGTGTTCCTGGGGTCTCGATAGAATTCCCTCACGGTCTCTCCCCTCTCTATTGAGAAGGTGATATGCTTATGATCTGAGAGAGATACCTCGTCAGATACTTCCCAAGAGGTAATTCTATCTGTTAGAATTTGGCTACAAAGTGTTAAATCAAGTACTTCATGTCGCCTTGAGTTAACATATGTGGGTTTGTCCCCTCTGTTACATATATCAATGTTATTAGCAGAAATATATTCTAAAAGGGACTCACCTCGTTTGTTGATGTCACTGCTTCCCCATACAGTGTGGTGAGCGTTGGCATCGCAGCAGATAATAAATTGCTGGTTTTGTTGTCTGCAGCTGGTGACAAATTCGCAGATTGAGGACGTCGGAGCTTCTTCTTCATCACCAGGAAAGTAAGCTGATGCTATATTAACGATAGACTTACCCCTGGTTGTTGGAACCTCCACCCTGATGGCTGCGATGTCTCGTTTGATAAATTCTGTAATAGGAGTAAAATTAATCCTTCCATTTACTAAGATAGCTGTCCTTGGAGAAGGATGGCTATCATCATAGAGTAACTTACATTTTGGTGTAGTAAGGCCCATCACCCTATGATTGTTGACCCACGGTTCCTGTACTAACGCCAGGTCGAGGTCTTCTTTGGCAAACCTTTGCAAAAGTACGCCTGATGCCCCTCTTGCATGCTGTAGGTTTGCCTGAACCAATTTTATGTTGGTCATTGCGTTGACGATCCGCTTTTTTGTGACTGGCGGATCGTCGGCTTAGTTTTTGTGCCTTTTGTGGTGGACTCTTTGGAGATTTCTGGGACCTTCTTTTGCATTCCCAGTGAACTACTGTTGTTCTCACCACGGTTATTATCCTTTTTCGGATTCGTTTTAGCAGTTCCTTCTTGGGATTCAGTTTTAGACGAACTTTCACATTCATCACCAGTAGTATTTACCGGACTTGGCCCAGGAATTTGTTGCTGCTGGTCCACTTGAGGGCCCGGCAGCGTGTTCCCTAGGTCTTTGCCCTGTATCATACTGGCGACTTCCGTTTCCATTGCCATATCCTGAACCTCTCTACAGTCAGTGTTACTGTCCTGCTTGTCGATCCTGCTTTTCTTGACCCGACGTAGTTTTGCAGTGTGATACAAGTAGTTGATTTGAAATCCCCATCTTGTCAATTTCTGCATTGAGTCCTCGTTCACTGTGAGAACCAGCTCAACATCATTCCCGTTAGGGGAAGATCTTTGCAGAATTCTCCAGGAATCCGTGTCCATGTCATTCTGTGACTCGATGAATGCCATTATTTGCTCGTTGCTTTTAGTGGCGCTTTTTGGCAGGTAGGCTACCAAGATTTCCGATCTAGGAATGTTCTTTTCGTCGACCGCTATCAACTCAACTCCCTCGCATACAAGTAGGCTCGGAGTTATCCTTTTTAACCAGTCCGCTGTAGCCTGGTCGTGGCAGTTGATAACAAGGAAGCCTGTTTTTATGGTGCAGCCTCTGAAAATCGGTTTTACATCTGTTCCCCGATTTTCCACTACTTTGTTAATAATGGTGTCTTGTACCAATATTAGCTGTTGTGTTGTTAGAGCTGTAGTCGGATAGTCCTTTGGTATTATTCCTATGCGTACTTGGCTCACAACCTCCGTGTATAGCGGATTTTGAGTAGCAGTGGGCTTAGTTTTCCTATCTGGGACTTTTAGATTCCTTGATAGACGACTCTCAGCTACTGCCAATGCCCCCTTACCAGGGACTTTAATATTCCCGGGTAGAGTATGAGCAGTTTTTGCTTTTTGCTTCGTGCCTGGGACTTTCGGTTTCCCGGGTTGACTTCGCCCTGCTGCTGCCTCTGTTTTCCTATCTGGGACCTTCGTATTCCCGAGTTGACTGCAACTTCCAGCTTTAGCCTGTTTACCTGGGACTTTCAGTTTCCCGGGTTTGGAGCGTTCAGCGTCTTCGTTTGTCTTATTCGCAACTTTAGAGGTACCGGGTTGCATGTGGACAGCATCTGCCTCTGCCCTTCCATCTTGGAAGTTTGGATCTCTTTGCCGTTGCAGCCGGATGTTCACCGATGATGTGGCTAGGGATTTCCGAGAATGGTCTTTGTGCGGCCTTCCCGTTGGTGTTGATGTCCCTTTTGTCTTTTTGGGTTGTGGCTTCTCACCACTCGATAGGTCATCTCTAGGCCTTTTCGATGGTTCTGACTGCACGCTTGGCCTGTAGGCAAGGCGATAGGCCTCGTCTTTGTCATAGCCCTGATCTAGCAGTTTTTTCAGTCGCTTTTTACCGGCACCACTTAGCTTGATTCGGTCCATTTGCTGAGATTGTTCCGGATTTGCAACGGTTGATCCCCTTGATGTCTTGATAGTGACGCTTACTCGATCGTCCTCGTCGCTGTCTTCCATCTCGGAGTTCTTTGGAGTGTCCAAGTTGATCGATGGACAACTGGACAGATTTTCCAGTGATTTACTATCTAGCTGTGCTTCGAGCTGCTCCAGCGAGTCTCCCTGGTCAGTGTCCATTTTTTCCAGCTGAGAGAGGCAGTTGGCACCTGTTGTTTTATTTTGTTTGTTGTTGTTGCTCATTGTTGTTCCCACGAGTCGCACGGGAAGTAAAGGTCGACTGCGCCAGAGCCCTGCATTAACGCAGCAAGGGATGAATACTGTGGGGTTCTCCCTGGTACCCCACAGGCTCCGTTCGCGACTGAGTATTTGTTTCACCCCCCCAGCCATGCATCCATAGGCACGGGTCGCATTACACCGTAGATTCGGGGTTAGACCGTATTAGGCATTCGTGTGGCTACGGTCATCACCACATATATCCTCCTCCTTTACCCGGGCTTGGAACCGGCAACAATGATTCTTGTTAATTCTGAACATACACAAGTGTATCTCCAGAATAAAAGAATCATCCTTGGCGAAATAGGGTGCAAGGAGGCAGAAAAATTAAGGAAAATGATTTATTTCCACCATAATTTGAGCAAATTGTGAAGTTTGAATGATTGCAATCATCTTTTGTGATCGTGATCTATTGTTCACGAAATTTTTCTTGTTGATTTGTATCTTTAAAGGTTGAAAATCAACTATGGCGAATTTGAGGTACTATAGCCATAACTGGTACACTGAGCCTATTATTTCTCACGGGATTCCTTCAGGGATTTCTCCCACGATACCATCAGAAATTTCTCCCTGCATTCCTTCAATGATTCCTCCCAGGAATTCTGCATTGCTATCTCCCGTTATTTTGTTTCGGAATTTTTCCAACATTTTGTTTTTCTTCAGCGATTTCTTCCCAGGTTTTCCTATTCGAAATTCTTTCAATAAATCTTTATGGGACTTCCTTCCAAACGCTTCCAAGATTCTTTTAATGATTGTTCTATAAACCTTTTTTAAATTCCTTACGGTATTTCTTCATTAACTCCTCTCGGAATTTCTCCAGGGATTCCTTCATGTATTCCATCAGGGTTGATTGATTGATTTGTCTTTATTTCAGAGACTTTCAGCCCTTGGCTGGTTCGTCTCTCGTTCCATCAGGGATTTCTTTATGGATTTCTCCAGGAATTCTTCCAGGAGATAAGGGATTCCTTCAAGAATCCTGTAGGTTTTTTTTAGGGGCGCCTTTTGATATTCTTCCAGAGATTCCTCCTGAATTCTTCCAGAGATTCCTGCAGGGAATCGTCCAGGTGTTCTTGCCGTAATTCCTTCCCGGAATGCTTTAAAACAATCCCAATTGGGGATTTCGTCCGATATTCTTCGATTTCTTCCGGGAATTCTTCTGGAGACTGAATTCCTTCAGGTAATTTTTGGGGGATTCTTTCATGAATTACTCCAGCTGGGTGGGAGGTTGCTTCAGTTTCTGGAATAATGTCTGAAACAATTCAATCAACGATTCCTGGAGGGCTTCTCGAATTTATTTCTGGATAGCCTCCAGGGGTTATGCCTGAACGAATTGTGTAGCACAATTTCAGGCGAATAAGCGATTCCTATTCAAATCGTAGGAACATATCTTACGCAGAAGGAACTTTTGGAGTAATCCCACAGTGAAGAAAATTGCAGGATTTTGAAATAATTCCTGATAGAATCTCTGAAGTCGTTTTTGGAAAAGTCCAGTTCCTTGAATAATTCTTAAAACAGTTTCATCAGATAATCCTCGAGATTCCCTGTGTGAATTCCTGGATAAATCTTTGGAATAAATTCTGGAAGAATCCCTATAAAAAACTCTTGGAATACTGAGAGTAACTTTTTAGGAAACCCATGGAGAATTTTCTTATGGGCTTCAGGGAGGAATTCCGGAGGGCTCATTGATATTATTCAAGGAGTAATATTTGCAAAAATCTCTTGACGAAGATATTCTTTGATGGATCCCTGAAACAGCTCCGGGCGAATATCAGGAAAGAGTTTCTGGATAACCTGTAAAGCAGTTAATGCATTTCTTTGATAAATTTCCGCAGAAAATCTTGGGTGAATCGCTTAATGAATTTCCAAAGAAGTCGTTGACACAATTCCTACAGAGATCTACGAGGTATTTACAGTAGGAAACTTCTGTGGGAATCACATGAAAAAACTTCTGTAGGAATCGATGCAAAATATTTCGAGAAAGAATGCCTAGAACAATTTCTGAGAGAATTCATTCATTTCTACAGGAATCCTTGAAACAATTCCTGGGCAAATCCCCTAAGTAATAACGGACGAGTGTCTGCAAGAATCCATAGATATATTTCGGTATAATTCGGTGGAACGACTCTTTCAGAATCCCCAGTAGTGATGGGGGACTTTCTAGAAGAAATCCTGAACCATTCTCTAAAAATGCTAACGCAGTTCTTGTATAGAGAAAAAAGCTCTAGAAATTCCTATACTTAATTTCTTGAAGGCCTAGAGTTATTGCTGAAGGAGTCTCTGGAATAGTTTCTGAAAAACTCTTCGGTACAATGTCAGCAGAAGTTATCGAAGGAGTCCCTGAAGCCCTGAAGAAATCCTAGTAGAGATCCCAATAGAAATGTGGAAGAATTCCTTTAGAAATTCATAAAAGAACTCCTGCAGGAAATTCTAAAACATTTTGTGGAGGAAATTTCAGAAATAATTTAACTAGGAGTTCTTGTACGATCCCTAGCAAAATTGCATTGCAGTATGTATTGAAGAAGTTACTGGAGTTTTCGCAGGAACAGTTTCAAAAGGATCTGGGAGAAATACGTGGAAGAATTCCTAGAGACAGTTCTGGAAGAAATTAGTAAAGACATCTTTTGAGGAATTTTTAGAGATAATTTTTGGGAAAACATTTACAGCGAACCCTGGACACTCCCTCAATTATTTACTGGAAGAATCCCTAGATAATTTACTGGAAGGATGTATATGCCAAATGGAATAGCAAATCCCGAAAAAAAAATGCTACTGTAATTCCAGGGATACAGAGATATATCCCCCAAAAAACTATGGAATTATTTCTGATGAATCTTGAAACAATTCTAGAAATACAGACGGAGTCAGTAGTGTTTAGAGTCCTGAAGAAATTCATGGTGAAGTTCCTTAACGGCTGGTTCGACAAATTCAAGGACAAGTTGAAGGAATTCCTAGACCAATGAGGTCAAAAAAAGCAATACCTGAAAAAATGTCCTAGGCAACTTTTTGGAGAAATCCTAGAATAATAGCTGAATGAATCCTTGAAGCATGCCCAGAAAAGTCATGGACTTTGTCTTGCTGAATTGCTAATGAATTTTCCTCTTCAGACGGCTATCCCAGGACATAATTTTATTGTGTTGTCTCTATTGTTTCGGATGACTTAATTGAAAAACAGCTTTCAATCTACTCCAGCTGACATTGGGTTGAGGACTGATCGATCAGCCTTCCCTTCTCGATTCTACACGCTCAGTCAGCTCCGCACACAGGTCTCCCTATCGCCGGCCACGCAAACCAGCAACGGGTCAAAAATCTGCCCATTACCACAGGTGAACAGCCAACCGGCATCGAAAATGCACACAAAGTACTGGTAACAGTTGAACGGATGGGCAAAAATGCCGATATCTACGCCTTGGCATACGACTGCCGGATCTGTGGACGGGGTGTCAGTAGTGGCTGTGGTGGCTTCACCAGTTACGGTAGAAGACTCCACCGTTTGCGTAGAAGTCGTTGTAATCGTCGACGGAGTTGGCGATGTTATGATGGGCGTTGTGTTCTCCGGAGTCGTGGCCACCGGTGATTCCGTGGTTGGCGTTGGAATGGTGGATTGAGTAGCTGTTGAAAGTTCTGTTGTAAGCTCCAGGGTCGTGGGAGGTGTTGTGATTGTAGATGGAGTACCGGTTGGCGTTTGAGTTTCTGTGGATAGTATGGTGGTAATCTCTGGAGTTGTGACAGGTAATTCCGTCGTAATAGTTGGTGTACCAATCGTTGATTGAGTTGCTGTAGACTGTTCTGTCGTGAGTTCCGGAGTCGTAGAAGGCAATTCTGTTGTGATAGTTGATGGACTATCAGTGGGCGTAACAATAGTTGATTGTGTTTCTGTAGAAACTTCTGTAGTGAATTCGGGAGTCGTTACGGGTAACTCCGTAGTGATTGTCGATGGCATAGTAATGGTTGATTGAGTGGTAGTCGTAGATTCCGTTGTAATCTCAGGAGTTGCCGGAGGTGAACCTGTTGTAATGGTAGATGGACTTTCAGTTGGAGTTGCAATTGTCGACTGAGTTACGGGTTCTGATGTTGTACCCTCGTCTGTGGTTCCCTCCGTGTCATCTGTTAAAAAATCGTCACAGTCCCCAGGAACACATTGCCCATCGAAGAAATGGTGCTCTGCGTCACATTCCATTAAATGAGGAAACCCTTCCTCACATCTGTAATAGCTGGTATAGCTTTCCGGATTAGCAATAGATTCATCCAGCTCTGAACATGTTACGCCCTGAACTCTACACGAAGACTCAGCGGGATTTGTACAAGTTTCCGTCACTAGATCAAAGTACTGCATAGTCGAACATTCAGCAGGTTGAGGAAAACCATTCTCACAGATGTGGTACCTAGAATCAATTGAGAAATACATGTATACTTTCTTTTGTCCATAGAAATACAGAACGCTACCTAGCACAATTCTGTCCGGTAGAATCTGGCAGATAAGTCACTTCGTCCCCTTCTGTAGGACACGTAACATCACATACGACATTCTGTGCAGTATCACATATCCCGATTAGCGAGTTGAACAACAACCCGTGGTCACATTTCTTTGCGATGGTGAACTCGCCTAGACACAATACATAGCTTGTGCATCTATGAGGATCCGGAATCGCTAATGCCTCATCTAAATTACTACAAACACCATCTGCAACAGCCCAGTTTTCTTCTGCGCACTTGGCTTGAGGGTCGCTACTGCACCGACTCGAATTTACATCGAACACCGCTCCAGGTGGACAGCTGAACTCGGCCAGATGACCACGAGCACATGCCAGATATTTGTCGCACAATCCCGGAATGGCAAACAACGCTCCATGTTTGAGCGCAAACTCTTCGGAACATTGGGTACTTTCTGCTGCCGTCAACTCTGCTATGCAGAGTATGGTCAAAAATGATTTCCACATGTCGTCGATTGAAGTGTTCAGTCTTAACTAGTGGACATCGAAACGATATCAATGCAGTTCGCTTTTTGTAATCAAATTTTTTATTGACTAGAGGTATCAGTTACTTCCCACGAAAATCGATAATTGTCTAGGATCGTAAATTGTTTCGTTTATCTGTGCGGGCCGTTCTGTGCAATAAGATCCGCCTCGATAGAAATAAAAACATAGCTACAGGGTGTACATAAGGCCTTTTGTAAAAACATTCACTACTTAGTTTTTTTTCTTATTAAAAATCGTAATTAATCCTCCGATGGTGTCTTTCTTATACCTTAAAGCATCCTTTAAACAAAGCACCACTGAAATATTGATCTTGACATAAGTTTAGAGCTTAAACTTGATTGACCGCTCGTAGTTACTACTTCAATATCGCCAGACCAGCTACACTCACACAAGGAACCAATCAGATAGCTACTTGGGACCAACAGCCCACACTGAAGATGGCTGTGAGTATTGATGATCTTCTATTTTTAGACGACTATGGTGCCTGCTACGTCAGGTCAATGTGGGGATGGGAGATGATTGCAGTCGCTTGTTGTCAACGGATCGTTGAGTCCTCTGCGTCTGCACAAGGTTATGTGGATGTCGGAGTGTTGTTGGGAAATGTTTATTTTTGGCATAGGGGTTCACGCATTGGAGCGTATGCCTGGCGTAACCAGGTAGATTGTGTGAAGATTACTGTGAAGCGGCACAGTTTGCATGGTTGCATAACTTGTAGGCGTTATATGACAGATTCACACTGTGCTGTGAAAGTTGGAAGGATGGGAAACGGCTTTTTTGTCAATCCGTCTCTAGTTCTAACGATGGCTATGAACATACGTTTACACATAAGATGTGTATGTAGAGAAAAGAGTATAGAGAAGTAGATGAAAAGATATAAAGTAGATGGAAAGGGACGGGCCAGGATTTTTTTTCTCTATTTCTTTTTTATTTAGGGATTTTTTGCCGTAGGCAGGTTCATCCCGAAAAGGCAGGCAGATATGGTCAAACTCAATACGAGCCAGGAATTGTACCCAGGACCTTCTGCATATGAAACAGAAGCGGTAGCCGCTAGTCCACCAAGCTCTCTGTAGATTTCTTTCTTGGACATTCAGGTCAACATTTTCAATATCCTAGTATCCTTCCCTTACCCAATATATCTATATTACTTAGTATCAGACCCTGAAATGTCATGAAGCCGTAAAAGTATAGAACGTCATTTCGGATTTTCGGGTCGTTATTTTAGGACTCCGGATATCAACCGGAACAATCCGGACATATTTTGCATGCAAGAAATATACTGCTATAGTGGTGCTTGGATTTGGAACGTAAAATTACATTAAATAGTTGCCATTTTGGGGCCCATATAGCCGAGGCGGTAAACGCACGGGTATTCAGCATGACCATGCTGAGGGTGACGGGTTCGATTCCCGGTCGGTCCAGGATCTTTTCGTAAAGGAAATTTCCTTGACTTCCTTGGGCATAGAGTATCTTCGTGCCTGCCACACGATATACGCATGCAAAATGGTCATTGGCAGAGGAAGCTCTCAGTTAATAACTGTGGAAGTGCTCATAGAACACTAAGCTGAGAAGCAGGCTTTGTCCCAATGAGGACGTTACGCCAAGAAGAGAGAGAGAGAGTTGCCATTTTGGATGTTGGATCGCCGTCTAAAGTTTTTTGGTTACCAATTTCAGAAAGAGATTTTTTTTTCTATCGATTACCTTTTTAACGGTTGGTTCAAATATTCGGTGGTTGGTCAACTGACCAGTCGCTGGCATCGTTTTTGCACCTGTTTGACGTTTGCTCACTACCGCCATCTAGTGATGGCATGATTAGCATTGGGCGATTACGATTTCGTGACGATGATTTTTAATATAATTTGTTCTAAGTGTTACGTCTGTTTCTCTGTGCAGGTATACCTCGATTTAGTGTACATTTCAATTTTCGAAATGTCTATAAAATATTTTTTTTATATAATTGAAGCAATTTTTCTTTTATTTTTATTTAAACTGTATACCAAAATGTACCAAAACATAAAAAACTGCATGGAAACTGAGTTTTGATAAAGACTAGGAGTTTTTGACATATAATAATAATTCTCGCTAAATAACGAATAAATCACTATCTCGCTAGCTTATTACGATCGAAATCTTTTGTCTCCAAAAATATGTATGTTTGATTCAGCCAATATTTGGAACAAAAAATTCAAAAAGTTCAAAAATTCATTCGGAGATTCCTTTGAAAATGTGTCCGAGGATGTACCCCTGGTATTCCTTCAAAAATTTTCCTTTACGAATTGTTTAAGAAATTCCTCCAGGGTTCCTTCTGAAATTCCTTAATGGGTTCCTTCGCAAATAAAAGGATTTGTGACTAGCACTTGATAGAGCGTGGTAACTGGTTGTGCTGTACAACGATCTCTCTGTACGAGTAGTGTAGGTTTGTATTTACCGTTATCTGCTCGGTCGCCTTTTGTTGCAATTCTGCGGTGTTGAATAAAAGTAAGTGAACTCAGAATTTTCAACTTTATTACGACGGTTTTCGAGGGAAACTTTCTAAATCAAATCATCATGTTAAAGATTATTTTAGCAAAATCTTCCATGTGTTCCTCTAGAAGTATCACAAAGAATACTTTTATGGAATCTGGCATGAATTGCTTCACCAATTCCTGCACGATGTTTCACAAATCATTGCAGGGATTTTTTGAGAAATTAAGCCAGGGATTACTTCAGAATTTTCTCTGGATATTCATTCAGAAATTTCTCATGGCATTTGTTTGGAGAATCTATTGGAGATTTCTTTAGAAAATAACCAAACATATTCAAATATTCTTCTAAAAATCTTTCTAAAAAAATTTGCTTTGGAAATTTCTCCGAGTATTCAGCCAAAAATTCCTTCGCGGATTCTTTAAAAAAATCTTCCATGGATTCATTCGGAATTTTGCATCAGGGATTTGTTTAGAAACTTCTCTAGAGAATCCTTTAATCAAACATTCAGCGATGCTTTCAGAAACGAGGTATTCTAGAGTTTTTCAGAAAATGTTTCAAAAGTCCTTTAAAGATATTTTTACTGGAGTAACTTCGGATATTCTTCCAAGGATTTTGCCAGAAATTTCCACATCAACTTCCAATTACTCCAGACACTCCACTAGGGATTCCTTTAAAAGTTTCACAAAGAGTTGTGTAAGAAAGTTGTGTATGAGTTTCTGCATAAATTCCTCCAGTGATTTCTTTAGAAAATTCTTTTTTTGGGACTTTTCAAATTTTTTTCCGAAGAATTCGTTGGAAATTTTTTATAGCATTTTCTCAAACGATTTTCCAAGGATTGTTTCTCCGGGGTTTGCTTTAGAAATTGCTCCAGGGATTTTTTTTCAAATTTTTTTTGAGGGATTTTTTCAGAAAATCTCCCATGGCTTTGTTATAAATTCGAATAATACTTATTTTCAGAAATATCTTCAGATTTTCCTCCAGAGATTTCTTTACAGATTTCTGCAAGGATTTCTTGAAAAAAAACTTCCACCGCTTTTATGATAATTCTCTCATGGACCCTTGCTGAAATTCATCTTAGGATTTATTAAAAATATCTTTCACGAGTTCCTGAAAAAATCTCTCAGAGATTCTTAAACAAAATCTTTCAGGGATGTTTTTGGAAACTCCTCGTAGATTTACTTTTAAAAATTATCCAGGAAATCCAGAAGAAATTCAGTCTAAAACTCTTTCACAAAACTATCTAGGGATACCAGTAGACATTAGAATGTACTTCAGAAATTTCTCCAAGAACTCCTTCAGAAAGTCTTGCATGGATAGCTTCCAAAAATGTTGCATGGATTCCTTTAGAATATACTTCAAGAAATTCTTTGAAAAAATCTTACATTGTTTGTTCCAGAAGTTCATTTACGAATTTCTTTAGTTTTTTTTTTGAAGATGAATGAAAGAAAACCTCCCATAAACTTTCTTGAAAATACTACATTTTTTTAGAAAATGATTCACGGTAACATTAAGAATCAGAAATTAATTCATTTATTTAGTATTACATCAAATTCAAAATAAAACTGAATCAACAATATTTCTCCATAATACACGGTTCGTGGCTGCCGTTCTCCATCCTCGGTCACGCCCGATGCCCGCCAAGTCACGTTCCACCTGATCCGCCCATCGTGCTCTCTGCGCTCCACGCCTTCTTGTGCCAACCGGATCTGTCGGAAACACCAACTTTGCAGGGTTGTTGTCCAGCATTCTTGCAACATGACCTGCCCACCGTATCCTTCCGGCTTCCAGAAGGTATCCATTCTGGATGCTGGGTTCGCCTTAAAGTGCAGCGAGCTCGTGGTTCATCTTCGTCCGCCACACAAATTCAGAACCAAAATCAGAAAATCAGAACTCCTTCAAATTTTTTTCAGAAGCTTTCTAAAGGATTTGCTCCAAAGATTGCTTTAAAAACTCTACAAGAGATTATTTTGGAAATGCCTAAGATTTCTTCACATTCCTATATCAGAGTTTAGATATCTCTTCAAGACATTTCTTCTCCAGAAATTGCTCAAAGGATTTCTTAAGAAAGTCATAGAAAATACTCCAAGAATTCCTTCCGATTTTTTTCCACAGATTATTTCAGAGATTCTTATAAGGATTCTTACGGAAAGGCTGGAAAACGTTCTTGCAGAGATTTCTGCTGAAATTCACACAAAGATTTCGTTCAAAATTCCGCGGGTATTCCTCTATGTATTTCCCAGTAATTCTTCCAGGATTTCCTCCAAGCGTACCTCTAGGAATTTCTTTTTTTTTTTAATTGTTTAGGATTTTTATTAGGGGATTTTTTCCGCAAGAGGTTCTGTTAGGTATGCCACCAGGGGTTTCCAAGTGTTTCTTCAGCTATTCCTCCTGGAATTTCTTCAGAAAATCCATCTATGGATTCTTAAAATATTCCTGTTTCTTTCAGGAAATACTTTCGGAAAAACCTTCAGAGACTTGTTCAATATTCCTCGAATTACTTCAGAAATTTCAGTAGAGATTTCTTGAAAAGTTATTCCATGGATTCTTTCAGAAGTTGTTACAGCAGTTCCTTCAGAAAATGCTCAAGCAGTTCCTACAGAAATTCATCCAGGAATTCATCCATGCGTTTATACCGGTGAAGGGGCGCTGAAATCGGGGAACCTTGACAAACTAGCTGTGATTTCACCATGACAGAACTGGAAATAATTTATCACACACTTCTTGTCAGTAATCTGCCGAAGCATTATAATGACCTTTTCATGGAATTTGTTACAAATTCTAAAATTTAATCAGCTGAGTACACGCTAAGATAGTATAGAGCATTTACCAAAAATATTAGGAATGTATTAAAATTCTCGGTGAGGGAGTCATTGGAAATTTTGAAAGAAAAATGTTGTCATTGCTAAGGGATCTATAAAAAAATATCGTCAGAAAATCACCCCATATACTTCGCTCATCGTGATCATCGACAAAGCAAGAGATATTTATAAAAAAAAATTAAGTAGGAAAAAAAGTATGAGAAATAGGTAAATATATAAAACTAGCTATGCCAGAGGTATGCTTTGGCGCAATTATGGGTGCTCCACAAACAATTTATTGATATGAAGTGCTCCGCGTGTCACGGCAAAAATTTACTTCGTTTTATGCGCTAATTCCCGTCACATCTGATGAAATATAGTCAATCATTTCAGATATTCCGACTTACCTTTGCCAATGCATTATTAGATGGAAGCAAAAAGATGTACGCTATCGATCTCCAGCCTCTTTAGCACTGGATATCGAATAATAGCACTAAATTTCACGTTTCAATCTCACTCCACCTAAGAGTTGACATTTTTTCTCGTTTTGCGTACGACGAAGGCAACCGCACCGAAGCAGCAGCTATAGACTGTTTCAGAAATTATAAATACACTAACGATTAACGGTCATTTCAATTTGAGCACAATATCCAAAAAAGTTTCTTCTTGCTCTTATAGTAAACATACTAACGAAGCAAATAATACCAATTTTGTTGATGTTTCTGGTAAAAGTTAAAAAATAGGGATCTGTAAACTAGATGATTAAAATTTGAAGTTGCACAAAGTGGTCAAAAAATGTAGCATAGTAGAAAAGAAAAAAATCTCACAGATAAAATATTTAATTTCCAAACACAATAAAAATTGCTTTATCGATTATAAAAGATATTTCTCGATTGGTAAGAGTAATTTTTACTGGAATATTTGATCAAGAACCACCATTACGGGCCTTCTCAATACAAAATTTTTTGTTTCAAATTTCTCAACAACACCAGTAGCAACAAACGTTAAGCAAACGACTTTCTTAATTACTGCTTACTGCATTCGTTTTTATGGTATGACAAGCTTTGTCATCTGAAGGATCGAATGAGCTGAAAAAATAAGTTTGTTCAGATTAAATGCGTTCAGGAAAGTTAAGAAACTGTGTGGTAGTTCTTATGTTCCGTAGAAAACCTTGAAAAAATTAGAAACTTGATCCCCGCAAAAATGTTGAGGAAATGCCTTTATCGATTTTTCCCAAATTTTGATCAAGGCATTCCTTAGACAACTTGTTGAGAAAGCGAATGTAATAAAAATTTAGATAATTTTTGGTATTTAGTGATAAATAATGTTGAAATCATTAAAAAACACCTTTGTGCAAATGCAAATTTGAAAAATTAAGTTATTTGTTAGAGAACTCGACTGTTCTTTAAAATATCAAGACAATTGAAAGGAAATATAAAAATATGGAGTACAATATGCTATACTCTGAAAGAAGTTGGTAAAAATCATTGGAACAGTTCATATAATTTAATAAACAAAGTGTATTTATAATTTCTGAAACAGTCTATAACTGAATTGTTCTTCATCACCGTTCAATGTTCACTTTGCCAAACCAGTTCGATATAGTAGAAGAAGAATATAAAAGAATACATTTGGGCGCTATACAAAGTGTAAGTGCAGCCGCCACACACAGGCGTAAATGGGCCAAATTCCTGGCCATAAGTCGAAAATTTTTTTTCAGGGTTTTCCAGAGTATAATATTTTTTAAAGATAAATGAAGTAATGCTTCATCATGTGGCAATCAATAAAATACTTTGGGATGCGTATTTTTTAAGAACAAATGCCGAAATTTGACGATTTTCTCTACTGTTTTTTTTTCATTTGCATCATAACTCATCGGAAGAACTTCAATTATCGAAATATTGACAATTTGAAAAAATAACTGAGTATGTAAGGCGCTGTCCATAAACTATGTAGACTCATTTTTAGCTCATCTCAGTCCCCCCCTCCCCCCTCGTAGACTTTTGTCCATACAAAATTTTCGAAATTTGTATGGAGCGTAGACTTTGGCCAGACCCCCCCGTCCCCCCTAAGAGTCTACGTAGTTTATGGACAGGCCCTAACACAGTTCTCCTGATAAGGGTTTATCATTTAAACAAAAAACTTCACCTGGTTTCATTTATTTTGCTCTCTTACAGAAGAGTTTTCAAAATCATGTTTTTTGTCAATTTTGAACCATTTTCAGCATTCAAAAAGTTTTCAGATTCTGCAGCATTCCGCGATCTGGATAGAATTACAATAAAATATAAGGCATATCCTTTGTGAATCGCAAGATAACGGGTACCAGAAAGTACCAGACGAAAAAATAAATCATTTTGAAATTTACACCTTTTTGACTAGTTTTTGGTTACAATTTATGTTTAATTTTGATATAACAACTTCGTTTCGACTACTTTTTCAATGAACGGCCACTTATTTCCGGTAGATATATCATAGCAGAATACAAATCTGGTCTTCTATCTCTTAACAAAATGTGTCAAATGGAATTAATTTAGTAAATTTGGGCAAAAATCTCCATACACCGATAATCGCCTAAATGTATGCAATGCAGTAGTAATCTAATGTAGCTAGAACTGTTGTGTTCAAAATTTGTTATAAAAAAAATAAAAAATAAACAACTCAAATAAAGAGCTCACTATTTGTAGTATGTAATCATATGTTGATGCACCGTTAAGAAAATATTTTTGAATAAATATTGTTTTTTATAGCTACACAGTTAGAAAAAACCACCGACTTCGGTAATGTTTTACCGAAATCTCAACCGTTAAGTTTGTTTTACAGGAAAAAATCGGTAAAGGTAGCAACTTTTACCGAAGTTCGTTAGAGTTTGACAGATAAACGATAACATTTTACAGAAATTTGTTGTTTTTTTTACAGAATTTCGTAAAAAATCCATTACCGAACGCTCAGCGGTTGAGATTTCGGTAAAAATTACCGAACGCGATTAGCTGTGTAAACTCATTGAGTTTTTCACTCAGTACTCCACGAACTTACTTTGATGTATAAAGTTGTGTTAAAATGCCATGTTTTAATAGAAAAATTCAAACTGATATATTCCACACGGCTCTTATCATCATGTTCAAACTCCTAAAATTTCAATCCATGATTAATTTTTGAGTTTTGATGTGTTTTCCAGGGCACTATAAAAGTTACCCCAAAATGAAAGTGTGATTCCCAAAATATCTAAAAAAAAAGGTACAACATTTAAACTGAGTTTAAGGGACCGTTCAAAAATAACGGCCTATAATCCCAAAAATTGTGAAGATAGAACAATTGTTCAACAAGTTTCCCAATTATGACACTTCTTACAACTTTGCTGAAGACATAAACACGTTATCTACACTTATAAAAGAATTGAATTTCTCTCACACTTCTAGGAGAATTTCTATGAAACGAGGTGGCCCTTGTTTCCAAACAATATTTTTCATGGAAATATAATTATTTTTCAGTTCTCTGTTGTCAAATAAAAATGTTCGACGCTTCAAGCGATTTTCGGTGGTGAAAATAAAAGTTGTCCTTGGAGAGGTTATAAGAAATCATTTCTAGCCTTTAAGTGGATTAATATGGCTATTTAAAATCCAAAATTCTTCCTCAATATTTAAATTCACAATTTTATCGCTAGTACATACATAATACACCATAAAAACGTGTTAAAACTTTTTGGCCATGAATTGGACCCTGTTACTCCAGTGTGCGCCAATTGGAATCGCTCACGTAGTGCCCTAGTGGACAAAAGAGCTGTAAAATAGGTTAAGTGATTGAGAATAAAAAAAATGAGGGGTGCTGCTACGGGCCGAGGGGTGATCCGATCGGCACCAAAATTTAGATTTTTTCTTTTTCTATCTAAGCAAATGTTTCAGCCAAAGTTGGTTCAAACTCGTGATGGGATGGTCGATTGCAAGTTTTCACATTTTCTCGGTCACTTCATATGGAATGACCCATATTCACTTATTGAACCAACCTTCAATTCACACCCCACAAAAGCTCTGTGGCACTTCAAAGTTGGATTTTACTGCTGCAGAAAAGAGCAAAAGCTGTTCATTATCCATTAATTAAATAAATCATTTTTTCCCCGTCGGTAAAATGTAAACAACAAGTTGTCTTCGTCGAGGAAGGATGCAGGCAATTGTGTGCATGGATTTTCTGCATACGCATTGCACAACAACAGGGAAAAATTTTCCGTTGTACTGTAGTGGCGTACTGTGACCTGGTGAGCAGAAATATTAATTGACACATTTTGGTCGTTATTCTAACATCCATCTCAATTTAAAAGCTTTCTGCTCAATAGTACTTTGAACTCGTGATTTGATTTGCATTGCGAACAATTTGACCAATATTTACAATATATATTTTTAACAATCCTTTGTACCATAGTGTCACGTAGAAGGTGTGCCGGGAATTGAATTCAGTTGCGCCCAAAATAGAAGTGAACTAGACGGAAACAGAATTCAAGGGACACTTATTCAACTTTATTATTTTAAGGAAATTATAGTTTATTTGACATATTTTTTACATGATATGGAAGCTAATTTGTAAATTAGTAATTGATACCAAATTTGCCAGGCGAGATTGCAAGAACTTGACCAATTGTTGGTCGGTGCTTAGGTAGACGGGAATTAGATACAAACTACTCAACTTTGCAACTCAATTCGTGATTTGAGCAAGTGTTAATGTTATGATAAGTGTCAAAGTGTCAAGAAACTGTTAAGTTCTAGTTCTAATAGTGTATCATTCTAGGCTTCTCGAACAAATAATTCGAAGGCACACTCTTTTCAAACTATGACCAGAGCGATTACTCTCCGGTCATCCGTCTCTTCCATTAAACCATTATAATTCAATTTGCCTCGCTCGGCCATTCAAAACAGTTTTGGCCAGCTTTTTGCAATCAGCAGTAAACTGATGCAGCACAACACAATGCACGGCACATTGCATAAACACCTGTCAGACCGGAATCATGATGCCCATTAAAAAGATGTATAAAAATTCTAGGAATATAAATATTGACCGCCACCATACCAGCCAACGAAGCAACAAATAAATTATCAACACCTCCCCGATTGGCCATCGTCGTCGTAACGTAACCTTTGTTCCTGGGATGGGAGCGAGCGTTGAGCACTTGCGAGGTCCCTTTGTCATCAAAGCCAGCGAGCGAGCCCGGTTGCAGCAGTGCCAGGCGCTCGTCGTCCGTCGTCATGATTTGTGCATATGCAAGGTACCTATCAGGTATGCCGCAGGTTATCAACGCCCAAAGCAGAGTTATCAACGCCTCGGCTAGGTGAATAATTGCCCGGTGATGGATGTTCGACCGTTCGACTCTGCGTGGTGTTGCAATTCCTAGGAGGGGTGTGCAGCGCACACAATAAAGATAATCTCAGCTTCAAATCCCCACAACTTGTTCGCGCGAGTCATAAATCAGACCAAATGTGGAATTGTTTGGGGATCTTTCAGAAACTGCACTATGACGCCCAAATTTAGAAATGGGTGGCTTTCCAGAGGATTAGTCATGTATCCCACGGAAGTGACTTGAGCCGAAAATGATGAACTACAATATCTGACTCACACGTGATTAGATAAGCCCTATCATCAAACTCGTGGTTGGTTGAATCTTGGCTTATATAGTCTGTCATATCGGGTATTGGGAGAATAGTTAGAGAATACTGCTCGTATCACGCCGAAAGCTCTCTACCAAAGTAATGGAAAAAGTGGTACTTGCAATTTTGTGGATAGCTGCCGTGACTTCAGCAGAAGTCTCGGTTACGTGTTCTGAGCAGTTCATAGCTCAGCATGGACCGATTTTACCTGTTTCTGGCAATTGCGAAAAGTATCTCGTGTGCTCTGGTGGACAATTGGTAGAACAAACTTGCCAGAATGGACTGCACTTCAGTGTGGAACTCAGTCAATGCGTCCCGGAAACAGTAGCGAAGTGTTCAGGTGTTCATTGGCAGGTCATTGACGACGGAAAGTGTAGCAATCCAGATGAAGTATCCTTTCACCCGGATCCGCATCACTGTGCTAGATATATGTTGTGCCTTGGAAACACAATTGTTCCAAGGGTGTGTGCTGCTGGGTTGCTGTTCAACGCAGAAACCGATCGGTGCGACTTTCCCCAAAACGTCTTCTGCGATGTGACCTGCCCAACTGGCGGTAACGACTTGGTGTTCATAGGTGACTCTACAGGACGAGACTGTGCCAGGTATGGTTGATGAGCTTTCATGATAGAAGATCAAATAATCAGAAATTTCTTCCAGATATTCCATTTGTCTGAATGGAGTCCCTCGTTCAGCAAGGTGTTCAAGTATGTTGTACTTTGACCTTGTAACGGGAACCTGCAGGCAACCAGAAGTGGCTTCATGCCGAATGAGAGATGTCCAATGCACAGCTCAGGATGAGTTGATCGCAGATACAGACAACTGCTCTAGCTACTACCAGTGCGAAGGAGGATTGCCACATTATAGGGAATGCGAGGAGGGGCAGATTTTTTTCTGATGGACGCTGCGTTCCTGGATATTGCGGAGATACGGAAGGTACCACTGAAGGTAGTGCTAGTACTGTTAGCTCTTCCACTGTGGTAACGGAGTCTTCTACGCCCCTCACGACTTTCGAATTGACTACACATCAAACACCAACCACTGTAGATTTGGAGACTTCTACGATTATTGGCACTACAACATCCGACGCAGCTTCAACAGTTGTCACAGTGACATCCACGATCGTAACATCAGAAGCGACGAGCAACCCAAGTACTGAACTTCACACTTCAACGCAACCTGTAACTCCATCGACCATCACAACGTCGGCCATACCAGAAGTGACTAGTACAACTCAAACTGAAAGTTCATCTACAATGACTACAGATGAGACAACTGAATCCAACACTTCGACAGGTAGTTCTTCAACAGAAACCACTAGCGTGACTTCGGCCATCGCTCCAGAATCAACTCCGAATACGGAATCGTCTAACCTGACTTCACAAATTACAACAAAAACCACTGATTCTACCCAGGGTTCTTCAACTGTCGCCACTTCATCCACCACGACTGCTGAATCGCCGACCATGACCACCGCATTTACCACCGATTCGAGCACCCCAACCCAACCCGAAAATCCACCGACGACGGATACATCGGAATCCACCAGCTCTACGCCAACCGAGCCACCGTCTACGGATCCGGCCGTCGTTTGCCACGGCACCGGTATAGCGCTGTTCCCTCACCCGTACCGCTGCGATCAGTACTTTGTGTGTATTTTTGGCAGTGGAAGCCTGGCGACTTGCGACGGTGGGCTGTTGTTCGATAGGAAATCGATGGTTTGCGTGCCGGCCGAAAGGGTCACCTGCTCGGTCAATTGACTGACACGTGATTTGATGCTTTCCAGGGCTTGAGTTTTGTGCAAGTAACTTATATTTATGTCTAGTGGCTTGTCAGGTGTTCCTTACGTATCGAATAATTATTTCGAATAAATAAAATGTAGCACTAAGATTATAAAATCAAAGCATTTTTTATTCAAGAGTTACAAATGATGCAATCAAAATCTAAAACTTGTCTTTTCTGCATACATTTGATCATTTTTCTCATACTAACTTCAAGCTCGCATCCCCATAGGCTTGATGGAATTGAACCAAAATTTTACTGAAGCATGTGGGTATCAGAATGAGCAAATTCAGAAGGTATCTCTCGAGCTTTTTTAAGTGCGTGGCTGTATGGCAACGCTAGTGTTGTCAACATAAAAAAATAGTTCTTTACAGCTTTCGAGAGAAAATTGTATCTAGCTTGCCTGCTCCCAGTGTTGGCAGCAGTGTGCGCTCTTAAAACGTTGTATTTAATCGTATAGGATGCATTGCCATAAAAATCAAAAGTTATGACAATATTCCGGCCACTGAATCAAATTTCAACCATCGCGCAACAATAATGACAATGTCGCAACCTGCATTTGTTGCGACAATCCAACCAATTCGACATCGATTTACCCCAACTTGAACAGAATGAGATACACCACGAGGTTAGAAATATTCAAGCCGTGCATTGTGATTGTAAGTGGTAACCGAGTTGATAAACATTGGATCTCTATGGAAGAATCTCAATCGAATAGTTTTGATTTTGGATTCGTAGTATAATTGATTATTCACGAGCTGAGAACGCAACAAAATTAGCTTCCGTTTTGTCACTAACAAAAAAAGTCGAGGACATCTCGAGCTCTGTTAAAAATTAGGATAAAGGATAATTGCCACACCTTCTTTGCTGCTTGTTTTGTGTCTCAGTTGTCCGACAATTCTCTTCTCAGATTCAAATAAAAAATATTCTTGCCAAATGGCTCGCTTTCATTAGCGTCGCCAAGTAACTTTTAGGCGTGAAAAATCGACTCGATTTATTTTGTTTCCGCCCATTTCGTTTTCATCGTGTCTCAACGTCAAAACAACTGCATGGCTTAAAGTGTATTTATCACATTCAGGTATAACCAAAATTAATAAATAAATGACGTTACTGTGATTATTAACCCTTCAGCGCGCGCTGTTGTAAAAAGTACAACACTACCAAAAAACCTCGCTTTTCGTATACAGCGCGAGCGCGGTGCAGTTTCGGTTGCTTGATGGCGCGCGTCCTGGAAGGTTAAATATCTTAGATTTTCAAAGTTTGTTTCATTTGCGGATAATAATTTGTTGTTTTCGACAACTATGAAAATAATATAGTATACGTACCAATATTTTTTGCACATACAAGCTGTGATATCGCATTATTACGAGTTATTACCAATTGTTCTTATTAAATCTATTCATATAATATATTTTACTTACTATAACTAATGGATCATGTACCCTAATAACGGTTTCAAAAGATAAATAGTTTTGGATTTGTCTCTAAAGTATTTCTTAATTGAAAATAAAATCTATTTGCGAAGAAATCTTTGAGTTGGCGTACCTGTCTCAAAAATACTTTGCTCTTCCATGTCAACACGGTTGAAATTTTCCGTGTAAAAAGTGTGACTTCTACCGCTAGGTGTCGCGACCAGCAGCATGAACTTTTAATCAATTTCTGAATTCGGCGATGACCTTCTCTTCTCTGCCTTTTGTCACATTCGTCGAGTGTATCACAAGCTGAGTACAGACCTCTCAGTAACTCACGATAAAATTCCAAACAAGGCACCGCCGGTTGGCAGTACCAGCGGCGTCATGGGCGATTTGAAATTAGTATATGGTAGTACTATTCAATCAATCCAATTGAATAGCATGTGAAAAGAGCATGTAATGCCTCTTTAATATTAATGGAACTTTCCTTCAATTTGATTTGGCAATGTTTTAAATTCTAAATAAAATTAAATTTATCCCAGATCCAGATTGGATACTAGCATAGACTAATTTCAAGACCTCGATGTACCAAAGAAAATGATCAAATTTTGTGTGTCCAGTCCGGTACCCAATAATATTCATTACCGTGTATTTTTTTCGTGTAAATTGCATTTTGAGTGTGTTGAGGCCAAAGTTGACCTAATTTTGGAACACTATTGAAAGGTTTCACTGTAGAAAATCATTAGCCCTTACCGTGGGAATCTTATCAGATTTATAAGCCATTTCGGGATAGACTATGACCATTTTACACAGCTTCGGGACAGATCGGGTTTACCGCCAAAATTACTTGTCTTTCGATTATAAAAAGCCCAGCGATTCTTGACTAGGAACCATTATTAGTTTAAGAAATAGCAGAATAGATTGTCCAATGTCCATACTTGACAAAAAGATAAGTGTACCTAGTTCCGTTTGCTGTAATAAACTGACCATGATCAATGTGAACTTCTGTGATTGAGAAATAAATCTGTGTATCGTGAAGTTGTAAACTACCTACCAATCTGTGATTGTTCTCGAAACTGACCAACATAGCACCGACCCCAGACAGACGCTAGAATGTGCGAAAACAGAGTGAAATATATAGCGTGTTACACCGATCTGACAGTAAAGGACTAAGCATAAATTACGTAATTGGATACCGAGGATTTTTCACAATCTGCCAACTTGACTGCGTAAAAAATCGCGACCATGACGCCGCTGATACTATTGAGTTAAGTGCTATAGTTTCCTGTTAGGAAAGGAAGCTACGAATCGCAATAAAACACTTTCTGCCACTTGTCGTCTAGGGTAATTGTTCCCATCGTTGTGATAGTACCTAATGTTGTGGCAAGGGAAAGTCCATAAATTACGTCACGCTTTGAGGGGGGAGGGGGGGGGGGGGGGGGTCGGCAAAGTGTGACGACCCATATACAAAATTTAGTGGCCTCATACAAAAAGTGTGACATAGGGGGGAGGGAGGTTGAAAATTGTCAAATTTTGCGTGACGTACACACTTAGAAAAAATGACGGATTACGGTAAAATTTTACCGTAATCTCAACAGCTGAACGTACGGTAAAAAGTTCGGTGATTTTTCAAACCACCGAACGTACTGCGAATCTCAGGAAAATGCATCTGGCAAAATTACCGGAACGTTCGGTACTTTTTACAAATTAACCGTAAAAACCGCAGAACGTTCGGTATGTTTGTTTACAAATGAATTCTCAATATCACGTACGGTAAATTTTACAAATTTACGGCGATTTTATGCGAGCACAAAAAAACAATATTTTCAAAAAAAACGTCGATGATGGGATTGAATACATGACCTTCTGATCAGGAACCACACTTGCTGCCACTGTACAAGAGAGTCTTGCTTGGAGATGATGCGCAAATTGTAATAGAACTGATGCTCGAAGCTGCCGGCGTGGCTGTCAAACGCATTTTACAGTAGTACGGTAAAATAGTCCCATCACCGATCTGTTCGGTAAAATATTCACAGGTCTCCTGTAAATTCGTCTGATTTCACCGGTTCTTCGGTGATTTCTTAGATTTCACCGATTTTCTCCCGCAATTTCATCGATTTTGCCGTAATACTGTAGTTTGCTTGTTTACAGACCAGTTTCGGTGATTTTTTTCACCGAATACTGTAATTTATTCTAAGTGTGTAATTTATGGACGTTCCCTAATGACAATTGAGCACTTTTTCGACTGAAATGTTACCAAAGGGTATTTTTAATAGATGTGTGGTGCTTAAATTATGAGATTGCACCATTTGTTTGCTTAAGATTTGCCCAAAAACCTATTTAAAAAAATATTTTCCTTAATGTGTTTGCTGCTGTTGCGGTAGTGTTCCTAATGTTGCGGTATCCCATATGATTTCAATGGGATACCGCAACAATCCAGCTTTTTACGCTAGCGTGCCATAAATTTTGAATCACCCCTGTTTGACAATTCTTACCGACACTTTTGATTTTTATGGTTTTGATCAAAGCAATCTTTGTGGTGTTGAAGATGTTTCAAATTTTCAATGGAACGTCAACAATGCCGATTTTTGTTTTAGTGAAATTGAAAATTACTTTATTTTTTCCAATTTATCATTAAATTTTTACCATTTCAGTTTTAAGGAACAGTAGCTGGCAGTTGGGTGAAATGGCTCCTATTTGCGAGATGTCATGAGATTGGCTACGGACTCCTTGAAGACCGATTTTCAAGGACCATTCAACGGATTTATGCTTATGGGGAGCAACGAGTCTTTTCTTAGTTCAAATCAACACCCTGAATATGATACCAATACGAATTTAAGTCAGTTTTTTCGTTTATCTTAGAGCACTTGTGCTAGAACCCTGTCCAGTTACTAAACCAAGAAATACCAAGTTTTTTTTCTAATTATCTATGCATTTATACAAATACTACCGTGAAATTTTGTTCCTCGACAAGCCCATCTCCGGACGCTCCGGACTAGTTCCAATCCTAGTGAAAGCTTGGCAGCAAATAAATGACTTAGAACTAAGAGCTGGCTAATATTAAGAAGCTCTTATATTTCCCATTTCCAGTAAGCGCTACAAAAGCATACATTAAAATTCAGAAACTTGAAATTTGTAAACCAGTCTTTCTGATAAGAGACGGTGAAAGGTCTAGGTTGTTTCCTATGGAACAGTGAGAGGAGCATTGGGAGTAAATCTCCGAAGAAAATGTGTAAGATTGCGTAGTTGCGAAAGATAAACTGGGTAAACTGGCGAGTGGCGAACTTCGAAGCGAGTTTTGATAGGAGTTTCCGGGGGAATTTAGATCACTCCACCGGGAGTTGGAAACGGATTCTGTTTGGTCGAAAAATGAATTAGCTTTTAGGGGGGAGGGGGAGTTTTCATAACGTGACGACTCACACAAAACATTTTTAAGGTCTAATACAAAAAGTGTGACATAGGGGGGAGGGGGGGTTGAAAATGGTCGATTTTTGCGTGACATAATTTGTGTATCACCCCTAAGCAACTCTGAGTTCCTTGCCCGCGTCATGAGTAGAACTTCGATAAAGTAATAAAAACATCGTCTATCTCGGGTCCATGAAAGAGCATTTTGATTGAAATTCGCCATCCCATTGATCGTGTACCTAAAATTATAAAGAAGAAATGTGATTCACGTATGTAATTACAAAAAAATTATATAGAACCGAGGATTTGCTAATATTAACATGGTGAACATAGTGAAAATTTCTGACAGTTCAATAAACAATTTTAAATCACCGCCTCCCTAGATTGAGCCATAAAATCTGTCGGCAAGAAATGTCAAAAGTGAATCACCCCTCGTTGTTTTATGGCCAGCGTAACATTAGGATCTTTCAGATAAAAACGAATAAAATGCTCATAACAACATCAAAGTGGCAATATTTCGTTATTTTCCCGTACACTAAGGATGGATTTTATTATTTTCAATTCAATCCATGTAAAAAGTTTGCTTGGGGCGATACAATTGTGGTTTAAACATGAACCCAGTACTTAACTCCTCCATGATCGGATCAATTACCCTATATGTATATAACTTTCATACCATTCTCAAATAAAGAGCTTTGCACTTCGGATCAAACTGTACAATAATACAGTGCGAGAAATAAGTATAAAGACAGAGCCGTTTTCCATACAAAATAATCATGTTTAGGGATCAATATCTCTTTTTCTAGCGATTCGATTCTTATGGAATTTTGTCTGCAACCTTAAAATAACTAAAATTTTGGCTAGAAATATAAATCATCATCCATGAAAACGTTTATAAAGACTTTTCAGATTCAAATAAATATAAAGACACTTATTTCCATATAAAAATGTGTCTTTATATTTAGGCTGATACATATTTTATTTTGACTTTTTGTCTCCCCCGCCTTCAAAAATTTTTGGCTGGATTTTGTATTTTGAGGGGGCAGATAAATAAATATTTATCAAAATTTCGGGTCTTGCCCAAAATTCTTTAACAAATCCGATGAGTTTTTAATATTTTTCAAATTAAATGCTTTATTATTTGTATCCCCCCCTCGACCAGTCAAAGAGTAGTGGGACAAAAAGTGAAATAAATATTTGTAACGGCCTTATTTGAATCTGAAAAGTCGATATAAACGTTTTCATGGATGATGATTTATATTTTAAGCCAAAATTTTAGTTATTTTAAGGTTGCAGACAAAATTCCATAACAATCGAATCGCTAGAAAAAGAGATTTTGATCCCTAAACATGATTATTTTATATGGAAAACGGCTCTGTCTTTATACTTATTTCTCGCACTACAAATCAAAGCGATTTTTGGTTTACTTCTCCGGGGGGTTTGTTGTGGTTCCTAAATACCGAACGTCATTCAGTGGGTAAAACGTAAGCATGATGCATTTATCGAACGTCTACTGCAGTTATTGCCCTAAAGCTATCAGTACACGCTTTACCATCGACCAACAGCGCATCCTACGCTTTACCTTTCCGCTGTTTTGTCAATGTTGTCCCTTGAAACTCCCTGGAACACTCTTGAAACCCGTTGAACCACCCTGAAACATCCCTGATACCCCATTGAACTCCCCTGGGATATCATGGGTCGCCGCGAAAGCCTCCTGAAACCCCCTGGAACACTCTAAAAAGCCCCTGAAACCCCTCTGATACCCCATGCAACACCTCTGTAACGCTTCTGAAACCTCACGATGCCTCATGGAATGCCCTCGAACACCCTCTGGAAACCCCTGGAACACCGTGGAATGCCCCTAATACCCCCTGAAACATCCCTGGGTATCCCAGAAACTCCCTGGAACGTCGACAAAACCCTAGGAAATTATCTGGAACACTCCGGAGCGTCGCTGAAACCCTCCTGAAACTCGCTGAAACACTCTGAGACATCCTTTAAACCCAACGAAACGCTGAAACTCTCTGAAACATCCCTGAAACCCCACGGATCATCCTCAAAACTTCTTGAACACTTTTGGAGCGCACCTGAAATCCTTTGAAAGTCCCTGGGACACTTTCTAAAACCACCTGGAACACCCTGAACGCCCTTCAGTCGACTATTTTTCGATTCGATCTATTTTCATTTGATTTTTTATCAAGTCTTTTGTTCATTCATATTTTAGTGCCAGTGGGAATGTCAATTTGAGCATTTTAAACTGTCTTGTGGTTCTGATTAGGGACAGGTTCAGTAGGCTATGTTATCATAGAAAAATTCAAATCATTGTATGGAGCGTAGACTTTGGACAAACCACTTCCCTTCCACACATCAATTCTTAGGTTCGTGGTCTGAGAATAGTAATTTACGCAACAAGGTGCAGAATGAAGATTTTTTACAGCAGAAGTCGTACATTTATCCAACGACGAATTGGAAAATTACGACGAGTTCTGTGAAAATCGAGTTCTGCACCGAGTTACGTACAACATTTTTTGCAGTTTCATAAATTACCACTTGGGGATAGTTTTAACAAATCTTTTTCATCAAACTTCACACTGTTTTTATAGCCATGTTCAAGAAAGTCTGATCATAGCTGGTTATACTGTGCAGTTGTCACAATTTTTCAAACCTGCGTCCAGAAAACATCAAGAAGTTGATAAAAATTGAAAACAGTGCTGTAATGGTTCATAACGCAACGCAAATCAGTGCTGCTATAAACCATTACAGCACTGCTAATTTGGTGTGGGAAAGTAGGCCTTTTCCTGGTAGATTTGCGCCACGTGAAACAGCCTACTACGATGAGAAATAGCAGAAAGCTCTTTAAGATACAATTTTCAATCAAACCGACCAATGACCAACTACAATAATTTGGTTCAGAATTCTGTCAGTTGATGGCACAAGAAAGATTTCAGCTTTACCAAAGCTAGAGTCTTTGGCAAAGTTCTTCTGCAGGACATTAGCATCCGGAAGGTAACAAATTTGTTTCATTCGTGTATGAATCACTTTAAATTCGTATTATTTGGGTGTGCTTCGCTTCTCATTTGTGGCATACATATATTTTTGCAATTTCTCATCGTAATAGGCTGTTTTACCTCATGCAAATCTGACAGGAAAAGGCCTACTTTCCTACACCAAATTAACAGTGCTGTAATGGTTCATTACAGCACTGATTTGCGTTGCGTAATGAACCATTACAGCACTGTTTTCAGTTTTGGTCAACTTCTTGATGCTTTCTGGACGCAGTTTTGGAAAATTGTGACAACTGCACAGTATAACCTGTTATGATCAGATTTTCTTAAACATGGCTATGAACATCCGTGTGCAGTTGGATGAAAAAATTTTGTTAAAAACTATCCTCAAGGGTAATTTATGAAATTGCAAAAAACGTTGTACGCAACTCGGTGCAGAACTCGATTTTTCCAGCACTCGTCGTAATTATCCAACTCGGCAAGCCTCGTTGGATAAATGTACGACTCGTGCTGTAAAAATCGTCATTCTGCACCTTGTTGCGTAAACTACTATTTTCATATTGAAGTAATTTAGGTCTGGTACTTTCAAGTGTTGTACACAATTGAAAATTCGGACATTTACGCGAGACGGAGTCATCAAAGAACGTAACCATTTTCAAGACTGAACCACAAACTATACTCAATTTTACTCGCATCATGTAAGTACTGGTGGTGTTAGATGTCAACGAATCCATTTCACCAGAAACGTAGAATTAGTATCATATTTAACAGTCAGCTTTTAACTCGGTGAATTAGTCAAGAGGTAGAGGATATGCATCTCAATGTGCAGACCAGCGTTCGAATTCATGCGAATATTTTATTTTTATATGTTTTATCTGTCGAATCAGTTCTAGCGATTGCTGTAGGCGCTAAGAATAAATAGGTTTTATTTTGCAGTGTCCTGGAATACGTAAATTTACGTGTTTTGACTTCTAAATTTGTGTCTTTGAAGACGCTCGAATATGTCAGATTCAGGGTATCGAAAATTGCATGATTTTTTCTGAGTGTGTAGAACTGATTTACTTCATATTTAAGTGATTCGGGGTCTGATTCAGGCCTTGAGAAATTCGGAGGCAAATAGTTCAGTTCTGATTTACTCCATAATCATTTCAAATTATTCAAGCCTGGACCACTCCATATCTAAGACTTTTTGTCTCTAGAGATAGTATAAGCTTCAAATCGAAAATGAATGTAATTTACCAGTTTCCGCCAATTGGTGCCAGAATTTGATTTTGAACTTTTTTTTATGAAAATTAGTCGATTTTCCCTCAAATTCCATCGATTGTGCCTAACTACAAATCCATACATTTTAGTGTAGAATTAGCATCTAAGTTAAAATACACGTTAATAAAAACAAAAAAAAAAAAAAAAACAAATCCATACATCTCATTTGTACATGTCTACGAAGAGCGAGTTAAATTTTCTTACTACAACCAAAATATCGTGTCATTATTTGGATCGATAGCTTAGTTGGTACATACTTGGTAGAGCACTCGCCAAGCGTACTAGGGTCGTGAGTTCAAATCTCACCTCAGTTTTTTGTTTTATAATTCCACTTAATTTCCTGTACATACATGTAATGTTTGTTGAGTTAATTAAAAATCATGATTGATCATACGGATTGGTATTCCAAAATACCATAGTATTTTGCACTGAAAGTAATTTTGTTATGTCAAACTTATAAGATCTCTTTGTTCTCTATCTTTCCAGGTAAGCCGACTACCCCAAATGTAGAAGCAGAAATATTTCGAAGATGCGTTCGGATAAATCTTCTCACCGGTCGGTGGTAGGTTGAGCTTATTTACAGTTGTCCCCAAAACAAACAAACCGGCAATGTAAACTCGGTTGACATTATTCCGTTGATTGAGTTAATCCATCTCATTTCAAAACACATTACCATTGCTGGCGGCCCGCAGTGGTAGTGTTGCTGCTGCTGGTCATCGTCGTCGTCGTCATGAGTGGAGCAAAACCCCCCACAACAACGACGATGACAACGACCAATTTACACACGTAATGTCGTACACATTTTGACGGTGTGCATATACGATTCGCACCACCGCGCGTAAGCCAGCAGTCGTTGCTGGTTGTTGCTGCTGCTGCTGATGTGCACTTGAAACCGCGAACTCCAAATTGCCCCATTGAGAATGGGTGACGGTCAGTTAATGCAATGCAATAGGTGGTCATATTTTGGCCTGCTAATTTTGTAACGCGGTTCGAACCAGTTTGGCACCAATTTCGGTTGATTTGAGAGGTGTTTCAATGAATTCTGATCTAATTTTGAGGCATTATGGTTTTTGGTTAATGATCGAGAATGATTGCAATTGCTGGGTATTTAATGCTGGTGAATCACAAGGAGGTAAAAAGCATGACGAGTCAGTTTAAATGCTATCGAATTGGAGGATGCATTTGATGTTCAAGTATTTCCTGTTATGTGGTGTAGCTAGAAGAAGTCCAGCAAGGATCTCAATGATCGTGAAGGATTCTGTAAGAAACCTTTTATAAATTTCTGAGTGAACTGTTAAAGTAATTTCTGAAGTGTGCCTTGAGGAATTCTGTAGCAATTTCCGAAAGAGTAGTATCAGTATTAAAAGTAGTAGTAGAATTAGTAGAATTTGAGATACTTTGAACGCAAAAGTGACGCATATTACACTAACAGTACCCGAGTCGATGCTTTTGAGAATGACATATACTTCCGGGAATGATCAATTTCCGGGACGTGATTACAATATCTTAACGAAGAATCTTCTGAGATTCCTCCAGGTATTACTTTATTGATACATATAGAAGTTTTTCCTAGGATATGTTTATGTAATCTCAAGAAATTAGTCTATGTAGTCACTTGGAACTTCCCTAGAACTTAAGATTCCCTAAGAAGCTCCTTGTGGAAATCATCTAGGTTGCCTCTTGGAATTCAATAAAAATGCTTCGAGGATAACGTTTCTGGCATCTGAAATTTCTTCAGAAGTTCCTTCTCGGATTAACCCAGATGCCCCTTTTCAATTTTAATCTGGGATTTTTTTTTCAGGTATTCTACTATGAATCGGAATTTCTTAAGAAAACCATTCTCAGTTTTAACCAAAACAGTCTCTTGAAATTCATGCAAGAGTTGCCTTTGAGATTCACCAATGTTTACCTTCCGTAATTCATTTCATTTCATTTGTGTCTATTTTGTGATATCCCTCCAGGAATTCCTTCTGATATTCTTTCAAAAGTTTTTCTAGGATTTCATCAGGTGTTCTTTCTGGGATTCTTTAAAACGTTTCTTCTCGTATTTGTCCATGAAATCTCTCTGGGAATCATTCAAAATTTTATCCACTAGTTCTGTGTAGGATTCTTGTAGGAGCTCATGTTGGTATTTGTGCGCTGCTGCAATTCGTTCTGGAACCTTGATTTTGTATACTTTCAAAAGATATCGCTGGATTATATCTTTTTTTTTTTACAAACTAGTTTATTAGGCTCATTGGAATACCTTATCGGAGCCGATATATCATGTTAGTTTTGCATATTCTTTTTACAAAAAGTATTTTTGTTAGTTTTGATAGCTAAAAAACAAAAATAATGTAATTAATTAATTATAACTGAATTTTTGAATTCACAATAAAATTGTTGATGATTTTCATCATATCTGTATCCATTTGTCCTAACACATCTCGTATGGATTGTGGTGATCGGTTGTTCCGTTCGAGTTCTCGTAGCATATCGGACCTTCTTTCTTCGTATTTCTCACATAGCCAAATAACGTGATCAATGTCTCCGTAATCCTTGGTACAGTCGCAAACGTTAGAGTTGACTATATTGACTCTGAAAAGAGATGCGTTTTGTGTGTAATGGTTCGAAATCAGACGCGACATATTTTTGATGAAGAGTCTGTTGCACTGCAAAGCTGAAAACCACGAAGATAATCTAACGTTAGGTAAAATACTGAAGCAGTATCTTCCCATTTCACTGTTAGACCAGCTTTCTTGCCAGGACGTTAAAGGCATCTGTCTGATTAAAGGATGAAAATCTTGGGTGGCTGGAATATGGTGGTAAATTTCGCCATAATGAGATCCATGTTTGGCAAGTATATCTGCAAATTCATTACCCTCAATCCCAGAATGCGATGGTACCCACAAAAATGTAATAACATATCGATCCTTTGTAAGACTCGCTACTGCGTCCTTTATATGCAAGATGATCAAATTAGTTTTGGCTGTTACCCTAATATTTTTCAGCGCTTCTAGTGAGCTAAGACTATCCGAACAAATCAAGTAATTTCTAGGAGCAAGAGTTTTTATATAATCAGCTGAGTATTTGATAGCTAACAATTCGGCTGTATAAATTGAACACGGTGTCTCTAATTGATAACATACTTGGTGATTTGAATTGTAAACTCCAAATCCACAGCTATCCGCCTCCAGAGATCCATCAGTAAAAAACGTTGCATCCGCATTGATATTTGATAAAGCTTCCATATATAACTGTTTTACCTGAACTGGTAGTAAAGGTTTCGGAAGGTTTGCAAAATTCTGAACAAGAGAGGTCTCTCTCTCTCTTCTTGGCGTAACGTCCTCATTGGGACAAAGCCTGCTTCTCAGCTTAGTGTTCTATGAGCACTTCCACAGTTATTAACTGAGAGCTTCCTCTGCCAATGACCATTTTGCATGCGTATATCGTGTGGCAGGCACGAAGATACTCTATGCCCAAGGAAGTCAAGGAAATTTCCTTTACGAAAAGATCCTGGACCGACCGGGAATCGAACCCGTCACCCTCAGCATGGTCATGCTGAATACCCGTGCGTTTACCGCCTCGGCTCTCTCTCTCTCTTCTTGGCGTAACGTCCTCATTGGGACAAAGCCTGCTTCTCAGCTTAGTGTTCTATGAGCACTTCCACAGTTATTAACTGAGAGCTTCCTCTGCCAATGACCATTTTGCATGCGTATATCGTGTGGCAGGCACGAAGATACTCTATGCCCAAGGAAGTCAAGGAAATTTCCTTTACGAAAAGATCCTGGACCGACCGGGAATCGAACCCGTCACCCTCAGCATGGTCATGCTGAATACCCGTGCGTTTACCGCCTCGGCTATATGGGCTATAAGAGAGGTATTGACATTCAATTGACAAGGGCGCGCCGGAACATTGTAACCGTAAAAGTTATCTAAGCAGGGGGATGTTGGTAACACGAGACACTCTCTGTATGATCGGAGAAAACTCGACTGTGGGTGGATTCTAAACAGTGCGTCAAATTGTGTCATCAATTTTGTGGATGCTATATGGGAACTCGTTAAATATCTGCAATTCAATTCAAAGAAGCGAATGGTCAGAGGAATCACACCAGCTATCAGTTCAACAGACTGGGTGTGCGTAGAGTTCAGCAAACCTAGGCAGATTCTTAAACATCTGAACTGAATTCTTTCGAGTTTAATAAAATGTGTCTTAGCTGTCATGTGAAAAACGAATGAGCTGTATTCAATTACCGATAGAATCGTTGTTTTATACAATTTTATCATATCCGATGGGTGGGCCCCCCACCATGTTCCTGCTATGGTACGTAAAAAATTTATACGCCGTTGACATTTCCGTACAACATACTGAACATGAACTTTCCACGTACATTTCGAATCGAACCATAATCCGAGATACATATACGAGAGACTCTGAGATAACTGTACACCGTACATATGAAATTGCACTGGAGATAACAACCGTTTGTTAGAAAAAATAACGAATTCCGTCTTTGAAGCAGAGAATTCCAGTCCTAAGTCACTTGCCCAAGTTGTGAGTTTATTCAAACAAATCTGAAGGGGTCGCTCGGAAAGTTTAACGTCCTTGGCAGAAGCCCACAAACATGCATCATCAGCATATTGCACTAAGACGCACCCACTTTCAATGCAGTTGTCTATATCCCTGGTGTAAAGATTATACAACAGTGGACTAAGAGATGAACCTTGTGTTAATCCAGAAAATGAGTTACGGACGTGTTTGATTTGGAAGTTTTGAAAGAAGTGCATAACCTTAAAGGACAGGAGATCAAACAAAAACTCGGCTAATCTTGCTGGAATTCCGAGAACACATAATTTTTGGCATAAAATATCGATAAGGACTGAGTCATAAGCTCCTTTAACCCTCTAATACCCAAATTTTTGATTTTGATCTAAATATCATTTTTCGTCACGGTGTGTCTGGTGGACAACATTATTTTAAAAAAATCGGTATCGCTAAAATACCCACCAAACGAAAGCTAAGGGTCCCACCTTTCATTTGAGACCTAAATAAGAAAGTTCTATCGGCGGGTCTAGAACATTTTTTTTTTTGAAAAAGTGTGAATTTTTTTGTATTTTCTCAAAGTACTAAGTCATAACGAAAAACAGTTTATCCATTGCCAACATGGCTTTTCGACAGAAGATTTTTTATATAATGTTTATTACACTTCCCACAAAAGCATAATAGTACCATGTGAATAAAAAATCCAGTAAACAGTAGTCAGTTTCGCGGTTATGGGCAGTATTGTTTAAAAAATTGTTATAGTTTCAAGCAGGTGTAGATGATGAGTTCAAATTTCAATTTACATGTGTACCGCGTCATGCTCTAATACTCGTAATTATTATTCTATCACCGTGTTCCTCCTTATAGCGTGCATTTGACAAACAATTCAATTATTTAACGAATGTTATTATTTTCTCTATTGAGCAATGCACGATATAAGCACAGACGAACAGACGTAACACTCTTTGTTAGGGCTTGGCACATGCATTTAACGATGAATTCAAATTTCGTTTGATTTCCGCGATCCTTTCACCAGAAGTGTTAATGTTCGATCGCTTTGAAGTTTGCGTGTGTACACATTCACATTGCCAAATGATACAAACGAAACATACAGGTAATATGTATAGTAGTGTGCATGTTAGACAAACGTCAAATCGCGGCCAACAGTGTCTCGCGCGCTTCTACCAAGAGGTGAAAGCGTGTTCATGAAAAAGACAGCAAAAAATGAACTTTCTCCACAGACAAACAGACATACTACTTATAAGAAATTTGTTTTAAAAACATCGTCTGGCCGCTCACTAGCACCCTCTATAACGCTCAATCCGAAGCATTCATTTGCAGGCGTTGTTTCGCTCGGCTCGATGGAACAATTTAGCAGGTGACGCCTCCCCCGTGGCGTCATCCATTCATAAAACATGAATGAAGATTCATGATTGAGTCATTTTATGTAAACATTGATCGGCGTCGCGTTCATTTCTTTCCAAAATTGAGAGGTGAGATAGGCACACTAGCACCACCATGACACATGCGAGCACAGTCCGAACCACACTTTATTTTCAAAATGACCGTGCGATGATTGCGATTTGAGTAGTATATATGTTTGTCTGTGCTTTCTCTAAGCGTTACGTTTTCTTGTCTGTGATATGAGGGAATGGTTGTGTGTTCCGAATACCATGAATTGGCTAAAACTGCTAACTGAGCATGTTATTAATACTTTTACTTTATAAACAAGTTCTACTAATCTCTAGGCAACGTTTAACACACAAGTCCTTTTTTCCACGATATTAGGACCAATGCTATATTTAATCATTTTGTTAAGAATAGCTTAAATATTTGGAATTCTACTGATTATATTTCGTAACGAAAACAAAACATTTAAATGCAATGATAAACCGTTTTAAAAATCAAGAAAAATTGCCAATTTCTTTGACAGAGCTGTTTTAAGTGAGAAACATGCTTAAGGTCACGATGTTATGGCATGCCAAGATACTACAATAAATTACAATTACAATTACAATTACAATACAATAATTTAAAGAATCGTTAGATGACCACAACTCGATATTTTCTGGAATCAAATCATTAAAACGCGTGTATTTCTTATGGGACAGGTGGGTCACGACCCACTGTTTGAGAAAGGCGGGCCTACAATAATGGAGCAAAACCAAAATAAAAATTGCGTTGTTTTATTTACTTTATTGGTGAAATAGGTACTTTTTCATAATATTCTAATTGTAATCCGAGATTTTATTGTTCTCAAGGCCGTCATTAACATACTCGTCATCATTGAAAAACTAAAGCGGTTTTCTCGTCCAAAACTGATATTTTCGTATTAAAATTGTATTGCTGCACTGCCGTGATTACATTTTCAATGCAAACATTAAATCTCTCTTCAGCATCTTTAGCAGAACTGCAATGAGCACTATCTTTTTGCATCATCGGTAGTAGTGCCAGGTCTGCCGCGTTTGCCCTTTAACTACGGAGAAACTGTATTTCTTGCAGCTCTACATATTTCATAATTACAGCGAATGTCGATACTCCGCGTAGAAGATTCGAATTATATTTATACTTAAAGAGAGTAGATCAAAAGAGTACGATCTCATCATTGAACGAAAAACTTTAAATGAGTGATTGCGATATATTATCGTGGGATGATACCAACTTCTATATCTGATATATTTCGGAAAATGTTGTTCAATAATATCAAAAACCTGCAAATACAAATAAAGACAAGATTTTTCTTATTTATTCTGTCTATTATTTGTATGCTCAGCCATATAAAACAAATATCTAAATCTGTGAATATCGACTACCTTCGATGATATTAATGATCGCAGAAAAGCTTCTTCGAACACAGCACGCACACCTTGGTAGGTTTTCATCGTGACTTTATGATTTCATGTCGTAGTTGTTTCTCTAAAAAATTGGAGCAAAGCTATGTTGAAATTTAATTTCTTTTTTTTATGATTCAATACCTAATTCTATACCACACAGCAATCCTTCAAATTAGCAAGCAAAAAATGTTGAATGCTTTTACAAGTACCAGAAAGGTGCACAAAATGAACGTATACCGGCCTATAACGGCACGTGGTCATTTTATCCGAGCTACTTTGTTGATCGTTCTATTTTTATTGACATCCAAGTCATGGCCTACTACGACTGTAAAACTTTTGTATGGACATTTTTGAATATGTTTTTACCCGTTTGCTCTATTAATATGATACGTTACTAATGAGCGACCTTATACGAGCCCATTAGGTTACACTCAAGATTGAAAGGAAGAAAATGCAAGTCTTATAGTAATAAATTTAAAAAAAAATATTGTTCTAGGACCGCCGATAGAACTTTCTTGTTTTGGCCTCAAATGAAAGGGGGGACCTTCAGCTTTCGTTTGGTGGGTGTTTTAGCGATACCGATTTTTTTTAAATAATTTTGTTCTACCAGACACACCGTGCGTCATCTAAAATCGATTTAAACATGTTTTGGAAGATGATTCTTTTTAATTCTCGATTTCGTGAATTTCAGTTTTTGATTTTTCTAATTTTTATTTTTGAACATCCCCACACTTTTATATTTTTCCTGTAAGCCAATTTGGGGAACGGATTTTTTGAGATGAAAACATTTTGAGATTTTATGATTATTGTTGAAATAATATTATTTTAAGTTTTTTTCACAGAAAATTTTATTTTCCGTGTAATTTTAAGGAAAATAATTTTAGAGTGTATTCGATTCCCTAAAACTATTAAACAAGGATAGAATGATTTGGGAAAAATTTAAAATATGTTAATTGTAGCGATTCAATACAAAATAAACAATGACTTCTAAAAGGTGACTAAAACATCAATTTTTCAATGATTTTTAAAAAATGTAAATATGCTTTAAAATACACCAAAAACTATTTTGAGATATACAAAACAGTTCTAAATATCAGGCAAAAATATAAAAAAATAGATTTTCCACGAAACAAAAATTACGAAAATTCTCAAACTATACCCCGTCTAAAGGCGGGATTGGGTATTAGAGGGTTAATATCAAGAAAAACTGCAGTTAAAGCTTGTTTCGATCGAAAGGCAATCTGAATATCTGTAGCTAATAAAAGTCATAACGCTGGAGAACTGGGTAGGTGCCCTTCATGGTGTTACAGCTCGAACAAAAAAATCTTCCAATACAAACAGTGTTACGAAGGGGTGAGTGTGGGTGGGTGCCAAAAACAGGCCAAATTTGGCGTTATGATATTTATGAATGAACCCTGTTCCTGAAGAAATCTCTTGATCAAATTTCTAAATCCCAGACTAAACTCATTTCACATCTGCGTTGGGATGTTCTTCTGTAACAGTAAGGGCAACAAAGGGTTGCTCCAAGGAGGAGTCCTCTAAGAGAGGGATTCGCTACTGTGCAATAGTGACTCTGGATGTAAGGAAGGCGTTCAATAGTGACTATATGCCAGATAACTTTATCGAAGACCGTGAAGTGATCCGACGGCTGTGAAAAAAGTTATACCCTAGGCAAAGTGAGGCTAAGTATTTAGATTTCATTATTGATATTATTCCTTTACATGTATTGGAAAAATAACAATGAAGATTATCTTCACTTTTCCTAGGGTATAACTTTTTCACAGACGTTGGATCACTTTGCGGTCTTCGACAAAGTTGTTTGGCATAGTCACCTACAATAATACCAAAGGGTTTGATTATTGAACGCTTACAGCGCCACCTAGCGACAAAATTCGAAAACTTAAAATTCCATACATTTGGCCAAGTTTTCCAACACAAACTTCAAGCCCTTAGGCTCAACCGATTTTGCTCAAATTTTGAACGTAGCTTCTGGGAGTTCAAAACAACTGATTGAGGAGGTAAGACTTGGCATTTTTCGAAATTTTTGTTTTTCATATAAGTGTGGGCCACCTTAAATGCCTAGTTTTGGACACCTTTGAAAGATGTAGACAGCTCTACGATCACTCAGGCCAAGGCAGAGATGCCAGATTATTTTATATAAAATCCATACAGATTTTTCTGTATCGCCGTTTTTGAGGGTATAGCAGACACCGACTGTTCTAGATTTCAATAAAAACTAAAAAAACGTACTACTTTTTGACAGTTTTTAATTTTTACTGATATATATTTTTCTAATACACTAGCTGTACCCAGCAAACTTTGTCTTGCCTACTGCGTTTTTATGACGTTTCAAGTTTTTATCCAAGACCTATCCAAGACCAATTCCCCGGTCACAAAATGTATGGAAGATCGATTTTCAAAAACTCTCAATTTTTCCATGTTTTTTGCCCCATAAACCTTTCTTGGGTAAAAACTAATAGAACAAAACTAAGACGACCAATGCCGTTCGCAAGTTATGCGCGGTCCCACGTATGCCACTGCATTTTTATATATAGATAGATTTGTGAGAATGTACAAATTTGTTATATTTTTTTTTCAAGTTTTAGCAGCAATTTAAAAGTTTTCCTTAAATATATAGAAAATAACTTAACAATTTATGCTTTCTGGAGAAAACTGTATTTTCTGTTATCTGTATCTTGTCTGTATAGAAGGTCAAAAATCTGTAAAATACAGAAAAATTTGTATATCTGGCATCTCTGGGCCAAGGTAACACAGGAATTTTGGTGTTGTTAGTTTCAGGCGCACACAATATCAATCAATTTGTAACAATTTCAGCAACGCATTTTCTTTACTTTTATGTTGAGGACTATTAGGAAAAAATGTCCACTTAAAGATTTTAAAGGCATTCAATAAATAGTGGACCGGTCACAGTGAGAGTTTCATATTTACTTTTTGCCTTTCTCGTACACCAAAGTGTACTGAAAGGCTATATGTTCACTCAAAAAACGAATTTTCGATAGAAGGCTCGGAGGGTCAAGTCACATATACCAATCAACTCAGTTCGATGATTTGAGCTGATGTCTGTATGTGTGTATGTATGTCTGTGTACAAAAAAAGGTCACTCCTTTTTAAAGGCACTTCCCATTGGCCGATTATACGGATTTTAGCATGAATCGAATCCTAATTTTACCGCATTGTTTGCTATTGAAAATGGTTAGGTTCGGTCAAGGCGTTCCGGAGTTATGGCCATTTTAGTGATCCGGACCAAAACCGGTGGAACTGGTCATATATAAAACTGAACCGCCCCATCATGCGACACATCAAGCTGCGCCGATTTTTGTAACCTTTAGCATGGTTGACGAATTTTGAGCGGAAATTAATACTGGAGACCAAAAAAATCCCCAATATCGGCCCAATATTTAAGATGACGACCAGAATATTCAAGATGGTTTAAAATCCAAGATGGCGGTTGAAAATTTTGGTCCTTAAACCATGCAATATGGGTATATTTGGTATGAGGAAGATGCCCGGAACTCAAAAATGGCCACCAGAATATCCAAGATGGCGGTCAAATATCCAAGATGGCGACTCCAAATTCAAAATGGCGGCTGTTCAATGGAATTTTAGGCCCTAAAACCATTCAATATGGGTCTATTTTGTATAGAGATGTCCGGAGTCCCAAAATGATGGCCAGAATACCCAAGATGGCGCACTAAAATCCAAGATCGTGGCTCCAAATTCAAGATGGCGGCTCTTTAATGGCGTTTTAGGCCCCAAACCATGCAATATGGGTATATTTGGTATGGAGAAGATGTGCAATATGGGTATATTTGGAGAAGATGTCCGGAATCCAAACGTGGCGGCCAGAATATCCAAGATGGCGGTCTACAATCCAAGATGGTGGCTCAAAATTCAAGATGGAAACATTTAAAGGAGTTTTAGGCCCTAAACCATGCGATATGGGTATATTTGGTACCGTCGTGCGGGGTTACTTTTGAAATGCGGGGCTACTTTGGACACTTTTGAAATTTTTTTTTTTGAATTCAAAATATAGTTTTAATCTGTTTGATGTCTTTAGGACTATTATGAAGCAATATGTTCCCCTTCATTTGGTCGAAATTGTTTTTCAAACAGACTCTTTATTGCTTGTCAGGACGCGAAAAAAACATCGAATGAACCAATAAATATATATAACGCATCAGAACATTTGCTCCGTACGCATTGTTTCTACAGTTCATGAATTTTAAAGGGTTGTTCAATTCATCCAAAATGTATCAACGTAGCATATACAATCGAATATGTGTATCGTTATACATCATAAATAACCGTTTCACCTAAATAAAGGATTGATGGTCCCTTTTTTAAGGCTGTCTATATAACAATATCACGCTGGTCATAATACCAAAGGTATCACAGAACCATTTAAAAACGCTTCTATTTATTGAAATCATGTATGATATAGTATTCTACAGTATTGGTGCAAAGCAAATTTCTAAATAACCCTGAAATTTTAAATGCAGTTTTGTTATAATTAAAAATATCCAAAGTAGCCCCAACCCGGTTCTATATGAGATGTGTCCAATTGGTATATGAATAACTTGTTTGTTTATTGATGGATTTAGTTCAAATTTTGCATACATCCTACATACATACTCATGATTATTATGTGTAAAAATTGTGGAAATCCATTCACTACTCTGGGAGTTATTATGCCATAAAGTTGAAAAACCATGAAAAAGTGTAAAAAGAAGCCCCGCACGACGGTATAGGGAAAAGTCCAGAGTCCAAAAATGGCAGTCAGAATATCCAAGATGGCAGTCTAGAATCAAACATGGTGGCTCAACATTCAAGATAGCGGTTGTTTAATGGAGTTTAAGGCTCTAAAACCATGCAACATAGGTACATTTTGTATGGGGAAGATGTTCGGAATCCAAAAATGGTAATCAGAATACCCAAGATGGCGGTCTAATATCCAAGATTGCGACTATTTTATGTAGTTTTATGCCCTGAAACAATGCAATACAGCCATTCCATAGAAAAACGATATAGTGCATCTCCGATTGTCGTGAAACTTGGTGGGCTTGTAGTTCTTCGGAAATAATTAGACCCGTATTGTTTTTTATTTCGTCTACAATTTAATAGCTTTCAAACAAAAAAAGAAGCTTAAAATCGGTCAAATGGTTGAACCGATTTTTTGAAAAATTTTAGTTTTGAAAAACCTTGATTTTTGGACCACCCTATATGAAAATTGGTCACCCTAATGACGAAATAAAAAAATACGGGTCTAATTATTTCCGAAGAACTACAAGCCCACCAAGTTTCACGACAATCAGAGATGCACTATATCGTTTTTCTATGGAATGGCTGAATATGGATATATTTGGTATGAGGAAGATGTCGAAAATAGGCGTCCAGAATATTCAAGATGGCGGCTCAAAATTCAAGATGGCGGCATTTTATTGGAGTTTTAGGCTTTAAAACCGTGCAATATGGGTATATTTGGTATGGGGAAGATGGCCGGAGTTCATAAGCAGCAGTCAGAATATCGAAAATGGCAGTCTGAAATCCAATATGGCGGCTCAATATTCAAGATGGCGGTTGTTTAATGGAGTTCAAGGCCCTAAACCCATGCAACATGAATATATTTGGTATGGGGAAGATGTCCGGAGTCCAAACATGGCGACCAGAATATCCAAGATGGTGGTCTAAAATTCAAGATGGCGGCTATTTAATGTAGTTTTAGGCGCCCTAAAACAATGCAATATGGGTATATTTGATATGAGGAAGATGTTGACAGCTCAAGAGTGGCGACCAGAATATCCAAGATGGCGGTCTAAAATCCAAGATGGCGGTTCAAAATTCAAGATGGCTGCTATTAAATGGAGTTTTAGGCCTTAAAACCATGCAGTATGGGTAGGGTATATTTGGTATGAGGAAGATTTCCGGAGCCATACCTAAAGCCATCCAAAATAGCGGCTTCAAATTCAAGATGGCGGCTATTTCATGGAGTTTTCGGCTCCAACACCATGCAATATGTGTAAATTTGGTATGGGGAAGATGCCTGGACTCCAAAAACTACGACCAGTATATCCAAGACGGCACCTCAAAATTTAAGATGACGGCTGTTCAATTGATAGTATTAGGCCCTAAAACCATGCAATATGGGTATGTTTGGTATTGGGAAGATATCCGGAGCCCAAAATAGGCGACCGGAATATCCAAAATGGCAGTCTAAAATCCAAGTATTCGGCTCAAAATTCAAGATAGCGGCTTTTTCTTAAGATTTTAAGGCTCAAATATCAAAAGCCATATAAACGATATGGTTTCTGGTGCCATAATAGTTATTTATGTAACGAGCCGCAAAAAGTTGATTTTTTCAGCACGAGTCGTACATTTATCCAACGAGGCTTGCCGAGTTGGATAAATACGAAGAGTGCTGAAAAATCAAGTTTTACAACGAATTCCATACAAAATTTTATGCAATGATTTTTTTCATAATGCAACTCATTTGAGTTGCATAATGTTCATAAATGAGTTGCATTATGAGAATTATACAACTATTTTTCATTTTGCAACTCATTTCAGTTGCATAATGAACCAGTTCGGAAAAAATGGCCATTATAATATCAAAATGAGTTAGATAAAATAAAAATTGCGAAACTGAATTGCATGAAATGGATTTTTGTTAAACATATGAAAGTGCTATTCAGTTTCTTAACAATTTTGGCAACACGCGTTTTTGGCAACAATTTCTTACCCATTTTGGCAACACCCGATTTCGGCAATAATTTTTTACCAATTTTGGCAACACAAATTCTTGACATTTTTTTTATCGCAAAATCATCTTAAATACATGTTTTTAGCTTGACCTCTATTAAAAAAATATAAATTCATCAAGTTTTCAAAAACGACATTTTTAAAATCATGACGTTATTTATGAACGTCACCCAAGGGGGGCGTTTTGTAACTTGTGAATAGTCCATATTAATAATATAAGTCAAAATAACGCATAAAAGTTATAAAATCACATTTTTATCGATTTTGGCAACACCCCATTTGTGCAACATAAAATTCACCTGGTGTTGCCAAAATCGGTAAGAAACTGTATTCATCAACATGTCACTTGAGTTTTGTTGAAATGGGTTTTCGAAGGCACGAGAAAGGCGCCAGCACCGCAAGGTTTTTTTATAATGAAAATTTAGAAATATGTGTATTTTTAACAATTCTTGAGAACGATTGGTTGATGAAAAACATAAAACACGAGTTAAACGCTAAAGAAGTCGAATGCGCCAAAGATGTTTGCTATGTGAAATCAAATAGGGTACCTATTTTGGAAACTTGCTGCTATAACTCAGTTAATTTCAAACCGATTGGTTTGATTTTTTTAACATGGCTAGATACTGTGCGTATCTGATCGTGTCTCAAAAATCAAGTCCATCGGTTCAAAATTGACTGAGTTATAGTAGCAAGTGACCAAAATAGGTGGACCTGCCCAAATGGTCCCAGACTCTATATTTTTTCTGCATGGAATGGTTGTATGATCGAATTAGAGAATGCGTCGGAAATCCAAGAATATCATAATAAAGCTCTTCAAACGATTTATCCAATTACACCAATCTCCCCAGCCCCAGTGAATACAAACTGTTACTGATCCCATCCCGGCCCTGCCCGGCACGACGCAGCTTATTCCCACTGAGAGTCACGTGGAAGAATGAAACCGGCATTCCCGCGGACAAGCGGTTGTTGTTCAGCTGTGGCCGCGCCGCCGTACCGAGACAATCCACCCGCGCCACCATCCTAACGTGCGCGCCCGTCGTCGGTCGGATGGATCATGATTCGAGACCGACGCGGCGTGACGTGAATAACTGTGTTCCCGGCCTGGCCTAACCGGTGCGCGCCTCTCACAACCTCAGCTCAGTCACAGTCACTCGATCAATTGAGTATTCTTTGCACGAAGCTCGTTCGTTGCTGGGTCAGATGCATTCGAAATGCACCCATTTCCTAATCCAATTGGGTAAGATCTCTTTTTCCCTGGTGGATGACTGGACTGGCTGACTAAAAGTGACCCGATTCTCAGAGAGATCGTTCGCGTGGGATGTTTCTGGAACATCTGATTCAAATAAAAACTGAATTTATTGGATACACTTGAAAGTTCAGCCAAACATTCAATCGATAATCTATTCCGGACCGGCATGATATTGCATTACCAGGAAATTCTACAACTCACGTACTTCACCAATGTAAGATATCGACTAATCACTAGTATAATGGTTTCCCTGTGTTCTCAGACTTCTACGTCGTAACACGTATGATACCTAGTGATGATGACTGGCTAGATTTACCGCTGGCTGAGTGGTGTCAGTATACATCATACTCATAATGCACATCACGTTGATTCCACACTTCAAATAAGGTGTAAGATGCATGATTGCGCGCCTAGTGCAGATCTTTGTCTGGGGATGTCTTGCGGCATCTACGCGTCAACATCTCCGTAAAATCGTTTATCTTTTTGGTATGCCTATGAAATTGGTAATAAGCTCGCTGTTGATCATTCTGTTCCTTTCTCATCAGCCGATTCTGTCAGCGTCCCGTCGTTTGGGTCATGTAAATTTTATTTTTCTTTGTAAGTTTACAACTTACTACGTTCCCAGTATACGACTTATGGTGACAACGTACAGGTGAACGGCCATAAATATGTTCATGTCATTTGACAAAGTTTGTGATTTAATCTGCTTACACCGTACGTTGTGGTAACACGGGGATTAAACCATATGGTAAGGAAGGTATTTTAGACCTCTTAAAGTATTTAGTGAACAATGCCGAGAAGAAAAGTATGGTTTTGTTATACAACATGGAAAATTGCAGTATCCATCACTTAACCCCTTTAGCCAGAGGGGTCATATACAGGGGATAGACAAAATGATCGGGACAGGTAAAGTTTCACTTTTCAAAAAATGGTCAAACAGCTGTAACTTTTTGAATAGTGCATCATAAAATCTAAAACTGTTACTGTAAGTAGATCAACTAGTTGTGTATCAAAGGCTCAAATTTGGGAAAGGTCGGGTTGTTCTACATGCAGTAAAAAAGAGTCAAGAAACAGGTATAATTATCCGATAGCCAACTTTGAACTGTTATATCTCCGGATTAAGGTGGCCCACACTTATATGAAAAACAAAAACTTCGAAAAATGCCAAGTCTTACCTCCTGAATCAGTTGTTTTGAACTCCCAGAAGCTACGTTAAAAATTTGAGCGAAATCGGTTGAGCCTAAGGGGGCGCTCAAAACGCTTGAAGTTTGTATGGGAAAACTTGGCCAAATGTATGCAGAAATTTTAAGTTTTCGAATTTTGCCACTAGGTGGCGCTGTAAGCGTTCAATAATCAAACCCTTTGGTATTATTGTAGGTGACTATATGTCAAAGAACTTTGTCGAAGGCCGCGAAGTGATCCGACGGCTGTAAAAAAAGTTATACCCTAGGCAAAGTGAGGCAAAGTATTGAGATTTCATTATTGATATTATTCCTTTACATGTATTGGAAAAATAACAAAAAAGTTTATCCTCACTTTACCTAGGGTATAACTTTTTTCACAGACGTTGGATCACTTTGCGGTCTTCGACAAAGTTGTTTGGCATATAGTCACCTACAATAATACCAAAGGGTTTGATTATTGAATGCTTACAGCGCCACCTAGCGGCAAAATACGAAAACCTTAAATTTCTGCATACATTTGGCCAAGTTTTCCCATACAAACTTCAAGCGTTTTGAGCGCCCCCTTAGGCTCAACCGATTTCGCTCAAATTTTGAACGTAGCTTCTGGGAATCCAAAACAACTGATTTAGGAATTGAGACTTGGCATTTTTAGAAATTTTTGTTTTTCATATAAGTGTGGGCCACCCTACTCCGGATGCAATGAACCGAATGCAATGACATTTTGAGCGTTTATGACTCATATAATGAAATTTTTTAAAGCACTTTTCAAAAAGTTACAGCTGTTTGACAATTTTTGAAAAGTGAAAATTTTACCTGTCCCGATCATTTTGTCTATCCCCTGTATGGCCCCAGCATAGAAACGGCTGTATAAATTCACACATTCAATAAAACAGAATATTGTCTTCTGTGAAGTTGTTGCAAATTGAGTCCTCCACTGAGGAAAATGAGAACTTTTGTATTTAAGACTTCACTGACAACCTAGAACATCCTGAGCACCATGAAGTTTGGAAAAACGAAGTAATTGACATACCAGTTGTTCTAAAAGGGGCCCATATAGCCGAGGCGGTAAACGCACGGGTATTCAGAATGACCATGCTGAGGGTGACGGGTTCGATTCCCGGTCGGTCCAGGATCTTTTCGTAAAGGAAATTTCCTTGACTTCCTTGGGCATAGAGTATCGTCGTGCCTGCCACACGATATACACATGCAAAATGGTCATTGGCAGAGGAAGCTCTCAGTTAATAACTGTGGAAGTGCTCATAGAACACTAAGCTGAGAAGCAGGCTTTGCCCCAGTGAGGACGTTACGCCAAGAAGAGGAGGAGTTGTTCTAAAAACTGAATTTGGATATGAGTTACGTTCATATGTATTCATTCAGCCTTTGTCAAGAATATCAAAAGATGTTTCATATTCTGGGATGTTTTAGATGTTCCAAGCTGTCCTGTAGTTAAGTCCTTCAAATCTACAAGATTTTTTTATGTGTTTTGGCTATAAATAGAAGCATTGCATTATCTACTCTTTATCGTAAGGCTCTTGAAATCTGAAATGTCATTTAGAGACACCATAGAGATATTCCAGGTCGGCCAAACTATCTTGGAGTTCAGAACTTTAGGTCTACACTCCTAACAGCCCAAGTAACAATCTTGATTCTATTTGGTTTTATTTGTTTTTATGATAGTTTTATCGGAACATTGCATATTCTAGTTGATCTTATCGGAGTTTCAGCTGAGCACAACTATTCTTCGTCAATATGTGGTTTTAAAAACACCTCCAAGAATACTTGAGCTTCATTTCATAAAACCATAAACAGAACAAGAACTGTTGAACTTATTTTCAGTTCTATAAGGCTCTTGAAGTTATCTTCAATCATCCGTTCTTGATCAAGAGCAACTGTTCTCGCATGAGAATTGTTTTGTACATGAAAAATACAAGAAAAAACTCAAGTATCAGATTTTGATTCTCATCGTTCCATTATTGCTGCCAATCAGGAACACCTACCCGGAAACCCAACCGCGACGCGGTGCGGTGCGGTGCTTAATTCCTCCGGTTGCAGCATCCGAAATGAGGTGGGTTTGGGCATCCAGGACGTCGATGCCCGTGCAATTCCGATCTTTAAAATCAACAACTACTTACCTGTTGGAAATGCTGACCGGTGGAATGAGGCACTGTACCGCATCAAGGCCGGTTATCGAAAAAGGTCTGCCTGATTGGCAACGGTACCGGGCTGATAAAATTAATCGGACGAGATTCACAAAATCCACCGCGGTGCGATAACACTAGTTTACAAAATAAAACGAAAGTCGTGAACTTCTGTCAACGACCAAAATTTTTGAAGCATAATTTAGCGCTGATTTCGAAACTGTGCTTCAAAAAATTTGAAGTAGAACAGTTTTTGAGTTTTAGCTCAATATAGAATTTTACAACTTTTGAAAATATGAAATTTAATAAAATTCAAATATCTTGCGTTTTGTTCAACCAATTCTAAATCTTTTTCCATAAATTAAAAGCTGAACATAATACCATTCGATCATCTGAAGACAGGTTTTGCGTCAGATTGATGAAATTCAAGATATTGGTGAGTTTTGGGGACGATCTCCTTAAATTTTAGCAAAATATTCAAAAATATTTGAAGAAATGTATTTTTTTCAATAAGAAAACAACAATTTAAAAATTCTTTTTCAACGTTTATTTGACATATCATATGTAGGCGAGTTACAGTAAAAAATTCAGCTCAATCGGAGCATGGATTACGGAGAATGAGATGTGTGAAGTGAGCGACTTTGCTTAAAAATAGAACAAAAATCGATTTCAAATCATCAACCTTGTATGGAAAGTCGAAAAAATTTCCGCTCTACTGTAATTTTTTTCCTTCGCGTTTTCGAACTCAGGGCATGATTCTACACCAAAAACGATCATCAACTTACCGAGTTCAAAAATGCTGTAAACTAGTGTAATTTATTGTTTGTTTCCAATTTGGCTTACATGATTTATTACGTTCTCGGCGGAGTTTGCATAAACCTACATCAAGAACGTTATAAACCTGAGTACTCTTGAGAAATACTTCTCACCCTTGCTTAAGATGAAATAAATTTAAGACGTTCTTGATGGAGGCCAACCAGGCTGCATTGAGAACGTTATAAATCCTAGTGTTCTTGAGTTATGCTTTTAGCTCTGGCATGAGTTGAAAGAAGTTTAAGACGATCTTATGGTGATGTTGATTAAAACCATAGATAATGGACCGACCACCGGCCTAGATTTCAATGGAAGCCATGTTGAGAAAACTCATGAACAATGTTTTCATGACCAAGAATAATATATGTAAATATTTTATTAGTGCATTATAATGGAAGCGCGTTGCAATTTTTGGGAGTATCTTGCAACATATATACGATGAATTTTTCCTTGGCATTTGGCATCCTTGTTACACCACGGAAATATTTCCAATTTGTGTAATAAATTAATGCCAATTACAATAATGTGTCATTTTCATTGTGCTTTTTTTTTTCAATTTATTTCATCAAACTTTTCTGTCGACATAAAAGCTGCATCAGCAACAACACTGACAAATTTATTATCGTTTTATCGTGCACTTGAAGAATTCTACAAGGAGAGAGCAATTCGCCTTGAGGACAACTTAGGAAGTACAACAAGTTTTAAGAGGAATTTCAAAACAACTCTCCAAGAGCATCTTAGGATGGGCCTCTTTGGTCTTATGGCGGGTTTATGGTTGAGTTGATGTCGTTTTGCAGAGCAATTTGGTTTATGCATGCCACAGCAAAAAAATATGAAAGTTAAACAGCACGTAAATTAAAGATCAACTGAAATTTGGGGCAGAAAAATGTAAATCACCAACATTTAACGTCAGCCGAGCAGCCCGCTGCTGGTCAGACGGCTTGTTTACAGATTTTAAAGCATATTCGCTTTAAATTTACATGCATCTGCTATAAATCATGCCAGCCACTCTCCGTCATCAGCTAAACGAACGGCTACTCGCTGTGGCGATTTCCTCGTTGTCTCTCAGTACTCTCTGCAGCAGCCGGAGCATGTCGGGAATGCGTGCATTATGGTAGAAGCAGTTTCACTTTGACTGTCTGCATTTCAACAAGCTGAGATAGCCGAGAGAGCTCAGACGTGCTACTCACACCCCAAGGATCTGAGTTCGATTCTCGCTCGGAGCTCAATTTCTCTTTATATTTTCTAACAGATATCTGAAATATAATTTTAAGATCGCACAAAAATTTCCATCATATATGACGGGGTCCTTTTGTTACATTCGATCCGTCATAAATTTATAGGTTTTTTTCGAACTGTGTGGTTTTAAAGTACAGGTGTTGAAGAATACTTCAAAAGCATTATAAAATTAATTTTGTTACTTGGGAGTAGCCGTGTCTGTTCTACTGAGTAAATTTGTATAATCAACCGCGGTTACTGGACCAATCAGAAGTCTACTTGATATTATTATAATTCTTTGGGATATTCAGTGTCGTCCAAACTGTTCTATAATGAAGTCCTTCAATTCTACAAGGATAATGTTATGTGTTTTCGCCATAAATAATAGCATTGCATAATCGATGGGGTCCGTAAAGCTCTTGAAATCTCAAATGCCATTTAGAGACACTATAGAAATATTCGCGGTCAGCCAAAGTATCTTGGAGATCAGAACTTCAAGTCTACACTCGTAACAGCAGCCATATCTGATAATCTAAGTAGCTTTGCATAATCAGTCGCAGTTACTGGACCAACCTGAAATCTACTATATATTATTATGAACCTTTGGGACATTGAGGGTCGTCCAAACTGTCCTGAAGTTTAGCTTTTGACAGTAACAGTAGTTATTCTCACAATGAACTGTAACACTGCACATCCAACTGTAATCTGCCATCCCCTGTCATTTCATGTGTCATTCCAAGATAGTTTTGAGATATTCTAGATCAACCGAACTTCATCAGAGACCGTAGCTTCAGGTCTTCACTTGAGATAATAGTTTTTGCCACTATAGTTGATTAAACAACCACTGTAACATGAAGTGATTTCGTTTTAGATGTTGACGTTTGTAACCAGTGGTGTGTCTGTCTGTCCGAGATTTGTGAGATTTTCGCGGTGTAGTGTTTCGTTTTAAATGTTGATAAACAATACCAAGGAGATGTTTAAGATAAAAAAAAACCTAACAAAAACAAATTAACGAACATTCCCAAGCTCAGACATCCTATATGTACGTATACTGATGTTTATGATCGTGTTATACGTAGTTTTATGCGGTAAAGATTTTTCGGATGATATGTAGCAAAAGTGCCTTATGCGCATAAAAGTGGTGGCTACATACGTGCATCGGGACTATATGACTTGAATCGTTATCTTATGCAATGTACGCTGTACACTATTGCAATATAATGTTGATTCTTATGCGACTAGGTGATGTATATAAAAAACACAATTTTTGTCATTTGTTCGCTCAACATCAAATCGTTACTTATGAAACTGGCTAAATAATTTGCATGGCATTGTACATTGTAATTCACCTCAGCGTTTATCGAAATGTGATTGGTTGAGCTGCACTAAACGTGGTAACTCTGTAATCGGAATGATGGCTATTTACTTTCTTATAGATTTTTGGCACCGCATCTGCAGTCAAGTCTAACAGCAGATTTTTCATTTTTATCACATATCAAATCGCATTATGTCAATATAAACGATTCTAGCTTATGCGAGTTTGTATGCACACTTGACCGAGTTTATTTTCACATTTATGCTACTTCATTCGTACTCCGAAGCGAGTTAAACTGGCATAATAAGAAAGTATCAAATGAGTCGTATAATCATCGCAGTACGCAATTATGCGAAGTCGTTTTACACTTTGCAATTTCACTCGCATGTTTATGCGAATATGGACGTCGCAGCAGCAAACCGGAGTTCGCTAGTTGGACTATCGAAGCGCAGTTTTCAGCGAACTTACTGTCATTTCTCATCCGACCCGACATACCTCCTAGATGTTTTTGTTTTCAGTCCGACGCTAGCTGCATAGCCCGAATAAAAAATACAGTAGAAAAACTGAACGTTGTATTGTAACAGTACTATTTAGAACCATATTTTTACAATAGACACCACTGTAAAAATAGAAATACAAAACCAATAAGATGTAATGTGGACACCATACAGTGAATTGTAAATAAGATTTTTACAATATATTATACAGGTTGTTAAGTATCGTAACAATACAAAAAAATATTTTTCTCCATATATATATTTTTGCAAAACCATACATTTTATTGTGAATGAATTGTTCTAATTACTGATACGTGAGTTTTATTATACCGTATATTGTATGGTACATGTATGGTTTCAAATAATAAAATGTGCCGTAAATATATTGTTTTTAATTGTAATTCAACTACTGGTTATACATTCAATCAATTGGTTTTGGAATGATTCTGGTTTGTTATGTTGTATTGTTTTACATTACATAAACCATATAATATTATTATCTTGTCATGTTCCACCTGTTAATGGCATCCCTTCATATATAGGACCGCCCTCGTTTAAGTCTGAGTAGTCTCTGATTGCATTAACAGTTGAAGCTTAGGCTCTCATGCCATACCAGCCAGATAACCGGGTTTTGCAAACTAAGCATTATTTGTGGCAACACTTTGAGCGGTATGATGGAACTATTACGAGCGCCGAGTGTTATTGGACCACTAATGTAGTTGCATGAAGTGGGTGACGAGGTACATAAGTATCATTACAGCGTGCTTAACAGTTATTACAATATTGAGGCTTTACTTTGACTAAAGTTTAAAATACTTAACAACTCATGAGAAAACTGTCAATTTCGATTCAAATATAAGTTCGGTTAATAAGCGAACCCGCAGACGAACCTATATTAGAAGTCGTTTAAGTGTCCAGTCCAGTCCATATGGTAAAGATGGCTCTACGTCAAAGATAAATTTCGTCAATCGCATTTGATTCGGTTGTGACCGAAGGCAAGTTCAGAAAATACAGCAAGAATAGTGTTCAACTCATCCACTGATTTACGGTAATCTGACCTGCGTCTTTCCGGGTTGATCTACATTCGTATTCCTATCATCACACTCTACATACCTAGCCTGCCATATCTCTTGGAGCTGCAGTCCTTAGGACACCTGGTTTGCCACTTATTTAAACATTTTATTGACTTCAAATAGATGTTTCAACTTGTTCACTTTTTTTCTCTTTCCTTTCGTTTGCATCAAAAAAGTCACGAACATCAACAAAACAAAGTACGGAAAAATCTAAAACTGAATAAATAATTAAAAATGCACGGGAAAATAATATTTCGGACAAGGGAATGGATCAAGCGTAAGAAAAATAGTATAATATATTGTTACATAAAGATCGGATGTAAATGTATAGTAGCTACAATGTGCACAGCTTTTAGCGAACCATTCCATTACAATACACTTTAGTTTTTATCCGGGTGATCACGACTTCACCCTACACTGTGGTGCATAATTGATCGGACAAACGCCGATTTTCATACAAAATGGCCAAGTTTGAGATGCTGTAACTATGGTTTGCTTTGGTGGATTGAGCTCAATTTTTGACACGGAACTACGAATATGCTGAATTTTGTGTATACAAAGTATAAAATGTTTTCGTTCACAGGTCTGGGCGTGGCAAGGCGTTAAAAATATTGCAAAAGTGATCGGACAGCGGCACGCGTGTAAATCAAAGGGGTACCGCTGTCCGATCACTTTTGCAATATTATCAACGCCTTGCCACGCCCAGACCTGTGAACGAAAACATTTTATACTTTGTATACACAAAATTCAGCATATTCGTAGTTCCGTGTCAAAAATTGAGCTCAATCCACCAAAGCAAACCATAGTTACAGCATCTCAAACTTGGCCATTTTGTATGAAAATCGGCGTTTGTCCGATCAATTATGCACCACAGTGTACCTGGGGGCTGTCAGTGCGACCGCGCCAAAACTTGAACATGTAGTGTTGTTGGTTAAGGTGAAACTGGAAGCGTTTCCTCATTTTTTTGGTTTTTGATTTTTTATTAAATAACGAAGCAATATTTTCAAATTCGGTTTTCGTACAAATGTAGAGTATGGATCAAGGTATCTTCTGATTTTTTTTTGTGGTGGAAAATGTTTTCCATTTTTGCAGAAACAATTTTTTTGTGAAATTTTGTTGAAAATGGTTTCTGCAAAAACGAAAAATATTTTCCACCTCAAAAAAATTCAAAAGATACCTTGATCCATACTCTACATGTGTACGAAAACCGATTTTGAAAATATTGCTTTGTTATTTAATAAAAAAAATAAACAACCAAAAAGTGAGGAAATGCTTCCAGTTTCGCCTTAAGGTGAAACCACAGACAAACAGACGTAACACTTCGAACATTTTTCGATTCAAATCATAGTCACGAAAACATATTCGCCCAATGCTAAAAGGCCTATGTTTGGCCGACCACCAACTAGGTGGCGGTAGTGAGCAAACGTCGAACTCGAACAAAAACGGTGCGAGCGCCACGGTTGGGCAGTTGGCCAACTATCAGATTTTGAAAAAGACCGTTAAATCGGTGTACGATGTGAATCATCAGAGTGTTACGTCTGTTTGTCTGTGGTGAAACCGTACGTTAATCGCCGTAATATGACTAATTGTTTCGGTAATATCGATCGGCTTTTTTTGTGAAAACAAGAACCGGAAATAATCGCATAGTTACAATAAGTTAGCAAGTTTGGGATTTTGTGGAAAATTGATGTTTGCTTTGACAACGGAAAAGTGTATCTGAGTACCATGGTGAGCCTCTCATCTCACCTTAAGTTCGCTGGTAATGCACTGAAGTTTGAGCAATGCTCATTCTTCGGTTGCTTTCAAATCCACAATATGTTAATTCCTCCAGGAGTTCCCTGGGACTTCCTCCATTAGTTCTTTAGTAATTCATTTTTTTTTTTTTTGGTTTTTATTTCTGTGTATATTAACTTAAGCTAATTCTACACTTATTTAGTAATTCATCCAGAAGTTGCCCCCGGAATACATCCCGAAGTATTTCGGGAATTCCAGGTGTTCATCGGGAATTTTTCCAGGTATTTTTTCTGGAACTCTTCCAAAGGAACTCCCGGAGAACTGTTAGAGGTATTTCTGGAGAACTCCATGGGAAATTCCCGGGACACTCCTGGAGGAAACCATTCCCCAGTCAACCAGTGATCGTATAAGATGTTGAGTAAGATGTTAAAGTGGAGGCGATATGCGTACATTCTACATAGGGTATCGGGATGCTTCGTTGGCATAGCCCCCTCGTTCGGCCTATCTCAATGTAAACCAAAAACTCAAACAAACACGCATAACTGGATATCGGAAAAGCTATGCGCCAAACAGCTGTAACATTTCGTTTCAATTTTAGCACTTTGGAGCATTAAAATTGAATGAAAATGTCACTTTGTTTAACTTTTGTAGACGCCATGATTCTTCGGCTTAGTGGGTAGTCTATACACATGATCATAAATGGCATGATTCTGGAACATTTCGAATTGACTTTTCAATAACTGAACATTTGATCCGACGGTTAAAGACGCTATTTTGAAGTTGTGTATTTGTTTTCAACGAATAATAACTATTTTACAAATTGAATGTGGGCCGAATATTGAGGACATTTTTTTCACTATGTACCCAAATCTTGGCCCATCAGTAAAGTGACGTCAAAAACAACGATAAAAAGGCCTCAACAACATTTCTTGCGTAAGAACCAGAAAGAACGAACAGGAAGAAAGATTTTGTGTACGGTGACTGTAAAAATATAACACAATTATAGGGTTGCATTGTTTTCGTTACTAGATTAAGAAAGAACTTTAGTTAAAGTGATTTATTTATAGTTTTTTGAAAATTTGGCTCCAAAAATGTAATTTAAAAGTAAGATTGGTGAACAAGGAGAGATAATACTTCAGCAGAAATATTGAAAAAATAAGATAAAAGTGGTTCTAGTGCATGGAAAGCAATAGGCCAACGTTGTATCCACTAATAGGCCAATTTTTGTACCATAGACCAACGTTGCATACCATCGCATCGAATCTTTTCAGCTTAATTAAGTAAATTCTTGAATATTTACGTAAGTTTACTTCCAATTGGAGAAACATGCATTGCCTAGAGTGTGTAATAGGGTCAACATATTATTTCTAGTGCTATTATTTCATGAGTTATGGTCAAAATTGTCAAGGCGGCTTGCAAATTAGGCCAAGGAATGGTACACATACCCTACGCCTAAATGAAGGCATGCGCATATTTGGCTCCACTTTATCACCTTATGCATCATCTGCTACGATTACTGGTTATCTGGGTTCGCTCTCACTTGTAGTTAGTGTGTACAAACGCACGGTGTTTTGAAGGAAGAGTTCATGGTGTGGGCTCGGATTCAGTTTGGTCTTTCTATTCTGCAGTAACACTACCGGTTATGTCCCGAGTCACATTAATGTTATATAAGATTCGCGGCAGCGCAAGTTTTAACACAGTGCTAGAATTACGTCAAATTAACATGTACACAACCTGCGGCTTTTAGTTGGTTAACGCGCCGGTCTAGCGAATACGGAGTTGTGGGTTCGAATCCCACCAGAACGCGATTTTTTGTTAACAATGTCATCTCTCAATTAGTCAATTAACAACATTCTGTACCTTTTAATAACAAGTTTTTCAGTATGTTTAAAGCATACCATCAAATCTAGTAAGTGCCAGGAAAAGGCCACATATGTCAGTGTATTCCTGGAAGAATTCCCGGATTATTCTTGTAGGAATTCCAGTGGAACTTCTGGAGCAATACTCAAAGAACTCCTGAAGAAATTCCCAGGGAGCTTCTGGAGAAATTCCCAAGAAACTGCTTGAGTTAGATCTCTTTCCTAATTTCCTAGGAACTGCTGGAGGAATTCCCAAATAATTCCTGGAAGAATTCCCCCGGAATTTCTATGGGGAATCCTGAAGTAATTCCCGACGAATTCTTGACGGAATTTCCGATGATATCCTGAAGAAATTCCCGAGTAACTCCTGGAATAGTTCCTAAAGAACTCCAGGAGAAATTCCCGGGGAAATCTTGTAGGAATTCCTAGAGAACTGCTGGAGGAATTCCCAAGAATTTCCTGGAGGAATTCCCGCAGAACTCCTGGAGACATTCTCGAAGTGCACCTGGAAGAATTCACAAGAAACTCATGGAAGAATTCCCCGGGAACTTCTATGGGTATTTTCGAGAAACTCTTGGAAAAATTTCCAAGGATCTCTTGAAGGGTTTCCCGAGGAAAACTTGAAGGAATTTCCGATGAAATTCTGGCATGGCGGAATTCCCGAGGAACTCCTTGAGGAATTCCCGAGGAATTCCCGAGGAACCTTTTAAAGAATTCCCGGTAAAGTGTTGAGAAAAATAGTGGAGTAAACCCTGGGGAAAACCTACGAGGCTGCCAGGCGAACCCCTGGAGAAATTTCCAATCGTCTGGAACTCTTGGGGGAAACTCCTCGAAGAAATCCCCGGAAACTTTTGGAGAAATTTCTAAAAAAAAATCCTGAAGAAAGTTCCAAAGACCTTCGGGAGGAAATCCTGAGGTAATGCCGGAGGAATTTCCATAGACCTGGAGGATGAAGTTCTCGGGAAAATCTTGGAGAAATTCTTGGGGAGCTCCTGAAGGAGTTCCCAAGAATCTCTTGGAAGAATTATCTCAGAATAGGGAACATCAGGAGATATTTTGCTGAAACTTTTGGGTAAATTTTCGAAAAACTCCTGATGCTGAAGAAATTTTCAAAGTTCGCTTTGAGGAAAACCCGACGAATTCGTGGGAAACTCGTGAAGGAATTTCCTTGGAACTTCTGGAGAAATTCAGGAACCATGAGAGATAGAAAAATGTTTTCTTCTGCACACTTGCTCCAAATAAATTCTTCTACAATTTTGTAAACATGTATAAAAGTATTAAAAAGTATATGTTTGGATCAGCTAAACTAGAGAGACCACCCTAATTTTAGACATACTAGAGGACTTATTTCTAAAATACAGAATATGCAACGTTTCGTTGTACAAATGAACCGTAGAGGAAAGATTAGAAAATAAAAAATCACTCTGAATTATGGTACCATTTTTTTTTTATTAAAGCTGTTGTTTGCAACTTGTAGTAGATTTAATCTTTTTTTGGTGTGCGATAATCTGCATACGAAAACGAAGTGTTAATTCGCAACAAACTCGGTAGAGAGATATGTCCAAACAACAGCTGATTCTTTCCTCACATTCCACATTCATTCTGATTAGCAAACAAATCGAAAACAATTACGTTCCGCATCTCTGTACGTATGTATATGTAAACGAACAGGTTCCGAGAACATTGTACCTAGTACAGCAGCCCGGTGGGAAATTCCCATGCCTGTTAGCGAACGAACAACAACAAAATCATGAATCGGGCGCGAGACAGTCATTGCACTTCTACAATGGCCCTTCAAGGTAGCGGCGTCATGCAAAGCGAAAATAATGTTTGATAGTAGACGAAATTGTGGTAAAAGATTTGCTCAAGATCGTAAAATTCTTATAGAAAAAAAGTGAAAATCATTGTTTTCCCATCAAATTAGGTGGCAACAGTGAAGTTTATAAAAAAAAAGTATTTACTTACGACAAATTAATTTTCGCACAAATGACACCATGGTATGAAAGAACCACTAATCCGAAATTTTTTTTTTTTTCAAAATAACACAATTTTGATGTTTATAGATTTTACTATTCTATTTTCTCTTAATATTTATTATTTAAATATTATGAGAAAATAGAATAGCACCACAACACGAACATTAGACGTTTTTTTCTCTTCAAAGTAATTAATAAATCAACTGAATGCGAAAAAAGAAACCGTGTTTTAAGTCTATTTCTCAGCTCGACAAATGTTCCATTATTGAGAGGTGGTTTTCATTATCACCGTTTAGTGCACTTCAACTTTTTCACCAACAAATCGCGCTATGCCATAATGATTTGCCCGACAACAAAAAAACTGATAAATTTAACGCAAACGACGCTTAACATGGGGAGGTACAGACGGCTATAAAAGCGAATGGTGTTGGTCTCACGAGAAACGATCGCGACCCCTAACCGAAATCCGCACCTCGAAGAGCAATTGTTTTTCACGACTTTTAACAGAAACCCGTTCTCAGACACTTCGTGGTGAGTGGGCGGTACCTGATTGATACAACAACCGGCAAACCACGGAGACCCCTAGTCTGGTAAGCAAGTTGGGGTCGTTAGGAAATTTCTGTTAAGCTCTACCATTATTATTATCGCGCGTATTGCTTTAACCACCACCGCCATTACTATGACCGGACCCAGAAGTATTGAGGGAGCCGACATTATGAGTCGTTAATTGCTAAAACAAAGTTTTCTTATTTCATGAGCAGGTAATCGGATGTTTACCGGCAATTATGGCTTAGGGTTGCGCCATTATCACTTGTCAGTTTATTCACTCCCTACACCGTATCAGTTTCACCCTTGTATTGCGAAATATCTCATCGATCATTAGAATGTTTTGAGTTATAATATGATTAAAATTCGTGAAGTTTTAGATATCATTGACTCTAAATCTAAATCAGACAAATCCATGCTTATGTCAAGTATTGGCCGAAATTCAGATGGATTTCAGATTTTTTTTTTCAGAACAGTTACCTTAATGATTTATATAGTATAAAAGACGAACACCCGGATAGATCTTAGAGCAGTGGATTGCAAGGATTTACTGTTTAACTATACATTTTTAGCTTAAAGGACGATCGAGAAAATATCCGCCATTGCTCTGTTGCTATTAAGATGGTAATCTCAGATTCTACTTCATATTTTGCAACAAAAACCTATCATTGTGTATGCTCACTTGCAGTGCATATGCTGATTGTTTTTCAGCACGTTCGATGTGATAGAATTCGAGATTGCCATCTTCAAAATCGTGAGGCAATTTGTTAGAAAGAGAGGAAAGATAGGAAACATAACACGGCGTCCCATTTCACCTTAAAGCAGTCTTTTTTCTGAAAAGGGGGTTTTTATTTACCCAAATTTTTGGCACTTATTCACGTGAAGCAACCATTGAATCAACTCCGGAATAAACCTTTGGAGGGATAATCGAAAGAATATTTGAAGAAACCCTTTAAGAAATTCCTTAAAAAATATTATGAACAAAAAAACTTTGGAGGAATTTTTGATATAACCCTTGTATGATATTCTTAAAGAATCCTTGAAGAATTAAGTGACGAATATGTTCTAGAAGGAATTTCTACACGAACTGTTGCCGCAGAAGTAGTCCAGCTGGCAGCCCTGTTACCCAGCGTTACTGAAGCGCCGCGTCCAACAGGCGAAGCGTCGCGGCAAGACAAGTGACAGGTGTCAAAGCGAAGTGGATGACCTGTCAAAGGTGTTTCCGGCTACCGCAGTCACAGTATGTATTTCATTATCAAACACGAAGCGAAGTCAGAGGTGAAACCGTTCACCAGTGAAGAAATTAAGAGATAGTGTTAAAGTTGTCAACTTGCCGAAAGTTTATTATTTGAGTATAGTTAAACCTAATCGAGCCTTAGTGAGACAACTAAGTGTGTCTAGTGAGAGAGTGAATTGTACAACGTGGGTTGGTATCAACCAAAGAGAGACGACTAGCAGCATAGAGGTTAGTCTAGGTTAGGTTTGTGCTTTATCCCGTGTAACAATTCCGATGTATTCATCATTCGTTCCGTAGCGTAGTTGAGTTTGCGTCCACGTCCGTAGTCTGAGATTCACCCAAGCTCGCCGACAGTGTACCTGGAAGAGAAGCGTAAGAAAAGATTATAAAGTGACCAAACATATTAACCGATATTAGAACTCCCATCAGGTCTCACATTGTCACCAGTAAGAATCTTTTCGTAGGAAGCACGGGCAAGAAGGCCTACCGAATTGTAAGACCTGACTGATTTATAACATAAAATGTGTACTTACCGATGAAATTATTTGCAGTTGAAGCACCACAATATAAGATTGCTGTCAAACCCGGTTCGCCCTTTATTTGCTCAATACCTCCCTCAACAATCTTCAAAATTCGTGCCAAGATGGACGAAAGCCATACTTCAAGGGCAACTGAAGGACACGCGGAGGAATCCAGTTGTGCGGCCTGCCAACGTCCGGACAGTGCAGAGGACATGGTCCAGTGCGACCATTGCGATGTCTGGAAACATTATTCGTGCGCTGCAGTAAATGCGAGTGTCGCAGGAAGATCTTTTGTATGTGGTGACTGCACTGCCCCGCAAATTGATGACGTTATTTCAGTGCAAACTGGCTCAAGTCGCTCCAGTTCGACTTCAACGTTCTCCGTCTGCCTCAGCCAACTGGTGGAACGACAACAGGTGGAGCGTGCTCGTGTGGAAGTGCAGTTGCAACGTCGCCATTTGGATGAACAACAGAGGCTAATCGACGAAGTGCTCAATGGAGCTGGTGAATTATCCAACGGCGCAATCGACAAAACGATTTCTTCTGCCTGCAGTATGCGAATCGCAACGCCGCCGCCGCCAGGTGCTCCTGTTGGTGCCACTGCTCGTCAATCTACCACTACGATGGCACCTGGTATGGTGTACACTCCGCTCACAACATTGAACCCGAATACAGTGCGCTCACTGCGGACGAGAAAAGATCCCAGGACTACTCCGTCAGATGTCAGGAACCGGATTGAGCTTTGCGAAAATCGCGCCGATCCAACACCTGAACAGTTGACCGAGCTACATTCACAGCTGGAATTGTGCCGCAAACTGCTGGAAAGGTTCCAGACTACAGCGGCAGCCAACGAGTCGCTTCAACAATCGGGTGAGGACAAACCGATGAAGGAAAAGCCATCACAGTCAGCAGCGAGTATGTCGCGCGTTGTGAGCCAGACGGGAACCATACCGAAGGCAAATAGATCGTTATATGCGGTCACCGAAGAAGACCGGATGCACTCCGATTATCAATCCGACACCGGAGCAGTAGGAAGAACCACATCGCCGAATGAAACCTGGCCATTGAAGCATTTGGTAGGCCAAACAGACCAGCCTCCGGTAAGTCGAGCAGCAGAACCAACTGAAATACGTCCGAACGATATGGAACTCCCAGGTAAGCGTCAAGCCTTCAATCATTCTATTGAAAATACGATCAAATTCGTTCCTGATCATTGCCCCACGACCAATAATCGAATTACCCGAGAGCAGCTGCGATTCGTCGCGCGCCCAAATGAAATGTGTTCGCCTCCCAATAACTTTCGAGAGCAGCTGCGAAATTTCCCCGCGCACTTGAACGATTTCGAACTTCCTGGTATTCAGCGCAAGTCTCAGTCAACTGGGTTGAAAACGAGTAATCACCCCCCACGTGCGATTGATACGTCTCGGTCCCCTCGTCTGTCAGAAAGCTACCAGCAAAGTCAAGATATTCCTCAACAAGATCCAGTTCGACTTACGCAGCAGCAGTTAGCAGCAAGGCAGTCCCTGGCCAAGGATCTTCCTCGATTCAGCGGCGACCCAGCGGAATGGCCGATCTTCATCTCCAACTATCGCTACACGACCGAAGCTTGCGGATTCTCCGACGGCGAAAACATGCTCCGCCTCCAGCGGTGCTTAGTAGGATCCGCGCTCGAAACGGTGCGTAGTCGGTTGGTGCTGCCAGCAGCGGTGCCGCGGGTAATTGAAACACTTCGTTTGCGGTTCGGACGCCCGGAGTTGCTGATCAACGCTCTGCTACGCAAGGTACGTGAAATTCCAGCTCCCAAGTCGGACAAGCTGGAGGGGCTTATTGATTTTGGTATGGCAGTACAGGCTTTGTGTGACCACATTGAAGCTGCGAACGAACGCGCTCATCTTTCGAACCCATCCCTGCTTCAGGAGCTCGTTGCGAAACTTCCCGCCGATCAACGGATGATGTGGGCCGGCTACAAACGAGGATTTCAACAAGTCGATCTGAAAACTTTCGGCGACTATATGGCGTCAGTAGTACGGGATGCAATCAGTGTGGTAGACTTCGAGTCAGACGTAAAACAGAACAGTCCTGCTAAAAACAAAGGATTCATCAACTCACATGAAACGGAAACATATACCTACACTGAAGAGTCGATACGTGAGAAACCTAAGCAGTACGCCCCAGAGATTCAAGAAGCTGAAAACCATACTCATCGTCAGTTGGCCTCCTCGACATTGTTTCGAATTATTCCAGTGACTCTGCACGGAAGGAACGGTTCAATCGATACTTTTGCTTTCCTCGACGAAGGTTCCGATTTGACTTTGATAGAAAGCGATTTGGCAACTTCACTGGGTGTGCAAGGAACTCCTCAACCGCTACGACTACGCTGGACTGGAAACACAACACGCGTGGAGAAGGACTCGCATCAAATTACTGTCGATATTGCTGGGATTGGTCAAAGTAAATTGCATAAGTTGCTGAACGCTAGAACAGTCAGTAGCCTCGGTCTTCCCCGTCAAAGCTTCGCCATGGAAGAAGCTGAAAAGAAGCACAAACACCTTCAGGGCATTCCGATCACCAGCTACCGAAATGCAGTTCCGAAGATCCTTATTGGAGTGGATAACTTGCGACGGGCATTACCGCTCGAAGTTCGTGAGGGCATTGCGACATCACCGGTGGCTGTCAAAACAAGATTGGGTTGGTGCGTCTACGGTCCCGGAGAAAGCAACAAACAAGAATCATACAATTTCCATATCCGTGAATGCGTTGCCGACGAACGTTACGGACCAACGAAGAAGTTCAACGAAATCGAAGCAGTTTATACAATACCGGTGGCAATCCCTTCAACATCAGAAGAAGATCAAGTGGCAAAGACAATTGAATTGACAAGCAAACCGTCTGGCGATTCTCAGACGAACGATGCTATATGGAAACGGTGGACAGATGTCTACTTCAAGGGAATGCTTGGCAGCGAGGAGTGGCAGAGACTGGTCGTGGAGGCGCAAATGGGAGTACACTCAAGGCCTCTGACGTGTTTACCGTTAATAGCGGAGCAGCCAAAGGTACTTGAACTGAACCATGATGAAGAAAGCGTAGCCGCAGTTCAGTTGCAGTTTAGAAAATTGGTTGGGCGAGCAAACCTTGGAAGACCTTGGAAGCCTTTTCAGCGACAGTCAGGCGAAAACAGGAAGTCAACGAGCCGTGACGGAAGAAATCCGGGACGAAACAACCGCAAGATTTCCAATCCGGACAATCAACGTCAGCAGAAGGACACTATACAAGGAGAAAAGGCCTTTCCGGCGTCATGGTTAACACTGCTGGACCTACAAGGAGTGAGTGAAGTTCCGGAGAACTCCGGACTACACCCGGGGGAGACTGTTGCCGCAGAAGTAGTCCAGCTGGCAGCCCTGTTACCCAGCGTTACTGAAGCGCCGCGTCCAACAGGCGAAGCGTCGCGGCAAGACAAGTGACAGGTGTCAAAGCGAAGTGGATGACCTGTCAAAGGTGTTTCCGGCTACCGCAGTCACAGTATGTATTTCATTATCAAACACGAAGCGAAGTCAGAGGTGAAACCGTTCACCAGTGAAGAAATTAAGAGATAGTGTTAAAGTTGTCAACTTGCCGAAAGTTTATTATTTGAGTATAGTTAAACCTAATCGAGCCTTAGTGAGACAACTAAGTGTGTCTAGTGAGAGAGTGAATTGTACAACGTGGGTTGGTATCAACCAAAGAGAGACGACTAGCAGCATAGAGGTTAGTCTAGGTTAGGTTTGTGCTTTATCCCGTGTAACAATTCCGATGTATTCATCATTCGTTCCGTAGCGTAGTTGAGTTTGCGTCCACGTCCGTAGTCTGAGATTCACCCAAGTTCGCCGACAGTGTACCTGGAAGAGAAGCGTAAGAAAAGATTATAAAGTGACCAAACATATTAACCGATATTAGAACTCCCATCAGGTCTCACATTGTCACCAGTAAGAATCTTTTCGTAGGAAGCACGGGCAAGAAGGCCTACCGAATTGTAAGACCTGACTGATTTATAACATAAAATGTGTACTTACCGATGAAATTATTTGCAGTTGAAGCACCACAATATAAGATTGCTGTCAAACCCGGTTCGCCCTTTATTTGCTCAATACCTCCCTCAACACGAACCTTTTAAGAAATTGGAGCAACTCCTAAAGAAAACTATGGAGAAATGCGTGAAAGAACCTTTGGAACAATTCCTGTTAAAAATTGCAGATTGAACTCTTGGAGGAATTCCTAAAAAAACTTTTTTTTTCTATTTATTCGTGAATTTTAACTGATGCGAATTCTTCACACCTATAAAAACACTTAAATGAACTGCTTAAGCAGCCCCAGGAAAAATACTTGGAGACCCCTTTCATTTTGAGGAATTCTTGATGCAAACCTAGGAAGAATTCAGTAGGAATTATGGAGGAAATATAAGAAATTCTAAAATTAATCACAGATCGAATCGATGGAAAAATTTCTGTAAGAATTCTTCAAGATATTTTTGAATTGCATTTTTATTGTTGATGCAAATTTTGAAGGATTTCTTGGAGGAATTTCCGGATGAATACTTGGAGAAAATCTTTGGCTGAATCCATAGAGGAATTCTTGAGAGAAGTCTTGGAGGAGTTTCTGAAGGAAAACTTGAATGAATTAATGCTGCAATCCTGCCGAAAAAACTATTTAGGAAATACTGGGAGGAATCACATACTTCAGAAATCGTTGAAGAAATTTTCAGAGGAACCCATGAGGACATATCTAAAGGCTTAGTTTTGTATTTATTCCTGAATACATGAAGTAATGCCTGAATGATTTTTTGAAGAATTGCTACAGGAATCCTTGCACAAGTTCCCAAAGGAATCTTTGGAGAAATTTCCGAACGATTCCCTGGAGAAATTATTGAAGATGTCCTTAGAGGAGTACCTTAAATAATCCATGGAGCAATTTCTAAAGTTATCACTAGAGGAATTTCTAAAGTAATCTTTGGAGGAATTCCTAGAAGAATACATGAAAAAACACAGAAAGGTTCCTTGGAGGAGTTCCTGAAGGTTCCCTGAAGGCAAATATCAAATGATCTCTAACAATAGAGATTCAGAGCTACCAACCTAGACAAATCGTGTCATAAGCAACGTAATATGGCCAAAATAGACACTGACCAAAACTGACGCTTCTACCCTACGTAAATGAGGACTTAAGTACATAGTATGATTATATACAACCTCCAAATCTTTGTTGAAGTTTGAAATACGATTTATTCTTTGCTGCGTTAACTTGAATAACTTAAGTTTGCTATTTTTATAATTATTTATCATTCTCATTACACTAAATCTTCTTTTTATGCATGTTTTTATGCACTTTTAATTTATGCAACTTTTTTTATGCCCTGCATAAAAAGAGGGAAAGCTACTCAGAACCAAGATTGTACATAAGAATATTTAATAATGACGAAAACTATTGCAACGGCGGCCAAGGGGAGAGCAAAGGAAGGTTACAGGTACGTTTTTGGGTGTTTCCGAAGGTCTCATCCTAATGTGCGTTACATGGGGTCCTAGTTGGTCTTAAGGGGATTTCGGAGTCATTCCAGGAAGCCACAGAGTATTTTATCAGAAGCGTTACGGAGGCGTTTGTAGGGGTTTTGGTTAAGAGAGATTTTTGGGGGCATTTTTGGAAATTTCTGAGCATTTTCGGCGAGGTTCAGAGGCGTTACGGAAGCGTTACGGAGGAGTTTTCAGAGGTTTCGGTGCGTCTCATGGGATGCGAGGGGGTTTAAGGGGATTTTGGAGGCATTTCAGGATGTTTCAGACCATTTTCGGAGTGATTCAAAGGCGTTACGTAAGCGTTACGGAGGAGTTTTCGGGGGGTTCGGAACTTCTCAGGTGCGTTACATGGGGTCCGAGGGGTTTCAAGGGGGATTTCAGAGGCATTTCCGGACGTTTTAGATAATTTTCATCGGGATTTAGAGGCGTTACTTAAGAGTTACGAGGAGTTTTCGGGGGGTTTGGAGCCTCTCGGGTGCTTTACAAGGGGTCCGAGGGGGTTTCAGGGGGATTTTGGAGGCATTTCAGGATGTTTCAGACCATTTTCGGCAGGATTCAGGGGCGTTACGGGTATCGGACCCGACTTAGGCGCGTTACATGGGGTCGTGGGGGCATTTCAGGAAGTTTCAAAGGAATTTTTGGAGACCCCAACACAATATCTTATAGAACACCCCTGAAAAGCTCTTTGATTTAAAGATTGTCTTGAAACCCCATGATACGATCCTGACCTAAAATGCCTTGAAACGCACCTGATACCTCCGTAATTCCATTGAAATGCCCTTTAAATGATCCTGAAACATCCTGAAACTCTCTGAAATGATTCAGAAATACCTTAAAACGCCCCTCAAACCACTTACAACGTCCTTCAAAGGCTCCTGAGATCCCTTGAATTGCCCCTAAAGCCCCTTGGAACGCCCCTTAAACCCACCTAATACTATTGAAATAACGCTGAATTCCCCGCAATCCCATGAAAATACCAAAAAAATCTTGACGGAACGCCCTTGAAAGGCTCCTTAAATCCCCCGAAATGACCCCTTAAAACGCCCCTGAAGCCCCTTCATTTCATTTATTTAGTATTACATCAAATTCAAGATAAAACTGAATCAACAATATTTCTCCATAATAAGGGCCCTGAAGCCCCTTGGAACCCCCTTTTTGGGCTCTCTGGAAACTTTTTGGAAACCCACTTAGCCCCACCTCAACTGTCCAGGAGCAAGACCTGTTCTCGCGAACTAGATTCCCTAATTAAAGCCCAAACTTAATTTATGCATAAATTTCCCTCTTTTTATGCCTTTTTTTATTTATGCACATTTTTAATTTATGCAGTCCCAGCCATGTGCATAAAAAGAGGTTCCAGTGTATTACTATTTAACGTCTTAACCAAGTACGATGCAGTCCTCCTTTGAATATACGTTATATTTTAATTAAATGCTTCTGAAGCAAGTTAGCGATAATAACTCCACTTTCCTCAAGACCATTACATTCGTCTTTATACATCCGATTTATTTATTTTTTCGGCACGGATCGTTTTCTCATAACTTAGTTAATTTGTATGCATAGAGACATGGTCCGGTCAGTACTACCCGTGCACGAAAAATCAAGTCAATAGATTCAAAACTTACTGAGTTATAAAGAAAAACGACCTGTGCAAGGAAAGAATCGGGTGTATAACAAAGTTAAAAATAGACAATCTGGAGAACAGACAACATAAGTGTGTTTTTTAAGCATATGTAGTAGGTTAAATAGGAAGCTTGTCAGCAGTTTTCGTCAATGTTAACGAAATAGAAAAAAAGAACTATGACTTGCAACAGTGCACGGGGAATCCTTCAATTAGTTACAATCTATCGACATTCAGTTCCAACCGTTTATGGATAGGCTCTCGAATCAAAACGGAAACTTGCACCCCTCTCTCAATAGCAATACACAGTCCGATTGCAATTAGTAAGGTATCTCGGTATTGCTGATGATGTGTATCGAAATAATCGATATTCCATCCCAAATCGTGTAGAGTTTTTTTTTTAAATGCCCTCGCCAGTGTCGTCCAGAACAGCCAGAATGTATTGAATCTGGCTAGGCAGCTGATTGGTATATGGTCACTTGTACAGGATACTTAAAATTCTCAGCAGTCAGCTTAGCATGCAATAAAATTGTTTGCTGTCAGCAGCGGTTCAATGTGCATTGGGTCTGTTCGTTCACTGTTTTCAGCTTTACAGTCGGCTAGTTCTGTGAGTGATTTATGTATCTACAATACCCTTTGTGAGAGGGTGCGATCGAGGATAGCCTTCAACTTCAGTGTATTCCATTCTCCAACCATCTTGGTGTTGCTGGTTTATTCTTGAAACACGGAAACTGCTGTTGCTGGAAACTATCAACTGCAAAAAAAAAAAAGATATGGAAATATTCGCGTTGATCCAGTTGAATATATGATCTGAACACTAGGACCGTTACAACCACAGCTGTAAAGGCGTGGGTATTTAGCATGACCATGCTGGGTGTGACGGGTTCAATACCGGTCGGTCCAGGAACTTTTTGTAAAGGAAATTTCCTCGAATTCCGTGGACATAGGGTATCTTCGTGTCTACCGAACGATATACACATGCAAAATGGTCATTAGCAGAGAAAGCTCTCAGTTTACTGTACTGAAGCAGTGCTCAAAGAACAATAAGATGAGTAGCAATATTTGTCATAGCGGGGACGTTACGTCAAGAAGATGATAAGAATACTTAGACCGTTTGAAGAGAGTCATAGGCGAAGATAGAGGGGGCAGTTATTCCCGCATAAAATGTGTTTAAATTCTATATTACCCATGCATATATTAAATTCTTTAACTTTTTAAAGGTTTTTTTTTTATCAAAATTTTATACAGCTTTTCACTAGTTCGTTTCTGTTTTTCTTAAATGCACGCGGAAATTCCTTAAAAATTTCACCGGAAATGCCTTAGAAACTTCATGAGTTCAACTGAAAAATCTATTGAAACTACACATTTATTTTGTAAAATTAATTTAAAGAGAAATCACTATAACAAGTTCTATGTATGGGGAGACTGAGAAGACTTGATCCCTGTAGAGACTTGGCTGACGATTCAACCACCGTCCCGTCTGGCCTTAAATGAACCATGTGCTGAAAAGGGGATCAAGTGTCACCCATTTTTGTAAAATACATCATATGACATGCCTCCACAAAAAAACACAGTTTTAATAACTTTAACCCTTATGTGGCCGGCAGGGCACCCGGGTACCCAGCACCCATTTAAAATACACGGTGTAGAAAAAAGCAAAAAGTTTGCCGGCCACATAACGGTTAACAATCATTTAAAGTACTTCTGTTGTTTATGAACTCGCAATAGATGTTTACCTGCCATTCTATATGAAAATCGGATCTAGTTTTGTGTTTTCCCTAAAGTTACAGGCAAATTAAGTAAAATGGATCAAGTCTACTCAGTCTCCCCTACTGGAAAATGTATAATTATCAGAATATTTCCTAAAAAAATCTTGAAATTCTGGAGTCATTCGGAGTGTGGCTTGGAATTTAAGTGAAGAATATGTTTTGGAATATTTCTGTCCATGTGTTCTGTGATTCATAGCAATTTTAGTGATTTACTGAAAAAATAGCAGTAATGTTGAACCAATACGGAACTGCTTGTAAATATAGTATCGGATTCCATAGAGGCACTGTTTGTGTTTTTTGAAGAAATAGCTGCCAAAATCCTTGCGTTCGTTTTGGCAATTTGTGAGAGCTATTTCTGTTTGAAGCATGGGCGAATTGTGTGGTAAAATACCTTGAAGCCTTTTTTGTGAAAATGTATTGATACTATTTGGCGATTTTCGTTTGTCATCAGTCATCGTTTGATCATAAAAAATATTAATCCCTGAATAATTGTTAGACAGACTTTCCGGATAGAAGAGCTATCGAAGAACCAAATCAAAATACCTGAAGCCTTGAAAATCTTCTAGCTGATTTCCAACTGTCTATCAAAACTTATTTCTGAAGAATTTTAGGTCAAACGTTCCTTAAAATAGCCGATGTGACCGAAACAGGATATACCCTAACAAATCAGTGGGTGACAAAAAAAAAACTTTGTAGGAGCTGTAGACAATATTTTTGAAAAACAATTATGGTGATTGAACGTAAATATGTTTGTTCAGTTTTTTTACATACCTAGAAGTTTTTTTTTCTCTGATAGCTAAGGCCCACATTTATATAAAAAATATTAAATTTGAAAATGCCCCGTGAATCAGTTGTTTCGGATTCCCAGAAGCTACGTTCAAAATTTGAGTGAAATCGATTAAGGGCGAACGGGACGGTCGAGGAAATATCCGCCATTGCTCTGTTGCTAGTAAGATGGTAATCTAAGATTCTACTTCATATTTTGCAACAAAAACCTATCATTGTGTATGCTCACTTGCAGTACATATGCTGATTGGTTTTCAGCATCTTCAGTGCGATAGAATTCAATGTATGTAGAAATTTAAAGTTTTCGACTTTTGCTACTAGGTGGTGCTGAAAGCGTTAAATTAATTAACCCTTTGGTATTCTTGTAGGTGACTATATACCAAACAAGTTTGTTGAAGACCCACGCTACTCAGCACGATGCGATTCTTTCAAGGATTCTTCAAGAATGTCTCCAGGGATATCTCCTGGAATTTCTTTTTCCGAGAAGTTCTTCAAGCATTTCTCCGGGAATTCCTTCAGAAAATCCTTTGGAAATGCCTGCTGAAATTCCTCTAGAAATTTCCGGCAAGTCTTCCTCCAAGTCCAGCAATTTTTTTCAGAAATTGCTCCAGAAATGCCTTAAATAATTTCTTAAGAAATTATTGGACAATTTTTTGGAAAATACCCTGGAATTTGTTTAACAAACTCCACAGGAATTCTCGCAGAAAGTTATGAAAGGAATTTCTGCAGGATTTCTTGGATGAATTCTTGGGGAAATTGTGGAGTAATTCCTAGAGGGTCTTTTGGATGTCTTGGAGAAATTCATGGACAAAATCCTGGAGAAATTTTTGAAACAATTCTTCGAGAATTTCCAAGAAGAAATTCTTGGGGAAAGTTTCGGAAAAAAATCCTGGAGAAATTCTTGAAAATATTCCTTTATGAATACTTGTTAAAACTCCTGGAAAGATTTTGAATGAATTCCTGGAGAAATTCTTAGAGGAGTTCCTGGATGAGTTTCTGGAATATTTTTTTCAGAGAATTCTGGTTGAAATTATTGAAGAAATTTTTAGAGAAAATTATTGGAAAAAATCCTGGAGTAATCCTTATAGAAATATTTAAGAGATTGCTTGATGAAATTCCTTAAGGAATTATTGGGGAAACTCCTTTAGGAACTCTTGGAGGAACTCCTGGAGAAATTCTTAAGCTGCGACTAGACTGTTTGTCATTATGCCAAGTTTTTGCCATTGAAGTCCGACATTTGTCCAAGGTGGCTTTGATTCACGTTTGTTGGGCTTGTTTGGCCAAATATTTGTCACATCTAATAGGAAATTCTTGGGGAGATTTGAAGCTATTTTTGCAGGAATTTTTGGGGGAATTCTCCTAGGAATTCTTGGAAGAATTCCTTTAAAAAATCTCACAGGAATTGCTGGAAGAATTGCTGGAGTAATTTCTGTAGGAATTTAGAAGAAATTTTTAGAGATATCCCTTGATGAATTCTTGAAGAAATTCCTGGAGAAATTATTTGAAAATATCTATCTTAGAGAAATTCCTAGATCAATTAATTGATATCGGGTTACATTGATCAGTCAGTTAAAAATAACACCGTAAATTTAAAACACTCACTTACTTTTGTTAACGTAGCTGTATCACAGATGTAATGATAATTCAAATGATTGTTTACAGTTGCCAAGTATTTGCTGAATCCGATTATGTCACCAAAAGTTCTACAAATATTGAAAGTTTCAACTTTTTCGGAAGTAATTCCATGTTCAGTATGGCAATCACATAGGTAGTTTCAGAAAGTTTGATTGGATTTATTAAACTTTAAACTTAAATAATAAAAAATTTAGAAAACTTGCAAAAGTGTTATGTAGTTTTTCGCATTTTGGGGTGATTAATTCATGTTTCCAAAACATGCAAAGGCTTTTCAATTTCTTATTAACTTTACTCCGAAAGCAAAAATATAGATTATTTATTTCAAACCTTTTGACTGATAAAAATCGTGGTCGTTCTTGTTTTAAAGCATTGAGTTTGACCGTATCGATAACTATTCAAAAATTAATATGTAATGTGATGAATTTCACCCGAAATCACGGTACTTCTACAGATATTCTGGGAGGAATTCTGAGAGCACATTCTAGAATAATTCGTGCAGGAATTTCTAGAGGATTTCTTGGGGGAATTCCTGATGTAGTTTCTGGGGAAATTTTTGAAGGAATTATTGAAGAAATTCTGGAACAAAGTCCTGGAGGAGGCCCTGTATGGATTTCTGGAGAAATTTCTAGAAAAATCTCTAAAGGAATAAATGGAACAATTCCTGAAAGAATTTCTGAAGAAACTCCAGCAGGAAGTAATGGAGAATTACTTGTGGAAGTTTTGAGAGAATTCGTGGTGGAAACTTTGGAGGCATTTCGTGAGAAATTTCCGGGGGAGTTTTTTGAAGGAAGTCTTGAAATAATCCCTGGAGGAATTGTTGGAGGAATCTCAGGAACAATTTCTTATGGAGCTGCTGGAGGAATTCCTGAAAGATTTTTTGGAGGAATAACTGAGTAAAACCTGGAGGATTCCCTAGTGGAATTCTCGGAGGAATCCTTAGAGTAATCTCTGGAGTAATTGATGATGAAATTTTTGCAGGAATTCTGTTGAAATTACAGGACAAATTCAAAAAGGTATTCCTGGAGGAAATTTTGCAAACAATCCTGGATGAATTTCTGAAGTAATTTCTGGAGTTTGAATTATGGGGGAATCCCTGTAGGAGTTTTGGGAGGATCATATGAGAGATCCTTATACGATTTCAACAAAGAAAAACTTGAAGAACATATGCGAGACAATTGGATGGTTTTTCTACAATAATTGCTGGAGGAATTCCTAAAATTAATTCCTGAAATACCTGGAGGAATTATTTGACGAATCCCTGGAGTAATTCCTGGCGAAAAACCAAGAGGAATTAGAGAAGGAATACCTGAAGGAATTCTTGGTGAGAATTCAAAGAAATCTTTGCAGAAATTTCGTAAAAGAAGTTCTAGAGAAATTCCTGACGAAATTGCTGAAATGATTCCTAAAAGAATCCTTTAAAAATCTTCGATGAATCCCTGGAGGAATCTCGTGAGAAATTCCTGTACTATTTCATGGAGGAATCTCAGAGGAATCAGAAAAGCATTGTTATTAGTTTACATTTTTCACATTGTTTTCACATTGTTATTCGTTTAAAATTGGGGCTGTTTTTGAATCTGAAATTGCCACTTTCTATTTTGGGAAGCGTGAAAATTATTTCACTATTTTTGGAATACGATGAGCGCCATTTTCTCATCTAAGATTAACATTTTTTGTGAGCGGGAAAATAGTATTATTTGTTTTATTTTGGAAACCGTAAGATCGACACACTAAACGCTGAATTATTTATATGGGGGGCGTAGCATCATAGGGAGCGCAATTATATTGAAAACTTGGGTAACCAGCTCTGATTTTACCATGACAGCACTGGTCCTACCGCTCGTGTTTTGTATAATAGGTAACGGTAGCGCATGAATGTAACAAAGCAAGCTGACACCCGACTGCGGCACGGAAATGAAGATAGTGAAAAGTGTCGAATGTTTACAAGACTGGGTCCGACACCTGTAAAAAAAAGTTATACCCTAGGAAAAGTGAGGCGAAGCATTGAGATTTTATTATTGATATTATTGCTTTACATGTACTGGAAAAACAACATTAAAGTTTCGTCACACCACTCTCTCTATCACACACCTTTTTGAGAAAATCCTCATCTATTCCCGACTGGCGCGCAAAATAAATGACTTATTCAACTCGCATTTGTGTAAAAACTTCCTTAGTATCGGGAATTTAACATAGGGTAGGTCCTGCTCTTATGGATTGCGTTCCACTCCGGGCGGAGATATATGTGAAATTTCAAAGAAATATGGGATATCGGGGTTATTTGAAGATATTTCAATTTTTAAGGCCGTGCGGTGAGCCAAATCTGCTCCATTCGATACTACGGAAGTTTTTACACAAACACGACTAAAATAAACCATTTATTTTGCACTTCAGGAATTTTCGAAAAAGGTGAAAAAGAGAGAGAGTGGGACAAAACGAGCTAAATACATTGACTTCCAGCATCGTGCGGCGAATGACACTCTCCTTATCTGCAACTATAGCGAATTTTTCAGTTTGTGTCAAAAATTCATTCAAATCCATTCACTCCGAGCAGAGATATTGAATTTATTCGCGTTTTATACCTATTTTATCCCATTGTGCAACGTATTGAGGTTATGCCTTTCAATCTTGGAAGAAAAACTCAAAAACGGATTGATAAGTTTTCATAAGTTTTCATTCCAGAAAGTTCATCTACTACAATATCAAAGGGTTAAATAATTGTACGCTTATAGAGTCACGTGGCGTCAAAACTCTAAAACTCAAATTTCTGCATACATTTATTGGCCAAGTATTCCCATACAAACTTCAAGCTTGTTAAGCGCCTCCTTAAGCTCAATCGATTTCGTTCAAATCTTGAACGTAGCTTCTGGGAGTCCGAAACAACTGATTCAGGGTGTAAGATTCGGCATTTTTCAAATTTTATGTTTTTCATATAAGTGTGGGCCAGCCAAATTTAATTTAAGATGGCATTGTCCCGAAATTTATTAATGTGTGACCAAAATGTCTGAAACCCTTTGAATTATCCTCTAACACATAGACTGTTTCTGAAATTATAAATACACTTTGTTTATTAAATAAAATGATGTTTCTTGATCAAATATCCCAGTGAAAATTACTTTACCAATCTAAAAATATATTTTTTCATCAATACAGTATCTTGCATTGTGTTTGGAAAATAAATATTTTATTTGTGAGATTTTTTCTACTTTGCGCAACTTCAAATTTTAATCATCAAGTTTACAGAATCCTATTTTTAAGCTTCACAAGAAACATCAACAAAGTTAGATGATTCATTAGAATGATGATGATGAATGAGGATGATGATGGTCTACCATTCATTGTAGCATGGTACTAAGCCCTATAGCAGTGGGCTGCCCAAGTGTCCATCCAATGTGATTTGATCAAGCAAAACTGTTTTTTTGATATTGTGCTCAAGTTGAAATGGCCGTAAATCGTTAGTGTATTTATAATTTCTGAAACAGTCTATAAGGGGTAATCCATTTAATACGTCACGCTAAATTTGTCAATTCTTGACCCCCCTCCTCCCTTCGTACGTGTTTTCCCTATATTTAATGCATTGCTTGTTACACATTTGAGAACCCTTCTCCCCTTCTAAAAGCGTGACGTACATTATGGATGTCTCCATACTTATATTGCAAAATCATGAAATGTGATATGTCACAGGGCAGGTTTCTGAAACCCCATGGAAACCCCTGAATCGCTTCTGAAACCTACTAGAATGTCTCTGAAACCCCATTGTTGGCCCATAAAAACCCCATAAACCTTCTGGAACACCCTGGAACACCCCTGGGACATTCTAAAACCCCCTGGAACACTCATGAAATTCCCTGGAATGTCCCTGAAACTCCATCAAAACCATGGAACCCGCTGAAGCACCCTGGAATGTCCCAGACCTCCCTAGAACGCCCTTGGGACTCCCTGAGATCCCCAGAAACACATTTGAAACTTCCTGGAATGCCCCTAAACCCCTTGAAAACCCCTGGAAAGTAATGAACCTGGGCGTATTAGTGGAATGCCTGAAAGTAAAATCAAATCGGGTTAAGCACCAGACTCTGAAGACTACCTTACAGTTGAAGTCGTTGAAGATACGTATCTGTCAAAGGATGCAAATTCTTATTGGAATTAAAAGGAACAGTACTTGGAGCGTTCCTGAAACTCCCTGGAACCTCCTGAAACCTCATGAAACGCCCCTGTAACCCCTTAAAAACCCCTGAAACATCTCTGAAATCTCGTGGAATGCCCCTAAAACACCCTGCATTACCCTTGGGACCCCCTGCAAGAAGATGTTTCGGAAGATTTTGATTGACCGAAAAACTTTGTCGAAGTCACAATCTAAATATGACAAGATAAAAAGGGAGATAGCATAAAAGATGAACTTGATGTGATTAAAAGATGAAAACAGTACTTCAAGGAACATTGCATATAAATATTCAACTCTATAATTTTATGTAATACCCAATACTATGATGTTGAACTATATGACTTCATCTTTGCTTGATTCAGTTTCAAATCCATTGAGAAACTTAAACTACCGTCGTGCGGGGCTACTTTGGACACTTTTGAATATGGATTTTTTGAATTCAAAATATGGTTTAAATCTGTTTGATGTCTTAGGAACTATTATGAAGCAATAGTTTTCCCTTCATTTGGTTGAAATTATTTTTCAAACAGACCGTTTATTGCTTGTTAGGACACGAAAAAACATCGAATAAACCAATATAATATATATATAACGTATCAGAACATTTGATCTGTAGGCATTGTTTCTACAGTACATAAATTTCAAAGGGTTGATCAATTCATTCAAAATGTATCAACGTAGCATATACAATCGAATATTTGTAACGTTATACGTTATAAATGACCGTTTCACCCAAATAAAGGATTGATGGTCCATTTTTTCAGGCTATCTATATAGCAATATCTCGCTGCTCATAATACCAAAGGTAGCACAGAACCATCTTAAAACGCATATTTTTATTGAAATTATGTATGATACAGTATACTACAGTATTGGTACAACGTAGTTTTCCAAATAACCCTGGAATTTGAAATGCAGTTTTGTTGTAGATAAAAATGTCCAAAGTAGCCCCCATCCGGTTCTATATTAGATGTGTCCGATTGGTGTATGAACAATTTTTTGTTTATTGATGGATTTAGCTCAAATTTTGCATACATCCTACATACATACTCACGATTATTGTGCATAAAAATTGCGGAAATTCATTCACTAGTCTGGGAGTTATAATGTCATAAAGTTGAAAATCTATGAAAAAGTGTATAAAGAAGCCCCTCACGACGGTACTCAAGCTATTTGAATTCATCCATCAACCGACATCCTCGTAACCCGCATCCAACCGTGTTGTTGCGATGCTTTGCTGGTACACATAAATATCCAAACAAGATAAAATCACTGCAATCAACTACCAACACCATCACCACACTAAGCACTATGTTATGGTAGCTGAAGCTTGATAAGTCAATTACGCCCTATTACTGTGCTGCTCTGGAGCGAGCCCCAGCTGCCCTCCGACACCACTCGAATTAAGCCAAAGCAACCGCTCCGGTCAGGTCACCAGGCGTCAACGCCACTAACTAGTGGCCTCTGTCAGCTACCGATATAGACACACGCGAAGAAGGAAGCCGCCTCTCCTCCTGTAATCAGCGTCTATCACCACACGAGACGAGACGAGGGAGAAAGATTGCAACAAAAACATATACCTACGTACACTTCCTGTTCCTGAGAGCCTGCAATGTAGTACCTAAAGTATGCCACATTTCTTTCATTGAACCAGTGACGACCACCGCTTCGTCCGACGTCGCCCGTCGTCTTGAAGAAGTTGTAGAACCGGTTGATTGCGTTGATCGCCTTAATTTGCTGTTTGGTGTAATTCGTATAAATAGTTCAGTTTTGCTCCGCGCGGGATTGGCACGTGTGGGAAAATCTGAATCGGCTCGCTCGAAGAAGGTGTAGTCTCTGATGCTGCTGTATAGGGTGGAACCGGTTCAGGTGGATTAGGCAATCGACGCCGCGAAGCCGCATACCTAACCCGGGAAACAGAGAGTTCACTGAACGGGTGCACTTTAAACGTAGGTATCGATTAACTCATCGCTGCAAGCTTAAGGAGGTTCAGCTATGCATTGGGTACGAAATTTCATTCGAAATTAAAATAACAAAACAACCCATCAGATCCGGCTCCGGCTTTGAAATCGACCGACGACGACGAACTTGACCCACTCTCTTCTACGCTGTCGGCGCGCCGCCGATCGACGTCATGTTGGAAGTTTTTAAATTAAAACATTTAGGTGCATGATTGAGCAGACAAATGCGATCAGTTCTTCTTTTAGTTTTATTTCCATTATTAATGTGCACCGGGCGGCACAACGAAGACCACCGCACCGCGCGGGCAGGACGTGTTTACAATTTTGATTGATCGACGGTTGATTGCAATTAAGTTATTTGTAAATAGCGGCGATAAATGTGCATTGTGCGCAAATGGATGCATGCCGCTGGCTGGCTGCGCCGGTGCCGGACTGATGCTTTTCTGTTAAGGCTAGTTCCGTCGAATCTATTGGGCTGATTGGAAAGCTGCAAGTGTTTGGAAATCATTTTTATACACAGATGATGTGATACGGGTGGTAAACATACTGAACACAGGCGGTGATTCACACCCAGCATTCTTGTTTTGGTATTGAAAGTTACAAATTTATAACATTAATTTATTTATCACCTACCCTAGTTTTGCTAATTAGAAGAGTATTGCTATAACATTTCAAAGGAAACAATAACTTCTATTCGCTATGTGTAGCAGATTTAGGGGAATGGTTAGAGCTAATGCATATCACGCCGAGAACCTGGGATCGAATCACACTCCCCGGGAGACATAAAGCCCTAGGTCACTAAATAAACTTAACCTCACGTTGAAAATCTCGTTAATACAGTGGGGACCCGATTTTGTCAGCCCCCGATTATATCTACCCCCGATTATGTCTACCCCTGATTTTGTCAGCCTTTTTTTAAGTAGAAAAATAAATGTTTTTCATTCAGCATTTCAATTTTATACAGTTGACTCTCTACATCTCGATATTGAAGGGACCATCGAGATAGGGATGGATCGAACTCAAGAACAAATTTGTAATGCACACTAGATTGAAAAATCGTCCGTAACTAGGAAAAACCGTCAACAAACAGATGTCACTTCGCCTTCCCAGAATGTTTTTCACCTAAGGAACTAGATCTAGCAACCTGTATAAACGGGAATATCGATATATGGAGAGAAAACCACGAACAAAAACGAACGAGATCGCATCGAGATAGAGAGATATCGAGATAAAGAGATACAGGGGATAGACAAAATGATCGGGACAGGCAAAATTTTCACTTTTCAAAAAATGTTCAACTAGCTGTAACTTTTCGAAAAGTGCATCGAATATTCTCAAATTTTTACTGTAAGTTCACTAACTAGTTGTGTATCAGTCGTCCAAATTTGGGAAAGATCGGCCCATTTTCCACGGAGTTATAAAGATTTTTAAAAAAAGGTAAAATTATCCGATAGCCAACTTTGAGCTGCTACATCTCCGGATGCAATGAACCAATTGCAATGAAATTTTGACCATTCGTGACTTATATAATGATCTCTGAAAAGCATTTAACTTAACTTGAAATTTTTTTTTCACGATTTTTTAGCAAATTGGTCTATTTTTAATATGTATTCCATTACTTTTTCAATTTATTGGCGGCTATGTTGTTACTTTCCGTCAAAACACATTTATATATAAGTCAATTAGAGGGAAATTAAATGAGCTATAATTTGCATCTTGAATTTTGAATTGATGTTGAAGTTTTGGATAATTTGGTGTTTTATTAGTAAAATAATCTAATCGTTATAATTTTCTTCCGTGTTGAGAATTTAAAGTTGCGTCAACGGTTCTTCATAGCCCATTATACAAGTCATAAATGGTCAAAATTTCATTGCATTCGGTTCATTGAATCCGGAGATATAACAGCTCAAAGTTGGCTATCGTATAATTTTACCTTCTCCAAGAATCTTTATAGCTTCGTAAAGAATGGCCCGATCTCTCCCAAATTTGGACCACTGATACACAACTAGTTGATGAACTTACAGTAAAAAATTGAGAATATTTGATGCACTTATGCAAAAGTTACAGCTAGTTGAACATTTTTTGAAAAGTGAAAATTTTGCCTGTCCCGATTATTTTGTCTATCCCCTGCATCAACATGTAGAAATGTTTTTTTTTGCAAACTAACACATTTATACCTTTCTAGCACCCAACCCTAGTCAATGTTTTGAATTGCTAGAAGATTCCAGTTCGTTCACTTATTGGCGTAACGTTCCAACTGGGGCACAGCCTGCTCCTCAGCTTAGTATTTTATGAGAACTTTTACAATTTTCAACAGAGATCCTCCACAGCCATTGTTTGTTTTGCATATGAATATCATGTGGTAGTCTTGGAGATATTTTATATGTTATGAAGATAGTTAAGGAAATCTCGATTATGAAATGGATTCTCGGCTAACCGGGAATCAAACTCGTAATCCTCAGCATGGTTTTGCTGATTGCAGGTGCGCTTAGCACATCGACTATATGGGCTTAAAGACTATTCCTCTTAATTTCCTCAGGAACAGAACAAACAATAAACGCTTCCTGTTGTTGTGATTACAAGTCAACCAATTTACTTCTGCTTTCCGGTATCTCTGAGATTCCTCCAGGTTTACTTGTAAGGATTGCTCCAGATATTTATTATGAGATAAGTGTTGTAGATTTCCTGCTTGGATTGCTTCAAAAATTGATGTCGGGACTCTTCAAGTGATTTACCCATTAGAATTCAGTGTGGGATTTCCTCAGAAATTCTGGCTGCGATTTCTATAAGAATTTTTGCTTGGTTTCTTGAAAAAAAAAAATTGCTGGTGTTTCTCCAAGAATTCCGCCGGAAGTTTTTAAAGAAATTCTTTCGGAGATTTTATAACGATTCATTTAGATGTTTGTCTTAAGGATTTTTTCAGGCATTCCTCCTGTGATTTATCTAGAAGCTTTTCTTGAGATTCGTTCAGGAACTCCTGCTAATATTCCTAAAAAAAAAATTGCTGGTATTCCTGCAGAAATTTTTCCAAAAATTTCTACATGAACTCCTACAGAGATGTATCCAGAGGTTTCTCCAAGAATTTCTCCAATAATTCCTTCTATGATTACTAAGTGCATTTATCCAGGGATTTTCCTAGCGATTCTTTCAAGAGATCCTGCTGGGGTTTCTCCATACATATCTGCTGGAGTTCCTACAAGAATTTTTCTGGAAATTTCTATAAGAACCCTTTCAGATATTTCCCTAAGAATCATTCATGTATTCTTCCTATGTTACCTCCTCGGATTCCTTCAGGAGCTCCTGCGAGATACCATCAAAAATTCTTACTGGTATTCCTGTAGGACTTTATCCTGTAATTTCTACATTAACTCCTCTAGTGATGTATTCAGAGAATTCTGTTGAGTGTAGAATTAGCATCCAAAGTTAAAATACACATAAATAAAAAACTAAAAAAATAAAATAAAAAAAGAGAATTCTGTAGATGAATTACTCCGTGCATTACTCCATGAATGAATCTACGGAAGGCACAAACATCCCAAATGGAGGAGAACGTGTCCCTGGAGTCATCCTACTGAGCCATCCTAAATCTAGCGATTTTACTAGGGATTTTTTCAAGAATTCCTCTTAGGATTCCTTCAGGGATCCTTCTAAGAATTTCTTAAATGTTCATGTATTATTGCCTTCAGTTTTTATTCATACCTCTAGAGATTTCACTATGATTCTTCTGTTAGATTTCCCAATTGGATATCCTCTGTGAATTTCTCTGGGATCCCTCTTGAGATTTTTCTAGGGTTACCTCTTGGTATTCCTATATGAAAATATCTTGGTATTGCTTCTGAAATTCCTTTAGAAAATCTTGTTGGAAATTCTCCTGGAATTCATGCTAGAATTTATCAACTGCTGTGATTTCTCCTAAAATTGCTCCAGATATTTCCCCAGTACTTTACTCCATGGATTTTTCAAAGAGATTTCTTCAAAGTTTGCCATAGAGATTCCTTCAACGATTTTTCAGAAAATGTTCCAGAAATTTCTCAAGGGATGCTTCTAGCGGTTACTACGGAGATTGCAGTAAGGATCATTTCAGAACTTACTTAAGGGATATATTCGGAGCTCCTGTAAAGGTTTTTGCAGAAATTCTTGAGGGTTACGTTCCGTAATTCCTTGGGTAATTTCTCCAGAAATTCCTCCAAACATTTCGTCAAAAGATTTCTCCGAAGTTTTTTAGAAATTAGATTCTTGAAATTAAAGTGGAAAGGCACCGTAAACGTAGCCAATTCGGGCAGTATGAGTGTCTATACTTGTCAATCAGATGATGTTTCATTTTCATTCGTTGACAGCTAAAGTTACTTCTGTACACAACAATTTCTATAAGTTAGGAGAAGGCTGTGTTCCAGTAGGGATGTTGTGACGAGAAGAAAAATAAATACAAGAATTAATAGTTCTGCTGTAAAAAGTTAACATTTACAACCTAGTTCACAACTTTACCATATACAGTCGAGACTCTTATAAGATCACTGGTCGGGGGGCGCAATAGGAATCCGCTTAATAGGATACTAAGAGCTTATGGGATTTCGGCATTTTGGGGGTGTGGCCTATTATCTCGGGTGTGTTAAGAGTTAACGCAATACTTTCTTCGGCAAAGTTTTAGGGCTTGATAAGATCTACCATTTAGAACTTTGGTTCATATGATTAATTGGCAATTTGGCCGCTAGAGGGACCATCAACAATTTGATGCTAAATTGCACTACAGGAACCATATCAGGTTGTCAAGCAAACGTTACGATATACGACAGCTCAAGAACCTGATAATTTGGAAGGATAGTGTCTTCGGGAAAGTTGTTGGGTACGCCAATAACTAACTGACGATGCGTTGCGAAGTTCGAAATTCCTCCACTGGGCGGCGCTAGTGAGCATGTAAAATTTCAAAACCTCATATCTCAGAATCCCGATAACTTAGGAAGATGGTGTCTTCGGCAAAGTTGATCAGTATGACATAAACTTACATAAAAATAAACACTTGTTTCGCAATTCTGCCACTAGGCGGCGCTAGTGAACATGCAAATTTTAGAAATCTCATAGCTCAGAATCCTGATAACTTAGAAAGTTGGTGTCTTTGGAAAAGTTGATCAGAGTGACATAAACTTACATAAAAATAAACACTTGTTTCGCAATTCTGCCACTAGGCGGCGCTAGTGAACATGCAAAGCCGAAAACCCGCCAAAAAAGTCGAAAAAATACGAAAAAAGCAGTAAACGCCGCCTAGTGGCAGAATTTTGAAACAAGTGTTTATTTTTATGTATGTTTATGTCATACTGATCAACTTTGCCGAAGACACCAACTTCCTAAGTTATCAGGATTCTGAGCTTTGAGATTTTTAAAATTTGCAAGTTTACTAGCGCCTCCTAGTGGCAGAATTTTGAAACAAGTGTTTATTTTTATGTAAGTTCATGTCATTCTGATCAACTTTTCCGAAGACACCAACTTTCTAAGTTATCGGGGGGAGCGACACTAGTTTTGCCAAGCCGAAAAACCGACAAAAAAATCGAAAAAAGACGAAAAAACCCGGTAAACGCCGCCTAGTGGCAGAATTGCAAAACAAGTGTTTATTTTTATGTAAGTTTATGTTATACTGATCAGCTTTGCCGAAGACACCAACTTTCTAAGTTATCAGGATTCTGAGCTATGAGATTTCTAAAATTTGCATGTTCACTAGCGCCGCCTAGTGGCAGAATTGCGAAACAAGTGTTTATTTTTATGTAAGTTTATGTCATACTGATCAACTTTGCCGAAGACACCATCTTCCTAAGTTATCGGGATTCTGAGATATGAGGTTTTGAAATTTTACTTGCTCACTAGCGCCGCCCAGTGGAGGAATTTCGAACTTCGCAACGCATCGTCAGTAAGTTATTGGCGTACCCAACAACTTTTCGGAAGACACTATCCTTCCAAATTATCCGGGTCTTGAGCTGTCGCATTTCTTAACGTTTGCTTGACAACCTGATATGGTTCCTGTAGTGCAATTTAGCATCAAACTGTTGATGGTCCCTCTAGCGGCCAAGTTGCCAACTAATCATATGAACCAAAGTTCTAAATGGTAGATCTTATCAAGCCTTAAAACTTTGCCGAAGAAAGTTATGCGCTGTCTCTTAACACACCCGAGATAATAGGCCACACCCCCAAAATGCCGAAATCCCATAAGCTCTTAGTCTCCTATAACGCTCACCCCTGTCTAGTAGGAGTTCGTTTAATAGGAGTCCGTTTAATAGGAATTCGTTTAGTAAGAGACTCGACTGTACCATTTTTTTCTGTGCCCTGAAAACCCACTCGATTATTTTTACAACGTAACGCAACATTTTTAAATGTTAGACCCTATCCGCTTTTCCTCCTCGCGTAACTATTTTTGTAAGAGAAATTTTGAAATTTCGTATGAAGCGTAACACAGCGCTGGACCACCCCCCCCCTCATTGGCGTTACGTAATATTTGAACGAACCCAAAGCAGACCTTTCACACCTATTTCCGTCTGTGACGTGCTCAGAACATGTTTTCATGAATAAACAATAATTTGAAAAAATGTCCCGATTTTGTCAGGTAGAGTAATTCGGGGCAAAAGTTCGCACCTTACAGACTTCACAAAATAACTATTGAACGAAAATTAAACAATATCGTTTTTCTTCGTTAAACGGGTCCCTATCATGTTGCCTTCAAAACGTAGTACTAGATTTTCTCGCGTTTCTTCTGTAGTTTTAGTAATACAATTTTTAAAACAAGTACTCCAATGCGAACTTTTGCCCCATAGTGGGGGCAAAAGTTCGCATTATGCGGGGCAAAAGTTCGCACCTTGTACAGGGTAGTTTATTGGTGTGATGTTCATTTATTTCATATTAGTTCATTTTTATCTTTTCACTCTAGCCATGAAATCTGTTTCTTTCTGTTCTTAGCATTACGGCCCAACTGGAATACGACCTGGTGTTCAGCTTTTGTATAGAGTGTGTTTTATGAAGACTTCCACAACTATTAACTAAGAGCTGTTCTTTACAGCGTTACTGAAGTTGTCAAAATACATTGTGGGGTAATCAGAGAGATACGTGTTGTACAAAATATATGGAAAAAAAATAAATATGCAGCAAAACTATTGAACCAGACCGTTATCGAATCTTATCCCTGTCAGTATGGTGATAAATTATAACTGTGAATTTACAGTCTAAGCTATGAAAGACCCCGGTAAAGTAGATGAACATAAGACCTTCAGAAACATACTAAAAGACACAACGAGGATGACGAAGAAAATGTTTTAAAATGTTTTTTAACCATTTTCATTTATTGATTTAAATGCGTGAACATAATGTTTGCCTTACAATCAATCTTCTTACAAAACAAAGTTCAGACCCTCTGCCGCAACGATTTCAGGGTGCATACCACTCATATTATGCATATATAGTAGTTTATATACGAAATTATCATTGCTTCAAAGATTTTGTAATTATATTGATGTACTAGATTCAGAAATCTAGTGCGAACTTTTGCCCCACAGCTACTGCGAACTTTTGCCCCACTGCCGAGGTTTTAACAATTTCTCTTTCTGCAAGAAGCAATAGTAGTTTATTGTTTATTCGAATGCACTTCACGAACTACTATGCAATAACGATTCTCCGACATAAAGAGATTATGAGATTCTTCTTCTTCCTGTTACTACAAATTCTTATTCCAAAAGGTCCAAAAATTCTATCAAAACCCCTAGAAACACATTTTTTTGCATAACTCTGCCAAACCATAACGAAATCGTTCCAAATTTTATTGACGAGTAGCTGACCTGATTATGTGTCTAACCCATACAGATTTGTTTGGGTTCTTAACTCGTGCTCAGAAAAAGACCTACTGCGAACTTTTGCCCCGTGCGAACTTTTGCCCCGCATTACTCTACCCGATTTTGTCAGCCAAAAATGCTACCAGGGTCCTTACTGTAAAGATAAAGAAAACCTAATTTATCCACCTAGTGGTGATTGATATGGGGGGCCCATATAGCCGAGGCGGTAAACGCACGGGTATTCAGCATGACCATGCTGAGGGTGACGGGTTCGATTCCCGGTCGGTCCAGGATCTTTTCGTAAAGGAAATTTCTTTGACTTCCTTGGGCATAGAGTATCTTCGTGCCTGCCACACGATATACGCATGCAAAATGGTCATTGGCAGAGGAAGCTCTCAGTTAATAACTGTGGAAGTGCTAATAGAACACTAAGCTGAGAAGCAGGCTTTGTCCCAATGAGGACGTTACGCCAAGAAGAGAGAGAGAGAGTGGTGATTGATAATCTGTAACTTCATTTAAGGCATTTAAAAAAATGTCCATATGAAACGAAAGGCGGAATGATAAGTTTTTCTTCGATTTCATAGTTGGTACAGTTAAACATTAAGCCAATGCTACTGCTGCTGTATAGTTATAAGATTCAATTCAATTATTTGCTCCGTGAAATAAATAGTGTCCGTTTCATCTTACAAGCTGCACAAAATATTGGACATTGCTTGTTCAGACTATCCTCGGGGTGACTTTGGTATGTGTTTTCTGTCACTAGATTTTAACAAAAATATATATTTTTTTTAATTCACGCTCTATGGGTATATAAACCATTAAAGCCCCAGGAAGGCTTTTTTTTTTTAAATAGGCTGATATTCAGAAACTATAACATATAAAAATAAGTGGTTGTCACTATGATCTATGGGAAGAGTTGTATTTCGTACAAGGGCAGTTGTCTTTTGCAGAGTAAAACAAAACGACCGGTTCGGTTCGGTAGAAACTAATGAAACAAATTTTATTTTAATTTAACCGTCTTCTGTGACATGCGCTGCTAGGCGTACTTTTCTAAAGCTAGTATATAAGTTCATTGGTTGACGTTGCTTACACCTGTGACTACTTCGTTTGCAACACTCCTCCCTAAGCAATGAAGTCAAACAAGCCTAACTTTATCTAACACAGTATGTAACATATGTAAACAAAAAAGAGATTTTCACATGAGGCGCCGAATTTCGTTGAGGACTGACCTCATTTAAAGTGTATACTGGCAGGTTATCGTTTTTAATAAAATTACAAATTACAAAAAAAAAATACCCGGATTTTTCACGCTTCCGAAATGCTCAATGTATAAGTTGCTATGGGAACAGAGAACTTTCCTTTCGAATTTCTCCGTTCGTAGATTTTGTTAGATACGGTGTTTGGTAAAGTTAGGCTTGCAATATGTAACTTCTTATTTTCTTCTAGCTTTATATTCGCCAGGGCTTTCATGAACCCATCAGCAGCTTGCTGCTTCATGCTCACATATCCCAGCTCGATTACTCCTTGCTGTAGCACATCCCGGATGAAGTGGTCTAGGTGCTTTGTCCGTGGATAGTATCCTTGGTTCCGAGCGATGCAGGTGCCCGATTGATGTCGCACCGGCTGGGAATCTCCTGCACGCCGAACATCTGTGACTGGAAGTAATACCACCAAAGTGCTTCCTGGATTGTGCGAGAAAGCGCAATGTATTCCACTTCACACGAGGCACACGAGGGCAACGCAACTGTTGGTTGCTGCTTCACATTCCACGACACAGCTCCTGACATGAAAGTGGATTTCCTGGAGTCCGGTTCTCCTCCCCAATCGGCATCTGTGTAGCCAACCAGATTCGATGCCCGATTCTTCGAGTACGTCAACCGGTTTGATTTTGTACCTCGCAGGTACCGCATAATCCGCTTTACAACATTCCAATGAATGCGCTCAGGAATTGCATTGAATTGGTTGACTTGGTTGACCGCAAAACTGATATCCGGCCGCGTCGCTTGCGCCAGATAGGCGACATCGATTTGTCCAGCTTGATGCTTGTTTCCGTCTGTGGTGTGGAGACTGGGTTCCAGTTCGAAAAGTCGAACCGCCGCAACACGCTGTCGATGTAGTGCTCCTGATATACCCACAGCTCTCCGTTGTTTCGGTCTCGCGTGATCCTCAATCCCAGGCAGAAGGCTGCTTCGCCGAGGTCCTTCATTTTGAAGCGGAGGAACGACTTCAATCTTTGTTTCGTTGGTGAAGATCAAAAAATCATCCACGTAAATGGTGACGAAAATCATTTTCTCATCGTCGACTCGGAGGTACAGGCATACGTTCACTTTCGACTGCTCCAGACCGAAATCCTTCAGCGCATTGCCTAGCTGACCTTTCTACACGCGGCTCGACTGATTGAGCCCGTACATCGCCTTCCGCAAACGACAGACTTGTTTGGAGGTGCCAGCAAACTCTCGTGGAAACTCCATGTAGATGACCTCGTCCACCAGCTCGCCTTGAAGGAAAGCAGTAACAGCGTCCATCTGCTCTAAATCGAGATCGTGATTTACCGCCAGCGCCAGGGGGTAGCGGATGGTGGAATACCGCACCACCAAGGAGCACACTTCGTCGTAGTCGATTTCTGGCCGCTGCGAGCACCCTTTCACGACCAAGTGGGGATTGTACCGCTCGATTTCACCAGTTGGTCCTCGTTTCGTCCTGAAGACTCATTTGTTCCAGATTGCCTTCCGGTCGCTCGGAAGACTGGTTAGCTCCCACGTTTGGTTTTCCTTTTGGTTCTGGAAAAAACTTCGCCAGAAAAAGAACTATACGTAACGAAATCGGAATACTTGCCCGGAATTGGGCGCTACCGGTCGCTGCGCATAAGCCCTTGCTGCTTAACAGCTGGCCTACCAAGTTGAGACGGCAGCGCAGGCTCGTTGCTGGCATGAACTGGTGTGGTATCGAACCGGATAGGCGCACCGATAGATGAACGCCGGAATCTCAGCTTCGCAGAATCGTTTACGGCTCTCGGCACGTCTCGAGCTGTACACCGCCGAGTTCTGAAGAAGTTCCTTCTTCTCTGAACCCAAGGGATGGATCATTAAGGACTCCTAGCCCTTCAATGTCACGCTGGGTTGACCTGACCTAACCTCTATTTCGCGTGAAGCTCAACGGGTTCTGATTCGGTTTACTCCAACTTTCAACTTTAACACCTCTCCAACTTTACTCCCACTTCTCCTTAACTTTTCTTCCAAAATACAGGTACTCTTCGATATAACGTACAAAAAAGTTTTCTCTTTGTACGTTTTATCGAAGTGTACGTTATATCGAAGCAGAGAAAAATTCAATATTTTTATGCTAGTATTGATGTATTCGACGTGTAATTAATCCCAAATAATGATTTCGGTGAAATTCACAAAACCACAAATGTTAAACTTGAGTTTTGACGAAAAAGTAATTTCGTTTTTTGTGTTTCGATATAACGTACATTTTGCTTCGATATAACGTACACTAAATTTTTCCCCAAATTGCGCTAATTCTTGGTAACAAGGCTAATGCTGCAACAAAACAATAATTTGAGTGATTTCGTAGTTTATCTGAGGGTTATTCGTGGGGAAAATATTTTTTTCAATGTTGTTTTTTTCGATGTTATCGAAGCAAAATGTACGTTATATCGAATTCGCTATATCGAGGGTACGTTATATCGAAGAATACCTGTACTTCAATTTTGCTTTCCGTGAAATAACTTCTTTCTGGGATGAGGTCTTCGTACAAAGTCAACGATCCAATTCTTTTTACGCTACCTAATCCCTCTACCGTCCGATAGCCTCTCTCTGTCCTTTTCTATCTGTTCATTTTCCCATATCCACTGAACAGTAACTGTTCTACCGTTCAACTTTTGTTTTCTTGTAGTGTACTGTGGATATTTAGTGTACTAAATCTAGGGGTATGTGTAAGGCATTTATTTAATTTAAATAATTATATACACGGAAACACAAATATATCACGATTTAACAGATAGGATACACAAATTAACACAAATTCTACGGACTGACTGTTACAAACGGTTACAGGGTACAGCTCCATGAACTGTATTTGTTGCTGATTCTCTTCACCTTCGACCAAATATTGCGGTTCGGCTGATCCGGATGTCACGCTTGATCGGGTCGTACACACGATACCCCCTGGTACCGTCGGCGTATCCCACGAAAATCGCTTTCTGAGATTTGACGTTGAACTTCCTTCTTTGTTGCTTCGGTACGTGGACCAACAACATTTTGCTCGGGGGTGCGACCGTTTGGAATGTGAGAACATCAGAGTCATGACCATTTTGATTGCCACCTAACTACAAAGCATTATTCCTGGTCATCTTCCGTCGTCTGTCACCTATAAATAACGAGTTCGTGGGAAGTTATTCGTTGACGGCCGCCCGACAGCGAACCAGATCTTCACCGTGCGGCAAATCCTCCAGAAATGCCGTGAATATCAGGTCCCAACGCATGAAATGTTCATCGACTTTAAGTCGGCGTAGGATAGTATCGTACGGATGGACAAGAACGGCTTCTTCGGGAAGCCCACTACACGATGGATGGTGTAAAAATGTGCGTAAGGGTTACGGGTGACCAGTAGGGTGTCCCAAAATAGAAAAAGTGTCAAAAAGTTAACTTGCTCACCCTTAGAATGATAGATTAGGGTCTTAGAAACAATAGTTCCATACATGAAAACTCAATCAAAAAATATTTAGAGGTTGCACGCATCGATTCTATGCAAAATGGACGATTTTTTGGTATTTTTACCAAAAAAATGCTAATATGAGTTGAAAAATAAAAGAAATAAAAGTCATCAATCAAAGTAAATCATAGTTCTGGGTCCCGCAAACAAAGTTTGGAGGGCGTTTAGGTCGACAAAGCTGATTTTAAATATTTGGCAAAGGTTAACATATCAAGAAATCGCGATTTTTTTCACCAAATTTTTCAAAAATGCTCAATTTATAAGGATTTTGAAATTTTTCCTGTGATTTGCGTTTCCCTTATTTTATAGCAAATTTTGTGTAGATTATTTCGGCTGAAGACAGTTTTGAGCTATCTCTTTCATGAGCTGAGATATCGGTATGATAATGATTACACAATCAATGAAAAAATCGTGTTTTCTTACGTTAATCGATTTTGTTCACTAGTTTCCATGGCTACCATGCAATTAAAACAACACACGACAAATGTTTGACATAATAGTACGTGCAAGTGTACATTTTTGAAGAATGTCAGGAATTATTGGGTTGCTTTGATCATTACTGATTCATACTGCATGACAGCAACAATATGTAAAGGCTTTGAGAGTTAATCATTGTTTTATATCTATACATATACATATGCTGAACATGACTTTTCACACCCGCTTTGTGAACACGAGAAGAATTTTTTTTCTTAGATTTCATCTGTTGATCAGATAACAGTAGTAAGCTACCGATTCAAAACTTGTAATTTTGGTTGCAAATTATGTTTTAACAAGTAAGCTGCGCAGCAGAAAGATTTTAGGATTGACATTTCTTAGGTTAACACCTCTTGTAACATATTAGACCAGTCACTAAGTTATATATATATTTTTTTAAATAATAGTAGAATCTAAACATCCTGATGCTTTCTAAAATCCAACCCTTGCTGCAAATATGTGCGCTAATAGTTTGTTTTCAAAATCAAATTATATAATAGATCTCAATATTATGTAAAGAATCTGCTTTAGTTAAAATTCGCGAAAAAAAGAAGAAAAAATATCCTAGTATTCGTAAAAACTCCTGCATTTGCATCTCATTTCACTATTATGCTTCTGAACTGAGTTATGGATAAATGAGACAAATGATTGCCAGGTGATCGAAAACACCCTTGCATTTTAGTGGTTTTCAATGTTAGAGCAGTAGTTCTGGTATAACTAGAAAGAACCTATATGTTAGCTTAACAAGAGTACCAACACCTATTTAAAAAGGCAAACATTGTTGAGCGATCTACACATCACTCAAAATATATCATTGAACTTCACACATGGGATTTGATTGTCTGACTTACGATCACTTATATTATTAAAATTTCACAACGAGTCACTTCTTGAGTCTTTCTTTGAATCAGTAAGCACAATCAATGTAAAATTATCAAAGTAACCTAATTTTTTTCTGAAAATCTTCAAAAATGTGTACTTGTATAACATAACATGTCAAACACTTGTTATTTGCTTTTTTTTGCATGGTAGCCATAGAAACTAATGAACAAAAACAAATAACATAAGAAGATCCGATTTTTTCATTGATTGTGTTATCATTATTATGCCGATATTTCAACTCATGAAGGAGATAGCTCAAAACTGTCTTCAGCCGAAATAATCTACACAAAATTTGCTATAAAATAAGGGAATTGCAAATCACAGGAAAAATTTCAAAATCCTTATAAATTGAGCATTTTTGAAAAATTTGGTGAAAAAAATCGCGATTTCTTGATATTTTAACCTTTGCCAAATATATAAAATCAGCTTTGCCGACCTAAACTCCCTCCAAACTTTGTTTGCGGGACCCAGAACTATGATTTACTTTGATTGATGACTTTTATTTCTTTTATTTTTCAACTCATATTAGCATTTTTTTTGGTAAAAACACCAAAAATCGTCCATTTTTCATAAAATCGATGCGTGCAACCTCTAAATATTTTTTATTGAGTTTTCATGTATGGAACTATTGTTTCTAAGACCCCAATCTATCATTCTAAGGGTGAGCAAGTTAACTTTTTGACACTTTTTCTATTTTGGGACACCCTAGTGACCAGTCTAGTGCAGAGATGGAAACACTCTCATCGTGAATCAACTCGCGAGTGTAAAACCAACAAACGGTTTACTCACGGTGCCGAGAGTAAGAAGTGTGTGAATTCATTCGCACCCGCTTGCTTCACGAGTATGATGCAAAACAAAAACAAATACACTCACGAATTTTTATTCGCGAAGAACCAGTGGAGATGCGGGAATTGCATTTTAGTGCGATTTTAATAGCAAAACAAGTAATTATTCATCAGATAGTAGTGTTTTGTGGTTTATTGTTCCTGAAAAGTAAATCTGTCGGCCGTGTAAATTCGTTTTTTCACAAAATTGAAAAATGTTCAGGGCTGCTTCGCGAATCAATCACGAGTGCGACCAGCTTCGTTAGCTCGCGAGTGAAGGAAGTGCGAATATATTCTGGCTTCTGTTGTTCACGAGCAGTGTTGCGAAACTCATGCTCACGAGTAAAAAATACTCACTCACATTACTCATTTGCGAGTAATGCTCACGCTGTGAGTTACTCGCGTATGAGTATACTCACGCGTGAGTAATGACGTCATACTCTCGCGTGAGTATTACTCACTTGTGAGTAATACTCACGCGAGAGTATGACGTCATTACTCACGCGTGAGTTACTCATTTTACTCACGGTGAGTTTAGTGAGTAAGTTATTTTTGTTGGTTTGAAATTATGTTTTCGTTTGTTCTGTACTGGTGATATTTATATACAAGGCACAGTTTTCGAGGAAAGGTGAATCTGCTCGAGAGCTTTGGCACCATAGGCTAAAAACTCCTATTGTTTACCTACGCATGCAAAGTAATATCATCAATTAGGAAATCTCTATATTTCACCACACTTTGTTAATGGTATAACTTTTTTCGCATACGTCGGGTCACTTTACGGTATTCAATAAAGATGTTTGGCATATATTTACCTACCTTCAAATTAAAAATGTGGCTAGTTTCTATTACTGTGCAAAAATATAGGGCATATAATGGACAAATAGTGGATTCGCTTCAAAATTACTTGAGTAGGTAAGTAAGGAAAAAAAAGTTTTACACTGGTAACGCCTCCCTTGTAAATCTAAAAGAGCTGTAGTTTTTTCTGCGCGGAAAAATAGTCCGTTCTATTATTCCGTAAGGAAAAGTAACGTTTTTCCTCATACTAAACACTTGATCAGTTTGTAAGTTAAAATTTACAAAAAATAGTAAATTTACTTGAGTACTCAACTTTCGAACATGAAACTTACATACCAAACGCATCCAGCAAAGCAAAAACCAGCAAAATGAATAGTTGATTGTTAAGCATTTTTTGCTAGAATCCAGTACAACTTTGTGGCCTATCAGCACAAATTGCTCGATGTTTCATAAAAAAGTGCTTAGACTTGATAGAATTGAAACAAAACTTTATTGGAACTTATGGGTGACATAAGGAACAAATTGCGAGGGCCCGTAGCGTAGTGGCTACACGTTCACTTCATAAGTGGATGGTCACGGGTCCGATCCCAGCTCGGCACTTGCAATTTTTCGTCAGTTGCTCTTCCCCCCGAGAGCAGCTGGCACCTGACCCTCTTCAGAGCATATGCTCCAACGGACCCGGACACCTGGATATCGGCTATCGGCAACTCATAATGGACCCCCAATCGGACTGGAAAAGGAACAAGAGCCACACATGTTGTCGTGCTCATCATTCTACCATGATAGTGTAGCAAAGCAGCGCAACGGAATCCAGTTCGATCTAGTAGAATTATAATCAAATACATTTAGGAGCAAAGTGTAAGTACAGCTTCCAATTGGAATCGCTCACGCAGTGCCCTGGTGGACAAAACAGCTGTAAATTAGGTAAAGTGATTGAAGAATGAAAAAAAGGAACAAATTCTGAAGGAATCCCATGAGCATTTTCAAGTCTTAGTTTTTTTTCATATGAAGCTGGACCACCACCAATCAACCTGTATGTTCTTGTAAGATAATGAGAGCCAAAAGTTTGTCGCAAAATGGGGCTGACAAAATCGGGTCCTTACTGTATAAATTTTGTACTAATTTACCCAAAACAGTAAACTTTAAACCCAATTTAGAAAAAAATCATTATATATCATGTCTGTTAAATTTTTTTACATGAAAGCTAATGTATTTTTTTGGTGATTGCCGATGAAAAAACTTGCCCGAAGTTGCCCGACAGCAAGAACGTCCTATATACATTTTGCGTGATTTTCGGGAACTTTCTATATAAAATCAATGCATATTTTATTTTTTCCAACAAATTTCCTCAATATATGTTTTATTTTACTATTTTTCATTATTATAACTCGAAAAAGGACATTAAATTTGTTTAAAAACGAATTATAATGAAAAATTTCGATTTTAGGTAGGTATTTTATAAATTGGTTAATATCTCAAAAATAGTAGGCTTTGGAAATTTGATGTCTTCAGCAAACTTTGTCAGCATAAATAGCCGAACAACTTTGCCGAAGACACCATATCGCTAAAATGTAATTTGGCCAAAATGATTTATAGGACTTTTATGCGAATAACGTAAGAAAAATTGACTACCGCTCAGAATATCGACCATGTTCATAGAAATATTTTTTCTGAAGACACCAAATAAGTATCTCAACATCTCGACGAGCTATAGGTTTTATCCATGTATTTTCGGTTCTGCCCCAGTGTGCGCCCATTCAAATCAGCACCACGTCCTGAACCAAATTTTTGGCTTCACGCCAGTTATATGTGGATGACAGCCATTTCAGGGGATTGATCTCTGTCTACAAGAGGTTTAAGTTCAAACAAAAGCCCTCACGTTGAGCTGTTGGGCTCAAAGGGGACCTCTTCAGGGCCGCCCTTAACGGAGCGCTTAGAACTACCAGTAAGATACAATTCACTAGAATAAAAAAAACAATAGAATTATTGACAAGCAACCTTGTCTACTGATTCAATACATTCGCTTCAATAAAACATACCATTTTAATGTTTGATAGGATTCCAAGCCTTTAGATAAATTTTAGTTTACCGTATGAATATGAGTAAAGTATACTCATGAGTGAGTATCTGCACGTCAATACTCACGAGTGAGTGTGAGTTGTACAGCGCTTACTCAAACGTGAGTAATACTCACGGTGAGTTTAAGGTGTACTGCTCATACTCACTCGTGAGTTTGACTAGTTGTGTGAGTACTCGCTCATTTCGCAACACTGTTCACGAGTAGGATAACTTTGCGTTTGTGTCTGCTCAGCTGCATTTCTCACTGTTTTCCATCACTGGTCGAATCTCGACAGGGACTATGACACGGTGATGGACTCTTTTTCCCGCTGTTCAACATCGCCCTGGAAGGTGTCTTGCGACGAGCCGGGCTCATCAGCTGGGGTACGGTTCTCATGAAATCCGATCAATTTGCCTGTTTTGCGAATTGCTAGAATATTTGGAACGGTGGCAGAACTATGCACTCGCCTGGAACGTGGAATAGTAAGGTCGGACTGATGGTGAACGCGACATAAACGAATTACATACTGGCAGGCGGAACCGTGAAAGACATGGCAAGCCTAGGCAACAGTGTTACGATAGACGGGCATAGGCGAAACTACTGGGGGTGCCGGGGATGCCAGGCACCCCCTAGAATTTTAATGCATTGCTTATAGATATGGGGCGATGAATGATGAATGGATGAACCAATCAAAATTTGTTTGTAGTGCACCCCCTGGCAAAAATCCGTAGTTTCGCCCATGTAGACGGGGACATTTTCAAGATGGTAGAGAACTTTATATACCGTCGATGGGGGTGACAATGGGTCTGGGGGGTGAGATTGGGTCAAAACGGAGAAACATAAAATTTAAAATAGCTCTTCAACTATCGCTAATTTATATTGAAAACTTTATAATATTTCAAAGAGGAGATGTTTTTACACGTCATGATGCAGAATAAGATGTTTTGCAATAATCGTTTTTTGTTAAATTTGTGGCTAAATTTATATGATGAAACTACTAGTAAATCACTCTGAAAAAATTTCTCCTTCGTAATGTTTAACACAAGTACCCAACCATAAATTTTCTTATAAGTGGTTAGCTGTAGGTATTACCTGGTTGATGTAATGAAAAAAGCGGGGTGTCATTGCTCTTTTTATTTAAAAAATCAATATTTTCGACCATATGTCAAAATATTAAGAATTGGGGTGAGATTGGGTCAAGCAAGTTATCGAGTGCACATAACCCTTACTAAAAATTCAACTTGTTATCCAGTCCCCATTTGACGTTAGAGTGGTGCCATGTTCACCGTATCTTCATAAAAGCACGCTTTCTTTCAAAAATATGTCGAGAAGTGTCAAACGAGTGTATTAATACGTGTAGTGCCTACAATCATTTATAACAATACACCCATGCGTTTGGACAGCTCCTGTAATCATCAGCTAATCTTTGGTGTACTGCAATATCGTAAGCTCACAAAATAGACTTAACATAATATTTGAACGACCCTCTATCTTGAGCTGGAGTGATTTGCTTTAGCAATATAGAGGCCAATGATCATGTACATAAGAGTTTATAACAGAGGGTTTGGTTAAACATTCCTTATGCAGTATACTAAAACTATCATGTTTTTTTTTACAATCAATCTTTCAATGCGCCCCTCTCTCATTGTAATCTCCTCTCCTCTCATGGAGGTTGAAACTCTTAATGAGGATGATTATGATGGCTAAAAATGGTGATACAGTATACAAACCTTATTTTATCAAATTTCAACCATTTTTTCGGTTGTATTAGCCCTTTTAGGTGGATTAATCATCTTTTAAAATTACCTAAGCTTTTATTCGTCATAATAACATTATGTTTTAAGTAGGTTTACTAGATATGATGAATAAAATTAATTTATATTCTTAGATAGGTGATTTCGAAAACTTTGACCCATTCTCACCCCCTCTAAGGGGTGAGATTGGGTCAATTTTCAATCATTTGTAGTTTAGTAAGCAATTCATATAACGTGATACTTTCTTGCTAAACTATCATTACCACATAGGAGAGTATACATACCAAATAAAAAGTTATTCCAACTTTATTTGCATTTGTTATTTAACAAACAATCTTTGAGTATCCTTTTTTGACCCATTCTCACCCCCAACGACGGTATTTACCTCGGATTCTTAGTAACGGTAGACAAAGCGTTAATACTATGGGCTCCACAAGAACTTGCGAATGAAAAAGATTCACCGCACCAAATGCACCATGTACAAGACGCTGATAATACCGGTGGTTCCTGAGCACGAGACTTGAACTATGCTCAAGTAGGATATGCAAGCACTCGAAGTGTTCAAGCGTCGGGTGCTTAGGACCATTTTTGGCGGTATACAGGAGAACGGTGTGTGGTGGCGAAGGATGAACCACGAGCTCGCTGTACTCCACGGATAACCCAGCATCCAGAAGGTGAAGATATGACGAAGCCACACCTTGAATATTCAAGAGCACAAGTCTGAAGAACCCAAAGTCGGTTTACCCTGAAAAGTTGATCGATTGGTTACCCGTTAGTGGTGACCAATCGATCAACTTTTCAACGCAAACTGACATTCGGTTCTTCAGATTTATGCTCTTGAAAATTCAAGTTGTGGCTTCATCATATCTTCACCAGAAGGTGTCAAAAGCTGGAAAGATACGATGAGCAGGGCATGTTGTGAGATCTGAAGAGCTAGCGTTCGCTACAGATCCGGTTGGCACAGTGTGGGCAGTGTTCTGTCAAGCATTGGATATTACCAAGGATGGAGAGCAAACCGAGTATGGTGGCTAGTATTGTTGATTATGTGATGTTAAATTAATAAATATATGTATGTATGCTGAAAAGTTTCGCAAGTAAGAATGAAAATGTCCACCACTTTTGTGTATAGCAGATATGGGGAAACCTCTTAAATTATAGCTAGGTACACCAATGCAATAGAAACCATATCCGCCTCGCGCCGATTCCGTTTCGGTCTCGGTGGTGTCACACGGGCCGGAAACAATGATAAATGATGATGACATGTCAATTTGAATCCAGTCGCTAATGCCTAGGTGCCACTATATACCACACTACTGCCTTTCTCTCCACATTCAAGTCAACCCGGCGGGCGATGCGATGATAGCAGCAAGTCATCTAATCGATGTGTGCTCGATAATGAGAGACTTATTAGGTCTTCCTGAGCAGCAGGCGGCGGTAAAGTACCATGTAATTGAATGCTTTTTTGATTTCGTATTTTCGACTTGTTGCAATTTCCGGTAGTCTCGTCACACTCAGTTATATGGCTTTCCCATATTTATCTTATCAACCCTTTAAGGAGAAACTTCAGAGAACACAAACATGGCTGCCACACTGGCCGACTTGGTCCCCTACTCACGTTTTCAAGAGCACCAATCTTCAAAATTTGTAAACAAATACTGCCGATTTGGAAAAGCTGCTTCTTTTTGCAAGTGAGCAAAGCCAGGATAAACAAGTGCGGCTTGATTGGATGCTTTGTTCGTCAGATTTGTGCCTCTAAAGTTTGTATGCAAAATTGCAATGGGATTTCTTGATGTTTCACCTTAATACCCAACCCTGACTTTAGACGGGGTATAGTTTGAGCATGTATTTTTTTTTTGTGGGCAGTTTAAATTTTTATGTTTTGGCTGATATTTAGGATTGTTCTGTATATCTCTAAATGGTTTTTGGTGTCTTTAAATGCAAACTAACATTTGTTTTAACTTACAGTAAAAATTACAGTAAAAATTACAGTAAAAATTTGAGAATATTTGATGTGCTTTTCGGAAGTTACAGCTAGTTGAACATTGTTTGAAAAGTGTAAATTTTACCTGTCCCAGTTATTTTGAGTATCCCCTGTATTTACTTAGAGCAAAATAAAATAAATTGGGTTTGGAAGTTTAAAACAAGGGTTTGTTGAGTTGTCTTGTTTCTTATTTGACTTGAATCAGCACACATGATTAAAATCACAATCATATCATCGTTTGTTTTTAGAAAAGAATGTGTGATTGTAGGACTTTTATTTGCACCACCTATGTTTTGGTTTTTCGGGAGCATTGAAAAGTTTCTACTTTGTGACGTTTTCCTTTAATAAATTTTATTCACTTTAGGATTTCTATTTTACTCTAAAACAAACACAATTGACTCTGTCCCCAATTTCATAACATCAAAAGAAAATAAAGACCCAAATCGCATACCTTCTTGGGGTAGGCCGACGATGACGGTTGCGATTTCACTTTTCACCACGATGCACAGTGGCTGATTTCGTCATTTTAGCGCGCTTAATTAATAACTTTTTTACTATGAAGTTTAGCGTCATGGTGTCTTTGGGAAAGTTTTTCACTATAATAAGGAGCTTCTTTTGAGCTTCTGTGAAAAATGATCAATCCCCCTAAAAGTGAGATAGAAAATTTATTTTTTGAATTTTTCAAGATACGAGGTTGGTGTCTTCACAAAAGTTGTAGAAAATGTTGTTTGGAGCAAATTTGCCGAAGACACCAAGTTTGTAACTCCTTTACTTTTCAAGATACGTTACGTTTTCTTTCATCAGCCCCTTCCCTTGAAAAAAGTTTTTGCGCAATAACTTTCTAAAAATTGATTCTACATTTTTCTCGTGTTCTACAAAGTTATAGATAATGGTAAAACACACAACTTTTCCGAACATGACATCCCGCTAATTCCAAAATTAAAATAGTTATAACGGTTTTTATAGTTTTTTGGGCCATATTTCAAGCATATATAACATAGCTATAGGCAATTATATGCAAATTTCCTTTTACGCATGCGAAAGTACATGCAATTGCCTCTCTTAGAAAGCCAAAATCATCAAACTGTAAGAAACTGTAAGTTGGTTTTTGTATAGAAACATACATCCATTTATGTTACTCTTATATGGGATTTATATATATTTTCAACATATTTATTTGACATTTCATGTCAGCTTGCATTTTTATTGTTATTGTGAGTGTGTGTTAATATAAAGAAAGGTTTGTGATGCATTTTGGATCATTCGTGAAGTACGTTACATAAAAACTTACCATCTAATTCTTTTGTCTTACTAACTCAAATGCTCCACGTAGTCCACGAAAAGAGCGAATGAAGCGCCATTTCTTTTTTTTCGTGGACTACGTGGAGCATTGTAAGTTAGTAAGAAAATAGAAGTAGTTGGTGAGTTTTTATGTAACGTACTTCATGAATGATCCAGAATACACAACAAACCTTTCTTTATATTAACACACACTTACAATAACAATAAAAACGCAAGCTGACATGAACTGTCAAATAAATATGTTGAAAATATATATAAATCCCATATAAGAGTAACATAAATGGATGTATGTTTCTATACAAAAACCATCTTACAGTTTCTTACAGTTTGATGATTTTGGCTTTCTAAGAGAGGCAATTACATGTACTTTCACATGCGTAAAAGGAAATTTGCATATAATTGCCTATAGCTAAGTTATATATGCTTGAAATATGGCCATAAAACTATAAAAACCATTATAACTATTTTAATTTTGGAATTAGCGGAATGTCATGTTCGGCAAAGTTGTGTGTTTTACCATTATCTATAACTTTGTAGAACATGCGAAAAATTGTAGAATCAATATTTAGAAAGTTATTGCGCAAAAACCTTTTTCAAGGGGCTGATGAAAGAAAACGTAATGTATCTTGGAAAGTAAAGGAGTTAAAAACTTGGTGTCTTCGGCAAAGTTGCTCCAAACAACATTTTCTACAACTTTTGTGAAGACACCAACCTCGTATATTGAAAAATTCAAAAAATAATTTTTCTATCTCACTTTTAGGGGGATTGATCATTTTTCACAGAAGCTCAAAAGAAGCTCCTTATTATAGTGAAAAACTTTCCCGAAGACACCATGACGCTAAGCTTCATAGTAAAAAAGTTATTAATTAAGCGCGCTAAAATGACGAAATCAGCCACTGTGCGATGCGATGCTTCATCATGTGCGCGCATTCGCGGACATCTTCACTATAGCAATAGGCAGGTACCTTATTCGTAGTAAGTTCAGTATGGGCAGCGGGCGCACGCATTGCACCTGTGTGGTAGCTAGGTAGGTAGGTAGGTAAACATAAACTTAGGCACACGGTGTGTTGAAGACCTTTGGTTTTATGTTTATGAGGTAACGCAGTTCATTCCCACACCCCCTCCGGTTTGTGTCACTGACTGCGATGATGGCGCGATGAAGGCGCGATGAAGACTTACACAAATCGATAAACCTAAACCACAGACAAACAGACGTAACACCTTGAATGATTTTCATGGAAATCCATCGCCCTGTTCACACTACCATCACCTGGTGGAAAAGTTGCACGAATCACTGTGTTGTGCAATATCGCCAACAGAAGGCGCTAGTGTGAAACGTCAAATGCAAAGAAAAACGATGCGCGCGCCTCTGGTTGTGAAAGCCACAACTATGAAAATTTAAAATGATCGTTAAAATCGTGGTCGATGGAAATTTCGCAAGTGTTACGTCTGTTTGTCTGTGCCTAAACCGTGAGATTAGACATTTCTACATTGAAGAGAATAATTTTGGCATATTAACTATTTTTTAAATTATTTTAGAGATTTTGAGAGACTAAGAGTTTTCCTCATCAATTGGTCATTTTGCATTTGTATTTTTCTTCTTCCTGGTGTAACATCCAAACTGAGGAGACAATGCCTGCTTCTCAGATGAGTGTTCTATGAGCACTTCCACAGTTACTAACTGAGAGCTTCCTCTGCCAATGTCAATTTTGCTTTTGTGTATATTGTGTGGCAGGCACGAAGATGCCAAAGGAAGTCAAGGTAATTTCCTTTATTGAACATTCTTGGACTTACCGGGAATCGAACCCGCACCCTTAGGAAGTGCTTATGCTGAATACCCACGCATTTAAAGCTCAACTACCTGAAAAATCACAAGTAGGAAAGCCACCATTATTAAGTAGCTTCAATAGCGTATCTGCAACGACATTCCATAAAAGTGGTGACAAGACTCCTCCTTGAAGGCATCCGCAAACACTTAATTTCCTAATCACTGATTGACGTAATGTAAAAAATGGTAATCATTGGAGGACTCCGTGCACTATGGCATCGAAAGGTACGTTGGCGATGGCTCCCTTCGATATCTACCCAAGTAACCACGATGCACGATAATTCACTTGGAGGCGAATATAATGCAATTAAGGAGCTCTATATTAGCCGCTTAATAGCCCTGTGAGCCATAAGTGGCGAAATTTAGTTTCTAGGGTAAGAAAACACTCAAGCAGGATTACTTTTGAGCGAATGCCTTCTCGGTATTGTAAACAACCATGTGTATTAAAAAGAGTTACTGTGGGCTTTCCAGATAGATAAGCATGCCAGTTCACATGAAGAAACATATTGGTCAGATGATCATCACAGATGTTATGGTCGACAATTCTTTCTTAGCATTACAGAAGAAAATAGGTCAAACTGATAGGTCTTTGCAAAAATGTAGTTTTTTCTAAACATGTTGGAAATTATCAAACCCCTTGTGAAGAAAAATATGATATATCCCAGCTGTTCCACGAAATCTGAAAAGGGGCAAAGCTATTTAGAGCCCACTCAATCAATTCTTCAGTTACGATATTCCGAGCCGAAGCCTGAGAATCATAACTACAAGAAAAGACATCAGGTTCATTCAGATGAAATTTACACATCCGGGAAAATGTGTACTGATAAGCTTATCAGAACTTCCTCGTCACAGGAAGTTAAATTGCCATTTGGCAATCGTAGTTGGTTTACTCGGAAATCCTTAGATTTTGCAAGGATTTTGTTCAACAGATTTACTTCATGCTAACTGGAAACATTTGTACAATAGTTTTTCTAGCGGGATCGTTCAGCAGACCGAAGAGCTTTCTGGTAGGTCTTACGGGTCGACCTGAAAGCCTCCCATTCAGTCTGTTCCAACTTTTTCTACATTGTTTCCTGAGCTTGGCTTCATTAGAGTGGTTCCCCTGGGGTCTTCACAACCCGCAGAGGGCAAGCTTCTTTAGAAGCTTTCATGATGAAGGACGTTGTAGTATCAACGACATCATCTTAATCACTTGCAGTGTCAATGGGGTTGGGTATCCACGAAATTTGGCCACAACCTATTTACTGATGTAAAAAGAGATCCCAGTGTCCGGGGTTTCCTGAAACGCAAAGTATGCGTAGTAACATAGAAAAATATGTAGATTCTAATGATCAACAATTCTTCATCTGACATATGCCACTTGGTCAATTCGTGACTGATTCTTCTAGAGCAAAGCGTTATGTCTAATACTTCATCTATACCAGATCTTGTTTTGCACGTGTTGGGCTAATAGCTCGTGAACTACATAATGTCGGAGTTAACGTAGCAGCTATCCAGGATATACGCTGGCCCAAAACCAGAGAACGTGAATTCCGGGCGGTGGATTCCATCGCCAACACTTTATTCATGTACCACATCTACTACAGCGCCAGCGGAGGCGATAAGGAAGAACGTGGAGTTGGCTTCATAATGATGAAGCGAGTTTTTAGTGGAAGCCGATATGCGACCGAATCTCTGGGTTGAGGTTGAGGGGCAAATTCTTCAGCTACAGCATCTATGCGCCAACGAACGATAAACCAGATGACATGAAGTACGAGTTCTATGAGAGCCTTGATAAGGCATATAAAGAGTGCCCAAAACAAAATGTCAAAATAGTCATCGAACGGAGATGCAAATGTACAGATCGTAAGAGAAAGTTTCTTTCGACCTGTCAATGGAACGGAAAGCCTTCATTCCTTTACCAACGATAATGGTCTGAGCCTTGTGACATTCGCTGCTGCTAGAGGGATGGCAATCAGCAGTACCGTGATTTCGGGTGAAATTGATCAGTGGGGTGAAATTGATCGACGTGAAGGCAATTTTTATTTGTCAAAAATAAAGGTTTGAACTTAAAACACTTTGTTGAAAATGACCATCATCTGGCTCAAGGGTTATTGAATGATGAGCTTACATGTTTTACAGTTAATTAGTCACATATTTCTGTATTAAATTTAATATTTTCCGAAATTGAGTGTTCGGCAAATTTTAAAGACCCTTTCAAACTTTTGTTACCGTAGCTGTATCGTACATGAAATAAATATTCGAACGAATGTTTATAGCTGCCACGTGTTCGCTAAATCCGATTTCGTCATCAAAAGTTCTATAAATATTGATATTTATACATAAAATTGTACTTTTGCTGAAGTAATAACTTATTTAGTATGAAAATTGCATACTTTTAGGCGTTTTCTTTAGATTTATCAAACTTTAAACTTAAATAATTAGGAATTTACCATACTTGTATAAGTTTTAAAAAGCATTTCGCATTCTGGGATGGTTAATTCTGCTGGAAAATTTATTTTCAGCACTTACAAAGATATTTCACTGACTGATCAATTTCACCCCGAAACTAAAATTTCTGATTTTTTATTTTAAATGATATTTATTGCAATAAAATGATTTACAGTAAAAATTTTAACCTCGTTGACTGATGAAATTCGTTGCCGTACTTGTTTTAAAGCATTAAGTTTGACCATATCGAAAACTATTCAAAAATTAGAAGCCAAAAACTGTGAAAAGTGATCAATTTCACCCGAAATCACGGTACCTACTTTGCACGTAATAGTATCCGAAAACACACCTGGGGACACTCGAGCGGTAAAACTTGCTCCCAGATTGACGGCCGAAATTCAAGACACATCAGAACGATGCGTTTCAATATCAGTACCATCAGAAGCTGGACGAGAGGATATTTGAGACCAACGGATCTGGAGATGTCAATTGTTTATTAGGGTTTCTGCATGCATGAATCAGTGACAATAACAGCGCAAGAGGTGATAGGTAGGGACAATGGAAATTCGCGGCGAAATTTCTAAAATTTCGCTGGCTAACATTGTGAATTTCGCGGCGATTTCGCGTCTCCATATTTTTTATCGTATCGTTGAAGAAAACCTGAAAAAACATCAATTTTACATCCGAAATGAACAATTTACTTGGATTTGTGAGGCCTGATCATAAATTCACATAAAAAGAAACAGATTTGATGAAAAGACAGAAAAGCTACAGATGTAAAATGGTTTACACTTTTATCATGCTGGAATCGGAATCGTAAATTACTTAACACTGTTAAAATTTGCCAGCTGATTTTTGTTTTAAAATTTAAAATTGGTGGAATTTTTAAGCAATTTTCTAAATTTCGTCAGATTTTGCGGCATTTCGCGGAATTTCTTAAATTTCGCGACCATTGCCCAATTTCGCGGAATTCGCGGCTTCTGCGAAATCGCGAATTTCCATTGTCCCTAGTGATAGGTATTGCTCAGCAATGCACAGTGGGCAAAATCGAGCCAAAAAACGGAACTTATTTTTGCCGCTGGTTTGAAGCAATAAAAAGTATGTATCCCAAAGGAAAAAACCATGCTAAATCGATTGGTGATGGTCTCGTGACCGGCAGGTGACGGGAAATGGCCTCTTTGGCCACTTTTAGGTCCCGAACCTGGTTTTCCGGGTTCCGCACCAGGCTATTTTCAATCAAATCAGCTAAATATAGAGTGCGGCACATCATTTCATGTCTATTATTGATAAGGATGTTAGTGGTGACTATTTAAGACCTCACCAAGGTCATATGGCCACTTCCGGATCCTGGTCCAGTTCCTCCGGTTCCGGATTCCGGCCATTTCAAGTGAAGTCACCTAAATATACAGTGCGACATATCAATTCATATCTATTTTCAACAAGCATGTGAGTAGTAACTGTTTGAGACCTCACCAAGGTCATATGGCCACTTCCAGATCCTGGTCCCGTTCCTCCGGATCCAGATTCCGGCCATTTCAAGTGAAGTCAGCTAAATATACGGTGCGACATATCAATTCATATCTATTTTCAATAAGCATGTGAGTGGTGACTATTTTATACCTCATCGAGGTCATATGGCCACTTCCGGATCCTGGTCCAGTTCCTCCAGATCCGGATTCCGGCCATTTCAAGTGAAGTCAGCTATATATATACGGTGTGACATATCAATTCATATCTATTTTCAATAAGCATGTGAGTGGTAACTATTTTATACCTCACCAAGGTCATATGGCCACTTCCGGATCCTGGTCCAGTTCCTCCGGATCCGGATTCCGGCCATTTCAAGTGAAGTCAGCTATATATAAAGTGAGCCATATCAATTCATATCTATTTTCAACAGGCATGTAAGATGTGACTATTTGAGACCTTACCGGGGTCATATGGCCACTTCCGGATCCTGGTCCAGTTCTTCTGGATCCGGATTCCGGCCATGTCAAATGTAGTCAGCTATATATACGGTGTGACATATCAATTCATATCTATTTTCAACAGGCATGTGAATGGTAACTGTTTGAGACCTCACCGAGGTCATATGGCCACTTCCGGATCCTGGTCCAGTTCCTCCGGATCCAGATTCCGGCCATTTCAAGTGAAGTCAGCTATATATACGGTGCGACATATCAATTCATATCTATTTTCAATAAGCATGTGAGTGGTGACTATTTTATACCTCATCGAGGTCATATGCCCACTTCCGGATCCGAAATATTTATTCAGTGTAAATATAACATCTTCTATTTGATTTCTTGTGTTTTTGTAGGCAAAAGTTTTTTTTTATTTCCGTGGATAAAATTACAGTTAATCAAATGAACGTATCGATTTTACTACCGGACTAACATTTTTGCTGAGCTTTCTTCCGATTGCATTTGCATGATAAGCTCTTATGCGGCTAATTTTGTTAGTAGGGTAAAAAACCCAACTTCTGTGGAAATTGCTCCGTGTATTTTATCTGAAGGATGTCCATAAAATATTTCTGTAGGGTTTTCATTCAATAATTCCATCACGAGTTCTTCTAAGAAATTCGTCCCCAGAGGATTAATAATCAAATTATATCTATAATACTAGCTGTTCCGGCAAACTTTGTCTTGCAGTCTTGTGGTGGTTTGACAACTGTTGAGCTCAAAATAGCACCGCACTCTAGATTGATTTTATTTCGGTCGTTGTGATTTCCTTCCCATCTCATTGAAAATCAGTTCTTCATCAATTTTGTTACTTTTCTAGTTGATTTTCGTAACTTTTTGTACATATAAACACAGCCACCACGAATACGAACCGAACCGTGCAAGAGTCATGCCGATCGGTTTATCCGTTCTTGAGTTTTGTTGCCTCAAATAAGCTTCAAACTCATTTTTATATATATAGATTACCTACAATATCTTGTCGAATTACTTTAGTGAAAAAATCTTGGAAGAATTACAGCCGAAATAATTTCTGATGAAATTCCGGAAATCATTGCCTAAAAATATTCAAAGGCATTGAAGAGGGAATTCACAATAAAATTGACTATGGATTTCCCAAAGAAGGAGAAATTTCCGACAGAGTTATAGAAGGTATTCCCAAAAAAATAGCAAAATGGTTTTCATAAGAAATTGCAGGGGAAAAGCTGGAAGGGTTTGTTCAGTGAATTTCCGAAAAAAAAAAATGCGTGAAAGAATTAACAAAATATATTTTAGAAAGAACATCAACCAGCACATGATGTTTCATATAAGCTCCTGAAAGAATTTCCACGGGTTTATTTTAATGGAAATATTGTAAGGTAACTTCCGAACTTATCAGGCTTTTTAATAGTATCCAGACTATTTCATATAAATAACCTTCAAGGGAAAAGGGATCAAAATCCAAAGTTTCATTTCGGAACTACTAAACGCACTAAAACGCAGATAAAAAATTAATTTGATTTTTTTTTTCTTCAGGGCGAGCTATCACTTTATCGATTATCAATAAATTATCAAAGTGAATTACATCTGTTTTGTTAATTTGACTACCTAAACGAAAATATTGAAAATCAAATAAATGATGTTATACTCCAAAAATGTCTAACTTTGTTTAGAGTACGAAAAATAAAAATATTTTGTTTTCTAAAACACCATTTGCCGATGAAACTTCAGAAAGAAATATTCCTAAAGGAGTATTCGAAAGAATAATAAAATGTATTGTTGATGAAATTCCTTAATTAGTTCTCGTGAAATGTCAAAGAAATTCGCCTGTTATTCTGCTTGGATTTTTTCTTCAAAGAAATTCGACAAAAAATCGTAGGTAATATTTCAGATATAATTTTGTTATTATTCCTCTGGAGACGAATTTCTGCGAAGAACTCCTGACGGAATTAATGAATGAAAACAGTACAGTTGTATTTTCTGGAGATTCCTTCAGTCATTATTCAGATAAAATTCACGATTACCAAGCAAATATTCTTCAGAAACTAATAGAACAAGTTTCGTAGGAAGTTATGGTTGAATTTTATGGCTATTTTGAACTTAATTCCTAAAAAAATATATTATAGACAAATTAAAAAAAAAATGGGTTGTTTAGTGAATAAAATATTGCTATTTTTATAGCCTAATCAAAAGAGCTCATTTTTCTGAGTATTACGCGATTTCATTGGATTCCAATAGCTTTTTTTATGGTTAAATTAATAGAACAGTTTTAATTTTCGTGGATAGAATGACAATTCAATCGATAAAATGACAGTTCGACCCGAACAAAAAATTTTCCCCATACAAACTTTAAATGCGTTTTAAAAATAGGGGCTGTCCATAAACCACGTGGTCATTTTTTTGGAAATTTTCAAATTAACAATGGATTTCCGAAAGAAATTACTGAAGTTACTTTCAAACAAATTGCCAAAGGATTTCCAAAAAGAGTTACAGAGCACAGTCTAGCAAAGTGGTTAGGGACTTTTTTAATCATCTAGCCAAGGGATTTCTATAAAAACTCAAGGAAGTATTTACAAAAAAAAAAAATATTTCCTTCAACAATTATTCTCGATGGATTTTTTGTAGCGATTTCCACAAGAATCGGTCTCTTTAGTAATATTTAGATTTCATGACAGTTCAACTTGAACTGTTATTTTATCCACGGAAATTAAAACTGGTTATTTGACAACAAAAACATTAGAAAGCAAATAAATGATGTAACATTTACTCTGAAAATGTGTTTCGTTCTTCGCACTGTTTATTCAGCTTACTTCGCTTGAAATGGACGGACTCCGGATCCGGAGGAACTGGACCAGGATCCGGAAGTGGTCATATGACCCCGGTAAGGTCTCAAATAGTCACCACTCAAAAGCTTATTGAAAATAGATATGAATTTATATGTCACACCGTATATATAGCTGACTCCATTTGACATGGCCGGAATCTGGATCCGGAGGAACTGGACCAGGATCCGGATGTGGCCATATGACCTCGGTGAGGTCTCAAACAGTTACCATTCACATGCCTGTTGAAAATAGATATGAATTGATATGTCACACCGTATATATAGCTGATTTCACTTGAAATGGCCGGAATCCGGATCCGGAGGAACTGGACCAGGATCCGGAAGTGGCCATATGACCTCGATGAGGTCTAAAATAGTCACCACTCACATGCTTATTGAAAATAGATATGAATTGATATGTCGCACCGTATATTTAGCTGACTTCACTTGAAATGGCCGGAATCTGGATCCGGAGGAACTGGACCAGGATCCGGAAGTGGCCATATGACCTTGGTGAGGTCTCAAACAGTTACTACTCACATGCCTGTTGAAAATAGATATGAATTGATATGTCGCACTGTATATTTAGGTGACTTCACTTGAAATGGCCGGAATCCGGAACCGGAGGAACTGGACCCATATCCGGAAGTGGCCATATGACCTTGGTGAGGTCTTAAATAGTCACCACTAACATCCTCACCAAAAATAGACATGAAATGATGTGCCGCACTCTATATTTAGCTGATTTGATTGAAAATAGCCTGGTGCGGAACCCGGAAAACCAGGTTCGGGACCTAAAAGTAGCCAAAGAGGCCATTAACCGTCACCTGCCGGTCACGAGACCATCACCAATCGATTTAGCATGGTTTTTTCCTTTGGGGTACATACTTTTAATTGCTTCAAACCAGCGGCAAAAATAAGTTCCGTTTTTTGGCTCGATTTTGCCCACTGTGCAATGGTTGGTTTGACGAGGAGTATCAACGAGTGACGAACAAAAATAATGCCGCCAGAAGTCGAATGCTAGTGGCCGGTACCCGGCAGAACAGAGAGCGGTACAGGGTGGCAGGGTGGACAGGAACGATATGCGGAGATTTTATGCAACTGGTACAAGACTGCGCCAGTGCCCGCCATGCGTAATAACCGGGAAGAAAACTTGCTGACAGACAAAACAATGTTGGCCGCCAGGTGAAAGGAGCACTTCGAAGATTTGTTGAGTAGTAGTAGTGAAGAAGCACCCTGGAACAGGATTACTATAATGGATGACGGTCAAGCAGTGGAACCATCAACACTAGATGAGGTTAAGAAGGGCCTTAAGGAGTTAAAAAAACAACAAGGCTGCTGGGAAGGTCGAGATACCGGTCGAACTTCTTAAGCACGGAAGCGAGCAGCTACGTCAATCAATCCACCAGATTATTGTTCAGATTTGGGAGGATGAAGTATCGTCTACCAGCTGGTTGGATGTTGTCATATGCCCAATCTACAAGCAACGGCACATACTAGAGTGTGCCAGTTACAGAGAGATTTCCCCTTTAAATTCGGCATATAAGATATTGTCGCGTGTCCCGTTCAATAGACTGTGGCCTCTTAATGAGTCCTTCGTCGGCGAACACCAGGCTGGTTTTTGTGAGGGCCGTACGCAATATCTGAACCAGCAGATTATAAAAAAAAACGAATGTACATCGGGTTTCTTTCCACCAAACATCAGCATTCAAGCAATATTTTCATATGAAGAAGGTTTTAAAATATTCTATCGGTGAAAATTTTTCCATGCAGGAGAGAAATTGGCCGAAAATGAGAATTTCGTGTAAATTTGTATGAAAAACAGCTAAAAAGATGAAAATATCAAAATTTCCCCGATGAAATATTTTAAAACCTTCTGCAAATGAAAATATAGCTTGAATACTGATGCTTGGTGAAAAGAAACCCGATGTACATTAAATTTTTATAATCATCTGGTTCAGACATAGCGTGAGCCGATCAACGACGGATCGAATGTTTAACCTACGGATGATCTTAGATACATTTCGGGAACATAACTTGCAGACTCACAAACCAATTTTTTTTTAAATGCTTCCAGCACAAAAAAATCAGAAAAATAAATTGCTGAAATTCAGCAAAATAAATTGCTGAATTTCATCAAAATTATTGCTGAATATCAGCACAACGTTGCTGATCAACTGTCAAAATTGCTGGTTGGTTCAGCAAGTTGAAAAATAATTGCTGATACTCAGTAAATTCGTATTGCTGAATGAAATCAGCACAAAAAAAAAATCAGCAAAATTTTCTGAATACCAGCAAACAAAATTCGCAGTGCACCATCTGTTTATTGGTTTTAAAGCAGCGTACGATTCAGTGAAAAGAAATGAGCTTTGACAGATAATATCAGAACATGGTTTTCCGGTGAAATTAATAAGGCTGATACGCGCAACGCTGGATAAACCAAAATCAAGTATTCTGATTGCAGATGAAGTGTCTAGCACGTTTGTGACCTTAGATGGATTGAAGCAGGGTGATGCTTTTTCAAATGCGCTGTTCAACACTTTACTCGTAGCAGCGATTGGGAAGTCTTACATGCAGGGGAATTGAACTTCATAGTCAGAACGAGTAAAAAGTTGCAGGCATAAAACTGTCATTGATATTGGTAAACAAAAAAACATCTCCTTCAAGCAGTAGTCTAGTTTTAACAAAGACCACGGAATCGAAGATTGTCAGCTCATTTAGGGGGCATCCATAAAGTACGTCACGCTTGTAGGGGGGTTCTGAAAAGTGTGACAAGCAGTGTATTATGTATAGTAAAATCCCGTACGAAGGGGGGAGGAGGTTGAAAATTCCCATTTTTAGCGCGACGTACTAAATGGATGCCCCCTTAGTCATAAAATGATTCAAATCTACGTAATAAAATATCCACGTACCAAATATCGATTTCTGTTTTTATTTGAGAGTATAAAAACGTATTCTAGACCAAATTTTACATATTTACTAGGTTTAATCACCGCATGACTTTATCATAATTAATTTTAATTGGCTTTTTTCGGTGATACGAATACTACTCGAAGTAAGAGGGAGTAAGGAAAGTAATGAAAGAATACGGTGGATAGATACGCAAGCGAGCGATAAGAGAAATTGAACAGAAATTGAAATTAACAGAGGGCCATTGTTTGAGCAACACAATCACAACGACGATCTTCTTGCCATGCGTTCTCGAGTTGAACGTTAATTTCAATTTCTGTTCAATTTCTCTTATCGCTCGCTTGCGTATCTATCCACCGTATTCTTTCATTACTTTCCTTACTCCCTCTTACTTCGAGTAGTATTCGTATCACCGAAAAAAGCCAATTAAAATTAATTATGATAAAGTCATGCGGTGATTAAACCTAGTAAATATAGAATCCAATTGGCAAAAACTAATAAAAACTTCGGTTCGCATTAAAGATCATTAGGGTACAATAGGAGCATGCGAGATGAAAAACGCGAAAAAATCTAATAAGTAACGTTCGCTCGACATGAATCTCTGAACAAGTACCACCGATCGATAGAACCGAAAATACCGCCGAGCAACATTTAACAGATCACAACCACGATCTTTTTGCCTGTCTGGGGATAGTAGTATACATCTATTCTACTATTACCTGGCCGTTCAACTCGAGAACGCATGGCAAGAAGATCGTCGTTGTGATTGTGTTGCTCAAACAATGGCCCTCTGTTAATTTCAATTTCTGTTCAATTTCTCTTATCGCTCGCTTGCGTATCTATCCACCGTATTCTTTCATTACTTTCCTTACTCCCTCTTACTTCGAGTAGTATTCGTATCACCGAAAAAAGCCAATTAAAATTAATTAAGACAAATTTTACATAGTTTTATCACAATTTGCATTTTATTAAAATTTCCACGTGTTGTCGGTCTAGATCTGTGGAATCTTTGTTTTACTTCACAACAATGAAAATTCTATGGTGATAATGGTACAACGAATTTGACATTTCGGTGCCCTCTATACCAGCATACGCAATCGAAAAGGCTTCAACTTTGTGAGCCAGAGTTCCACTTATGATATGTGATCACACGGTCGCACATGCTCCCCGGCTTTGAGGACGATATTGATCTCATTGGCAGTGGAGGAAGCTTATGCTTCTCTGAAGAGAGAGACAGGGAGCATATTGTAGAGATAAAGGAAATGAGCATTAAACCTAAGTAAAATTAAATGAAAATTGATTGTTAAAAAAATGAATGAAAGAAATTCCTAATATGTACAACAAATCAACCATAAGGGCGACTATTAGCAATCCGCTTTGCTTGGTCGAACTGTCGAACCACACACCTATCCGAAACAGCTTGTCAATCATTGGTCGATTCCGTCCACCAATCAGATTGCTTTTGAAAAAACAGGGGTACCTCTACGCAAATATAAATACAGGTGCCCGTCTCTGAGAGGATCATTGAGGGACGAATGACCTTCGGGTTAAAGTCCCTCGAACCCAACAAAAGAAGATGAGAGGATCATTCTTGCAACGGATTTCAAAGGCGCAACAGCTCCAGCAACAGCAGCAGAACGAGCGGCAGCAGCAGAACGAGAGGCAGCAGCAGAGCGAGCGGCACTTGGAAGTCGGCTGATCTCGACGACGGCCACCGCTCTCGTGCAGCACTAAAGAAGCCCAGCTACTTTCGGCCGGCACTCTAGCGGCAGCAGCCGAACAAGCGGCACCCGACGCGACGCGATGGAAAACGTGGAGCGAGACGACGACACATATGATTGACGATTAACTTTACCAAGACGAAGTACATGATAGCGTCCAGAGACAGAGTCAGGCTTAGTGATGTTAGTACTGAGGTAGTAATTGATGGAGATGTGTTTGAAGTTGTTGAAGAATTTGTTTATCTTGGAGCACTTGTGACTTGTGGCAATGACGTTTCCCGTGATGTGAAAAGGCGTAATGCAGCTGCGAATAGGGTCACTACGATCACGAGGCGTGGACGTTAAAGGAGTTAGATCGAAAAGTTTTCGGAGTTTTTCAGCGCAAAGTTGGCGCAGACGCATGAATCACGAGTTGTACCAAGTGTACAAAGATGCGAATATTGTGAAACGCACAGAATACGGCAGACTTCAGTGGGCTGGTAGTGAGAATGTCTGAAGAAGGAATAGCAATTAGCAGGGAACGAGGTAGAGGTCGGCGACTTCGTGGGCGGCCGTGAACGCGCTCTGGCTGCACACGGTTGAAGAAGATCTGCGATCCCTATGTGAGGTTTAGTTCGGACTATTCGTAGAAATACAGCTGGACCAGAACACCGTTGAAACACCTGAACTTTTATTAAATTATATTGAACGATTCCCGTTTGCTACCGGTCATCAGATCACGTCTTCCTATCTTTCCGCTCCGATCTCTCTCCCTCTTCCTTGTCCCGTTCATCGTGAATCCTGTCTACTATCAAAAGGGATAGGACATTACAACTTATATTCAGTGGGGGGTGTGAAGCTTACTTACTTAAGGTGCGACTCTTTAGACCCTACACGTTTAGGGAAACTGGAGGAACATCCCCCAAGACCAAAGAAGATGGTGCTCTACCATACCCTCGGCGTTGGAGTAAAGTTACTTTGTAGCCAATCAAGGTAAGGTAGAAGTATTTCTGTTGAGGGGTCCAACAGATACATCAGTTGTAACAGCACCTGCATCTCTGGTGGTTAAATCATAGACGACTCAAGGCATGGCACGCGAGTTTGCCATTTCATTTTTGCTGAAAATAGAAAAGAATATCCAAAAAAGTCCTCGTGGTTTCTGAACAGCTCCTAACAAGTCACTAGTGAGTAGATCTTGGATTAGATCTATTCTATTGTAACTATGATTTATGACATCTCCTGAAGGGTAGGCACAACTAGGGCTTAACCACAGACAAACAGACGTAACACTCTGATAATTCCCATCGTACACCGATTTAACGGTCTATTTAAAAAAAAAAATAGTTGGCTAACTGACCACCCGTGGCGCTCACATCTTTTTTGTTCGAGTTTGACGTTTGCCCACTACCGCCACCTAGTTGATGGTTGGCCAAACTCAGTCCTTTTAGTATTGGGCGAATATGTTTCCGTGACTATGATTTGAATCGAATAATGTTCGAGGTGTTACGTCGGTTTGTCTGTGGCTTAACCATTTTACTAAACCAAAGTACCTCAGTTGAAGGGTACAGTCGGGATATTGCACGGAGCAAATAGAAATGCCATAATAAATCAGTTGTCTCCTTCTTTTCCTGTCTCTTCTCTTCCTGTTCCTCGATTTTAGTATATACAGTCGAGACTCTTATAAGATCACTGGTCGGGGGGCGCAATAGGAATCCGCTTAATAGGAGACTAAGAGCTTATGGGATTTCGGCGTTTTGGGGGTGTGGCCTATTATCTCGGGTGTGTTCAAGCATGGGAAAACTCATTCGCTCACCCGAATGCCGGCGATGCAAAATAACAAAAAGAACGCCAACAACCCAATACTGAGTGAGGGCACGGCGCACTAAGAACGAACGCAACACGAACGGGTCGCAACCGACGCCACCGAAGCGAATCAGGAGAGAAACAAATAGAGTGCGAAACGAATCAGCTTGCATCGGTGTACAATGGAAAGAACGTTCGCTCTCTCAACTACCGAGTTGCATTCAGCTGATTGAATCAAAATACACTCACTGATTCAATTCCCAGTACTGAATGCTTCCACTGAACGCTAAATGAACGTTCCAACATGAATGCTCTCGCACCCGACTCAGAACGCAAACATTCGTTCAATCTTGGTTCGTTCGCCTTCGGCACTCAGATTCGGTAGCGATTCATTCGGCCGTCGTTGCTTGCGTCGCCCGGTGCTCGGCGATTAGAAAGAACGGGCAATGAAAGTGGAAAGATTTTGCTTGGCTAGGGGAGAAGCACACTCGCATCAGATTGTGCGTGGATGTGAGTGAAGGATACGCAATAAATGAATGATTTTTTCCCATCCTTGGGTGTGTTAAAAGTTACGCAATACTTTCTTCGGTAAAGTTTTAGGGCTTGATAAGATCTACCATTTAAAACTTTGGTTCATATGATTAGTTGGCAATTTGGTCGCTAGAGGGACCATCAACAATTTGATGCTAAATTGCACTACAGGAACCATATCAGGTTGTCAAGCAAACGTTACGATATGCGACAGCTCAAGACCCTGATAATTTGGAAGGATAGTGTCTTCGGGAAAGTTGTTGGGTACGCCAATTACTTACTGACGATAAGTTGCGAAGTTCGAAATTCCTCCACGGGGCGGCGCTAGTGAGCAAGTAAAATTTCAAAACCTCATATCTCAGAATCCCGATAACTTAGGAAGATGGTGTCTTCGGCAAAGTTGATCAGTATGACATAAACTTACATAAAAATAAACACTTGTTTCGCAATTCTGCCACTAGGCGGAGTAGTATAGTATACTAGAGACTTGGATTAGGAGCCCCACATGTTTAACCTCTTGGTCAGCTATAGATGCATCCCTAAAACATCTGTCATTCTTCATTGAATAACCCGTGCGCACTTGATGCTACCAACCAACACAATCGCCAGCCGTGCGCGGCGCAAATCCACCGGTTAGCAGCCAGCACCCACCCAGTTACCAACAACCAACCATACACGATAATGTGGAGAGCCGGCCGGGGGCTCGCTGGAGGTGCATGCATATCTATGCGCGGTCATCGCACACGAGCTGACTGTTTCCAAACAATTCCCGTGAAAAGAGATATTTGTGTGTTTGGAGGTAAGCTGTTGCTGCGGTGTGCCATTCATTGCTGCTTTGATTGTCGACGAGAGGACGAGAGGTGCTGCTGATTTGCCGGTCGGTAAGCCACTTGCTTGATTGGGTGGAGGCCGTCGTGGTTTATTTTTACGAAATCATTTTCTTCAATTCAGCCCACCGCGCTCGCTCGCTCGCTAGCCGCAAAATGGATGGATAGAGCGTGAATAAATGCGCTCTCCTTTATTATTAGATTATATACGGGCGGAAGATGGAGGTCCGGTTTGGGTTCTCCGATTAGGCCGGCAACTCGAATTGATTGATGGATTTATTTATTCGGTCGTTTATGATGTTCAACAATGTTGAGTACTGCATACTTCGTTGCGAATGGCAAATGTAATTGTCTCCGCTACTTATACGCTGCTACTCAGTCAAGACTTCGTATTACATGTACACTACCCGCCATAAATATGGAATCGCATCTTTTAGTATTGCAGCACCCCAAAAAGTTTGGCATCACCTGAAAACCTTATGATTTACTGAACTATATCTCAAAAACCGTATCCTCTCCAAAGTTTAGGCCTTCGGCAAAGTTGTTCAGCAGGTTTATGACCTTAAAATGGTAAAATGTTTGGTACGTAATTCCGCCGCTATGTGGCGCTAGTGTGCATTTACAATGAAGTACTTAGACATGGTTTATCTCAAGATTCTGACCATCTAGAATGTTCTTGTCTTCAGCAATGTTGATCAGAAGGTCTATAGCTATCAAATGGTGGTAAGTTTGGTGCGTAATTTCGCCGCTAGGTGGCGCCAGTGCGCATTTACAATGAAGTACTTTAACATTGTTTATCTCATGATTCTGACCACGTAGAAAGTTCGTGTCTTCAGCAAAGTTTGTCAGGCGGTCTATGGCTATCAAATGGTGATAAGTTTAGTGCGTAATTCCGCCACTATGTGGCGCCAGTGTGCATTTACAACAAAGTACTTCGAAATGGTTTATCTCATGATTCTGACCACCTAGACCTACCTGTGCGCCGACTATATTTTGCTCGGCAGCAGCGTGATGGCCATTTTTAGCCGGCGGCGGCAGCGACACGCCGGTGTCAGCTTTCGGCGGCGTGAATCGGCGTGACCGAAATTTGACCATAATATTACATTGGCAAACAAGTTATCATTACGCTCTAGAATTTGTAGTCTGAGCTATTTCATGACCATTGATGACATAAACTATTGATTGAATCAATACCTATTGTAAGTCCTGTTCAGATCCGTTGCTTCGACCAGTGATTAAACCTATTGTGACAATATCCGCATCCTTAGTGTAGTTTATGTTGCAATACTGCATTGCAATTAAAGGCAATACAATAGAGATTTTGCTACAATTTTTGCTTCATTTATTTAGAGGGAAGGAATCTCGTTTCTTCAGTGAGGAATTATTACGATACCTTTTCGGCCGTACGCAAGATCGCCTTAATTTGGCTGAAACGCACGAGAGGCAACCCTACGCTCGAAAGCACAGATTCGAAAATCTCACACCTGGCAACACCAATACTCCCAATCCAGCGCTCTCACGATCGAGCGATCGAACAAAGCGATCCGCTGAAGGCAGAAAACCCGCTATTCGATTGCTGCTGTCCTCCCAAGTAGTCGCCGCATTGTTTAATATCGGCAAAAGTGCAGTTCTGTTTAACACCATCCGGTTACAAAAGATCCATTATAGGCCGAAGTGGTAATTTCGGATGTCGGTGAGCCATTGTGGAATCCACGGAAGACCCGGCTGTCCCGATAACCAGAGGTCATTAGAGCTACGAGAGCAAGTCGCCATTGCCACTGCGCCACACTTCATCTAGTGCAGAAACTCGGCTACGACGGAGGTAAATCCACGCAAATATGATTGCCATGGAGTCTACAATATTAAATTTCTCCTCCCTCCAGACAGCAGCAACGATTGAAGGCAACGATCGCAGAAATCGCCACCTCGCACCTCGCCACGATCAGCCAAGAAAGCATCCACAAAAGGCTCTCTACGGAGGTATATTAGCAGATGTGAAATTCTTATTGGAAATCGCCTAACCTCATCAAATTTCTAGGGCCTTTTATATCGATCGTCACAGACTCACGTGCCACAGCAGAGTGTGATAGACCTCACGCGCAGAAGGGATTGTAGCCGACACGGAGTTACTAGCGGACAACGGCCAAAAGCGTGAGTGATCGTATGGAGATTGGTGCCTGTCAGCGGGCAAGTGAAGCAAGGAGATAGATTGCCAACCGGTGATCTGAAAGCGTATCATCGCTAGCTAAAGCGCTCGAATTGCGCGTTCTGAATTCCGTCGTCCATTCATCGCATCGAAACGGGCCCCATGAACGAATCGTCATCGGTACGGACCGATGAACACCAGCAGCACCCGATCGAGGGACATGAGGTAGGGTAGTCATAAGGCCTGATGCGTAGAATATAACATTTTGAAAATGAAGCATTTTGAGAGTTGCTAATTTATCGATCAGCCCTGATCATCTTTTTATGCGAGTGGAGTCTCTTTGGGTTTCTTTCCGATATCGTTCCTTGGATTTTCGGTAATAGAATCTCAGAAGGAATTCCAGGTGGATTCCATAAATGAATTCAAGAAGAAATCCTTCGTTTTAAATGCACACTAGAGCCACATAGCGGCGGAGTTACGCACCAAACTTACCACCATTTGATAGCCATAGACCGTCTGATCAACATTGCTGAAGACACGAACTTTCTAGGTGGTCAGAATCATGAGATAAACCATGTCAAAGTACTTCGTTTTAAATGCACACTGGCGCCACATAGCGGCAGAATTACGCACTTAACTTACTATCATTTGATAGTCATAGGTCTTCTGATCAACTTTGCTGAAGGTCTAAACTATGCAGGAGATACAGTTTTTGAGATACAGTTCAGAAAGTGATGAAGTCTTCAGGTGATGCCAAACTTTCTGGGGGTGTTGCAATACTAGGCGATGCGATTCCATATTTATGGCGGGTAGTGTAAGTAAAGTAACCAAGTTGAGGGTGACAGATTCGATATCCGATAAGTCCAGGATCTGCTCTATAATAACACTTCACAAAGGACAACTAGATACCTTCAGAGTATTTAAGAGTTTTCGGGTCATGTTCTGTTGACATTGAAATTACATTTTGATAAACATTTAACAACATTACATTGCTCGGGTTACGCCACGAGATCAACATATGATCCCCATCCCCATGATCACTCGTTTGTGTTGGTATCCGTGTATTTTCGCTATGAATGAAGTTCCCGTACATACAGGTTTCCCGTGTAGTGAAGCATTGCATTTAGGGGAACAAAGCCCAAAATGCCAAGATGGGGTAAAATGGCCCAACTCATAAAATCATTCCTGAATGAGACTTGATCATTGCTATAGGTAAATGGTGTCAAGATATGTTTGCATCAAACATTCTTCTAGTAGCTAGGCCACCAAACCCACGAAAAATCCTTTGATTTCCCAATAAAAATTGGCAACTTCCGGTTTTTCGTGCTTGCAATTAAGGTTTTCTGGTGATTTTATCACCAGCCAAGTGTTTCCAACGAGATTGAGGCACACATGGAGACGCATGGTTGTTGATGTCTACGCTTTCCATGTTAGGGGTCATTCAAATATTACGATCATCGTTTTGCGGGAAGGGGGGTAACACTCTATTTATTGAGTATACGAAAAAAGCGTGACACAGGGGTGAAAAGGAGTCGGAAATGCCCGAAAACTGATGGACGTAATTTTTGAATGTTTTCATGAAGTGGCATCTTACCCCATGGCAGATGGTCGTTTTGCACCACTTCCGTTTTACGAATCAGTTTTTAAAATCGCTGAAAATCGATGAAAATGCAATAGTTTTGTGAATATTTTTGATGAAGTATCGAGCAAATATTGTCTAGTTGCTGTTACCACTTTGGAAGCCTAACAAATGAGGCTAATTATCATTGAAAACGATGAAAGTTTGAAAAATGGCATTTTACCCCACTTGACCCTACGGTGGCAGCGCGGTAGGATACCCCGTCGGCGACGAGAACGGAGGGGAAATAATAAAAACAAAAACTGCATGTGCACGTTTCTGCTGTGGAATTTCGCGTTTTCCTCTTTCGAAGCGTCGACACGGCGGCGTTGGGCGGCTACACGTTGTTGATGATGATGATGACTGCTAACGCCAGGCAACCACCCAACAAACACATATGACTGAAAATATGCATTATCTATTGGCGGTTGCCCTGCTGATCGGCTGACACGACACCAGCAGAGGAGATCGGGATCTAAGCTAATGTCAAAGTCAGTCATACCATACTGAGGGCAGACAAGGCCCTCGATATATACTAGATTTGGTGATATGTCTGGAACATACTTGCAAAAATTTTCAATCATAACATATACTGCCGTTCTACGCCCGATTGTCCCATGTTATATGGGAATCCCATATAACATGGGACAATTATGCGTATAACGGTAGTATAAGACTTGCAAAAAGATGATTAGGGTGACTCCTCTATATCAACGATCTGTTTCAAAACACTTTTCTCTATACTGGAATGCATTCCTACCTCTACAACCAACAGCAGGCTGGCGGCTGAAATAATCACGCTTCCACGACTACTCCGGACGTTATCTTGCATCTACCCCGTGTCCATCCGACTGCAAAGCTGTATTCACTATATTGGCGCCGTACCAAATATTACTCTGCTGGTCTGACATATGACGGTTGGTTGGGTTTTGCCATTTTTTCCTCCTCCACTAGATCGTGTGTTGTTTACTTGTTCGCTTTCTTCGAAATGCTCTCTCGTACACACAATCTGCAAAACATCCAAATTCTAGGAAGTTTCGATGCAACCGCAAAAGTTTTTTTTTTATCTCAACGGGAATCCCGATGTTCCAGTTCAAGGGAAGGCAGGGTAATATGCACCCCCTAAGCAAAAGTGGTCAAATAACTTTTTGGTCCTTGTGATATCAAATTTATATCGAATCAAATAAACAGTTTTAAAAAGTGTTATGTTTGAGCGGCTGAAAAACTGTGCGAGGCAAATTCATCTTAAGATGGGGCAAAACGATCTCTAGCATTTCATGCTTTGAATTCAAATGAAATACCAGGTGGCTCCTTCTAACTATTTACGGCAGTAATGGAAGGTGAACCACGGTGGTGGATCGCGACCTTCAGACTCGATCGCGGGTCCACGTGGAGGGTTATGGTGGCGCTTTCAGACGGGTCTTGGAGCGACACGTAGTAGCCGCGGATTTCTTTGAGCGATTTGTTGACGGATCGCTTCTGTTTAGACCCGAGGGTGCGTGCTAGAAAGCGTCACGTGTGTTCATCTCAATGTCGTTGGCTGAAGAAAGGTTTCGGAAACACAATAGATGGGGTTCCAAAATAGGTACACCTGCTCTACCTGGTCTTTCCAACAAGAAACGCACAAAACTTTCTTAAACGCACAACTTGTCACACATCCCATATCTAGGAACTAACTAAAGGGGCAAATTTAATAAGAGTCGGAAAGTATTACCACGTGACGAGGGGAAGTTCGACAGGAATTGCTTCTCAGTCATAAATTTTGCGTCGACTACTTTTCTTTTACCTTCGCCTTCGTTTCGACCCGGAATGGGCCCTGAAGAAGGCTTCTTCCCGGGTCGAAACGTAGGCGAAGATGTATAAGTACTCGACGCAAAATGTATGACTGGCAAGACGAATCCCACGTGGTAGTATCACCACGATGTTGTATACTTACAAGGTCAAGAACACGATGTACAAAAAGATGGCCATTCTTCTACTTCGATTGACTGCTCGGACGAAATTGACTGATGCTTTGACCCTCAGATCTCCTCCGAGTCTAGCGGAAATTCGAAATTTTCCGCAAAATTCATCAAAATAGTGCGGTAACCTGAAAGAATATGCTGCCCTAGCGCTCTGGTTTCGCGTTCGGCCGCGACCTTTTCCGAATGGACTTGACCTTGGGAGACAGTTTTCCCAATGCAATAATTAATAACGCCTCTAGCCCATAATGCCGGTAATTCTTGTTTGAAGGTTGGTGTACCTTAAGGCACGTCACATATATTGAATTGTAGTGTTTAAGGTCTAAATGGCTAATTATAATGCTGTACATGGAGCAAAAGCTTAAGTATGCCAGATAATCCCAAACAAAATCCTTTAAGAGATCTGTATCCCATTAAAAAAGCTCCTGTGGTTCAAAAATCTGCATTGCCTATAAAGCGCAATTTGTACGGATCTGCATATTTGACATCCCTGTCCATGACAAACACTTAATACTAGAAGCGGTTACACAAGAAACGGGAGAGTATGCTTATCACAATAGTAAACGCAACTCCTAAAGGAATCTCAAGGAAAAACTCAAAAAAAAAACCCAAAAGAAACAATGGAGATATCCTTGGTAAAGTTCATGATGAAATTGCCGTTGAAATTTCCCTGAAAAAAAGCACGAGAAATTACAGGATGCAACCCTACAGGAATTACTGGAGGAATCCCGTAAGTAATTTTTGTAGATACTCTACAAGGAGTTCGCGCTTAAACCCATTGAATAATATTTGAAGTATTACTCATTACAATTCCCGATGAATACTCTACAGTCACCCCTATAGAAATTACTGAAATAATTCCTTGAGTAGTTCCTGGAATAACCGTTGGAGGATTTTATAATCTCTGAAGAAATCCCTGTCATAATTTCAGATGAAATTCCAAGAGAAATCCTTGGAGGAATTCCTGAAGAATGTTTGAATTCCAGAAGAATTCCCAGCAATAAATTCTAGAAGAATCTCTGCAGGAGTTCCAGAAGAAATATTCCTGTAGTAATACTTTGAGGAAATTTTGGAGGGATCCCAACGAACCCCATGGAAATACATAGAAGAGGCCTTATAAAGAAGTTTTCAGGGGAATCCTCGAGAAAATTACTGAGAAATTCCTGAATAAATTGATGGAGTTATGTCTGTACAAATAATTTCGAAATAACCTTAAGAAGAAATGAGGTGGTTAGAAAATCCCACTTTCGAGTAAACTAGGTTCAAAGTTTTTCCCCAATTTTTTATCCCATACAAAATGTATTAATTTTCAAAATCAACATAATTTTCTTCGTTTTATTGTAATTTTTCTAATCATCGTGGAAATAATCTTAAAAAAGTTCAGCAACGCTTGAAATTTGAAGATTTTTTTATATTCGCAAGCTCAAAATCGACAAGTTGGTCACATAAACCCCTTTTCATCTGGACCCCTCAAGCTTTGAAAGAATGACTAGGAAAAACTGTAGAAAAAATCTTGGATGAATCCACTAAGTTATTCTAGGAGGAGTTATTAGAGAAATTCTTACAGAAATTTCTGGACACATGCTTAGAGGAGCCCCTGTAGATGTTCTGGGGAAAAGTCCTGCTTGAATTAGAGCAATAATTTCTGAAGGAATTCCAACAACTTCAGAAGGTATCACTGGCGGAATGACTGGACAAAATTCTTAGGGATATATCTGAAGGGATTCTTATAAAAATCCTCAGAAGAATTCCTGAAAAAAACACCAGCTGAAATTCCTGGAAGATTTTCAGTAGAAATTCTTGGAGGAATCCCATCCCGAATTTCTGAAGGGTTTCCAAAAGGAATTTTGGAAGTTATCCCCAAAAAAAAAACGAGAAATCTCTGGAAGAAATTTTAGCGAAACCCGTGGAACAACCCCGACAGCTGCTCCACGAGCAATCATAGCAGGTAATCTACCGCATAAACCTCAGAATTAATTCCTGTATCAATCCCAGCTAGGATCCACCACGTGGATTTTGGTCATCACAGAAACGTTGGTCATCCCTGGTAACTTTCCTCCATGAGCGCTTGCACACTGACGTCATTAGTATCTCCTTCTCTTTCTTTCCTTCGGCGTCGTCGGTCCATAAAGCCGTCCTTGCCCTCAAAAAAAATTTGAGGGCAATGTTTACAAATCGTATGAAAGTTCGATGAGGTTAGGTTTTTGCTGCAAGCCTCTATGTATAGATATTGTAGTATATTGTAATAATTTGTATGGAGCGTGACCTTTGGCAAGATCCCCCTCTTCTCCTCCCAGAAACTATACACGCAGAAAAATCTACGGTAAAATTAATCATATTTGACGTAGAGCCAAAAGGAATTTAACATTGTTTTGACAGCAATGAGAATTATGATTGTATTTACAATCCATTGTTGTATTGCTTTGTAATCGGATATCTTATAGATATAACAAGAGTTTCAGGATTTTAACGTGGGTTGTCAAGTTTGACATCTACAATATTATGGTAGTATTACGGTAGAATGGATCACCAAAAAAAATAAAACAGCCGCTATGAAATGAACAAATACCCGAGCAGAGGAAAATATCAAATTGATAACAACAGAATCACATAGCCTGTTTTTATATCTTGTTTTATTATTTTCAAGTTATCAAAGTATTATTTTTACATAAAATGTTTTGTTGGGCAATCTTATGTTGTTATGATCAAGTTTTTGGATACATCCACTCAATAGCATTTCAATAATATATTTCGTTCTAGAACAAGATGAGTTACACTAAAACCTCCATTTAGGTAATGAGTCGGGACTGCCTAAATAGAATTTTTACCTAAATGGATTCATTACCTAAATGGATTCAGTTTATTACCTAAATGGATTACAAGGTTGCAAATAAGTTCAACAAGGGAGAGTTACTAGGAGATTTAAAGGAGATCATGCGGAGTTTCAGATGGCTTTCAATGAGTTCCAGGAGGGGGTGGGTTTTAGGAGGGGAGAGGATTCAGGGGCGTTTTCGGGGGTTATGGAGGGTCTTAGATCAGAATTGTCATTCAAATGACTAGCTGGGCACGAAACACGGAAAACTTTGCGATAAACCCTGCAAAATTCCGCCAGACTGAAAAATTATTGAATGTCGGGTCAAAGTCGGGTCAATTTCTATCGTATGTTGGGCCATTGTTGGACCAACATCGAACAACTGTTGAGTCTATATTGGGTTTGGTGGCCAAAATAAAAACAGGTGAATGATAGGTTGATGTCGGGTTTGACGTCATCAATGCTGGAGCTGATATCAATAGCATGATGGAAGGATGGTTGATTATCTCAATTTCAGCTGGAAATGACGCTGGATACTGGCACTTTTTAACACTGCATGGGGGGGGGGGTGTTTAGGGGGCAACATTGCAACCCTCTCCTCCCCTAACACCTCACTACTTCTTTCCCATAAACCAGTCTTATACCTAATCTTACGCACTCCAACTGATTTGAACACAATCAAATTCCATTTAGGTAACGTTACCTAAATGGAGGGACCTAAATAGATTTTACCTAAATGGATCCTACCTAAATGGAGGTTTGAGTGTATTATTTTTTTATTGAGGATGTACATGTGAGATATCATGAACAATAACACAACAATAACAAGTTCACAAATTCCCTATTATTAAGTTGTTATTGAATCTAACAAAACATGTTATTAAATTGGTCTTCCAGGAATATTTTTTTGTTGTGATATTTGTTATTTTGCCGCTTATGACAGGAAGGTTTATAACATAATATGTTATGTTAATAACATGAAAATTACTGATACCATTATTCAGTGATTACGTCAAAATAACAAAGTTTATTATTCTGTTGATATTCTCTTCTGCTTGGGAAGCGCCACTGTAGCCTTGTGTGTTGACATAACTCCATTGCTGTCACAATGTAAATGTCCACATCCCTTTTGGGAAGGAGCCCCAAAAAGTGAAATCTTCATACAAATGGCTCAATTTTGGCTTTCCAGAACTCTTAGAATTCCCAACAAAACAAAACATATTTTCCTTATTTAAAAGAACTACTCTTTATCTATCGATTTCTAGCATTGACTACCTTGATGAATCGGAAATAAAAAATATGTGACAGATAAAACTTTTTCATGTTTTTCAGTTTTTGTCCACTTTTTTTTTACTTTGTGGTGAATCTCACAAGCAACGTAAACAAAAGTGTGTTTGCCAGCTTTCAAGTACAAGTAATGGCTGAATTTTTGAAACAGTTCACATTACATAAAACAGAATCTAAATAGACATCAACAACACAATAGAGCTTGCTGACGTTTATTCACCTTTCTCTTTCAAACATACAGGCGGAATAGGATTCGTTGTCATCAGGAAAGATTTCCCGATGAAAACAAATCCTATCCCGCCTGCATGCTTGAAAGAGAGAGGTGAATAAATGTCAGCAAGCTCTATTGTGCTGGTTTGTCATGAAAGGGATATACAGTGGCGCCTTTGTTTACATGCGACGATCGAACGAAAAGTTTGCTTCATTAAACCATTTCCAATCCATTTCAATGTGTGAATTCAACAAACTTTATTTTAGTTTCAATGTGAACACGTTTCTGTCCGTGTATATGGTTTATGAATGGCCTTAAAGTGTTCCTACAGGAATCTATGGAAGGAAGAAGCAAATTTTGCATTGTTCCATATTAGGATGAGATTTAATCAAAAAAGTGATTTGTGCCCAGTCCACAGGTTTGGGGATGTCTGATTTATAACCACATCGACAGCCAATGTTTGCCGATTGTTCTTTCCAAGGAGTAATCAAGAAGAATAGTCTTTCAACACTTTTAAACGATAATGATTTAAATGGTTGGTCAGGGTTAGGCCTCACTGGAATTCTACCGGTATGTTTTCTGCCATGGAGCTGTGTCTCGAGGAAGGCAGATTGACGTTGGTTCTTGTAATTTGTTGAATTCAACTGGAAAGCACCACGTGTTTGATGGTGTCGGATGGTGCCAATTCGGAATTTTCTCTCGGGAGTGAAGTATCTACAATATCAATCTCTGTTATCAATAAAATATGTTCAAAGTACCGTCGATGGGGGTGACAATGGGTCTGGGGGGTGATATTGGGTCAAAACGGAGAAGCATAAAATTTGAAATAGCTCATCAATTATCGCTAATTTATATTGAAAACTTTATATTATTTCAAAGAGGAGATGTTTTTACATGTCATGATGCAGAATAAGGTGTTTAGCAATAATCGTTTTTGTTAAATTTGTGGTTAAACTTATGTGATGAAACTACTAGTAAATCACTCTGAAAAAATTTCTCCTTCGTAATGTTTAACACAAGTACCTAACCATAAATTTTCTTATAAGTGATTAGCTGTCGGTATTACCTAGTTGATTAAATGAAAAAAAAAACGGGATGTCTTTGTTTTTTTTATTTAAAAATCCAATATTTTTGACCCTATGTTCAAATATTAAGAATGGGGGTGAGATTCGGTCAAGCAAGTTATTGAGTGCACATAACCTTACTAAAAATTCAACTTGTTATCCAGTCCCCATTTGACGTTAGAGTGGTGCCATGTTTATCGTATCTTCATAAAAGCGCGCTTTCTTTCGAAAATATGTCGAGAAGTGTCAAACGAGTGAGTTAATACGTTTAGTACCAAAAATCATTTATAACAATACACCCATGCATTTGGACAGCTCTTTTAATCATCAGCTAATCTTTAGAGTACTGCAATATCGTGAGCTCACAAAATAGACTTGATAGCGTTTCTCTATCTCGAGATGGAGTGATTTGCTTTAGCAATATAGAGGCCAATGATCATGTACATAAGAGTATATAACGGAGGCTTTGGTTAAACATTTCTTATGCAGTATACTAAAACTATCATGTTTTTTTTACAATAAATCTTACAATGCGCCCTCCCTCATTGTAATCCATCCTCCACTCATGGAGGTTGAAACTCTAAATGAGGATGATTATGATGGCTAAAAATGGCGATACAGCATACAAACGTTATTTTATCAAATTTCAACCATTTTTTCGGTTGTATTAGGCTTTTTAGGTGGATTAATCATCTTTTAAAATTACCCAAATATTTATTCGTTATGATGACATTATGTTTTAAGTAGGTTTACTAGATATGATCAATAAAATTAACTTATATTCTCAGATAGGCGATTTCGAATACTTTGACCCATTCTCACCATCCTCTAAGGGGTGAGATTGGGTCAATTTTCAATCATTTGTAGTTTAGTAAGCAATTCATGAAACGTGATACTTTCTTGCTAAACTATCATTACCACATAAAAGAAATAAAAAGTTATTCCGATTTCATTTTTATTTGTTATTTAACAAGCAATCTTTGAGTATCCTTGTTTAACCCATTCTCACCCCCAACGAGGGTACATTATACATTACATATGTACCGTAAACCGGGGTCAAATTGATCTCCGGGTCGAAATTGATCAGACGTTTTTCAGATAGATTAAGCATACTTTACGTGATGTAGGAATCCTATACTAAACGATAAATGTGAGAAAACCATTTAAAACATACCTTATCAAACGGAAAAACGTCTGATCAATTTCGACCCGGAGATCAATTTGACCCCGGTTTACGGTACCTACTGTGGATTCCTCCAGGAATTGATTATGAGATTCCATCTCTCTCCTACCTACTGGTGGGGATTCTTTCAGAAACTCCTTCTGGACATTCCTCCTAGAATTCCATCTAGTGATTTTTCCAGAAATTCCTTTAGGCGATTCATCCAAAAACATTAGCTGGGGAGTAGTAGTAGTAGTAGCAATTCCTTCTGGGTATTCCTCCGGAAATTCCATCTCGAGATTCCACCACGGGAAACTCCTGGAGGAAAAAGAAGGGACTCCTGGAGAAGTCCCAGAAAAAAACTCCAGGAAGATTGCCAGACTTGTAGGTTTTCCAGATAAAATGATTCCTAGCACGAACGCATAAAAATTCTCAGAAAGAATCCCTGTAGATTTGCCAGAATGAAATTTTGAAGAAATTTTTGGATGAATCGCAGAACGATTTCCGGAAAACATACCAGAAAGACACTTTGGAGAACTCCAGAAGGAATACATGATGGTAGCCCAGGAAAAAAAAAATGGGAGTAATTTCAGGAAGACCATGTGGGGGAACATTAAGAAGGAACATCTTTTGTGTATCTTCAAAAAATCTGAAGAAATTTCAAAAATGAATGAAATTCAGAAATAATGGATTGTGGAATTATAATTACTGGTGGAACTCCTTAATGACTCATCACAGAAAACCCAGAAGGTGTATAGAAAGGGTTAACACCATTGGACAACTCCTGGTTGGAACTCCAGGAGCATTCCCAAGCGTCGTGAACACTTTTGGGCAACCGAAATTCCAAGAGATAACCAAGTTTGTATGAGATTACCTGGCATAATCCCAAAACAATATTTTTGAAGAAATTCTAGAAGAAATTCCTCGGGAAAACCTAAAAGAAGTCCTGGAGGAATTCCAAGAGCTTACTTAGAAATAGTCCAGAGATTTTCTAATAGGTATCTCAGAAAAAAGCTGAAGAAACCCATGACGAATCTCAGTAGAAACTTAGGGAGTAATTCCTGGTGAAATTTCTAATGAAAATACAATAAAACTCTTGGATAATCCCCATAGGATCTCTTGGTGGATTTTGTGGAGGAACTCTGTGAACACCCCAGAAGAAACTTCTTGAAGAATTCCAAAAAAAAAATCAAAATCTTCCGAATTTACCGAGAGGAATGTTAGGCACATGCTTGTAAGAATATTAACATGAAGAATCCCTCGAGGAATCACAAAAGAACTTCTGGAGGAATTATTAGAAATAGGAGAATCCTAAAGTGTTACCCAGATTATCTAAATAAATATTTTAAGAAACTCTTTCAGGTATCTAATGAGTAATTCATGGAGAAATCTAAGAAGAAAATCATGGAGGAATTCTCTGAAAAAAATTTAAGGGATTTTGCAAAGAAACTTCTTAAGGAATTTGAAAACAAACAAGTATGTGAATTCCAGATAAAACTTTTTGGAGGAATCTCGAAGATACTCATTGAGGATTACTATTATGAATCACTGCAAGTCGAATAGAAATCTTATTAAACTCTTGAGAAGTGTTTTAAATTATCATTGATAGTACCGATACGAAAGGTTGAACATTGACTACTTTTCCAATTGAAAACCCATTTATGCAGTAATGTGTACAGCATAATTTTAGTTCAGCTATCATTACTATTATAAAGCAACATTTCAGCATGCATGCTTGTTTGTGGCTTGCGATTGTTTGTTGAGCGTTTATTTAGGTATTCCAGAAGGAACCCCCCCTAGTAATTCGAAGGATCTTCTGAGAAAACCAATGAAGGTTATATAAAATAACTTAATAAGATTGTAATTTCCAGGTGACATCTATGTTTAAGCTGAAGTCATTCTCGTAGAATCAGAAAAAATGACATCAAAAACCCGGTAAACTCTCAGGAATTTATTCCACAGTTTTGAGTAGCCACCCTGTAAATCAGTCTGTTTGTGGTCCATCCATTCATTCAATCTGATCGTTTGTCGGCAGAAAGCTCAATCAACCCTCGCGAGAGGCGTTTTCCGCGCATCACCCACAAGTCAAAACAATCTCCCATTCCGATTGATCGTTAGGCGACGAAGAATCATCTGAATCTAGTCCAAAGTACACAATATGTAGGTTCCTAGCCTGGCGCCATCGCTGCCCCAACTGTAACTCAATACTCTTCCACATTCGTAGGGTAGTGCATACATTCGTATCGCAAGATAAACCCCCGATGCGTATGCGATTTGCGCGCCAGCCTGCCTGCTCCCTATCAGTAACCGGAAACGTCTCTTCAGGACGTCATCAGCACTCAGCACCAGCATCATCTCTGTTTTTCTCAATTGAGACTACTCCGTCGTAGAACTATCGTAAACGACTTATCGCTTTTTTCCGCTCTCATTCCACTTTCAGACGCCGAGTTGATCGAGTAGAGCGGGCGGTTCACTACACTACTGCTGTGCTGTGCTGAAGGGCAGTTCGTCGCGGCTTTATAGTATTGCTGCATCCGTCGTCCGTCAAGATAGGTCCCCCACCGAACCGAAGTGAGTTTGGGCCGCAGTGAAGTGATCGATCGAAAACCCCCGGTGCCGCGATGGCGTCCACACTGATGTTCTGGAACAAGCAGAACTCCAGCAACCAAAACGGAAACGATGCCAAGAACACAAAGAACGGCCGCAACTGGCTGCACGCCCCGGACGTGCTGGTCAACGGCCATGTCGCTTATCTAGTCAAAGTGAGTAAAGTTGTTAAGATTCTGGGATCTGTCCATACCCTAATCAACATATTCCCAACTTTCAAACAGTTCCTCGGATCTACCCCAGTCGAGCAGGCCAAGGGCATCGAAGTGGTCAAGGAAGCCATCCGGAGGTTGCAATTCACACAGCAGATGAAGAAGGCGGAAGGAGGCAGTAATGTTAAGACGAAAAAGGTCGAAATTACCATCAGCGTGGATGGCGTTGCAATACAGGTATGTTCAAGATTCTGCTTCATTAACAAATTATTTCGGCAAAACTTTAAGGTAGCAGCGTTTATCAAAAAAATGAGACCAAGTGATCGGATATCGTTTACTGAATGTTCACCAATAATCGACTGTATGGACTTCCTCACTAATTTGGTCAGAAATATCTCACAAAAGCCTTCAGGCAATATTTCATTGTCTTACAGGAATTCTCCAAAAACTTCTTTAAAAATGAGTTGAGCAATTTCTTTAATGATTCAATCTGTCCAATGGCTTTGAATTGACCTAAATACTTTCACAAATGCTACAACGAATTTCAAGCAGAATTTTCCTCAAAGTCTAATAGCCATACAGAAGAAGAAGAGTAAATCCTCCATAAATTTACTCATGATTTTTTTTCATTAAATTCAATTCAATTAATTTCATTCAAAAATTTTCAACAGGATTCTTTCAGGTATTCTTTAGAAAATTCCTTCAAAGATTATAAAAGATTATAAGATTATTAAGATTATAATTAAAAGATTATAATAATTGTTGTTATTATAGAAGTTTGTACATGTATTTCTTCAAAAATTTCTGAGTGAATTTCTCCAGGAATTATTCTGAAAATTTCTTAAGATATTCTTTAGTAGTTTATTTCAGAAAATCCTCTGTGGGTTTCTTTAGAAATGCAGATATTTTCTCAGGAGCTCTTTTATAAATAATTGATGGAATTTCTTCAGAGGTTCCTTCAATATTCACTTTATAAAATCAGGGATTCGTTGGGCATTTATTAAGAACTAGCAGTCCCGGCAAACGTCGTGCTGCCTGCCTACTCTGTTTTTTGACATCCGGTTCCATGAAGAAATGCCCCTCAAAATGGAATTTCAGTTTTTTTCCTGTTTTTCTTGCCTTCCCGGTCACTTTTTCTAATTATTTTTCCGTACGAACACGTCGGAGGCCTGGCGGAATGCAACAGTGAAAGAATCATGTCGATCTGTTGACCCGTTCCCGAGCTTATTCGTGACATACAAACACCATTCCATTTTTATTTATAAAGATTGCCTCTGAAAGGTTCCTCTTACTTCTGGAACTTTCTCCAGGGGTTTCTCCAGGAGTTCATCAAGGTATTTCTTTATGAATTTCTTTGGAATTATTAAGACCTTTCTTGAGGTTTCTTTTTGATTTTTTTCGGTGATGCTTCAGGAACTTCTTCGAAGATAATTTCGGTAATTCCTGCTTAAATTATTCTATTCCTTATTACTTTTCAAAGATTTTTTCAAGATATTCTTCCATGGACACCGAAGAATTCTTCAGTTCTTACAAGCTTTCTTTAAAAATTTCATTTTCTGGTAGTTCTCTTAAAACATTCTCCACGATTCTTTTTTGTTTCTGGGCATTTTTTTATTACCGTACGGGTTTGGGCCGGAGGGTCTCAGATTTTCATGAAACTTTTTCCACAGACAGGGCTTATGGATGAACAAAAAATGATAAAAATTCAGGGTCAACTCTTTTCCCGGAAAACTCAGATGGATTTTTTTTTTCCCTGACACTACTTACTTTGAAAAATCATAACTCAAGTACGAAGCATCATAGTGCTTAAAAGTGCATTCCAAAAACTTCAGCGATTAATGCTTATGAAATAACCTTCTCAAAAATATTTGGGCTTCGTTTTTTCAGGCTTGTCTTTACGAATTTACTCAACGGTGTAAAATATCGTGGTAAACTTTTTCCAGTTCATATTTTTTTTTGGATTTCTGAGGAAATTTGGTTTTTGTTTTCTAAAAAAAAAATGTTTCTACGATGCTTCGTTCTTGAGTTATTATATTTTTTCTCAATTTTTTTTTGTTCATATATCCATGAGCCCTGCCTGTTGAAAAAGTTTCATGAAAATCTGAGACCCTTCGGCCCAATTTGAACGTTAATTAAAAAAAACTCCTTCTTCAGGATTTCCGTCAGAAATGTTGTGTATCAATCCATTCAGAAACGATATAAGGAATTTTTCTATGAATCCTTTCAGAGATATCTTCAGCAGTTCTTCCAAGGATTCCTATCAGAAATTACTCCAGGTCCAGGGATCCTTCAGATTTTTTTCGGGGGATTTCTTTATGCACTCCATCAGTACCTTTGTCTGCAACATCTGCAGGTATTTCTGCAAACATTTTTTTTCAAAGTTTCCTTCAGAATCCCATTCTCGATTACATTTTCATATGTACGTATAACACATGCAAATGCTATATTGATACGTCTATTTGGAAAAGTATCCGAGCTTTGAAGATTTCTATGTTTCCTTGCAACTGTTTTTTTTTTCTAGGTATTCATCCAGGAATTCCTCCAGAAATAACGTAAGGAATTTTGTCCAGGAATATCGACCCAGGAATTCTTGGAGGAACCATTGGAAATTCCTTCGAAGGAATCTATTCACGAATTTTTGAAGAAATTTTTGAAGGAGTTTCTAAAAACTCCATGAAAAAACGTTTGTGGATATTCCTTGCTTAAATACTTGAAGAAATCCCTAAAATTGTGAAGAAGTTTCTGAAGATATTTTTGAATGAACCCCTGAAGGAATTTCAGGAAACATCCGAGCAGGAATTTCTGAAAAAAAAATTCAGCTGAATCCCTGTGGAATCTCAGGAACTACACCTCGGGAAACCCTCTGTGGAATTCTTAGAAAAATTTTTTAAGAATGTTTCGAGTACCGTAAAACGGGGTATCATTGATCAGCGGGGTAACATTGATCGGCTTGACCGACCTCATGAAATGTTCAAATAAGCATTTTACATTGAATCAGTTCCTGCTATAAAATGGTTTATCGTAATCTGCTATCATTTAGCTATTAAATGACATGCAATTCATGAAAATTGAATTTCATTAACATTGAAATAAATCGATTTTTCCATAACTGTATTTCGTAACGCAATGAGATACATTGCCAAACATTCATGCTTGGCGTGAATACGAGATACACTATGACTTTTGAAATCACTGTATTACTTCAATATGATATCCTAGAGGTGGATTTTTTAAACGAAACTTTTATGAAAATGCTCCTTCTTAATTAAATAAACGATTTATCAAAAGTAGGCTATCAATTCCTTAAGCCATTGCCTACCTTTAGGCGCTATTCGCGGTTTAGAGGATTTTAAACTTGGAATAACTCAAAAAGTACATTACTTGTAAGAATTTGGACAACATATTCGAAATCAGCGACCCCGAATTTAGTAAGTAAGGGTATTTTCAACACAAATGAACATTGATTACTGACATGATCAATGTTACCCCAAATCAACACGATCAAAAATTAGATTAAAAAACCTATTTAAACATGTTTTAAAGTTTTACAATACTTTTACGAGTAGCTTAACACATACTCAGAGGGCCAGTACTTGTTTTGAAAATATAAAACATGTAACGTTTGCTTTAACAAGAGAATTGTTCAAGAAAGATTGAAAATTCTGATCAATGTTACCCCGGATTACGGTATTCCTGGGAAAATGCTTTAACCTTCACGTACCCGACCCCTAACATCTCATTTTCAGAATGCTGGAATTTCGTCAATTTTCATCCATTTTTTTTTAGTCGCCCTCTATTGTACATAAATTAGTGTAAGTTTATTATAATGAAGTGGCCATGCAATATCCGGAACCATTCCGGAGATATTCCGGATTGTACTGGGGTCACGGAGGGAGCCGAAATGACCTGAAACCTCAGGAAGCCTCAGGAAATGACAAAAAATGATTATTTCGTGTGTTATTGTGTTTGAATCATCGATTTTCAACGGAATTTTCATTGCGATTAATAAAACACAACTGTGATAATCAGATTTTAATAAATTGACCCATCCGGATCACCGTGACAGGTTCCGCGTGGGGCTCATTTGGGACACTTCTGGTTTTTATCCAAAACATGTCGTGCGACATATCAAACTCCATGATTTCGAATGACTGAGTCAGAAACGATACCCTGAAGTCTGTATAAATTAATATGGTTACCCCGGAACATCTAGCATAGGTTCCACGGGGGTGACATCGGGGACATTTCTGGTTTGCAACCAAAACATGCCGTGCGACGTATCAAACTTATTGATTTTGAGAGAATGGGGCAGAAAAAATGACTGAAGTATGAGCAACTGATATGGCCGCTCCGGAACACCTGAAACAAATTCCGCGGGGGCCTTTCAATCACAATAACACACGAAATAATCACTTTTAGCCATTTGGAAAAACAGAAATCCTCTCCCACCCCCTGACCCCAGTACAATCCGGAATATCTCCGGAATGGTTCCGGATATTACATGGTCATTTGAGTGTATAAACTTGCACCAATTTATGCTCGATTGAGGACGACTTCAAAAATATCGGATGAAAATAGACGAAATGCCAGCATTTTGAAAATGAGTTTTCGGAGGTCGGGTATGTGAAGGTTAATTAAGTTTTTGGGGGATTTTCTGAAAGTATTCGTGGAGCAATCTGTAAACGAATCTCGAAGTAGCTGCATAAAAGCTTATGGAACAAACGCTTTTGGAAGAAAGCTTGGGTAAGCTCTTATACAGCAAAAATGTTAGTTGGTAAGGTCCCTTGAAAAAACTTTAGAGATATTTCCAAAGGACTTCCTGTTAGAATTTCCTAGGAAATGTTTATGAATAAAATCTTTTTAAGAAAATCAATGGTGCAATTCTTAGGGTTATCCTTAGAAAAAATGAAATTATAAATTTCTAGCTAAACACGTAGAGCAATATTTGAAGAAAATCCTAAAGAAAACAAAATCTCAAGAGGAATCCCTGCCCGAATCCCTGAAAATAATTATTTAAGAATCTCTGGAAGGATTGCTAGAAGTTTTCCTGGATCCCTGGACATTTGCTGTCACATACCTGTGAAATGTTCAATGAATTCCATAGAACAATTCTTGAATTTAACTCCGATGGACTTCTTGAAGAAATACGTGTACGAATTTCTGAAGGAACCTCTCAAAAATTTCCTTAAGAAAACACTGGAACAATTTATGAAAGAATTTTTGAAAGAATTTCTGAATCCCTGTAGAAAATTCTAAAGGAATCCCTGGAAAAATATGCAAAAGATTTTCTAAACGAATCCCTAGAAGAATTTATAAAGCAATCCCTGACAGAGTTCCAGAAGAAATGCATGGAAATCTACCAATTAGGATTTTTGTAGAAATTTCTGAAGAAATTTTTGAGGAAGTATCTGAGGAAGCTCCTACAACTAGAGGAGTTCATGAAAGAAACTTTTATAAAATTTCTGAAGAAACACAAGGAGCATTTTTGGAAGAAATCCATAGTAGATTTTTGAAGGAATGCTTGGAAAAAAATGGAGGAATCTAATAAGAAATTTTTGAGGGAATCTTCAGGAAAATCTTTAAAAAATCCCTGGAAGAGTTTGTGGCTGGAACTTTGATGATTTTGTGAAGGAGTCTGGAAGATTTTCTAAAGAAATCCTTGAAGAATTCTTTTCAAGGAAATCTAAACATTAGCTATTCTGAAAGAATTGCTGAAAGCATTTGAAGCAATCTGTGAAAAATTTTCTCGTACTGATTTATGAAACAACCGTTGCAAGATTTTCTTAAGGACAGACTTGTAGGAATCCCAAAATAGCCGCCACAATGGCCGACTTTGGCACCTACTCACGATTTTGAGGGCACAAATCTCTTCGTAAACAAAACCAGCGCACCTGAGCTTCTTATTTTAAGCTAATTACAAGTGAGCAAGAACGGAATAATAAAATGCATTGTTGTTTGAGGCTTGCTTCTTGAGATTTGTGCGTCTGGAGTTTCAATGCACTGCTGAAGCGGGTTTTCAAGACGTTTGTCCTTAAATAATATAGCTTAATTTTGCAATCAGGAATAACAAGTGAAATATCAGAATTATTCGCTATAAGAAACTGTATTTCTAATTTCTTACATATATTTCCTTTAATTTTATTGGCATACGTTGTTCGGAGGGCTTGTAGCACACAGGTATTTATATCTTTCAAATTGTGCTGAAAGAATTAATTTTTGACAAGTTTTAGTGTAGTTATGATTTTTTGAAGTTCAAAAATTGTCGAAAAACACAAAATAGATATGATGTACCTTTTAATTTCAATGGATTTGGCTGGAGGGGTCTCCAGATAGCCTAGTGGTTAAGGCTATGGATCGCCAATCCGGAGACGGCGGGTTCGATTCCCGTTCCTGTCGGGACAATTTTCTCGGTATAGTGTATCATTGTGCTTGCCTCACAATATACAAATTCATGCAATGGCAGGCAAAAGAAGCCCTTCATTTAATAACTATGGAAGTGTTCAAAGAACACTAAGTTGAAGCGAAGCAGGCCAAGTCCCAGTGGGGACGTAGAGCCATAAAAAAGAAGAAGGAGGATTTGGCTGGAATTTTGACCAGTTACTTCTTTTAGGATACCAATCTACATATGGGGGTGGACTTGAGAATAAAAGAATATTTTTGAAAAAGTGGACAGGCAGGGTCTGGGACCATTTGGGCAGGAGCACCTATTTTGGGCACTTGCTACTATAACTCAGTCAATTTCAAACCAATTGACTTGAGTTTTTGAACATGGCTAGATACTGTGCGTATCTGATCGTGTCTCAAAAATCAAGTCAATCGGTTCAAAATTGACTGAGCTATAGCAGCAAGTGCCCAAAATAGGTGCTCCTGCCCAAATGGTCCCAGACCCCATATGTGCACTGATCTAATTCACCACTTGAAATATTTCAATTCACCATCAACTATAGCAATATTATGTTTGCGCTAGTGTTTTCAATGCGAATTGCCCTTGTACGTCTATCCTTGTATCTCTAATCACAACCGACCGATTGAATTTTTTTCTAGCCTAGATGTCGGTTCTTTGCGACTAGAGTGTTACATGCTTTTTGACAAATTTGAGCCCCTTATGAGAAAAAAAAAACATGTTTTCCTATACTAAATTCCTTACAAATTTCAATCGCAATGCGGAACACGGGAAACAATCAATCACACCCAAATTATACGCAGTTGCTTAATTTTCCTAATGCATCAGGTTCGGAACAGCTCGCTGATGTAGTGTACGGTTTGGGTCAAAAATGACCCCGATGCACAAGGAGGGTTAAAAATATCGAAAAAGCTTGATTCCAAAAATTGGACCTTGTTGACCCAGTCTAATATGCATGCAGGCTGCTAAGGGAATTTACGTTGGGGTCCCAAGCTGCAGCATGACCGCGTTTTTTACACGTTTTTCGTGTTTTCTCTGAACTCCTCATCGATCTAATCGGTTCTTCGATTCCGTTCCACGTACCCGACGGTGCTCTAGGCTGCGTCGTCAATGGCTGCTTAACTGTACTCCAGCAGGGTCTCTAGGGCTCTCTAGCGCAGGGGTTCTCAAACGTTTGCTTCTATTACCCTACGGCAAATGCTCGGTTCGATTCCCGGTCGGTCCAGGATCTTTTCGTAATGGAAATAACCACGATTTCCTCAGTTACCGAGTATTATCGATTCTACCACGTGAAATGAGAATGCAAAACGGACAATGGACAAAGAGAAAGCATTCGGATAATAACTGTGAGAGTGCAGCACTGCTCATATGCTCTTGACTCCATGATTGCCGTTATATTGGCTGTCTTTTTTTTCATTTTGTAAAACAATGTGGAAGGTTCAAGCAAGCCTAGTAATGCCGAAGGAGTCTACCAAGTAATCTACTCGGCAGGGGACTTCTTTTCTGGAGTGCTTCGGATTGGTGTGGAACGGGAGCAGAGCCACTGTGCAAAGAGGACAGTGTTGATTGACTCGCACTACTAGGATTCTCTCCTTCCGCTGTAATTTTAGAGTCCGCTTAAAAGTACTAACGAAGTTTTTGGCAAGTCCGTTGAACTGTGGGTGATATGGCAACGTTTTCAGGTGAAGAATGCCGTTGCTTTCACAGTAGTGTTCGAACTGTTCACTGACGAACTGGCACCCCAAGTAACCAAAAGTTCCGCTTCCCATGACAAAATGCACTTTCAAGTTCCGCGAAGTTCAGATAAAGTTCCAAATGGAACTTTCTGGCTGCTTAAGAGGCTAACGATGAGCCTTGCTGGAACTTCGGTCACAAGTTCCGACAAGGCTCATTGTTAGCCTCTTAAGCAGCCAAAAAGTTCCATTCGGAACTTTATCTGAACTTCGCGGAACTTTAAAGCTGCTTAAGATGCTACGCGGAACTTTGTCGGAACTTTCAAGTTCATAGAAGTTCAGTTCAGTAGCATTGTGTTTCAATGAGGATTAAATTTATTTCTTTTACAGAAAACAACTGTTTAAGCATACACGAATAAACGACAAATATGAATGTATCAAATCAATGAATACTAGGCATAAGCATAAAAAAAATTGCCGCTCATCGGATTCGAACCGATAGTCGCTGCGTGAGAACCCTATGCTCTACCACAGTACTACAGCTGCGATTGAGTGGACAGCAGGTTAAGTCTGACTTGAATCGATTTTCTGTCGGCAGCTAGCTTTGCACATTTGTACAGTAGTGAAGTTAGCTTGTCTTTGTCAAGTGTCTTCAGCAGCGCAGCGGTAAGTCGGCAGGTTATCACGCAGGAGGATCCAGTTCAAATCTACATAGCAGCGACATGTGTGAAAATATAATTATCAGAAGCAATTTCCAGACGTGAATCACAAACCCACTAACAGGGTTGTGTTTCTGAAAAACACATTTTTGTTTCTGCATGAATTTTGTCAAAGTTATGTCAGAAGCTGCTTAGAAGGCTATCCAGCGTGCTTATGTGAACTTTCAAGTTCCAAAATTACTTAAAAATGAAGCTGCTTAGAAGGCTAATGAGCAGCCTCGAACAAGCTGCTTAGCTTATAAAGTACCCTTTTATCTGAACTTTTGGTTACTTGGGACCGTCATCGTTCACTATAGGGTCTCCGGCATTCCAAAACGTGCATGATTCGACGAGTTGGGTCTACTTCGGGACATTTTGTAAATTCATCTACTAGGATAAGGCATGTTATTGACAGGCTCTGCCGAAGTTTGATTTTTTTTTTCACCAGTACTTTGTAGTTCTTAGGTACTTGGTGGTCTAAGTGGCTACCGCTTCTTATTCATATGCAGAAGGTCCTGGCTTCAATCCCTGACTTGTTCCTTTTATCATGCTTTGCATCTTTCTGTCTACTTTCTTTCTTTTCTCTACATATACATCTCATGTATATCCGTATGTTCAATCAAAGCCATCGCTAGAACCAGAGACGGGTTAAAAAAGCCGTTTCCTGGACTTTTTCAGCACAGTGTCAATCTATCATTTAACGGCAACAAGTTATGCAGCCAAGCGAACTGAGCCGCATCATTTCCACAGTAATGTACACTCAATCTATCACTTTACTCGCGGCATCCACGCACCAATCCGTGAACCCTCTGCCGAAAATTAATCCCCAACAACTCTCCGACATCCACATGACCTTGGCGGACTTTGGAATGCGTGTACGACTCTTACTTTATTCGGCAAAATTTTAGATAAAACTACAATGTAAATGCCCTTCATACATCGTTTTTTTGTATAGCATTCTTCTAAACTGAGATAGTAGCAAGTGAGTATTCCCTACACTGCCCAAGTTATCACATGGCAATACATATTACTCGCCTTGCGTGCTAATGTAGCGCAGTTTAGGAGCTGATAAGCTCTATATTAGCCGAGTAAGAGCCCTGTTAGTCCCCAAAGGCAAAATATACTGCTAATAGTTACTTGGATTCTCCAAATGGGCTTATGGTGGGATTTTCATGCAGATTTCACAGCCGGGATAGTATATAATGAAATTGGGGATAATTTTGGACGAACATTCTGTTGAGAACTCATTTCGATGAAATATTGGGGGTTCCCACAAAATTCTTGGAAAAAAAATATGTATTACCAGCACGGGCAGAAAAGCGTTCACATTGAAACTAAGATAACGTTTGTTGCATTTACACATTGAAATTCTTTCGAAAATATGTGAATTATTATAGTTTTGAATAGATTTTCTAATCTAAAATCTATGGGAAATTCTGTTTGATTTAAAAATCCAGTGTTTTATGGCGACTCTTGTGGAAATTAACATATTTCAACTTTGTTTCCAAGTCAATTAAACTTACCATTCCCTCGGCATCGAATAGGAATGTAGAAATGACAATATTTAACATGAAATCAAGAGTATTTCGATGCAAATGTTTCACTGATGAATCCCTTGGTCAGTTCTGTCAAACCAAGCAGAATGCTTGGAATGATGGAAAAGTGTTAGTTTTCAAGTTATGCAAAGCTGTTGCAAATGAAAAGCATAATTGAAAATTACCTTTAATTAGTGCGGCATGCGGAATGCAAGGTAAGACATTTTTGAAAAGTTATAAATTTGATTAATCAGGAGATTCCCTGATTTTTCTGTAAGAATATTTTTTACTTTTTTTTTCATATAATTTATAACACCCTAGAGAAAAGAACAAGCATGTTGTTTTCCAATGCATATATTGTTGAAAGTGAAAGAAAACTATTTTTGAAACTACCATAATATTGTAGATGTCAAGCTTGACAACCCACGTCAAAAGCCTGAAACTATTGTTATTGTAATCAGATTTCTGATTGAGGAACAATAATACAGGATTGTAAAAACAATCATACATTCTCATTGCGGCCAAAACAACTTCAAATTCTTTTTGACTTTACGTCAAATATGGTTATTTTTACCGTAGATTTTTCAGCGTGAGGTTTTACCTAATTATTGAAAAAAAAATCTCATCGAAATCGTTCTTGAAAATCTCCCAGAATCTCCCAGGAATACCCGAATAACTCAAGATTTTTCCAAAAATATTCCGAGCTAATCCAAGATCCATCTAGGTTTTCCACAGGTGTTCTTTCTGGGATTCCTTCAGAGATTCTTTCAGTGATTTCTCTAGGAATTTCTTCCGGGAATTTTCCAGGAATTATTTCTGAGTTTCCTGCAGGAATTCTTCCAGGAGTTTCTTATAAGATTCCATCAAAATTTCCTTCAGGGATCTTTTAAGAGTTTATTATGAGATTCCTTCTTTTGGAAAGTCTTCAGACATTATTTTTCTGGGATTCCAAGCTTGATTCTGAGATAGAATTCCTAGATCGAACTATTGACCCAGCTAATGAAGGAAATCCAAAAGAAGCTACTTGAGCGGTTCCATACAAAGCTACTGGAGCAGCGTTTCTCAAACTATGGGTCGCGACCCACTGGTGGATTGCGGGCTGATTTTTGGCGGGTCGCGAAGGCATGGGCGATGTTGTAATAAATGACTTAGTTTACTTATATCAAAAGATATGTTTAGCCATTTTCTAATACACAATATACAGTGTATCAAACAATTGTCCGTACAACAATTTTTTGATTAAAATAATTTTTCATTCAAATGTTCATTACCTTTTTATACGTCAATGAAAAACGCTGAAAATTTGACCAATCATGAATCATATATTAAAGCTCCATTGGTAAAATTTTGAGCGAGATCGAATAAGTTTTCTGAAAGTTATAGAACTTTTAGAAAAACTTATAAGATTTTTGAACACTTCTTTAAAACATTATAACTCAGTAAGTACTCGATGAAACTTTTTCAATTTTTTGTGTGTCACAGCTGATACCTAAGGTTTTCATATGCAGCTAATTTGGGGGTTTTATATGCACTACAAAAAATATAAAAAATGTGCTTATGTAGTTGACGATGTTTAAATCTGCCAAACGTTTTCCACCAACAAAAGTACATTAATTGAACGAAAAATTCATAGGACCTACTCTTTATATGTAGTTTAGTGGGTCCTGTATAAAAATATTACATTAAGAGAGTTTAAAAACGTTGAAAACACTTGGCACTTTTATTGATCAAAATATGATAAATTTCCAAATAACACTCTGAGCATACACAGACTTCATATTTTTTGTAGTGAATATAAAACCTCAAACGAAGCTGCATATGAAAGCCTTAGGAATAAGCTGCATCACAAAAAAAGGGAAAAAGTTTATTCGAGTACATATTGAGATATAATGTTTTAAAAATGTGTTCAAAGTTTTACTAAAAGTTCTATAACTTTCAGAAAACTTTTTCGATCTCGCTCAAAATTTTACCGGTGGAGCTTTAATATATGGTTAATGATTGATCAAAATTTCAGCATATTTGATTGACGTATAAAAAAGTTATAATCATTTGAATGAAACAATATTTTGACCCAAAAATTGCTGTACGGGCAATTGTTTGATACACTGTCTTTTGGGAAATCGGCAGTAAATTTCCTAAAATGAGATGATTCGTGATTTATATTCTAACTTTTGAATTATAAGTTTTAGTCTTGGGTATACTGAGTATTGAAACTATTGTCTGCGTTCTGAAATCGTTTCTGGAACTGTGAGAAGGAAAATATCAAAAGGTTCAAGATTTGGTAAAATTCAGAAAAAAAATTAAAATTCCAAATCTCCAAAAACCTACCAAATTTAGACAAAAACCAACCAACGTTTGCTAATCTCCTCCAATTTTTCTGTTTATTTTCATCAAACTATGATAAAGCTTAACAAATGATAAAATACTGCAGAATTTCAATAATCTGAGCTTTTAAAGAAATCAGACAAGCTTAAAAGTTATTTTAATAAAATAGAACAAAAATAAATGTGTATACAGAAACTGAAAAAAAATAAAGAGGACTCATCTGATCATCCAGCAGTATTGCAATTGAAAAACTCAACTCATTGTTTACCCACTCGCCGTAAGTTTAAAATGCATTGTCAACCAAATCTGTTTAATGGATTTACCAATTTTTGCACGAGAAAATACAAAATGCTTAAATCCTTTTACTTTTATTTCAAATAAAATTTTGCTGAAGCATTAAATATCCACCATAAATCAAACACTTTGTATTAATTATATGTTTTCTTTATTACTTAAATGTGGGATAGAGCTCCTAAAATCTGTGGTTTTCTGTAGTGTTACCTAAAGCCAGATTGGTTATTCTGAATTTACAAACTTATCTCAAACTCTTAAGATAAAGAGTTTACTGAAAGTGATCACTTGGGCACCTTAACCTGATTTTGAAAAAAAAAATGAAAATACCACTGTAAATTAAAAAGAAAACTTGGAATAACGTCAGGGGAGCTTCTCAAAACCTATGAAAACGATAAAATGTATTTATTCGAAAAGGCAGTCCCAATTTTCTAGAATGACGTATGTTATGAAAATACGTGCTGGTGGGTCGTAATAGTAGTTTACGCAACAAGTTGCAGAATGAATATTTTTACAGCACGAGTCTTACATTTATCCAACGAGGCTTGTCGAGTTGGATAATTACGACGAGTGCAGTAAAAATCGAGTTCTGCACCGAGTTGTGTGCAACGTTTTTTTGCAATTTCATAAATTACCACTTGAGGATAGTTTTTACCAAAACTTTTCCATCAAACAGCACACTGATGCTCATAGTCATGTTAAAAAAGTCTGATCATAGCAGGTTATACTATGCAGTTGTCATAATTTTTCAATACTGCGTCCAGAAAGCATCAAGAAGTTGGGCAAAATTGAAAACAGTGCTGTAATGGTTCATTACGCAACGCAAATCAGTGCTGTAATGAAACATTACAGCACTGCTAATTTGGTGTAGGAAAGTTGGCCTTTTCCTGACAGATTTGCGTGAGGTAAAACAGCCTATTAGGATAAGAAATTGCACAAAAAAACTATATAGCCGTTAAAAGTGAATCGCAAGCTGAAAAAACCCTGTACTAATCTAGTACCTTAAGGTGAAACGGGACGCCGTGTTATTTTTCCTATCTTGCCTCTCTTTCTAACAATTTGCCTCGCGATTTTGAAGATGGTAATCTCGAGACCTATCGCACTGAAGATGCTGAAAACCAATCAGCATATGCACTGCAAGTGAGCATACACAATGATAGGTTTTTGTTGCAAAATATGAAGTAGAATCTGAGATCACCATATTAGTAGCAACAGAGCAATGGCGGATATTTTCTCGACCGTCCCGTCCGCCCTTAAGAAGTTATTGTAGGAATGGCTCTAGGAAGTCCTGCAGGAGCTTTATAAAAAAACTCATAGAAAAATTTCATAAGGAACTCCTGGAGTAGGGTCTGGGACCATTTGGACAGGGAGACCTATTTTGGGCACTTGTTGCTATAACTCAGTCAATTTCAATCCGATTGACTTGAATTTTTGATCATGGCTAGGTCTGGCGAGGATGGATTTCATGTGGCCAGATCAGTTATGTGGACGTACAATCAGTAGTGGCTACCACACCATCCTGGAAGATTGTTCTAATTATATTTATTGCAAATGAAATAAACTAAATACGTGCCAGCTTCAAAGAAAACATCTTTGGATCTGGAAGTGCACTTGTATTATCATTAAATATCCATGATAACGATAATGCAAGTGTGCGGGGCGGGGCTTATTGTTAGTAATAGTGACTTCTGAATGGACGTGCCTCTCCAGCCATTCTGAAATGGGTCACTGAATCTGCAATAGAGCTATCACCCTCTACCTCCCGGGCTAAAGCTATCTGCAAACAGCTTAGAAACGGCATTGCAACTAGCTTTCTTCCATAATATCACTGCCGGATAGTTTGGGTTAGATTGGATACACACACACCCCAAGTAACCATGACGCTGCATATAGAGCATTAATTTCGCTTTATAGTGTATTATATGACATGCGATGTGAAGTTGTTTTGTCATATAGGTACCATTAAAGTAGGTTTGAAGTCGAAAGTGGCGCTACTATTGTTGATTTAAAGCAAGCCTTATTGTGGTGATTGCTAAAGCATATAAAATGCTTGTACCATATAGCTAATGCAATGAAATAGTATGGAATGTATACTTAAGGCATCATGTCAACAAAAGAAAAAAAGTATTTTTTCATTTTGCTGTCTATTTTTATCTTCTCATACCTGTTCCGATACTCTCACTCTGATGTTCTTTATTCTAATTCGGGAATTGAACCTAGACTGCTGAAACTGGACTGCGATGAAACTCGGACGTGCTAACGCTGTGCTACGACTATCATGCATTTTGCACCCGGAAAAATGTGCAACATAAAGTAACGTATACTTAGCTCGTGCTTTATTGATTTGTGTTTTCAGCAGCTCTAAAAAGTTGTGATAGGGTCTGAATGCCATCAGTTATCTTACTCTCCCAAATTCATTCGAAAACAAGCGATTGCAGAACCAATTGATTCCACAAACGAAGCTAATATAAAGATATTAATTAGTCTGTGTTGATTCTGCTCTTATTGTTTTCATACGTGCTCACTTCTACCATTTATTTTATGAAATCGGGGCACTATGAGGAAACCAATACCTCAACCCCACATAATTTTTGTTCCCTCAGCATCTGATTGTCTTTATGTCCCAACCAGAATAAAAAAAAAACCACGCACAATATAAATTTTCAGCAACATCTGAGCATGATAATCCAAGTTCTATGCAGCAATCCATGGAAATTTGGGTTTGTTTTTCTTTTCTTTTAAATGATTGTGTTTTTAAAAAGGTTGTACAGATTTTTTTCGAACTGATATTTTTTTCTGTTTACAACTATGAAAGCATTAGTAAAGGCATATATAAAGTAATAAATCCTTGCATTATTGATTGCCATAAAGCTTTACACATGGTAATGCAATAAAGCATTAAACAACGCCCCTATATAACTGTCAAAATCCCATAATGCTTCAATGCTTTCATAATGTAGATTAAACGCTTTATTACTTGACAGGTGTAGAATAAAAGTTATCTCGCATTAGCTAAACTATAATACGATTGAATTAATGTTATGATATAATGCTTGTGGTTACTTGGGAATTCTTTCAAAAGCTCATTCGGTGATTTCTCGAGTATTTTTCTTAAGTTCTCTCCCTGGAGTCTAAATGGAATGTCTAAATGAATTGTCTGAAAGACACCGCGTCGGGGCCCGTGCCGCAGTGGTTCACACGCTCGCTTCAAAAGCGGATGGTCATGGGTTCGATCTCAGCCCCGACACTTGCAATTTTTCGTCAGTTGCTCTTTCCCCCGAGAGCAGCTGACACCCTGACCCTCTTCGGAGCATATAGCTCTAACAAACCCGGAATTTTTGGATATCGGCGAACCACAACTCATAATGACCGACCCCCAATTGGACTTGAAAAGGAACAGCAGCCACACGTCAGCATCATCGTGCTCATCATTCTACCTTGGAATGGTAGAAAAGTTGAAGCAGCACAAGGCACCAGTTCTATATACAGGGGATACTCAAAATAACTGGGATAGGTAAAAATTTCACTTTTCAAAAAATGTTCAACTCGCTGTAACTTTTCGAAAAGGGCATCAAATATTCTCAAATTTGTACTGTAAGTTCATCAAGTAGTTGTGGTCAAAATTTGGAAAAGATCGAGCCATTCTACACGAAGTTATAATGATTCTAGAAAAAGGTAGACTTATCCGATAGCCAACTTTGAGCTGTTATATCTCCTGATCCAATGAACTGAATGCAATGAAATTTTGATCATTTATGACTTATATAATGAACTTTGAAAAACAGTTTACTTAATTTGAAATTATTAATAAGAAAAAAAGTAATGGTGGTTTCATTTATTCTATGTTTTTTTTAGTAAATTTATCTTTTTTTTATATGTGTCCCATTACTTTTTCAATTTAATGCCGGTTATTTTGTTACTTCCTTTCAAAACATATTCATATTGGAGTCAATTAGAGGGAATTTAAACTATAATTACTATCTCGAATTTTGAAACGATGATGAAGTTTTGGATAAATTTGTGGTGTATTAGAAAAATAATCCAATTGTAATAATTTTCTTTTGTGTAAAGAATTTTAAGTTTACTCAAAGGTTTTTAATACCTCATTATATAAGTCATAAATGATCAAAATTTTATTGCATTCGGTTCATTGAATCCGGAGATATAACAACTCAAAGTTGGCAATCGGACAATTCTACCTTTTTCTAGAATCATTATAACTTCGTGTAGAATGGCTCGATCTTTTCCAAATTTTGACCACTGATACACAACTAGTTGATGAACTTACAGTAAAAATTTGAGAATATTTGATGCCCTTTTTGAAAAGTTACAGCGAGTTGAACATTTTTTGAAAAGTGAAATTTTTACCTATCCCAGTTATTTTGAGTATCCCCTGTAGCTGTATTAGAATAGAATACATGTAGGCGCTGTACAAAGTGTAAGTACAGCGTCCAATTGGAATCGCTCACGTGGTGCCCTATTGGACAAAAGAGCTGTAAATTAGGTTAAGTGATTAAGAAAAAGAAAAAAAATGAAATAACTGAAAACAGTGGTATAAATGCAGAAGATTGAAGAAAATTGCTGGATGAAATTCTGACAGCAATATCTCGGAAAAAACGCTGGTGAATCATTTAGAGAAGGATATCAAAGTGAAGAATGGGTTCCTTTAAAAATGTATGTGATTGTGTGTGTGTAGAGAAACTTCTGTGATGATTCTTAGATGAATTTCCAAGGAAAATAACAAAACAAATTCGTTTCAGAAATTTCTGTAGGTTTACTTAGATGAAACTGATGGAGAGATTCTAGGATGAAATGCATGATAGAATTCTTAGAAGTATCATGACGAAATTTTTAAAGGAGTTTTTAACACTACTGCAGTTTTTCAAAAACAAATTGAGAAACGCTAAGAAATCTAGCAGTGATTCCTTCATAAAATCTTTCAAGTAAGAAACGAATGCCGAGAACGGTAAAGTCTCTCTAAATAAAAAAAAATCTTTCAAGAATTTCAGTACCTAACGCCTTCACAAACCATCTTTCTTTTCTCCTGGTCCCTAGAGGTATTTTTAGAAATAGTTGAAGCATTTCTTTTTATTTTTTGGAAATGATTTATACATTTCTACAGACATTTTTGCATTATTCAAGGTGTTTCTATGGAGTTACTAAAAAATAATAAATTTCATAGAAAACCTGTAATATTTGGGAAATTCTTATATAAGGACTGTTCAATTTATAAAACGGACAACTTGCTTGTGCGATATCTTTTTATTTTACAATAAAATCATTATCAATTTTTTGCGTAACTTTCTATAGCTATTCTCCAATGTAGGAAAAATATAACATTAAGCAAAATGTTCTTTATTGTGTAACTGAAGCGGTTTTCGTAAAACATCAATAAAAACCCATTTCTCAAAATTCGACATAACTTTCCACATACTTAACATGCATATTTTCATGAAGTTTTTAATGAATTGGAAGCTTACACTATTCTACTAAAGGTAAAGCTCAATAGTTGATCAGTAATAATGCACCAAGCAGGCTCCAGCTTGATATAGTGAGTTGCCTTGTTTTCATAGAAATTATTAAAAAATGTTCATTTAAGTCCTGTGTTGCAATAACATCACGGATTCGGCTAAAAATTTGTCCAGAGTAGTAGAATATTGCTCTCTGAATGATACAGAAGAAAAAATAACTTTTAATTGCATTTTTCATCAAAAATTTAATCCATAAAGATGGTCATATAAAAAAATTCATACGTTTTGCTCCATTGATGCAGATTTTCGACTCTAGCGAACCTTGTTATTATATTTTTCCAACAAAGTTGGTCCTATGTTATTGTACACCTTATTTAATAATAATCGGAAGCAAAGTTTTTATTTCCAACATCATTGTTATGCAAAATTTGCATTAGGTAGCATTGTTATTTGGAAGAACCATCAAAGAACGAAACTGTTTTGATTACTGTATCTGTAATGGCGCACAGTAACCAAACCAGCAATGCGATTAAGAAGCAGTTTTCTGCATTTAAAACCACATTATTCCCACTTTCGACTGGATGCATAAAAAATTGATTATGTAATATTTTCATGACCTTTTTGCTTCATAATTGAATTTTATTCAAAAAATCTAATCTAACTTGAGACTTAAATATCTCAACACTTTATTTTCCAATTGAGTTTAAATTTTGCCAGAATGTTTATTACTCATGCTCCTGCAGCATGGCACATACTTTTCAGGTATTAAAAACGATATACCATATGTGAACAGTAATTTTATATATATTTTCAATTTTCAGCAATCGAAAAATTCACCTCTTTTAACATCTGGCCGATTTTCTATAAAATAAAACTACTTTTTTGTAATTACGTTGTTTATTATCCTACTTTTCACTCGCGGTTGCAACTATAAAACGGCCTACTTTTCTGCACTAAAACAAAAGTGCCGAAAAGTACTACTTTTCGGCACTCTTAAAGAGTGCTGAAAAGTAGCACTTTTCGGCACCTTTGCCAGCACATACATTTTGCCCACTATCGCGTTTTCCGTAGATACAGCTGCTGCTCATACGTCCTAATAGCAGCTCGAATCCAAATCAAGACTATTCACGTTCCAATTCGGACCGCCGATCAGTTGAAGAAGCAGCAGTTGAAGCTACTTTTTCTCCTTCTCATGTTGCTGATTGACGACGACGGCGACGGGAGCTTGAAAATTTGTGACACCTTCTACACCATAGCCTACCTGATCGAATAAAAAACTGCGCCGGTGCGCATGGATGCTTCCACGTGGTTCCTCCTGATATCATGTATGTTTCATGTAAGATGGCAAGATAGACTGCCCGGAACGGGTATTTTTCGTAATTACAAAAAAATTTGTATGCAACTCGTTGCAAAACTCGATTTTTTCAGCACTCGTCGTATTTATCCAACTCGGCAAGCCTCGTTGGATAAACGTACAACTCGTGCTGAAAAAATCATCATTTTGCAACTTGTTGCATAAATAACTATTATTCGTTTTAAAAATGATTACTATAATGAGAGATGATGTTCTGAAAAACGAAGCAAGCGTGGTTAAATTTGAACTACGCGTCTTCTTTTTATAGCCTTATAAAGTTGTCCGTTTTATAAATTGAACAGTCCTTATGTATGTACTTTAAAATACCGCCCTGGAGTTGAACACCACTGATCTAAGTACTTTGTGTAACGAACTTGTTCACAACGATTTTATTCACTTTTCTCCCTGTTAGGAACCCCGCACCCAGACGATCCTGCATCAGTTCCCGCTGCACAAAATCTCCTACTGTGCCGACGAGAAGGGAGTGAAAAAGTTCTTCAGCTTTATTGCCAAAACCGGGTCCGGTTCGGCGACGCCATCGCTGAGTGCCAGTGACGATACGCATTCGTCCCATTCGGGTGATCATCAGCACAACCAGCAGGGAGGGCAGGATAGTGGCCAGCACGAGTGCTTCGTGTTCATCTCGAACAAGCTGGCGTCGGACATCACGCTCACGATCGGGCAGGCATTCGATCTGGCCTACAGGTTCAGTCATTTTGCCAATCCTCATTTTGCCAATCCTCATTTTGTCAATTTTGTCATTTTGCCAATCCTTCTAGGCGTTACGTGAACGACAGCGGCAAGACCGTCGAGTCGAGCAAGCTACACACGCAGAACAAACAACTGGAAAGCACAGTGAACGCGTATCGCCAACGGTTGAAGGACCTCTCAGAGTTGGTGCCCAAGCAGGACTTGGACAAACTGCTGCTGAGGCTTGGCCTGCGGGACATCTGTGAGGTCCCGGCGGTGGAGAATGGCATCGATAGCCACGTGGCCGCCGTCAACGGTAGCAAGACGCCGGATTTGGGTAAGTTCCGCAAGTGTTCAGCAAGTCTTCGAGACCTTAACATTTGCCATCGTAACCTTGCAGGCATTGATGTATCGTTACCAAACAATGACGATCAACTGCTGATCGAAACTTCACCGAAGCACTTTGCTCCGATCGTCCCGCCGCGGAACATTCAGAACCAGGTTTGTACACCCCTATCTTAGACATTCTTCGAAATCTACAGGGAGTTCTGTTCCGCAGATTAACAGCACACTGGAGGCGTTCAAGCCCTCGGTAGGTACCAAGATGGAGGGCCTACTGCTGAACTCGGATTCGGACAGTGATTTCGATCCGCGGGCACCGGACAACGACAGTCCATCGATCGGAGGCAACAAGATCAGCAACGATCTGTTCGGATTCGAACCGCCGAAGCAGAGTCTGGGCCAACAGCTGTTCACCAGCGCGAACAACAACAATAACAACAACCATACCGGTTTTACCAACGGTAACAATGGAACCACAAATGGATTCGGTGCTCCCACAAGTCCTCCTCCGATTTGTAAGTAGCCTTGTTCTGATATTTTCTCGAAGAAACTGTCCAACTCATCCGGTTGCGTCTTTCAGTGGCTCCTCCACCGCAGAAATCTGCCCCACGAAGGACAACCCCAGCGCACCAGAACAATGGCAACGGATACCAGGACTTGTTCGGGTCGGCGCCGTTCAACCCACAGGCACTTGATGTAAGTATCCTAGCCTTAATTTTCACTTATTTCTCCACCGAACGATCGAACACAACTTCCAGTTAAACTAGCTCAAGAATGTTGTCAGTCAAGTGGCGAGAGTTTGACTCATTTACCTATAACTAAGTCGTAATAGAAGCCTTATACAGCCAAACCTCCATTTAAATCCATTTAAGTAGTTAAGTAGTTTGCAAGGAAATTCTCAGGGGCTATAGAGGTTTTATGGTGGTTTTAGAAAGGTGTAACATAGATTTTAAGCCACTTCATAGAAGTTTCATGGCCTCTCATGGGTTTTCAGGGAATTTCCGGAGGGATTTTTACGAGTTTTGAGGAAGTTCGGACGATTTACGGGAGGATCTCTAGTGGTTTCAGACTGGTTCCATGGGAGTTTCAACATGCTTCAGAAAGTCTCAGCTGGTTTCAGGTGCCTTTCAAATCAGGCCAAACATGTCTAAAGGTCCTATCTGCAAAAGAGAGGCTCTCTTTGGTTTCCCTCTCTTTCGTTAATATCTCACCTGTTTATTTGTATTATGATTGTCTCCTTGCTTTGAACGATGGTCAAAACAATCGTCTTTTGATTTGTACTGCAAAAATAGTTGAAAAGAGTACCATTACATTACAATAATTGAAAGAGAAAGTGAACAAAAGAGAGCCTCTCAAATGCAGATAGGACCTATTGAAATGTTTGGCCGGAAATATATTCAGAAGGGTTTCAAAGGCTTTTAGAGGGATTTCAGGGACTTTCTGTGGGTCTTATGGCATTTTAGTGAGATTTTAGGGGTGTTTCAGGGTGGTTTCAGAGGAGTTTCGGAGAGGTTTACAGGGGCTTCAGAGGGTGTCACAGATGCTCCGGGAAGAGAGGGAGCTTCAAGACGTTTCGAAAGTATTGGCGAAGCTAGGATTTTTTTCTGGAAGGTACCCAGGGGGGCTGACTTAAAATGACTGTTCCCAAGTAACACCTCGAAACATATTGTAGTTGAAAAATTTGTTATATAAACGTTTTTCAAAAACATACTAGTTAAAACATGGTTTTTAAAAGTTTTTAGAGAACATGTGCTTCCAGAAAAGTGTTATTAATATGTTTTTTGAAAACAAATACAAATATCAAGTGTCTCGTCACCCAGCAATGGTTTTGTCACTTAAGTTTGTAAAACATGTTTTATTCAGGTTTAAATAACAACTTGCATAACATCTTTCATTCAGAACGCGGTTCAACTTTCATCGAATACTTGTTTACATTCGCTAGCCAACCCGTGTGAGAATGACTGAAGTGACAACGAGTTGCGGCGAAAACTTAAATAAGCCAATAAAAAAAACTTCAGGTGTTTTAAACAAAAATAAATGATTGCTGTACGAAATTTGAAAACCGAGCGGAATGGGACGGATTTTGATGGGGAGCCCTCCTGGCACTCCAAAGGGCGTGAAGCATCCACAATTTCTTCCCCAGCCTTGGGTTTCTAACGATCCCACACTCCCCGAACCGCCACTCGCCAAAACACTATCAATAAACCGTGCCAGTTCCTCAGTCTGCTGCTCCTGTTTCGGAAGGCGGACGTTTCATCTCTCCTGATCCTTCTCACTGATACACTGCAGCCGGGAATTGTCCCCTGCTCCGCTTCGACGGAAAAACTTCCTTTTTTGGATTGCTGTCGATCTTATTTCCTGGGGACGGTAGTTCGTGCGGAGGTGCATTTTTTGTATCCTTCTGCGGTGGCACTACGCCGAAGAACGATTCGGCAATCAGATATTTAGAAGAAACTAAAGTTCCGGCTCACTCGCTGAATAGGGTTACCAGACGTACTCTTTTTAGAGTACATGTACTCTTTTTCAGCAAAAAATTGGGCGTACTATTCTTTTTGGTAAAATGGGCCCAATTGTACTCTTTTTTGCAAAATTACTTTTTTCTTATAAAATATACATATTAATCAAAATAACCTTTCAAATAGAAAAAAAATCAGTATGCTACTAATTAGAATCACTTAACGATAGGTCTTATCTGCAAAAGAAAGGCCGTCTTTATTGTCCCTTTTATCCATCGAAATCACACTAATTCATTCAGATTATGATTTGCTCCTTGCTGAAAAATGTTTTTAAAACTGTCATTTAGAAATTTGTTTTGCAAAAATGGCTTCACTTTGACGTGCAATAATCGGAAAGGTAAATAATAACGAAAGTAATTCGTTTCTGTAATATGTAAGCTTTTGAAAGCAGGCTCAATTTTTTAAACTGTCTTGAACGAAGCAGTGAATTACATTTTCCATTGAGTTCTTTAAAGAAGTTTGTAATCTGTATCAACGAGATTTTAGCCCTTCCAAAGAAAGAACTCACATTTTGCGAGTTTGTCGGGATTGGAATTTGATCCTAGGTCCTCGGCGTAAGCGTCACGCGTTTTAACAATCACAGTAGGACCGTTTCACAAAAAAAAAAAAAAAACAATAAAAAAGCTTACGAAACCTGTTGCACGAAATCCACCTACGGGAGATCAAAAAAAAAATTGACAGTTCTCGCTAATTCTTAACGAAAGGCATTTGAAAACAAATCACTAACACACAAGTATTTGGATTGGTCAATAGTTTGCATGAATACTGAAAAAATGTGAGATTAGAAACTGCTGTAATAACTATCCAGTGATGTAGACACAACTTTAGTTTTACACTTCGTTAGAAAATGTATCTACTTCTAGGTGTCAAGTATGGTTTACAGAATTTAAATATCAAAACTTCAAGAGTGTCAAACACTATTTAATCGAAAAAAAAATCAATATTTACTCGGTTACTGTACTCTTTTGTACTCTTTTAATAAAATTCTTTTATGTACTCTTTTCATGTGTGAACAATATGGTAACCCTATCGCTGAAGTTGTGTGGATTGTTTGTTTTGTTTATTTTTGACAGTTCACTTTGAAGTGCATTCGATAAAATGGAATAGAAACATGTTTTTGTCATATTAAGGTTGTCAATACTTTTGGATGACATAATTCAAAACATATCTTGACAGTCTGTGTTATATGTTTCCAAATACAGTGTATGTCAAAAAAATGTTCACAAGCTAAATACATAGGCATAATAGAATAGAATAGAAAGACATAATAAAAACGAATTCTATGTACCCAATGCACGAGTTCACTCAAGCATTTCGAATAACAGAAAATTATTGAAAAATGATTTTTTAAACAGTTTGTTGAAAACATTAAAGTAAAGCCAGAAGTGTGCATACTTTTGGCTGACACTGTATCTTCTTCGAAAAAGTCGTTCGATGGTGCCACCATATTGATTCTTCTTTAATAGTCAGAAGCTTATTGAAGAAGCCCAATGCCGATCGTAAAAGAAAACAAAATAATTTGATAATATTCAATCGATTGAAAGGCGCATCATTTTTTTGGAGCTAAAATGTTATAATTCACGGTAAATTTCGAAGCGCACACTTTCTTTAGCATCTCTTGACTATGGTTGAACTTTTATTTCTCCATTTAATTTGTGAGCTAGATTCAGTTTGCTCTTGTCTTAAAAACTCATCACAAAATTGAAAATAAAAACACAGATTTAATTACCTTTCGATGTATTCGTTCGTGCGTAAAAAAAGTTGTCAGTTTAAGTTAGAATGTTGTATTTGGATGCATTTCGGTAACATGTTTGTTTGTTTTCAATAGGTTACATCAAAACTTTTGCATGACAAAAATTTGTTGCAGAAGACAAATTTCTTGCGCTTTTTCGGTCATGCAAACGTCGCGGGACATGTTTTCGTATCCTTTTTCCATAACTTGAAAATGTTTTGGAGAAGTACGACAAACTTTTCTATAACAAAGTGTGTTGCTTGGGTTAAGCGGCATGGGCGCCCGATATGCAAAAATGCAAATCAGCATTGTAGTTTTGACTGTTTTAGATTTGTTCCTAGTTTCGTAAACTATATGAGTAAATACTAAACAATTCCTCCAGGAATTTTTCCATAGCTTGATGCAGTGATTTCATCATGCATTCCTCCAGAGATTCATTCAAAAATTCATCTAGGGATTTCAACAGACATTTGGGATTTGTCCTGGGATATCTTTAGAGGTTCCTGCAGTGATTGTTTCAGTGCTTTTTACTAGGTTTCCTACCGGGATTTTTCCAGAGATCTTTTAAGATTTCTTTTGGGATTTCTCCATATATTCCTTGCAGAATTCCGCTAGAGATTGCTCCAACAATTCCATCTGGAATTATTAGTAGTTTTTCTGCAGGAATGTCTTCCTGAAAAAATACTAAAGATTATTCAAAAATATTCCAGGAATTGCTTAAAAATGTTGTACAAAAAATACCTAGGTGTCCATCTAAGTATTCCTCCAATAATTTGTCCAGAAATTACTTCAGACATGGATTTCTTAAGATTTTTTATCCAGGAATTCCTATATTCTTCCAGGAATTCGCTAAGAAAGCTCTCCTGAGATTCCCTAAGCCCTAAGGAATTTCTCATGGGATTGCTTCCGGGATTCCTCATGCGTTTCCTTCGGAAATTCCTTCAAGAATTTCTCCAGGGATTCACCCGGGAATTCCTTTTGTGATTCTTTCAGGAAAAACTTCATAGATTATTTTGAAAATGCCTCCAAGTACTCTTCTTGGGATGCCTTCAGGAATTTCTCCTGAAATTCTTTCAGAAACGGCTTCCGAGATTCCTCCTGGGGTTTCTTCAGGAGCTCTCCTAGGAATTTATTCAGGAACTGCTACAGGAATTCCTTCAAGAGTTCCTATATCGTACTCTTTCTAGGATTCCTTCAGGATTTCCTCAGGAATTCCAGCGATTTCTTCAGTAATTCCTCCTGGGATTTATTCAAAAACTCTTCCTGGAATTTCCTCAGGAATGCTCCTTGAATTTCTCCAGAAATTTCTTTAAGAATTGTTCCAGCATTCCTAGGAGAATTCCTACAGGGATTCCTCTAAAGATTCCTACAGGAATTCGTTCAGGAATTTCTCTAGGAATTCCTCTGAAGATTCTTCTAGAAATTCTTCCAGAGATTCCTCCAGGTATTTCATTAGAGATATTCCAAGAAATTCCTGCAGGAATTTCTCCAGGGATTCCTCCAGGAACTCCTTCCTCAATTTCTCGAGTGAATCTTCAAGAAAATCCTTCAGGCATTCCTTCATGAATTTTCTTTAGGAATTCCTCCAGAGATTTCTCAAGGAATTTCCTTTCAAGAATCCCTACAGACATGCCTCCAGGAATTTCTCCAGTGGTTCCTCCAGGCATTCTTTCATGAATACTTCTAGGGAATTCCCTAGGATTGCTCTACGAATTCCTCAAGGATTTTCTTTAGGAATACCTCCAGGAGTTCTTTCGAGCATTCCTCCAAGATTTACTTTAGGGTTTTCGTCAGGAATTTCCGTAGGAATTTTTCCTGGAATTCCTTCGGAAATTACTACAGAAATTCCTTCAGGAATTTCTCCAGGAAATCCTCCAAGGATTCTTCCTCCAGAAATTCTTCCAGAAGTTTCTTCAGGAATTCCACCAGAAATTTTCCTGAGATTCCTCTGGGAATTCTTCTAGGGTTTCCTCCAGGAATTTCTTCTTTTGGGTTTTGAGTTCTTTTGGAAATTCTTCCAGGAATTCCTCCAGGAATTTACCAGGGATTCCTCTAAGGATTCTTTCAGAGATTCCTACAGTAATTGCTCCAGTAATTCATCTTAAAATTCTCCCAGAATACCTCTAAAAAATCCCCTCATCTGGGAATTCCTCTAAAAGTTTCTCTAGGATTTTTTTTAGAAATTTCTCTAGGGATTCCTCCCAAAAATCCTTTAGAGATTCCTCCAGGAATTCATTCAGGGATTATTCCAGGAATTCTTCTAGGGATAGTTTATCGAAATTTCCTCAAGAATTCCTCCAGGAATTCCTGCAAAAATACCTCCACAGATTCATCTAGCAATTCTTCCATGAATTTCTGTAGGATTTCATCTAGAGATTGCTTCGGGAATTCTTCCAGTTATCCCTCTTAGAATTCCACCAAGAATTCATCTAGGAAATAATTCAGGGATTGCTCCAGGCATCCTCCAGGGATTTCGTAAGAAATATATCCAGAAGTTACTCCAGGAATTCTTCAAGAGATTTCTTCCGAAAATTCTCCAGGGATTCTTTCCATAATTGCGCTAAGTATACCTCCAGGAATTCATCCAGGGATTTCTACAGGGTTTACTTCAGGCATACATACCTACAGGAGCATTTCAAGTGTTTTCAGAGTTTCAGGAGGAAGTACTTTGGAAAGTTTCAGGGGTTCCAAAGGGATTTTTGGGGGTTTCTGGGGCGTTTTTATAAGGTTATGCTGCCTATGATTTCATACCAGTCCCATATTTGCTGGTTTCCTATTCATATGGGACAGTTATGCAATCATAGGAAGTATCGTAACCTTTCAAGGGCTTTCAAAGGGTTTCAGAATGGTCTTAGGGTTTCATAGAAATTTTAAGCTTTCAAAGGGTTCTAAGGGATAGCGGAAACATGTCAAGGGTTCTCGTGGGGCTTCAGGGGATTTCCAGAAGGTTTAGAAGCGGTTTAGGAGATTTCAGGGGTGTTTAAGTGTTTTTTTCAGGAAATTTAAGTGGTTTCGGGAGCATCCCGAGCAGAGGAGAATATCGAATTCATAAAAATAGAATCACTTAGCCATAATTTGTTATTATTAATTTATCAAAGTATTACTTTTTATAACATGTTTTGTGGGGCGATCTAAGTTTGTTATGATCAAGTTATTGAGATTCATCCACTAAATAACATTTCCATAATATACTTTGTTTAGGACCAAGTTTTGTCATTATCCTACAATTGAAAATGTACAAATATGTAATACAACAACAAGTTTTAAAATTCACTGCAAGATTCATTGTTATTAAGTTGTTATTGAATCTAACAAAACATGTTATTAAATTGGTTTTCCAGGAACATTTTTTTGTTATGATTTTTGTTTTTTTGCCGCTTATGACAGGCAAGTTTATAACATAATAAGATATTATTATTATTATTATTATTTATTAAAGAGGTTTTAACTTGAGTCATTCGCCTCTGCATAATAAGATATGCTAATAACATTAAAAATTCATTTCATTTATTTAGTTAACATCAAATTCATGATAATACTGAATCAACAATTTGCCGCCATAATACTCGATTTGCAGCTGCAGCTCTCCAACGTCGGTCACGCCCAACACTCGCCAGATCACGCTCCACCTGGTCCGCCCATCGTGCTCTCTGCGCTCCACGCCTTCTTGTACCAACCGGATGGTTAGCAAACACCAACTTTGCAGGGTTGTTGTCCGGCATTCTTGCAACATGCCCTGCCCACCGTATCCTTCCGGCTTTGGCTACCTTCTGGATGCTGGGTTCGCCATAAAGTGCAGCGAGCTCGTGGTTCATCCTTCCCCGCCACACACCGTTCTCCTGCACGCCGCCGAAGATCGTCCTTAGCACCCGTCGCTCGAAAACTCCGAGTGCTTGCATGTCCTCCTCGAGCATCGTCCACGTCTCGTGCCCGTAGAGAACCACCGGTCTTATTAACGTCTTGTACATGGTACATTTGGTGCGGGGGTGAATCTTTTTTGACCGCAGTTTCTTCTGGAGCCCATAATAGGCACGACTTCCACTGATGATGCGCCTTCGTATTTCACGGCTCACGTTATTGTCAGCCGTTAGCAAGGAACCGAGGTAGACGAATTCTTCTACCACCTCGAAAGTATCCCCGTCTATCGTAACATTGCTGCCAAGCCTTGTCCTGTCTCGCTCAGTCCCACCTACCAGCATGTACTTTGTCTTAGCCGCATTCACCACCAGTCCGACCTTTGCTGCTTCACGTTTCAGGCGGGTGTACTGTTCTGCCACCGTTCCAAATGTCCTAGCAATAATATCCATGTCATCCGCAAAACATACAAATTAGCTGGATTTCGTGAAGATCGTACCCCGGCTGTTGAGCCCGGCTCGTCGCATAACACCTTCCAGGGCGATGTTGAATAGTAGGCAGGAAAGTCCATCACCTTGTCGTAGTCCCCGTCGAGATTCAAATGAACTGGATAGTTCACCCGAAATCCTTACGCTGTTCTGCACACCGTCCATCGTTGCTCTTATCAGTCTAGTCAGCTTCCCGGGAAAGCTGTTCTCGTCCATAATTTTCCATAGCTCTGTGCGGTCGATACTGTCGTATGCCGCTTTGAAGTCGATGAACAGGTGATGCGTTGGGACCTGGTATTCACGGCATTTCTGGAGGATTTGCCGTACGGTGAAGATCTGGTCCGTTGTCGACCGGCCGTCGATGAAACCGGCTTGGTAACTTCCCACGAACTCATTTACTTTAGGTGAAAGACGACGGAAGATGATCTGGGATAGCACTTTGTAGGCGGCATTCAAAATGGTGATCGCTCGAAAGTTCTCACACATTAACTTGTCGCCTTTCTTGTGGATGGGACAGATTATCCCTTCCTTCCACTCCTCCGGTAGCTGTTCGGTTTCCCAGATCTTGACTACTAACTGGTGCAGACAGGTGGCCAACTTTTCCGGGCCCATCTTGATGAGTTCCGCTGCGATACCGTCCTTACCAGCCGCTTTGTTGTTTTTGAGCTGGTGGATGGCATCCTTAACTTCCCTCAGCGTGGGAGTTGGTTCGTTCCCGTCCTCTGCTGCACCAACATAGTCATTTCCTCCGCTGCCTTGGTCCTCCGTGCCTACATTCTCTTCGCCATTCAGGTGCTCGTCGAAGTGCTGCTTCCACCTTTCGATCACCTCACGTTTGTCCGTCAGGAGGCTCCCGTCCTTATCCCTGCAGATTTCGGCTTGCGGCACGTAGCCTTTGCGGGATGCGTTGAGCTTCTGGCAGAACTTGCGTGTTTCCTGTGAACGGCACAGCAGTTCCATTTCCTCGCACTCCGCTTCTTCCAGGCGGCGCTTTTTCTCCCGGAAGAGACGGGTCTGCTGCTTCCGCTTCTGTCTGTATCGCTCCACATTCTGTCGGGTTCCATGCTGCAGCATTACCGCCCGCGCTGCATCCTTCTCCTCCAGAACCGCTCTGCACTCCTCGTCGAACCAATCGTTTCGTCGACTCCGTTCTACGTACCCGATAGTGCTCTCAGCTGCGTTGTTGATGGCTGCTTTGATTGTACTCCAGCAGTCCTCTAGAGGGGCCACATCGAGCACACCCTCGTCCGGCAACGCTGCCTCGAGATTCTGCGCGTATGCGGTGGCGACATTCGGTTGCTTCAGTCGCTCTAGATCGTACCGGGGCGGCCGCCGGTAATGTACGTTGTTAATAACGGAGAGTTTTGGGCGCAGTTTAACCATCACCAGGTAGTGATCGGAGTCGATATTAGCGCCACGATAGGTCCTGACGTCGATAATGTCGGAGAAGTGCCGTCCATCAATCAGAACGTGGTCGATTTGCGATTCCGTTTGTTGTGGTGATCTCCAGGTGTAACGATACGGGAGGCTGTGCTGGAAGAAGGTGCTACGAATGGCCATGTTCTTGGAGGCGGCGAAATCGATGAGGCGCAGGCCATTTTCGTTAAAAATACTGATTCTATTATTTAGTTATTATATCAAAATAACATATTTTATAACGCCGTAGATATTCTCTTCTGCTCGGGATTTCCGAGGTTTCTGAGAGCGTTTTAGAACGATTTTAGAAGTGTTTTGGGAACTTTCAGAAAGATTTGAAGAGGATTTATGGGATTTTTGAGCCTTTTTAAATGATTTGTTAACGTTTCAGGGGTATTCATAGAATGTCAGAAACGTTTTTGAGGTTTCAGGAGATTATAAGGGGTTTCAGATGAATTTCAGGGGTTCTCAAGAGCTTCGATGGTCTTTCCAGGGGATTCGAAGGCTTTTAGGCAATATCAGGAAGTTTTAGGTAATTTTTGGGGTGTTTTAAGACTTGTAAGTGGTTTCTGGAGCTTTTCAAGGGTTTTCACGGGGATGCTGGTTCTGGTGCACCCATGGGTTTCAGTGGGGATCCGAACGAGTTTAAGGAGGTTCAGGAGCGTTTAGAGGGTTTCAGGGGCCTTAAGGATTTTAGTGACGTTTTGTAGAACTCTAAAGTCGTCATATTCGGATTCCTACACGATTCAAGGTTTTCAAGAGATTTTGGGTGTGTTTCAACGAATTTCAGGGGTGTTTTTGGGTTTCATGGTGTTCTAAGCGCTTCATGGGTTTTATGAGGGTTCGTGGGGTTCCAGGTGGCTTTCCATGGAGTTCAGAAGCGTTTTAAAAGGTTTTAGAGAAGTTTCAAAGAGTTTCAGACCGTTTCAATGACGTGCTAAGGATTTTCGGGAGAATTTCTGGTTTCAAAACTATTTTGGGAAATTACATGGGGTTTTCAAAAGGATTTTTGGGGACTTTTAGGGTGTTTGAAATGATTTTATCAACGTTCAAAAAGTTTTCAGAGGATTTTATGGATTTCACAGAAGTTTAAGGTTTTTGAGGGGTTCTAAGGGATTAAAAAAGTATTCCAAGGGTTCTCAGGGGACTTTGTGGAGTTTCAGGGTATCAGGTATCAGTAGGTCGGCTCTAGAGGCACGTTCTCCTCCATTCGGGAAATTTGTGCCATCGCCATGAACACGAGCCTATTCATCATTTACCTGACGGAGAAGGGAAGGAAAAAGGATAGGACATGGGAAAGGACAGGTAAGGGAATAGGGTCGTCATACTCGCAAAAGCGTACCACAATGGGTTCACATAGCGTCCTGAAAAGGACACTGTAATAACGCATAAGCGTGCCACAATGGGTTCAAACAGCGCCCTGAGAAGGGCACTGTGATAATGCATAAAGCGTAAAGAGAGCCTATAGCTCTTTACCACAGCTGGTCAAGAACAACAGAACATCCTGAAGATTCAGGTTTCTGAAGTCAGTTTCACTTAATAAGTGTTTCCCGAGTACTCGGAAACGCAATTGCGCAAAAGCTGGACAGTTACATATTAAATGATACGAAGTTCCATAATCGGATTCACAGCTATCACATGCAAATGAATCAGCTTGCTGAATATTCGCCATGTGATAACTGAGTCGGCAGTGGCCAGTCAATGCTTTGACCAGCATGCTGCAATTCTGCTTTGACAGATTTGTTAGATACTTTGCCACCCCTAGAGATGGCTCAGTACAATACAATTTTGTTTGACGACATGACTCCAAACTATTCCAGTATTGTTTGTGTTGAGTGGCAGCCCAGGTGTCAATCTGAAGCTTCACCCAACACTTGGATACCGGAATAGCTGGCTCAGGGCCAATGAAGTCATGTGATGCTCCAGTGCGAGCTAACTCATCAGCCAATTCATTTCCAGCGATGGAAGAATGGCCAGGTACCCATACAAGGTGAACAGCGTTTGCTGAATTCAGCTCCTCAATTTGAGTTCGACAAGCGATAACTATCTTCGACCTGGAGTTGGCCGAAGCAAGTGCTTTAATAGCAGCCTGGCTATCTGAACAGAAGTATATTACTTTGCCCATTACGTGCTGCTGAAGTGCTGATTGCACTCCGCACATAAGAGCAAAGATTTCGGCCTGAAAAACGGTGCAGTGTCTACCAAGTGAGTAAGACTGATACAGCCTTAGCTCACGAGAATAAACACCAGCACCTGCTCGACCTTCGAGAAGGGAGCCATCAGTGTAACATACGATGCCGTCTGAAATACTTCTCTCCAGATAACCAGATGTCCACTCTTCCCGGGAAGGAAATTTCGTGGAAAATGTCCTATATGGAAAATTACAAGCAATTGTAAGATCACTTGGAGCAAGGACAACTTTGTCCCAATTCACCAAGAGTGGAAACAACGAGGTGTGTGTTGAACTGCGGTTCACAGGAGTTTCCTCTAGTAAACCGAGTACCCATAGGCGGTAAGTGCAAGAAAGTGCTTCTTGTTTGAGATGAATGTGTAGTGGGGCAACGTCAAAGAGAACTTCGAGCGCTGCCGTGGGAGTTGAAGAGAACGCTCCAGACATCGCCATTAAGCACATCCTTTGGAGATGGCCTAACTTTGATTGGACCGTTCTCACTTCGCCCTTTTGCCACCACACAAGACATCCATAGGCCAATATTGGCCGAACAACAGTTGTGTAGATCCATTTGATATACTTGGGTTTTAAACCCCAAGTTGTACCAAAGGTTCGCCGGCATTGCCCGAAGGCCATACAAGCTTTCTTGATTCTGAACTCAACATGAGGTGTCCAGGAAAGCTTGGAATCAAGAATGACTCCAACGTACTTTACCTGTTCAGTCACATTGATTTCAGAATCAAAGAGACGTAAAGTTCGAACACCATTACGGTTGCGCTTTTCAGTGAAAAGAACAATAGATGTTTTACTCGGATTTACCGAAAGGCCATATTGGCGACACCAACCCTCAACTACCTGAAGAGCGTTTTGCATCAGGTCGAAAAGGGTGCTGATGCACATACCGACTAACAATGTTAGGTAGTCGTCGGCAAAACCATAAGTAGGAAAACCGCTATTATTGAGTTGCCTCAATAGCGTATCTGCTACGAGATTCCATAAAAGTGGTGATAAGACTCCCCCTTGGGGGCATCCACAAACACTCAATTTCCTAATCGCCGCTTGACGCAATGTCGAGAAGAGATGTCGGTTTTTGAGCATTTGGTGAATCCAATTGGAAATCATTGGAGATATACCATGACCCCGTGCGGCTTCCAATATGGCATCGAAAGGCACGTTGTCAAAGGCACCCTCGATATCTAAGAAAACACCCAAACAAGATTGCTTTTGAGCGAATGCCTTCTCGATATCGTAAACAACTTTGTGTAAAAGAGTCACAGTGGACTTTCCAGATTGGTAAGCATGTTGGTTCACATGAAGAGGCACATTGGCCAGATGAACATCACGGATGTGATGATCGACTATGCGTTCTAAGCATTTCAGAAGAAAAGAGGTCAAACTGATAGGTCTGAAGCTCTTTGCTTCTTCATACGACGCGCGACCCACTTTCGGAATAAACTTCACAGTAATATCCCGCCAGGATTTGGGAATATACCCTGTAGCAAAACTGCAAACAAGTAGTTGTTTCAAAACATGTTTGAAATGATCAAATCCCTTCTGAAGCAAAATAGGATAAATCCCATCTGCCCCAGGAGATTTGAAAGGAGCAAAGCTATTAAGTGCCCATTCAATCGATTCTAAAGTTATGATACTCCGAGCCGAAGCTAAAGAATCATAACTACAAGAAAAGACATCAGGTTCATCCGAAGATGTAATATCCACACATCCGGGGAAGTGTGTACTGAATAAACATTCTAAAACTTCCTCATCAGAGGAAGTGAAATCACCATTTGGCAAACGAAGTTCGTTCACTTGAAAATCCTTAGATTTTGCAAGGATTTTGTTCAATCGACTGGCTTCACTCAGACTGGAAACATTTGTACAAAGGTTTTTCCAGCCGGATCGTTCAGCAGACCGAAGAGCTTTCTGGTAGGCCTTGCGAGCCGACCTGAAAGCCTCCGATCCAGCCGAACGTCGTCTGTTCCAACTCTTTCTACATTGTTTCCTGAGCTTCGCCAGATCGGAGTTCCACCAAGGGGTTCCTCTTGTGGTCTTCACAGACCGCAAAGGGCAGGCTTCTTCAAAAGCTTCCATGATGAAGGCCGTTGTAGTATCAACGGCATCATCTAAATCACTTGGAGTGTCAATTGATGGTGAGTATCCATGAAATTTGGCTGCAACCAAATCGGTAAAGAGATCCCAGTTGGTTGACCGGGGATTCCTGAAACGCAAAGTTTGCGAAGTAACATTCACATGTTCAAACAAGATGTAACGATGGTCAGATAAAGATTCTTCATCTGACACATGCCAATTGGTCAGCTCATGACTAATTCTGCTAGAGCAAAGCGTTATGTCTAACACTTCCTCTCTACCAGATACCATAAAGGTTGGGCGGTTGCCTATGTTAAGTAATCCAAGATCTGTACTACTCAAGTATTCCATCAAACTGGAGCCTCTCAAATTGATGTCTGAGCTGCCCCAGATTATATGGTGAGCATTAGCATCACTACCAACAATTAGCGGAAGGCCTTTTGAAGTGCAGTATGCAATGACTTGCTTGAAAGCATCCGTAGGGGATGGTTCATCATGCGGTAAATAAACCGAACAATAAACGTATTTCCTGTTGAGGTTTCCAACAGATACATCTATTGTGATAGCACATACATCTCTGGTAGTTAGTTCAGAGATGAGTGTAGCAACGATTGCGTTGTTGACAAGCACACATGCTCGAGGCATGACACGTGAGTTTGCCATTTCATTTTTACTGAAAGTAGCAAACACCGAATTCACAAGGTTTCCTAAATAGAAATTCCCCTTACGAAAGTAAGGTTCTTGGACTAACGCCACTTGGGCTGTACCATTTTGCATAAGTCTACAAAGATTGATCGTTGCTGTTCTTTTGTGCTGAAGATTGATCTGAGCTATCCTAACCGTAGCCACTACCCAAACTAGGCAAGATTAAACTCTTAACAATCACAGCACAAAAAAGAACAGCAACAATAAAGCCAGATCGGTATCGATTTGAGTGCGCCAAAGGCGAGGATGCACAGAATACACTGTGTAAAACGCATAATGCGAAACCATATAGGTGAAAATTTAAACTAATTAATAACATCTTCATAATCCCGCCCTTATTCAGCCTCAAGTATGAGATTGAAGAAGGGCAGCTGACTGTCTCGGAGAAACACAAGGTCCACCGCGCTATTGCTCCGGTTAGCACAGTAAGGGCAAATACTGTGGAGGGTGCCCTGGTACTCCACAGGCTCCGTTTGCGGTTAGGTTTTTATTAGACCCCCCTAGCCATTCATTCCTAGGCACGGTAAGCGTAAAGCCGCATAACACCATGAATTAGGGGTCACCTGATTAGTGGATTTCTACCACTGGAACAGGCGGTCCGTAGTGCTATTCTTAGCCAGTTGAACTAACCGCTACCGACACTACACAGCTATCTAGGCTGATCGGGAAAAGAAGTTAATATTGGTGATCAACTTCATACGGGCCCGGAAAGCCGACCGAAAGGGGACTTTTAGGGTGTTTGAAATGATTTTATCAACGTTCAAAAAGTTTTCAGAGGATTTTATGGATTTCACAGAAGTTTAAGGTTTTTGAGGGGTTCTAAGGGATTAAAAAAGTATTCCAAGGGTTCTCAGGGGACTTTGTGGAGTTTCAGGGGGTAAGAGGTTTCAGAAGCGATTAAGTAGATTTCAGTGGTGTTTTAAGGACAAACGTCTTGAAATCCCGCTTCAACAGTGCATCAAAAATTTAGACGCACAAATCTCAAAAAGCAAGCCTCAAACAACAATGCATTTTATTATTCTGTTCTTGCTCACTTGTAATAAGCTTAAAATAAGAAGCTCAGGTGCGCTGGTTTTGTTTACGAAGAGATTTGTACCCTCGAAATCGTGAGTAGGTGCCAAAGTCGGCCATTTTGGCGGCCATATTGGGATTCTAACAAGTCTGTCCTTAATGATTTTGCAAGTAATTTAAGTGGTCGATTTCATGAATGATTTGGGGAACTTCAGGTATAGGCTTTTTAAGGGGGTTTTCAGTGGGTTTTAATAACTCTTTAGAGTTTCAGGAGATTCTTAGGGGTTGCGAAAGTGTTTCAGAGGTTCTCATGGAAGGCTTCAGGGGCTTTCCAGAGGATTCAGAATCGTTTCAGGACACATCAGAGAGTTTTATTTAAGGCGGATTTCAGGAAAGTTCTGGTGGATTATAGCAGGGTTCCGAGAAGGGCATATGTAGGTTCAGAGTTGTGGTAGGGGGTTCAAGGGCCTTTAAAGGCTATGTGATATGTGATTGACGACAATAAATAAAAAAATAAATACAAGGATTTTAGTTACGTTTCGAGGTTAAAAGCGATTTCATGTGTTCGAAGTGTTCCATTGGTTTATAGGGGACTTCAAGGGGCTTCAAGAACTTCCATGGGGTTCAGAAGCGTTTCAGGAGATTTCAGAGAAGTATTATAGGGTTTCAAATCATTTAAATGGGGTTTTATTATGTTTCAAGGGTTCTGAAGGGATTTTGGGGGCCTATTCTGGAGTTTGAGGGGGTTTAGGGAGCATTTCAAGGGCTCTTGATGGGATTTCATGGTCTTTATAGGCATTTAAGGGACATGTCAGTGTGCTTCAAGAGGATCCATGCGGTTTCAAAAGCGCGTTAGGGGCCCCCTGACAGGGGGTTCCATGAAGTTTCAGTGTCTATCAGCGGGCTTAAGGGAAATTTTAGAACATTCAAAGAAAGTAAAGAAGTACTTTTGATGCGTTTCTGGGGGTTACTAGGATTTTTGGAGCATTTTTGAGGGTTTTTAGAGATTTCTGGAACATCTAAGGGGCTGTTCATAAACCACGTAGACCAAATTTTGGCCATCTTAGACCCCCCCCCTCCCCCCTCGTAGACTTTTGTCCATACAAAAATTTTGAAATTTGTATGGAGCGTAGACTTTGGCCAGACCCCCCCCTCCCTCCCCCCAAAAAGTCTACGTGGTTTATGATCGGTCCCTAACAAGGTTGCAGACCATTCCAAGGAGTTTCAGGGACGTTAAGGGGATTCCAAATGGCTTCCCAAGCAACATTTTAAGTTTTGTTCGGCTCTATAAGAGGTTTTTATGATCAATTTATTAAAACTTGCAATAAAACTGATGCATACATCAAAACCTTTTGATAACCTCTTTAAGAGCATCATCTGGCTAAGTGGACCACTCTCGGAGAGGTTTTGCAATCCGTATTAAGAGTAGCAATAAAACTGTTTTAAAACCTAGTTGAAAAATGTTCCATACTCGAAAAAAGTTATGATGATTGTTGTTTTTTTTTTCAACAAAAATTATGACAGCTCAAGAAACAGAGAAGGTTCGTCAATGGCACGCAAAGTTCAGGAAGAGATATCATTCGCAAGTAGAAAGCGATCATTTCAAAGTAATAATTTGGTAGTTATATTGTTGCTAGGCTTATGCGCATTCAATTTTACCGTGAATGTTGGGGTTGTAGAAACATAAAATTAATGCGCTTCGAAAATAGTGAATATTATCATCTTGGAATGAAATAAATCAGTTTGTTAATTTAGTAAAACTATCTCGAATTACAAGAAAACTCACCTGAGAGAGTTTACTTATGTAAGCATGCTATGGAAATGACGGCAAACCATCAATTCGTTGCTAATTTGAGCAAATTTAATTATTTTCGATTCACGTATCTGATTCTTCAATATGGCGGCGACCATAATTAGCGAAAATAAAACGAAAGCAAGTTTGCTTTTACGATGACCGCAATAAGCCTAGCAGTGTCATAGTTTCTGCTTTTCCACCAACAGATGTCGTTACTAATCGAACGGATCGCCATCTGTTGAGAGTTTGAAAAGATTTATTGTGGTAATAATGAATGCTAAAAAGTTTACATATCGGAGAGTATTGTTTACTCTTAAAATCTGGCTTTATGGATATCTTGAAGTATACTATAAAACATTTCATCAATGGTTTTCATAAAAGTAGCCATAAAACTGTGAGTTTTAATTATTGCTATAATAAAACCGTAATAAAAATCAACCAAATCCAATCAGCAATAGAATTGTTCCTTGTTTTAGGGAGTGGTTCAGGGGATTGCAAGGGGCGTTCTAATAGATTTCAAGGCGTTTCAAAGAGTTTCGGAAACAGTTCTGGCGGATTCAGGGGGTTTCTGTTGAAACCCCGCAAAACATCACTGATTCCTCTGGAACCGCCTGAACATCCTAGGCCGCAGTAGTGCCGCCTAGTGATGAATGCTTCTCACGGCCTATCAGATATAAGCCCTTAACCTTTTTCTCAATTTCGTTTTCCTATAGCTTCAAAACTCTAAGTAATTCATTTAGAAACCTCCAAGCGCGCACGTATTCTTGAATCTCTACTAGAGAGAATAAGTGCTCTTCATTCCGAACGTTACTAGCTTTTGAATTGCTGGAGTCGCTATGAATTATCAATATATGAGTTCTATCAGTGCTGAAAATGTCATTTCAGTGTATCTAAATTCAGCCACCTGCAACTAGTTTCAAAAGCTGAACCTGAGAATATGGGACATAACAAACTTGTGCGGCTAGATTGATATTGATATTCATAATGAATTTTGGCATTTTTCGAAGACAGAGACATTTACCATAAACATTCAAAAAAGAGCGGTTTTTCCGTAACTTTCTTGTAGAAGTTTTTATATAAATACCCTATTCTCAGGTTCAGCGTCTAAAATGAGCTGCATGTGGTTGAATTCAGTTATTTCGAAATGACTTTTTCATGACTTAGTTCTATTGAGGTGTCTCGAAGAACTCTCTTAAGTATGGATCCCGCTGTAGCTCCCTGAAACCTCTGAAATACCTTTTAAACCTCGTGAAGCCTCTCTGAATTTCCTGAAACATCCGTAAATCTTATTATGGACCCCTGAATACTCTTTGAACCATTATGAAGCCTCTTGAAACATCTTGAAATCCCTCTGTAACCAACATGAAACACCTTGTAACGTCCAGGAGTCAGTCAGTAATGTTAACTTTGATGATTGCACCTCCTTCCATAAAATATAATATAATTGGATTCTTCGATATATCCGATCATTAAGTTCAAACAGGTGATACTAGCCATCCAGGCCGTAAGTATTTATTACAGTTAATACATGATGCTCTTTGGGATAATTGTAGTCAAGGCAAAACACTCAAAATTGGTCTAATATTTTGATGATATAAAGCTTCTAGAATGAATTACAGGTAAATAGGTCAAACTCTCTGCTTATCGCATTCTTGAGTCTACAGCGGTCTTATCAATAAAAAATGCATAACACAACTCCAACACTCCACGCGGCAGGACACATCCTTCGACAATTCCTTCGACGAGTCGGCATTTTCGGTAAACTGCAACTCCACCACCCTATCGGCGGTCAGTTCCTTCTCCGAGGAGATGCGAATCCTGGCCGACAATTCGTCCAAACTGAACAGCGTCCTAGCGTTGAACAATAGTCTTCGCAGTGGTCCATCGACGCTCCCGACGACCACTTCGCTGAACCATATTCCCAACGGTCCGTCGTCGACCGGGCAACCGGTCACCAAGCTGAACCCCTTCGCCACGTTGGCCGCTCCGGCCAAGAGTATGCTCCGCGCCAATCCGCTGGCCACGGTCATCAGCGGGCACAGTTCGTACGATGTGTTCCAGAACGCGCCGGACGGGGACACGCTAACCGGTAGTATCTCACCCGCACCCGCTCATCATGTTTCATCGTTCGGTACCGTTGCCACCAGTAATGCCCCTCAGCAGCCGACGGTGTCGTTGGCGTCAATCGAATCGGAAGCCCTGTTTCAGGACTTTGCTTTATCGGCTTTTAGCGAATTCAAGAGAGATTTAAGCAATACCATCGGTCAGCAACGACGCGGACCGTCGGCGGCGGCGGTAGCCTCGAAGGTGGAATTCGGTGGCAAGGGTGCTTCCATTGTTGGCACTGCCTCTACTAGTAGCACTGTGGGTAGTCACGGATTCAATGGTGCACGTGTGATCGTTGGGGCCAGCGGGACACAGTTCCACGAGCAGGTATGAAGATAGAGGTGGAATATGTACCCGCCGGCATTGTCAATGTTTGTGAATTGTCCTTTGGTAGTAGACTGTGAAAAGCTAACTCACACTCTCTACTATGCACATCAGAGAATATAAAGTTCATATTTTCTGAACTTGTCTACTGCCTGCTTCAAGTATCGTCGAACTGTGTTCTACGTCATTTTCACTCTTTGTACCGATCGTTGAACTATGTGTGTGTGTTGTGTATGAGTAATTGTGTTGATCGTCTATTGTATTCCTATCGCCTATTTCTTTAACTGAAATAATCTATAGATTTTCAAGCACCAATCATATAAACTTAATCACTTAGGTTATGTTTAACGCGGTTACCCTTTGATATCACTATCGGATATGGATTACATTCATATGGTTCTAGGTGTTCCAAACTGTTCTGAAATTCTGTCCTTTAAATCTCCCGGAGTACCCAGGTAACCCATAAGCATTTAACCCTAAAAGGGATACCTTCATGGCCTCAGTTTCGTCACCTCGCTGAGTGTGTTCCATCAAAGACGAGCTCTGAAAGGCGCCTGGGGTCCAATGGACCCCAGGTATCCCTTTTAGGGGGCATCCATAAAGTACGTCACGCTCTTAGGGGGGAGGGGGGGTTGTGAAAAGTGTGACAAGCAATGTATAAAGTATACGAAAAACCTGTCCGAAGGGGGGAGGGGGGTTCGAAAGTTCCCAAATTTTGCGTGACGTACTAAATGGATGCCTCCAGGGTTAAAAAAGCCATATATCAGTTTTATAACTGCATTCTACCTGCCTACTGTCATATCATAGCATATTGCGTAGCATTTCAAATGATTGATAAGTTTTGCTTAACAAGCATCACTTCTTTTTTGCCATAGAACTTCCTACGGGATGCTGAAAGCACAACACATTTAAACTTTATAATTTAATCTATCTCGACAATAACAGCCGCTATCATTCGGATGTCCTTTCATTATGCCAGAACCACAAAACAAAGCAAAATAATTCCGGTGTGATGTTCAACCCTTCTTCTTCCTCTTCTTCATCATCATCTTCTTATTTATGGACCTACGTCCCCACTGGGACGTGGCCTGAACTCCTTGATAAATACTTTAAGAAATCTCTAGAGTTATTTTCTCCAACGAATCTTTAAAGGATGATTTTTGAATGGTGGAAGTCTCAGAAATTTTGGAGAAATTCTCCAAAGTATCTGTTGGGAAATTTTCAATTAAATTTAATAGAAATTTCGGTTAATATCTAAAAACTGTTTGGTGGAATCCATGGATTAATGTCTGAAAAAAAATCTGGAAGAATTTTACAATGAATCCCGGTAGACGTTCCCCAAGGATTTACTGCAAGAAAACTCCTGTAAAAATTCGAGACATATGGATACCCTAGTCGAAATACCAAGAAACTTCGGGAGAAATTTTTCAACGATTCCCTACGAAGTTCTACAAGAAATCCTTGTAGCAATTCCCCAAAACAAATCGCTGAAAAATTTTCCCAAAGAATACCTTAAGAAATTTTAAGATGAGTTTCTATAGGAATACTTGGAACAATTCACAAAAAACTTTCCGAATAAATGTCTAAAAAAATATCAAAGATGTCCCTAGAGCAACTCGTGCTAAAAAACATTATTTTGCAACTTGTTGCATAAAGAACTATTTCAGAACTGTTTATAGGACAGTACTTTTGATTCACCTCATCTTGAGAGTTACACAGTGTATCAGCAGCATACTGACTTCGGCGAAGTTGTTCAGAAAATCCACACTTCGTACATGATTATAAATTAACTTCAGAATTGACTCACTACGAGGCGCAAACGTTGCTGCGAAGAATACATATGCCCGTGGTTTGTGAGGCAAATTTCAAATGTAAAGTAAATGTGTTTCATGATATCACAATCATGGTTTTAGCTTTGAAGTTGGTGTCTTCGGCGTAATTGTTCATACGAATATGAATCTTTTTTTTCAAATGATTTTTAGTAAGATTTTTTCTCATTAGATGTTGCTGTACTGGTAGTTGGTTTGATTTGATCATATCTCCGCCCTATGAAAAGATACAATTTTGGTGTTTATTGCAAATATGTTTACCTGACCAGTCCGGTAATGTAATTATTAGTAAGAAAACCTTTAAACAGCTGGTTGTGGCGGTAGCTAGAGGAGGGGTCTGGAGGGGGGGGGGGTATTTCTTGAGAAATTTTCAGAGGAACTCCTGGCGGAATCCACAGAGAAATTCTTGGAGGAATTTCTGGAGGACTTTTTTGAAGAATCGCTGAAGAATTTTCAGGTACAATCCCTGAAGGAATTCTTCAAAGAATTCCTGGATGAAATCCTGGAGAAATCCCTGTTGGAATCTCTAGAGGAATCCTTGAGAAACCTCCAGAGAAACTCCTGGAGGAATCCCTGTATAAATTCCATTAGGAATCCTTGTAGAAATTCCTGGAGAAATTTCTGAAGAATCACTGGAGAACTATCATGAAGAATCCCTATAGGAATTCTTGGAGAAATCCTTGAAAGAATTCCTGAAGGAATTCCTGGAGGAATCTCTGGTGAAATATCTAGAAGAATTCCTTGAGAAATCTCCAGAGGAATATTTGGAGGGATTCCTAGAGGAATCTCTAGTAGATTTTTTATAGGAATTCCTGGGCGAATCCCTGCAGGAATTTTTAGACGAATCCCTGAAGGAATTCACAGAGGGATCTTGGAACAATTCCTGAAGGAATTTCTGGAGGAATCTCTGGAAGAATCTTTAGAGGAATCCCTGAAGGCATTTCTGGTTAAGTCCTGGAAGAATTCCTGAAAGAATTCCTAGTGATTTTTTTCGAGGAATACCTTGAACCAATTTCTGGAGAAACCACTGGAGGATTTTTTTAGAAAAACTCTTGGAGAAATCCCTGGAAAAACTCCTGGAGGAATTATTGAAGAACTTCTTGAAAGAATTTAAAAAAAAATCCTTGGAGGAATGCATGGAGAAATTCCTGAAGGAAATGCTGTAAGCATTTGCAAAGGATATTCAAAATCAATTCCTGGAGAAATTTTTGGGGTAATTCATGGAGGTATTCTTAGTGGCATTCCTGGAAGAGTTCCTGAGGAAAAATCTGTATGAAATCCTGGAGCAATGCCTGGAAGAATACCTAGAATAATTCTTGTATAAATTCCTGGGGGAATTTCTGAAGGAAACCCTGGAGGATTTTCTGCGGGATTCTTGGAGAAATCCTTCAATGAATTTCAAGAGGAATCTCAGAAGAAATTCATGCAAGAATCCCTTAAGGAATTCTTGGAATAATGCCTGTACAAACTCCGAGAGGATCTTTCCTGGTGAAATTCCTGGATAAATTGCCGTAAAAATTGCTGAAGGAATTAATGGAAGACTTCCTCGATCAGTTTCTGGAGGAACTTCTGCAGGAATTCCTAAAGAAATTTCTGAACGAATTTCTGGTATATTTTTTTCAGGAATTCTTTAGGTAATTCCTGGTGGAGTCCCAGAATTAAATCCTGTCGGAATGCCTAGATGAATCCCTGGAGGAATCCCTATAGGAATCTCCAGGAAAGAACTCCAGGGATTCTTTTAGGAATTATTCCTACAAGAATTCCTTGAGAAATTCCTAGAGGATTTCCTAGAGGAACTAGTGAAGGAATGCCTGGAGTAACTCCTGAGGGAATTTCTGGAGACATGCCTGTGATAATTTCTAGAGGAATCTACAGGAGAGTTTTCTTAGCGAAGACCTGTTAGAACTTCTGTAGGAATCCCTGTTTAAAAATTCTAAAGAACTCCCTGTTTGCAGTAATTTCTAAATGAATTATCAGATGGACTCCTACAGGATTTTTCGTACAAATTTTTTTAGCAATATTTGGATTAATTTTTGAATTATCTCTACTTAAATTTTCTGAAAGTATTTCTGGAAGACATTCCTGTAGAAATACTTCGAATTATTCCAGATGGAATTATTGGAACAATCTCTAATGAAATCCTGAAAGGAACATATGGAAAAATCCACGAAGAAATCTCTGAAGGAATACCTGCAGATATACCTTAAAGGATCTGTGGAGAAGTTTTCGAAGGAAACCGTGAAAACAGCATTGGAGGAAACTCTAAAGATATCCCAGGACAAATCCCAAAAGAAATATTTATCTGGTGGAATTCTTAGATACATTCTTGAAGGAATCGAGTCATTTTGGTTCCTCAAAACTGCAATCCCGATTTGCCTATTCACATATCGGGCTCATCTCATCGGGCGACCATGCCAAGTCATCTCAAGTCAGCTCCTCCCCCCCTGGGCCCCCTTCAAAAAAAAAAATCCTAGCTACGCCAATGCTGGCGTGAATGAGAACTCTCCAATTGTCTTGGGTTTCTTCTGAGAATCCTGTAGCGAATCATCCCATAATTCCTCCTGAAATTGGTCCCAGTATTTTCCTCAAGATTCCCCATGGAATCCCTTCAAGTAGGTATTCTTCTAAGGATTTCTCCAGTAATTCCTCTGGCGATTCTATCAGGGGCTTCTCCAGAATTCCTTTAAGAATTCATTTCAGTTATTTCACCCGGAATTCCTTCCAGAATTCTTCCAAGAATTCCACCCGGGGTTTCTTTATTGACTTTTTTTTAATATCTCCTGGGTTTTCATCAGATATTCGTCCTCGCAGTACTCCTTCAGTGATTTCTGCCAGGATTTTTCAAGCATTAAAGTCAAAATTTCCCCAAGATTCCTTCAACGATTTTCTCCGGAATTCCTTTCTCCCGGGATTCTTTTTGGGATTCCTCCATTGGTTATTCCTGGATTGCCCTTAAGCACAGACAAACATACGTAACACTCTAACAATTCCCATTGTACATGTACACTGATTTAACGGACTATTTACAAATTTAGTAGTTGGCCAAAGGGCCCATTCGTGACGCTCGAATCTTTTATACAATACCGCCACCTAGTTAATGGTTGGCCAAACCCAGTCCTTTTAGCATTGGTCGCATAGGTTTGCATGACTATGATTTGAATCAAAAAATGATCGAAGTATTACGTCTGTTTGTCTGTGCCTTAGGTATTTCTCCTGCTTTCCCGAGATTCCATTGGGAATTGCTCCCAAAATTTTTCCATCAATTCCTCCCGGGAATTTTCCGGAATTCCATCAAAGATTCTTCTTGATTATTCTCGAGTCTACGTTCTTCTTCTTCTTTATGGCTCTACGTCCCCACTGGGACTTGGCCTGCCTCGCTTCAACTTAGTGTTCTTTTGAGCACTTCCACAGTTATTAAAAAGGCTTTCTTTGCCTGCCATTGCATGAATTTGTATATTGTGAGGCAAGGACAATGATACACTATGCCCAGGGAGTCAAGAAAATTTTCCCGACTGGAACGGGAATCGAACCCGCCGTCTCCGGATTGGCGATCCATAGCCTTAACCACTAGGCTAACTGGAGACTCCTGTAGACGAGTCTACGTTCTTCTTCTTCTTGGATTATTTCTGGTTCTTCCGGGATTCATTTAGGTATTTTTCCCGGGATTCCCTTATCGACTCCACTCGTGATTTTATCACAGATTTCTTCATAGATTTATGCCAGGTTTTCCTTAGAAATTCATCCCGAGATTCTTTCATGGCCTAGTTCATGGCATTTCTTCCCAGGTTTCCTTTGGGGATTTCTTCCAGAGACCCTTCTGAGATTCCTTTATTGTTTTCCCCCGGGATTCTTATAGGAGCCCTTCCGGGATTGTTTCACGGAGTTTTCCCGAATAAGCGATTCTGTGGGGTGTGAACAGAGATGAGTGACATTCCCCTTGGGTGTCCTTTTCCTAGCAAGCGTCGATGACAGAAAGCATCATGACGAGGTAGGTATTGTGATGTCACGTATGTGGCAACCCTAATCCCGCCTAATGCAACTGACATGAGCCAACATCTGAAATGGAATGCATTGTGGATACAAAAATGTTTACATACCAGATGTTTGATTTTTAAAAACGGCGGCCTCGCACCCTGGTGTGTGATGCTCAGCGTTCGGAATGCTCACTCATTCTCACGAAAATCGAATTCTCCCTCACGGCAGTTTTCAGCGAAAATCTGGTTTGCGAAAACTCCCTTACGAAGAGGTGAATGAAAAAACATTTTCACTCACTCCCAAAGCTGCGAGATTTTCGATTGCTTCGGTTGCTCAATCATGTTGTCTTTTCTTGACTCCTATGACAACAACGATGGCAGATTTTATGGAGCAAATTTATTCCTTCATCTACAGGGGATAGACAAAATGATCGGGACAGGCAAAATTTTTACTTTTCAAAAAATGTTCAACTAACTGTAGCTTTTCGAAACGTGCATCAAATAATCTCAAATTTTCACTGTAAGTTGATCAGCTAGTTGCGTATCAGTGGACAAAATTTGGAAAAAATCGTGCTATTCTGCACGAAGATTCTAGAAAAAGGTATAATTATCCGATAGCCAACTTTGAGCTGCTATATCCTTGGATTCAATAAACCGAATGCAATGAAATTTTGACTATTTATGACTTATATAATGAACTTTGAAAAACGTTTGACACAACTTAAAATTCTTAATACGGAAGAAAATTATTACGATTAGTTTATTTTCATAATAAAACACCAAATTTTCTAAAACTTCAACATCGTTTCAAAATTCAAGATGCTATTTATAGTTTATTTTAATTCCCTCAAATTGTCTTTAATATAAATATGTTTTGAAGGAAAGTAACAACAATTGAAGGCTATTAATAGAAAAAGTATTGGGATGCATATTAAAAATAGACCATTTTACTAAAAAATCATTAAATAAAAAAACCGCTATAACTTTTTCTCTTGTTAATAATTTAAAGTTGTGTCAAACGTTTTTCAGAGCTCATTATATAATTCATAAATTATCAAAATTTCATTGCATTCGGTTCATTTAATCCGGAGATATAACAGCTCAAAGTTGGCTATCGGATAATTCTACCTATTTCTAGAATATTTATAGCTTCGTGTAGAATAGCCCGATCTTTTCCAAATTTTGTCCACTTATACACAACTAGTTGATGAACTTTCAGTGAAAATTTGAGAATATTTGATGCTCTTTTCGAAAAGTTACAGCTAGTTGAACATTTTTAGAAAAGTGGAAATTTTGCCTGTCCCGATCATTTTGTCTATCCCCTGTATGTAGTTTGCGTAGTAGTGGTAGTGTGGTTAGAGTGTGCGTGTCGATTATTTGATTTTAGGCATGTTTCAGGTTCGAATCCCGTGGCGACTACCATTTTGCAAATTTGCTTTGAAATTCTTCTCGTGAGAATTTGGTGAGTGAAAATTTGGCTGAACGAAAAATAATTATCCGCTGGAGTTGAAGTGATTTTCAGTGATCATTTGTCGTTACTCTCCAGAAAAGTAGTGGGAGCAAAAAGTGTTCCTCATGCAAAAAAGTGAAAATACTCTCCCGCTGGCGTGAGAGTAGCGTATTTCGTATCACTGAAACGAAAATTACGAACCCTGGTGATGCTACCTCATTGAGGAGTGGAGCTTTGCCGGAGCAAGTCGCTTGCATTGCGAGGTCCCGTATCATGCTAAGAGATTCTACTGCAGTTGCTAAGATGGCTGGAAACGGATTGTTCCGGTGAGTTACGCAATATTCACAGTTTCTTCCAGGAATTTTTCTCCCAGGATCCCTTAACTGATTCCCCCAGGAATTTCTTCATTGATTTCTCCCTGAATCAGTAATGGAATTGTTCTCATCATGAAGCAACTCACGAGTGAAAAATCAACACAAAGCAACTTCTCGGATTCGAGAGTAAGCCGTGAGTGAGTTTATTCGCACTCACCTGCTTCGTTAGTACGAAATAAAAAGAAAACAATCACGAGTTTTTATTCATGAAGAACTATAGGAGCCGCGGGGGTTACATTTTAGTGTGTGGTTTTGATAGCAAATCAAGTGATTATCAATCATAAACTAATATTTTGTACCTAATTGTTGAACAGAACTTCCAGTCAGCTCAGAGCAGGTTCGCGAATCATGCGAGTGCGTGCCTGCTTCGTTTACTCAAAGTACACCCAATTTATTTTTTTTGCACTGATCGAACTTTTGCTATAACACAATTTTGAACCGATTTTCATGAAATTCTGTACACATGTTGGCACGATTAGTACTATCCGTGTACGAAAAATAAAGTCAATTGATTCAAAATTGACCGAGTTATAGCAAAAAAAAACACCAGTTCAAAAAAAGAATCGAGTGTAAGGAAGTGTGAATATTCTCGGGCCCTTATTGTTCACGAGTAAGTTTGTTTTGCGTTTGTGTATGCTCAGCTCAGCTGCAATCTTCACCATTCTCCATCCATAGACAAGGGTTCATTTGCAAATTCGTTCCGAGATTCGAGGATTCGTTCATTTCCGTTTGAAGATTCCTTCCTGATTCCCTTCTGAGATTCCTCCATTGACAGTGGCCGGGATTCCTTCATTGGTCCCTCCGGGAATTCCTTACCAGTTTTGTCACGGATCATTCCTAAGATTCCAACATGAATTTCTCCAGGTATCCTCCTCCTGGGTTTTCTCCCGGACTTCCTTCAATGAAGTCTTCAGGGTCTTCGTTTGGAAATTCTTCACAAAATTCTTGCACCTCCCAGGATTATGTCATTTATTTTTACTAGATTTATATCAGGGATTGCTACTACACTGAACGGCGGCTCACGGTGAAAATTACTACTGAGGGTCAATTTAAATACACAACGCCACTAAATTTGTGCAAACTAATTTTCGTTTCATTTCAACAGAATTATGTTTTCAATTTTACCATGGACTCGATTTTCAATTAAAAAAAGTTTCTTTAGGCAACCGGATTCGAACCAAGAACCTTGACATCACCAGGCTCGCACGCTACCACTCGGCTATCGAACCGGTTGATGTGAGAAGAAACAAAACGCACACAAGAAGCGTTGGTGGGTCGATGATCATGTTTTGCCATGGTAAATTTAAAAATATTGTTATGCTTGTCATTACTGCAAGCCGCCTTTCAGTGTAAGATTCATTCATGGATTTTCTATCAGTCGTTCCTTCAAAAATTTCTCCCGGGATTCTCCCTTCTCCCTTCGTTGATTTCTCCCGAGATTCCTCTAAGTCAGCCTTTTGCAAACTTCTTTACCGACGCGTGTATTTCTTATGGGGCTGGTGGGTCGCGACCCATAGTTTGAGAAAGGTGGCTCTGGATTTGTCCCTGGACTCTTTCTTGTATTTTTTCAGGTATTTATCTCGAGATTCATGTAGGAACATCTCCTGGATAATACCAGGAACTCTTTCATTGATTTCTAATATGATTCCTGGATTTCGTCGGAGACTCTTGCAAAGATTTCCTCATTTATTGTATGGGCTTCGCTAGCGGGTACGAGTATCGGCGCCAGCCGTTTAGGCGTGTGTAGTGTCTTAATTAAAAAAAATGTCCCGAAATTTACTGGATAGTTTTGCAGGTTCCAGGAGCCGTCGCGTCGTGTACTGAGTACACATATCATGATAAAACTCGCTTATGGTTCCCGGGACTTATTCATGGATGTTTCTCCTTATCTAGGAATTTCTCTTTAGAATCATTTAGAGATTTCTCCAAGGTGCAGCAAAACATTCTTCCAGGAATTCTTTTAGCAATTCCTTTCCTCCTGGAATTCCTGCATTTATTGCTCTTGGGATTTCCCCCGGTATTCCTTCAGGGATTCTATCTGGTATTACTCAATTGATTGGAATTTCTCGGAATTTCTTTGGAAATTTCTTCCAAAGTTTATTTCCGAGACTACATCAGGGATTACACCAGGTGGCTTCCTGAGTTTTTTTTCTGGCATTGTTTTAAGTATTTCTCCCGGACTTCCTTCTTTGATTTCTCCCGATAATTTTCCATTGATTTCTCCCAGCCTTCCTTCAGAGATTCGTCTCGACATTCATTCTAGGTTTCTGGGAAGGATTCTTTCCGAGATTCGTTTAGGGATTTCTTGCGGAATTTCTTCCGAGATTCATTGATTGATTTCTTTCGGGAATGGTGCTGGCATTTTTTTAAATATTCCTGAGATTCCTCCAGAGATTCCATTTTTTTATTTATGTGCACACAGAAAAATGGCGTTGATTTAAAACAATAAAACGCATGGTTGATTTTCAAACTGAGATTTTACTTATTCCAAAGTTATATTTAATTGTTTTCATTTAGAGTTTATTGATAAAAACAACCGATTACTATTATTTCATATAATGTCAAAAATTTCATTTGTTTCAACAAAATAAAAACCATAAACATGGTCCGAAAGCACTCACACATCTATAAAATGCTTACCCCAACATCGCCACAACGAAGAAGGTGCAGCAAATCCATCACGCCAACTTCCAAGTGCAGCTTTGGCCGTGATGGATAACGCGCAGGTACTCACGACAGCATCTACAAAAAGTTGATCGGTTTCGCCTTTTTTGTGTTTTTTTAGTCGTTCTCCTCCCCATCCGCTTACCGACGGTCTAAAAATAGATTTCCGAGCTGCCGCAGTTGCTGCTGCCACCAACACAATCACATTCCGGGTTTGTTAGTGGCAAAAGTGCAGTCATTTGAATCAATCCATTATTTCATGTTGAAAATACCATATCTTTGTTTGTTTTAACAAACTGTCAAAAATTTCGACAAATGAAAATATTTGTATTATTAAAGAATAGAACAGTTCAGTTTAAACTAGAAATCAGTTTGTCGCTATAGTAAACTGAAAAATCGGTTGATTTGAACTAGAATTTAATTGTGTTTACAATTTATTTTTCTGCGTGTGTAATTAACATAAGCTAGCTTTTGTTAACTAATTCTACACTAATTCCTTCAATGATTTCTTCAGGAATTTATCCTAGGATTCCGTCTGGGGTTCATCCAGGATTATTTCAGGGATTGCTCTAGGACATTCAAAAGGACTTCTTTTCAATTTTTTTTATAGATTGCTCTCAGATTTTTAAGGAATTCTCTCAGGGGTTTCCCCTGGGTTTTCTTCAAAGATATCTTCCGTAATTCATTTAAAAAATTTCCCCAGAATTCTTTCATTGAGTCCCACCGGGATTCTTCCATTGATTCTTTTCAGGTTTATTTCTTCAAGGATTTTTACCGGCATTAACCCCGGCATTCCTTCATTGATTTCTGGAAGGAACCCGGATATCTAATTAAATTTAATATCATCGTTAAATGCATGTGCCAAACCCTTTCGAAGAGTGTAAGACGATCATTCCCCAGGTAACCAATAAGCAGTTAAAATTGCTTTTATTCAGCACTATATGCGCCTTTACTGCAGGTCATTAAATGCTAATATGCCGTATATGCGCCATAACTGCAAATTAAATGCAGGTTTTGGCCCAATATACGGCTGTTTAAATGCTTATCTTTCCTATCCCCAAAAAATCGAACATAAACAAACATATTTTCCCCTGCGCATTTCAGTCGCTTCATATTCTTCCCTTTCTATTTTTACTCACACTCTCCTGTGCGACTTTGGGACTGTTGTTTACTTTTGCAGTTGTTTTTTGCTGTTCCTGCTGAAATTGGGATTCGTTCCCACAATCCTCTGGCTGATGATGATGCTGAACCGCGCTACAAGATGAGCTATAAATGATCAGATAATGTGCGTTGATTTTTTGATCTATTAAAGGCTTCAGTACCACACCGGCAGTTATTTTGCTGTGCCCGGACAACGGCTCGGACAAGTGCTGATAATCAAAACATTCACATAATACACGATGTCATAATTGGTTTCTTATTCTATGGGGTTTATTTGAAAAACATTTGTTCTCTCATTGACTTGCTTCGTTACTAACAGTAAATGATAGGACATCTGAATGGTAATGGATCCTATAGTCGTGGCACATAAATTGAAAAGTTGAAATGTGTAACAGTTTTAACATCGCTCATCTCTCTTAGCAGTTTTATGGCAATAAAGTAGCAGTTAGGCGCTTGTTACCCAAAAAATATCGTGCATTTAAAATGCTACACAACAGCTGTCAAATTTTAAGCAGCATTTGAATTGCTAATACAGAGCAATTCAGCAGTCGAACTGCTGTGATACAGCAGCAAGCAGATATAATGCAGTTTTATAGCTGAAATATAGCTTATTTAAATGCTTATTGGTTACCTGGGTCCACATACATTGTGATAAAAGAGTCAGTCTTTATCCGACGTCGTGCTAGGATAGATCAATAACTCAATAATCTTCGCAGTGCGCCAGTGATTTAATTTTATCCTCCGTGGTCGTTACCATAGATTACTATTACTTGATTGAAAAAAGTTCATAATATAATTTTTAAATTAAAATTTCAATTTTTTATAGCAATTGACAAATTTGCTGTAATCCCCTATTTCGAACCTTTTAAATATGTTCAGTCTGTTGTTTGTTGTTTGTGTAAGCTTTCACTATTTTAAATGTTATCTATCTATAGACAATCGTTTATATGCTTTGTTTATATGTTTCGCAGCTTTTCCATCCAAACTAACATATTTTTCTAAATATTCATATTCCTCTCTCTTTCCAGACCACATCCAAAAACGGCTTATTTAGCTCGGACGACCTGCTGGACACGTTCGATCCGCTGAAAAAGTGATGAACCGTGTCTTCCTGCTAAATCCGGAACATCCCTCCGGGGCCCGCCGTCTGCTCCACTTCCGAGCGCACGCCGACCATCCCTCACCGGTTTCTTGTTTTGTCTCTATTTTTGGTCCAATTTTGTTTCTTCGGTGGAATCCGGGCGAATTGTATCACATTCCAAATGAATCTCACTCCCCCTACCCCCACTAGCCATGAATTAAAAATCTCCATAAAAGTGAATCTCACACCAATCGGAGTCCTTGCATCCTCTCGCGTCGTCGTGGTCGGTAAGAAAAATTGTCCGCTGGGCACAAACGCGGAACGGGAACGGGGATCTTTATTAATTAGGGCACTATAAATAATCACCTTTTACCTAGGGAAACTATTTAGCGAGGAGAGGATTACAGCAATCGAAATGGGGAGATTTGTTTTTCTGTGACAGAGTTTATAAGTGGAAGGTTGAAGAATTTGGTTTTTGTAGATGGATAGATTTTTTTGGCGGTCACGTGCTCTTCTGGAGTGCAACACATGGTCCATACTGATAAGTATTAAAAAGCGGAATCCGATCAAGATTGAAGTCATATTAAAAACCTTTATGAAGCAAGCCAACCTTGTGGTGTTTTATCCCCTCATAACAAATGTGATAAGCAAATAGCAAAGTGAGACAGCAGAGAGCAAACCGCGGAAGATTCTTTCAAAAAATCAAGTGCCGTCACTTTGTGAATAAAACAACCAGAGCATTCCATTCAGTGTACGAGGTGCAGCAAGCCGTTAACTTGAATGCAAGTTTACCGCCGATGAAAGCGCGCATCCCTCTACCGGCGGCTAGTTGAAGCTCTAAGCGGTATGCGATACAGTCCGTAGCCCGGCCGTCTCAGCTGCGTCGGATCCGTGTATGTGTCGATGGTGCTAATGGGAAAATGTTTGCAAAATTTATTGGTTACTTTGCTTAGCCCAAATTGGAACGGATTTGAAAAACTTAGAAGTGATTTATTTTATTGTACGTAACTCTAATACGTACACTGTAGATTAGAACCATTTACCTTTATTTTTTGCATTGCCCCATATTTTTCTATATTTTTCCACCCACTACTGCATTGTGAATGTTATAGTGAAAGTTAACGTATTTTTTTTTTGTTTAGAGAATAAAATTAATATATTTCTGTCATGTATGTACACTATGTATGAATAACTGAGTAAAACCGAAGGAAAAAAGAGACAAGATGAAGGATATATTTTCTCCTGCCTGAGGATTATATTATGTACTAGGAATATTGAAAGTACGCAATAAAATGTAATCAAGTAAATATTATTTGTAGATTCATTGTTATTCTAGTTATAGATACCGATTAGCGATGATATTGTGAGCAATATGATCAATAAAAACTGAATATACAAACCGTTGGAGTTTCTTTTCTTATTGATGACTATCCCTGCTATAAAAGTGAAAGGTCTTATTACGACTACGCGCATCAAGTTGCTTACCGATCAGACTAAGACCTGAGTGTTCTCTGCTGTTTGTAGGTGTCGTCTCCATTCGGCTCGGTTCACGTGACGTTCCTCGCCCAACGAAGTCTCTCGATTTTCATGACGATAACAAATGCTAAAGCATGTGGTTCATTCGCCTTCACCAAGTCCCGTCTTCCATCTGCACTCCGCCGAAAACTCCAAAGGCGCGTTGGTCTTCTGCACGTAGGGTCCATGTTTCGTGCCCATAGAGGACGACCGGTCTAATCAGCGTTTCGTGTTACGGCGAACTTATTCGATCGTAGAGTTCTGCGGAGTCCAAAGTAAGCACGATTTCCTGCCACTATGCGCTTCTGAATTTCTCTGCTGGTGTGGTTGTCGGCGGTCACCAGTGAGCCCAAGTACACGAATTCTTCAACCGCCTTGATTTCATCACCGTCGATAGAAATTTGAGGTGGCGGGCGCGGTGATTCCTCCTTGGAGCCCTTTGCTATCATGTACTTTGTGTTCTCAGATTAATGACTAATCCGATTCAGATTAATGACTAATCCGTTCCCGCCATCGTCTCAAATTTGCAAGCTATAATATCAATATCATCTGCAAAAATAAGCAGCTGAACGTGTGGTACCTTGTGGTATGCACATAATAAATTATTGTATTACTCTATTACGTTTAGCGTGTATGTTTACATTGAGTATCTGTCATATGTGGAGATGTTGTTATTGTTGTATGGAGTGTGAATCATTGTATGTAATATTGAAGTATCGGTAATAAAGTGTATACAAATAATGAATACAGTTGTTGAATAATCATTACAGAGGAAGATTCTCACATTGGCGACGAGAACGGTGAACAGTGCATGTGAAATTAGTTTAATTTCGGTTCGAGAAGTGTTGTCTTTAGAAAAAGAAAGAGATGAGTGGTGTGTGTGGTGCATGCAGAGTGGTGATGCCCTCCAGGTGATGACTTGTGATTGAATTTCAACATTGGAATCAAAAAGGTAAATATTGTGTACTAACTGTTCAATATGAATCAAACAATCTATTTATACCTTCGACTAATGTCAATGATCAACCTGTGAGAGATTTTGATGGTGATCGGCATTGTTTAGTTCAAATCGATGACAATCACTATTGTCAGATAAAGAAATAAATAACTGTGAAGAAAATCTAAGTTTTGTTGATTGTGATATTGATACTCGTTGAATAGGGTTGTTGTCCTAAATCTAGACTTAAATGCTGAATGATGAATGAAGTATTGATTTGTCAACCAGATGGCCGAGGAAGGCGTAGAGGTGAAACAATATTTTGAAATCAAATTTTGCCGTTGCTGTTAAAAGCCAGTGAAGGCGTGAAAGCCAATGAAGGCGATAAAAGCTAATGAAGGCGACATTCTTGAATTAGCCGTAAAAGGCGGAAAGGATCACAGATAGAAAAGCCGTTGAAGGCGGAAAGACTTTCCGAAAGCTGGAAAAATGTTATAGGCGGAAGAGCCGACTAAGGCGAAAAACTGTCGATGGCGGAAAGATCCGTCGGAGAGTGAAAAGCCGTTGAAGGCGGAAAAAGCCGTTGAAGGTGGAAATGTCGTTGAAGGCGGTAAGACCTGCAAGACAGATATAGTCGATTCTTTGTAGAGCCGTATAAGGCGAATTGTGTTATTAAAAATTAAAGTACTAAAAACGCAACAGTGTCTTAAATTTCGTAAGAAACAGGTTACCAGCCAACACAGATTTAAGGGCTGTTTTCAGATCAGAAGGAATTTCTCGGCCTATCTTGATGCATGGGAAATTCCTTGGCTGAATCGCTCAAGAAACCGTTTTTTCTTCGATCGCAGTACGCAGTTGCGAAGAAATGACAGTTCAAATGGCAGTCACCGTAGAAAGTGTCTGCCAGGAATCGTTCTAGAAGTTTCTTGAGCGATTTCTCTTGAACTCCAATCTGGGCTTTATAGTTGAATTGAACAATTAAAAATGAAATTTCACACCAATTAAGTGGCAGCTGAGAAGGCGAAAGACAAAACTAAACTTTAGGCTGAGCGTGACTAGAAAAACAGGAACGAATAGTATTTGAATATGTTCCAAATGCGAATATAACTGAGCAAATACTGAGATTGTTGTGGACCCACCTCAAGTGATATATATTGAAGTTATCATTGCTCAGTAAAGTATAATAAGTCTACGAGACGTAAAAAGGGTTGGCTCTTGAAACCAAATTAACATGAACACATGATTTAACTAATGCTTTGTCCTCTCTTACAAGACTAAAAATGTAACTTCAAGAAAATTAACATCAATGTGTGAGAACAATTAAACTGTCTTGGTAGTTTGCAAGATAGGAAGTCAAAATGACAGTTAAAGCATTCGTTGAAGCTAGACGACATATTCAGAGCAGTTGCTAACCACTAACCTGTTAAGTATCATGCTAGTCAAATAACTAGTTGAATTGGATATTTAAAAAAATCGAATAATAAAAAATGAAACTTTTCGGCCTAACTAGAAGTCTCAGGAATTCGAGTAAAAAGTGCTTTATAGCCTATTGAATGCCACTAAATGTTTATGCGATTCAAGTCCAGTGAGTTCTTGAGTAATCACTTCTGAAGTCTTTGAATATAAAATGTATCGGGTGTGGTCAGGAGGGGCATTTTGACTTATGATTGCCTAACACTGGATATAGTGCCATCTTGCCAAGAACTGTGGAACAAGTTAGAGAACGAGGTACAGCAGTACGCTCAACAACAAATTCTGCACAATAATTTCCTTACAGGAAGAGACAAATTTTGATCAGTTAAAGAAGTATTGAAACTATTATTGAGGAGAATAACGTACAGTATATTAAAAGCACAACATATTGGAATAATAAAAGATAATCATTTCTGTAACTACAGGAATAGATATATCTAATGAAAGCTGGATTATGAGGTTTGTTTTTCAGTCGAGCTTATTAATGCAAACAAGGTACCATTTACTAACATGTTACCTTGTTTGAATTTTTAGATTTCATACACTGAAAAAAACTGCAAATATTGTATGCATGTGTCGCACACATACTTTTGCAATTTGTCATAGATAACCCTTTTAATGTGTAGATACACATAGTTTATATAAGGTCCATCGATTTTATGTGTGATCCAGCGTGGAAAACGAGTATGTGTGTACAAATAAAATGTATATATCAAATCCATGGATTTTTACCAATAAAAATGTGTGTACATGTATAAGTGATATTTGTGTTAATAAGTTCATTGAAAATTCGAATAAAAACGTGCTTTAAATTGTTTCAGTACATAGAAATGAATCGTAGAGGCAAGCGTAAGGGCCATCATGACACAGACAATCATGACCAGTGTGCACTACGTCAGACTTGTAAGCGTTAACAAAAAAAATGAGGATGTATTTCATCGAAAAGTTGTGAAATACGTGATATGATAGATTAGGCTTTGCAATAATGCAGAATATTCTAGTCCGATCCAACGAACTTAGAATATTATCAATATGATGAGCATATGTAGAAAATCAGAGTAACTTAAAGATAAAAAGTTCTAAATTTTGACGGTACATTGAATGCGAATAATTTAGGAAAGGCTTGCTGAAATAGCTTCATTAGGTATCTAGAGTGAGAACATAACATGTTGAGGGACTTTTGCAATATGTTGGAGGTACACCTTTAAAATAAATCCTACAGTTCAGAACCCAAAAAAGCGACATCAAAGGAACACATTTTTGGTTTTGTAATGTTAAAATAAATTCGATTGAGCACGAATCACCAGTTAATGCGGGGAAATATGCATCGTAGAATGTAAACTTATTGAACGACCAAACCGTGAAAATAAACTCATTCAGTTTGAAAGGTATATGGTAAATCATGAGAATTCCGAAATTATCGGAAACATGATTCCTAAAAACGTGGACACCTGTATAGGTGAACCGTCGAAAAGTGCTCCAATAAGATGATCGATTTATTTTGTTATCTGGTGAAAATTGCTTTGTATATAATAATTGGCTACTACCATTACGTTTTCGGTTGGAAGCCGAAGTGACTGGCGGTGCAAAAATTGATGTTTAACCTACTTATAAACATAGCAACTCGATTTAGATTAGTGCTCTTAAGTAGCAATACCAGCAACCGGTTCAAATTTACGTCACAACTGCAACTTTGCATGTGCTTAAATGTGTGATTTCGATTTGGTACTGCGACGATGATGTATGTATTAAGAACTTGAGATAATTATAGGATTACAACATGAAAAACAAAACAAAGAATGCATATTAATATTCTACTATACTTTCAAACAGCTAGTGCGGGTGTGAGTTTTGTGAACAATATGTATTAAATATAATTAAAAAAACTGGATGTTTTCAAGTTTTCAAATTATTATTTAGCTAAAACTAGTATTACAAATATTGCTTTGGACAAGTAACGTTTTTTGAAATCGTGATTTGAAAAAAAAAATTATCAATCCCTTCGATATTTAGAAAACAAAATCTGTAAACCCAAACTTCTGAATATATTCTGAACAAGAAACGAGTTCCAGCGAAGTTTAAAAAAAATGAACTAGTGTTTGTATGACACTTGGACACTTTGGATCGAAAACGAGTTAATATATATTGATACTTTTTTCACTGTAACATTCGTGCAGTGTTCCGACATATTAGTTAAAAAAATGTCTGAATAATAATCTGAATATACATACCTTTTGTATGAGATTCTTATATGAAAGGACATGTCAAAAAAAAGTGGGCAGTATACAATGTTTGCATGCTACCTGTCATTGAAAACATTTGAGAAGAGGAAAGCAATTCAATTAATTCATCAGCAAAGGTAATATTTAGCTTGACAGTCAGTATTAAAAATATTTTGGGATTTGGGAAAATACTTGGGTCAAAATAATATTTCTTTTTAGGTACAACCATAAGTAACGGCCAAGTAATTTACGAAAATGCCGAGCAGAGATGGATGACCAAATGGATGACTGTACTACTAATTCTGATGTGAGACTGAAGCGAGACGTTCATCAACTGAGGAGACTATAAGCGAAAACAACGTGGAGTGACCTTGCTGCGGATCTGGAGAAAAAACGAGATGTGGTACCTTGTGGTATGCACATAATAAATTATTGTATTACTCTATTACGTTTAGCGTGTATGTTTACATTGAGTATCTGTCATATGTGGAGATGTTGTTATTGTTGTATGGAGTGTGAATCATTGTATGTAATATTGAAGTATCGGTAATAAAGTGTATACAAATAATGAATACAGTTGTTGAATAATCATTACAGAGGAAGATTCTCACAGAACGGACTTCGTGAAAACCGTTCCACTCGTGTTTATCCCCGCTCTCCCTATTAAATCCTCTCAAGCAATAAAGCAATCCTGCAAGCACGAAAGACTGTGACCTTGCCGTAACCCTACGAGATTCGAAGGGACTCGAGAGTGTCCCTGATACTCGAACTATGCACATCACTCGATCCATCGTCGCCATGATCAATCTTATCAGTTTATCCGGTAATCCGTATTTGTGCACAATCTGCTGGTCTCGATCGATTGTATCATACGCCGATTGAAAATAGATGCGCAAGTGATGTGTGGGCAGCGCCACTGGGCACGTTGTATTCGCGGTATTTCTGCAACACCTGGCGGATGGCGAACATCTGGTCCGTTGTAGCGTGTTCACCAATGAATCTAGCCCACGAACTCTCTTGCAATCGGTGATAGACGGCGGCATAACATTTGAGAGAGTACCTTGTAGGCAGCGCTCAGTAGTGTGATCGCGTAATAGTTCCAGCAATCCAACTTGTCGCCCTTTTTGTAGACGGGGCACACGATACCTTCCGTCCATTCCTCCGGTAATACTTCCTCCTCCCAAATCTTGGTAATGACCCAGTGTAGTGCTCTCACCAGTGCTTCTCCACCGTATTTTAGAAGCTCGCTTGGTAGTTGATCTGCCCCAGCGGCTTTGTTGTTTTTCAACCGGCCAACCTCCCTTCTCAATCTCTTGGAGGTCAGGGGCCGGAAGTCTTTCGTCCTGTGCACATACTCCTAGATCTGTTATCACGCCACCTTCGGTACTTGCAACGTCGCCATTGAGGTGCTCATCGTAATGCTGCCGCCACCTCTCGACCACCTCACGCTCGCTCGTGAGAATATTCCCGTGATTATCTCGGCACATGTCGGCTTGTGACACAAAGCCTCGCTCGCGCAGCTTCTCGTAGAACTTTCGTGTGTCCTTAGCGCGGTACAGCTCTTCCATTGCTTCATTGCTTCCATTGCTCGTTCTTCCTGCTGGCGCTTCTTCCTCTGGAAGATTGAGTTCTGCCTGTTCCGCGCCTGTCTATAACGTGCCTCATTCGCTCTCGTACGGTGTTGCAGCGTTCTCGCCCACGCTGCATTCTTCTCGTTTTTCAACTGTTCACATTCGTCGTCGTACAGTCGTTTCTGTAATTCGGAGTCGCGAAGCCTAGTGCTGTAGCCGAGGTACTACCTATGGCGGATCGGATGTCCCTCCAGCCATCTTTAAGTGTAGCTGCGCCAAGCTGCTGTTCCGTTGGTAGGGCCACTGCTAACTGCTGCGCGTAGTCTTGAGCCACTTCTACGTTACGCAGCTGCTCGATGTTGAGCCTCGGAGTTCGACTTCGACGCGTGGTGATAACTGTCGAAAGTTTTGAGCGCATACATACAGCTACTTAGTAGTGATCCGAATCTATATTCGCACTGCGGTATGTGCGGACGTTGGTTATATCTGAGAAGAATTTACCGTCGATTAGAACGTGGTCGATTTAATTTTCTGTTTGTTGGTCGGGTGATCTCCAGGTGGCTTTGTGGATATCTTTGCGGGGGAAGAAGGTGCTTCGGACTACCATACCACGGGAGGCTGCAAAGTTTACGCATCGCTGGCCGTTATCATTCGATACGGCGTGCAGGCTGTTTCGCCCGATTACCGGTCTGTACATTTCCTCACTTCCTTCCTGCGCGTTCATGTCGCCGACAAAGACGTTCACTCTAACTGCGCGTAGAACGCTTCTTCTCGTCATCAGGTCTCCCTTCGTGTGGGCAGTGGACGTTGATGATGTTGTAGTTGAAGAAACGGTCCTTAACTCTCAACCCCTAACACATCTTCCCTTCCAATATCCAAACTCCTAGTGATTTCTCGTAGTAACGCAGAGAACCCCTCGGTTATTGGCCTAAGCGAGAATCACCTCATCACTTCCTTCCCTATTCTCAATTGACCTGCATTCGGACGCGACCGGCGCTGGTATTGCTTATTGAAAAGTATTGGGATGCATTGAGGAGAAGGCTAGTCCCAAGCATCATCTGTTGATTCTTTGTGTAAATGCAGATGTACTTGCAATAACAGAGGAGCAACCGCGGGCGGTCAATCATGCTCATGCTCATGCTCAAATTGAATTTCCCTACTTCAAATGTCTTTTTCTCAATTCTTACTTTTTACAAAGGGACTGTTTTGCGAGTGGGGGCAGTCCAGAGCAGAAGAGAATAACAACAGCATAACAAAATGCGTTATTTTGGCAAAATAACTACATAATGGGATTAGTTATTTTTATGTTATTAACATAACATATTGAGTTATAAACTTGTCTGTCATAAGCGGCAAAATAACAAGTCACATAACAAAAATTTGATCCTGGAAAATCAATTTAATAACTTGTTTTGTTTGTGTCAATAACAACTTAATAACAATGAATTTGGGAAATATTTCAATAACAAATTTTGATATTAAAGAGTTATTGATAACATTCCGAAAGCAAAATTAGTTATGATATCAAACAATCGCACATGCTGTTGAATAGGATGCTAAAGTGGAGGCGATATGCGTACACTTTACCCGTGGTAAAATGAAAGTATGTACGCATATGACCTCCACATTAGCATCCTTTTCTACATCATATATGACTTCGTGTTAGCTGAGAATGCTATACATATTTAGACCAGCATATAAGAATGAGGGAAAAATCATTGCGAACTTCAGTTTCTCTCTTCCCTCATAGGCGTATTTTCAACTATTCATGTAATCTTTTACCACAAATAGGTAGATCCAACCAGTGTTGGTAAAAACTCAAATTCTCAAATCTCATGCTTGAGTTGTTTCACGCGCGATTCTTGACTCGCCAAACTCACTGCCGAAAAAATCATGCATGAGTTGACTCGCGATTTCACTCATTGTGTTATTTCTTGGTGTTCTCATTATTTACATCGAAGTTTTTAGGATTGTATGATAGAACAAAAGCAAACCTATCGTACAATAACATTGGATGTCATTAAAATTGATTTTGGTTCGTTTTACAAGCGAACGAGATTTCGGCGCTTGACTCGCGAGAGCGAGATTTTGCATGAAAATCTCGCGCGTGAGAAAATGATTCAGAATCGCGCGCGAGTTTACTCACGCAGGAGCGGTTCATGAGTGAGCTTTGAGTGTGATTTTACCAACACTGGATCCAACTTCATCCTCTGGAACGACAGGGAAAACATGTGAAAATATAAAATATTTCTGAAAAATCCCATTCAAAACCACCTACAATTTTGGATTAAGCTGTCTGTATTAGCTTCGTTCAAACAAGTTTACTCAATAAGTTTGACATTTTTATCATTGAAATTCTCATGTCAAAGACGGAATTTGGAACGTCCCCTTCAAACCCCACCTTCAATATCGTCTGCTATGTTCTCGTTTTGATGTATGTAGCCACTTGGGCAGTGGCTGATATTTTGGGAACTTTTCAGCTACAACTCAGTCAATTTCAAACCTCGCGGCGCCCAGCAGAGACTTGGTTTTGTACACATTACAGCACCTCCATGTCACATAATGTACCACACCTCTTATCAAATGTGATGCCGTAAGCATAACTCGCGAAATACTGTAAATAACGTTGTTGAATGACGAAGGATTTATTTCAAAACTTGTTTTAGTTTTGATAGCAATAGCATAAAGTATTTGTACACTCTCAATAATACAATAATTAAACTTGTTCCACAACAAAATGTAATATTGAAATGTTATTTAATGGCTGTATACCAATAGCTTGGTCATAACAAAATAAGATTGTCCAACAAAACATGTTATGGAAACGTAATGCCTTGTTAATACAATAATAACAACACGAGATATAAAAACAGGTTTTGTAATATCGTAGTTATTAATTTGATATTCCCCTCTGCTCGGGGTATGGAGAATGCCCAAAACACGACTTTAAGACTCTTTAAGATTGTCATGGGTGACGCCAACGAGCAAGTAGGAAGAGAGCACTTTTCCATCCAATCATCGGTACGGAGAGCCTTCACTCCGTCACTAACGACAACGGCCTGAGATTAGTCAACTTTGCCGTTAGCAGCACCTACTTTGCACGCAAGGATATCCGTAAGCACACCTGGAGACACCCAAACGGCGAAGTTTGCAACCAAATCAACCATGTGCTGGTAGATAGTCGGCACCTCTCGGGCGTCATTGATGTTAGAACTTTTAGGGGTCCCTCCCAACATCGACTCAGACCACTATCTCGTAGTTAGTAGGATCAACCAGAGGGTAATGGCCCGTTTACATATGTGATAATAATGCGTGACAATATTCTGTCGGACAATTTATTCCACCCTAGTATCGTTTACATTGCCGCTAAAAATTTAGCTGCTAAATCTGGGACAATAAATTGTCCGACTGTGCTGGTATCAAACTATCGTAATGTAAACACTTCCGTATCTGCCAATAAAATTGGCGTGATGGCATAATTAGCTGACAATTCGTCTATCAGACCGTTTAAATGATGCTAATTGTATCGGACAATCTAACATCCTCATTATTGTCCACTAGTTTTAGCACCGAATTCAGAAGCTTCTGAATTTGTCATGCTAATTTTATTGTCAGCTAAAATGTGTTTACATTGCGCTAAATTGGCGCCAATAGTGCTCGAATATGAACTGTCGCGTAGAATTAGCAAATATGTAAACGGGCCACGGACGAGAAGAATGTTGTCAGAAGCCGGATGCTGGTGTCAGGGATCCGGCAGAGTAGGGAGCAATAAAGGGAAGCAAGAGTAGCCGAAAAACGAAATCCGATCCAACGCCAAAAAGAAAAAAAAAAGCTTCTACAGGGATCATGCTTGAGTCCATTTTTATACAACTTATTCACTAGTGACATGGCATCCATTATTCCTAATGGTTGTTATTTGCTTCAATTCGCTGATGATACCTAATGTTCTTTCCATACGTGGAAAAAATAAAGATGTTATTGAACATTTCATGCAATGTGCTTTAGATAATTTGGATATGTGGGCTCATAAAAATGGATTCTCATTGGGTAACTCTCGCTGAGACCATCCCACTATTTACACCATGTCTTCAAAAATGTTTAAGGTGGCGATTTTCTGAAAGTCCCCCCCAAAAAAGTAAGAAAAATGCATTTGGTTAATCATTTTGATGGACCCCCCGTTAGTTAGAGCCACAACTATTTTTGCGTACCCCTCGATTTTGTTCAATGGTTGGCTTATTTAAACCGTTATAACTCAAAAGTTTCTACAAAAACCACCTAATAACAAAATGTTTTTGAAAAGAGGAAAGAAAGGGCTACTATTTGCAGTTATAAAAAGTTGGGTCGGCCATATTGATTTTGGCCGCCATCTTGGATTTTTATACCAAAACTGTTTTTTCACCATGTTGGCAACCACCGATTTTCAAAATTTTTACGTCAATTGAAAGCGGGGACATTTTTACACAACATATCAAAAATTTAGAGATGTATCTTTTTCTCATCAAAAGTTATCTGCACTTTTGTAAATCATGACACTTTAGCGCACTGGGCCAGGTGCCGGTTGTTTACATAAATGCAGCATTATTTCAGTTCAAAAAAGCAAATTTATTTTATTTTCGAGAAAACATTCGCCCATAAGCATCAATTTATTTCTCAATGGTCTGCCACAGCTCTGCCGGCTGTTCGAGTCCGTATGAAGTTGATCATCAATATTAACTTCTTTTCTCGATCAGCCTAGATAGCTGTGTAGTGTCGGTAGCGATTGTCTCAATTGGCTAAGAATAACACTACGGACCGCCTGTTCCGGTGGTAAAAATCCACCAACAGGTGACCCCTAATTCATGGTGTGATGCGGCTTTATGCTTACCGTGCCTAGGAATGAATGGCTAGGGGGGTCTAATAAAAACTAACCGCTAACGGAGCCTGTGGAGTACCAGGGCGCCCTCCACAGTATGTAGCCCTTACTGTGCTAACCGGAGCAGTTGACCTTGTGTTTCTCCGAGACAATCAGCTGCCCTTCTTTAGTCTCACTTGAGGCTAAATAAGGGCGGGATTATGAAGATGTTGTTAATTAGTTTAAATTTTCACCTATATGGTTTCGCATTATGCGATTTACACAGTGTATTCTGTGTACCCTCGCCTTTGGCGTTTTCCAATCGATACCGATTTGGTTTTATTGTTGCTGTTGTTGTTGTTGCGCTGTTGTTGCGAAGAGTTTAATCTTACCTAGTTTGGGTAGTGGCTACGGTTAAGATAGCTCAGATCAATCTTCAGCATAAGAGAACAGCAACGATCAATCTTTGCAGACTTATGCAAAATGGTACAGCCCAAGTGGCCTTGGTACAAGAACCTTACTTTCGTAAGGGAAATTTCTATCTAGGAAATCTTGTGAACCCGGTGTTTGCCACTTTCAGTAAACATGAAATGGCAAACTCGCGTGTCATGCCTCGAGCCTGTGTGCTTGTCAACAACGCAATAGTTGCTACACTCATCTCTGAACTAACCACCAGAGATGTATGTGCTATCACAATTGATGTATCTGTTGGAAACCTCAACAGGAAATACGTCTATTGTTCTGTGTATTTACCACATGATGAACCATCCCCTACGGATGCTTTCAAACAAGTCATCGCATACTGCACTTCAAAAGGCCTTCCGCTAATTGTTGGCAGTGATGCTAATGCTCACCATATCATCTGGGGCAGCTCAGACATTAACTTGAGAGGCTCCAGTTTGATGGAGTACTTAAGTAGTACAGATCTTGCATTACTTAACATAGGCAACCGCCCAACCTTCATGGTATCTGCTAGAGAGGAAGTGTTAGATATAACGCTTTGCTCTAGCAGAATTAGTCACGAGCTGACCAATTGGCATGTGTCAGATGAAGAATCTTTATCTGACCATCGCTACATCTTTTTTGAACATTTAAATGTTACTTCGCAAACATTGCGTTTCAGGAATCCTCGGTCAACAAACTGGGATCTTTATACTGATTTGGTTGCAGCCAAGTTTCATGGATATTCACCATCCATTGACACTCCAAGTGATTTAGATGATGCCGTTGATACTACAACGACCTTCATCATGGAAGCTTTTGAAGAAGCATGCCCTCTACGGTCTGTGAAGATCACAAGAGGAACCCCTTGGTGGAACTCTGATCTGGCGAAGCTCAGGAAACAATGTAGAAAGAGTTGGAACAGACGACGTTCGGCTGGTTCGGAGGCTTTTAGGTCGGCTCGCAATGCCTACAGAAAAGCTCTCCGGTCTGCTGAACGATCCGGCTGGAAAAACCTTTGTACAAATGTTTCCAGCTTGAGTGAAGTCAGTCGGTTAAACAAAATCCTTGCGAAATCTAAGGATTTCCGGGTGAACGAACTTCGCTTGCCAAATGGCGATCTGACTTCCTCTGATGAGGAAGTTCTGGAATGCTTATTCAGCACACACTTCCCTGGGTGTGTGGATATTACATCTTCGGATGATCCTGATGTCTTTTCTTGTAGTTATGATTCTTTAGCTTCGGCTCGGAGTATTGTAACTATAGAATCGATTGAGTGGGCTCTTAATAGCTTTGCTCCTTTCAAATCTCCTGGGGCAGATGGGATTTATCCTATTTTGCTTCAGAAGGGATTTGATTATTTCAAACATGTTTTGAAAAAAACTACTTGTTTGCAGTTTTGCTACAGGGTATATTCCTAAATCCTGGAGGGATATTACTGTAAAGTTTATTCCGAAACTGGGTCGTGCGTCGTATGAAGAAGCAAAGAGTTTCAGACCTATCAGTTTGACCTCTTTTCTTCTGAATTGCTTAAAACGCATTGTGGATCATCACATCCGTGATGTTCATCTGGCCAACGTGCCTCTTCATGTAAACCAACATGCCTACCAATCTGGTAAGACCACTGTGACTCTTTTACACAAGGTTGTTTACGATATCGAGAAAGCATTCGCTCAAAAGCAATCTTGTTTGGGTGTTTTCTTAGATATCGAGGGTGCCTTTGACATCGTGCCTTTCGATGCCATATTGGAAGCAGCACGGAGTCACGGTATATCTCCAATGATTTCCAATTGGATTCACCAAATGCTCAAAAACCGATATCTCTTCTCGACATTGCGTCTAGCAGGGATTAGGAAATTGAGTGTTTGTGGATGCCCCCAAGGGGGAGTCTTATCACCGCTTTTGTGGAATCTCGTAGCAGATACGCTATTGAGGCAACTCAATAATAGCGGTTTTCCTACATATGGTTTTGCCGACGACTACCTAACATTGTTAGTTGGTATGTGCATCAGCACCCTTTTCGACCTGATGCAAAACGCCCTTCAGGTAGTTGAGGGTTGGTGTCGCCAATATGGCCTTTCGGTTAATCCGAGTAAAACATCTATTGTTCTTTTCACGGAAAGGCGAAACCGTAATGGCGTTCGACCTTTGCGTCGTTGGAGTCATTCTTGATTCCAAGCTTTCCTGGACACCTCACATTGAGTTCAGAATCAAGAAAGCTTGTATGGCCTTCGGGCAATGCCGGCGTACTTTTGGTACAACTTGGGGTCTAAAACCCAAGTATATCAAATGGATCTTCACAACTGTGGTTCGGCCAATATTGGCTTATGGATGTCTTGTGTGGTGGCAAAAGGGCGAAGTGAGAACGGTCCAATCAAAATTAGGCCATCTCCAAAGGATGTGCTTAATGGCGATGTCTGGTGCGTTCTCTTCAACTCCTACGGCAGCGCTAGAAGTTCTCTTTGACGTTGCCCCACTACACATTCATCTCAAACAAGAAGCCCTTTCTTGCACTTACCGGTTACGGGTACTCGGTCTGCTAGAGGAAACTCCTGTGAACCGCACATCAACACACACCTCGTTGTTTCCACTTTTAGTGAATTGGGACAAAATTGTCCTTGCTCCAAGTGATCTTACAATTGCTTGTAATTTTCCATATAGGACATTTTCCACGAAATTTCCATCCCGGGAAGAGTGGACATCTGGTTATCTGGAAAGAAGTATTTCAGACGGCATCGTATGTTACACTGATGGCTCCCTTCTCGAAAGTCGAGCAGGTGCTGGTGTTTATTCTCGTGAGCTAAGGCTGTATCAGTCTTACTCACTTGGTAGACACTGCACCGTTTTTCAGGCCGAAATCTTTGCTCTTATGCGCGGAGTGCAATCAGCACTTCAGCAGCACGTAATGGGCAAAGTAATATACTTCTGTTCAGATAGCCAGGCTGCTATTAAAGCACTTGCTTCGGCCAACTCCAGGAGAAAGATAGTTAGCGCTTGTCGAACTCAAATCGAGGAGCTGAATTCAGCAAACGCTGTTCACCTTGTATGGGTACCTGGTCATTCTTCCATCGCTGGAAATGAATTGGCTGATGAGTTAGCTCGCTCTGGAGCATCACATGACTTCATTGGCCCTGAGCCAGCTATTCCGATATCGAAGTGTTGGATTAAGCTTCAGATTCACACCTGGGCTGTCACTCAACACAGACAATATTGGAATAGTTTGGAGTCATGTCGTCAAACCAAATTGTATAGTGCTGAGCCATCTCAACGGGTGGCGAAGTATCTACCCAAGTAACCAAAAATTCAGATAAAAGGGTACTTTATAAGCTAAGCAGCTTGTTCGAGGTTGCTCATTAGCCTTCTAAGCAGCTTCATTTTTAAGTAATTTTGGAACTTGAAAGTTCACATAAGCACGCTGGATAGCCTTCTAAGCAGCTTCTGACAGAACTTTGACAAAATTCATGCAGAAACAAAAATGTGTTTTTCAGAATCACAACCCTGTTGGTGGGTTTGTGATTCATGTCTGGAAATTGCTTCTGATAATTATATTTTCACACATGTCGCTGCTATGTAGATTTGAACTGGATCCTCCTGCGTGATAGCCTGCCGACTTACCGCTGCGCTGCTGAAATCACTTGACAAAGTAAAGCTAACTTCACTACTGTACATATGTGCAAAACTAGCTGCCGACAGAAAATCGATTCAAGTCAGACTTTACCTGCTGTCCACTCAATCGCAACTGCAGTACTGTGGTAGAGCGCAGGGTTCACACGCAGCGACTATCGGTTCGAATCCGATTGGACGGCAATTTTTTTGCTCAAGCCTAGTATTCATTGATTTGATAAATTTATATTTGTCTTTTATTCGTGTATGCTTAAACAGTTGTTTTCTGTAAAAGAAAAAAAAATAATCTTCATTGAAACAGAATGCTATGCTACTTAACTGAACTTCTACGAACTTGAAAGTTCCGACAAAGTTCCGAGTAGCATCTTAAGCAGCTTTAAAGTTCCGCGAAGTTCAGATAAAGTTCCAAATGGAACTTTCTGGCTGCTTAAGAGGCTAACGATGAGCCTTGCCGGAACTTGTGACCGAAGGTCCAGCAAGGCTCATCGTTAGCCTCTTAAGCAGCCAGAAAGTTCCATTTGGAACTTTATCTGAACTTCGCGGAACTTGAAAGTTCATTTTGTCATGGGAAGCGGAACTTTTGGTTACTTGGGTAACTAATCTGTCTAAGCAGAATTGCAGCATGCTGGTCAAAGCATTGACTGGCCACTGCCGACTCAGCTATCACATGGCGAATATTCAGCAAGCTGATTCATTTGCCTGCGATAGCTATGAATCCGATTATGGAACTTCGTATCATTTGATATGTAACTGTTCAGTTTTTGCGCAACTGCGTTTCCGAGTATTCGGTAAACACTTATTAAGTGAAACTGACTTCAGAAACCTGAATCTTCAGGATATTCTGTTGTTCTTAACCCGCTGTGGTAAAGAGCTATAGGCTCTCTTTCGCTTTATGCATTATTACAGTGCCCTTTTCAGGGCGCTGTTTGAACCCATTGTGGTACGCTTGTGCGTTAGTACCCTCTTCCAGGGTATTTTTCCTATTTCCCTACCTGTCCCTATCCCCATCCAAATCCTTTTTCCTTCCTTTTCCCTCAGGTAGATGATGAAATAGGCTGTTATTTTGGCGATGGCACAAATGTCCCAAATGGAGGATAACGTGCCTCTGGAGCCGGCCTTCTGATACCTGATACCCCATTTTCAGTTCAAAAAAGCAAATTTATTTTATTTTCGAGAAAACATTCGCCCATAAGCATTAATTTATTTCTCAATGGTCTTCAAATAGAGCATATTGAAGAATATAAATATCTTGGCATTTGGTTTGACTCTAAATTAAATTGGAACACTCATATTATATACGTTCAAAAAGTTTGTTCAAGAAGAATTAATTTTCTTCGCACAATTACAGGCACTTGGTGGGGTGCAAATCCTTCTGATTTAATATCGCTATATAAAACCACTATTTGTTCAGTAATGGAATACGGTTGTTTTACTTTTGGTAGCGCTGCGCAAACTCATTTTTCCAAACTTGAAAAAATACAATACCGTTGTTTAAGAATTTGTTTAAAACTAATGAATTCCACCCATACTCAATCTATAGAAGTTCTTGCCGGTATTGTTCCACTAAAAATTCGTTTTCTGGAGTTGAATTGTAAATTTTTGATAAATTGTTTTGCAAATGGTTATTTGCAAAACAATTTAATCATAAGAACTTTGGATTCGTTATACCAAATTAATCCTACTAATAGAATATTAGATTCTTTAACTCACTATTTGAATCAAAATCTATTACATGTGCATTCGAATGACTTTTATGATTTTAAATTAAACATACATACATAAATACCACTAATTGACTTGTCCCTATTCTATGAATTGCGGCAAATACCAAAGTTTGAACATTCGCATTTTGCGAATTTACTGTTTAAACGTAAATTTGATGGAATTAGCCCATCACAAATGTATTTCACAGATGGTTCTCTAATTAATGGCATTGCACGTTTTGGAGTATATAATTTATTTTTAGCTCATTTTTATAAATTACAATCTCCGTGTTCTATTTTTATAGCAGAACTCATTGCCTTGTATTATATGCTCTGATAGTTTCAGTTGTCTGAGTGCTTTGAATACTATCAAGTTCAATTGCAAATCACCCCGAGCAGAAGGGCATACCTTACAAATACCATGCGAAGAGCAACATGTGCTCTAATACCTAAAATAAGCAATAACAGCGTTATTCTACGAAATGTTATGAGAACATCACAATAACAGTTGGAGGTATTTGAGCAGAGTTTGGTATTGATGTAGTATTTGTTGGTTTAGCGGTGAAAATAGCCGAAGAACAAGATTTGCTATTATATCATAAAGTCATCGAACAAATGAAACATTTAATAACAAGAAATGTTATTAGTTCGTTATTCAATAACTTTGGGATAACAAATACAGCACTTGAAATTTCAGGTATGCATTCATTGTTGAAATAACAAGACTTGTTATTTTCTAGGTGTTATTTATACAAAATTTTGGTATTCGTTTTTGTTATTTTGCCTCTTATTACCACCTTCTGAAGGACATATCAAGGTATGGTAGTATTTAAGATAAATACCATGATATGGTATTCTCTTGTTATTTTCTTCTGCTCGGGACATCACATCATGTTGATGTTGAAAAAAAATATTATTTGATTTGCATTCTGGAGGATATGTTATAAAATTAGTTTCGATTCCTGCACATTGTAATATTTATGGTAATGAACAGGCGGATTTATTGGCAAAATTAGGGGTTATTCGTGGTAAACTTTATAATCGTGATATTTCTGCTTCTGAATATTTTCCAAATCTTAGAAGTTATTCTTCAAATACCTGGCAAATCAATTGGGATTCTAGTGATAAAGAGCGATGGTGTCATTCATGTGTCATGTCCCAAAGTGAATCATTTTCCTTGGTTCAAAAACGTATCTGGGAGTAGAAATTTCATTTGTACATTTTCGAGATTGATTTCCAATCATCACATTTGTAATAGTCATTAATATTGAAGATACAAATTTATGTGAATGTGGCATATCCTATGAAGACATTGATCACTTTATAATTAATTGTTCTCGGTTTATTTCACCGAAAAAAAATATTGTTTGACAGCATTATCGCAGCAGGTTTTCCAATTCCTGTATCTATACGGGATGTTTTGGGATAAAAAAATGAAACCATATTAAAACTTTTATTCATTTTATTTGTTTGACTGCTTTTTTTGTATACTTTATTTTCAGCCATGATGATTCGTTTTTGATGAACCCCTGACCCCTATCCCCTCCTCCCACAAGGATTTCTGGAGATTCGTTTCATGATTTGGCATGTTGTCCTCCTTCAAGATTGCGGCTCTGCTATGGCTAGGCCGTGGGAGCCTTTACTTTTAAGTTATTTTTATAATGTTATATGAAAAGATAAAGAGGTTTTGTGCCTCTTTGAGAAAGATTTCGTTTTTGTAATGTTGAAATCAATCAAAGGGGTTTTTTCGTAAACAACAACAATAACAACAACAAAAAGCACGAGGAAAATGTGATTGCTTAGGCGCAAGAGAGTATGGGACAGAATGATTTGCGGAGATTTTACAAAGCTGTCAATAGCGGAGAAAAACAGTGCCTTCTCCTGTCATGTGCAACGACCGTGATGGAAACTTACTGACATACAAACCAATGCACACTGGGCCACGAGCGGGATCTAGCAAGTAAAAACCTCTAGCGTTTTGGGAGTACATTTTTTTGAGTTGGTGTCTTCTGAGACTTGTATTAATTTTACCTGTACTTTTATGTGGTGAAGAAATTTAGTTGGTAATTTTGCCGCATAGGTGGCGCTGCGATACTAACTTTTTTGTCTTACGTCCTAGAGGTTTCCCGTCTTCTACAAAGTTGTAGAACGTGCAAAAATAAGTAAAGTTGCCGAAGACATCAAAGTTGTGTGACTTCAAATAACAAAGTTATATTAAAAATAGTAAAATTTACGTGAAAATCATATTTTCATGACTATTTTGAATGTTTATCGCAAATTTATCAGTTTTAACTCTTCACACGTGTTAATCAAAGTAGCCTGTGTCTAATGATACCAACTTTACAATTTTTCGGGATCTTTTAAATGTTTTTTTGGGCAAAATAGTAAAAATTACTATGATTTATACTGGCAGTTTTTTTCAAAATGCTGCAAATTTCGGCTAAATTTGATGCTTGCTTCAAAATATACCACTCAAGATCTATTAAATCTGAAAGTTTGACGGAGGTATAATTTGGTGTTTTTAAAATATCTCGTTTTAAAATAATGATGTTTTTAAATCTGAATTATTTTGAAATAGAAGCAATTCTTTATTCCGAGGTTTTGTCTGTAATAACGAGATTTTTAACTCTAGGCTAGTTCATCTCGGGATATTCCGGAGTTGTCCTGCCAGTAGATACTCGTGGATCACTTTTCAATTAAGTGTTTTATGTTTACCCAACACCCTGAACACTCAAAATTAACTTTTTGTGTTCTATTGTTTTGTGCTTCAATTTGTTGAATCAACAGTGCTCATATATTTATTGGTATATTGAAAGAAAGAAATTATAATGGTTTTTGGCCCTGTGTGAGCGACTCACGCAAGTGCGAAGTTTCGTAATACCAATCCGTGTGGTCAATAATGATTTCCAGTTACCTCAACGTACATACGAAAAAATGAATGAATTATTGGTTATATTATAAAAAATATCTTCAGCTCAAGATGAGATTTGAATTCACGACTCTTATACAAGTGCTTTACTTACTAAGTCACAGTGCCAATTAATGACATGACAATTAATGATGAGCTAAGTTTTTTTTTCATAATTTCATCAATTTCCATCTAAACATATGTACGTTGAGTTAACTGAAAATCATTATTGATTCCACGGATTGGTTTACCGAAACTTTGCACTAACGTAAGTCGCTCACACAAGATCAAAGAGCATTATATATTTTTTTCTTTCAATAGACTAATACATATATGGGCGTTGTCGATTCAATACAATGATGCGCAAGACAGTTGAGCACAAAACGTCAATTTCAAGTAATTAAGGCGATGGGTAAACATAAAACTTTTTATTTAAAAGTGATACGTGAGGATCTAATGACAGGACAACTCCGGAATAAAGAATTGCATCTCTTTCAAAACAATTTAGGTATAAAAACATCAATATTTTAAAACAAGATATCTCAAAAACACCAAATTATACCTCCGGCAAACCTTCAGATTTAATAGATCTTGAGTGGTATATTTTGAAACAAGCATCAAATTTAGCCGAAATTTGCAGCTTTTTGAAAAAACTGGTAGTAAAAATCATAGTAATTTTTACTGTTTTGCCCAAAAAACCATTTTAAAGGTCCCGAAAAATTGTAAAGTTGGTATCATCAGACACAGGCTACTTTGATTAACACGTGTGAAGTGTTAAAATTGATAAATTTTCGATAAACATTCAAAATAGTCATGAAAACGTGATTTTCACGTAAATTTTACCATTTTTAATATAACTTTTATATTTGAAGTCACACAACTTTAGTGTCTTCGGCAACTTTACTTATTTTTGCACGCTCTACAACTTTGCAGAAGACGGGAAACCTCTAGGACGTAAGACAAAAAAATTAGTATCGCAGCGCCACCTATGCGGCAGAGTTACCAACTAATTATCTTCACCACATAAAAGTACTGGTAAAATTAATACAAGTCTCAGAAGACACCAACTCAAAAAAATGTACTCCCAAAACGCTAGAGGTTTTTACTTGCTAGATCCCGCTCGTGGCCCAGTGTGCAATGGTGGTTGCCAGGGGAAGAGAGCACTTCGAAATATTGTTTAACGGTGACTACGGAAGAGCGACAGTTAGAATTCGAGTCCACGACGACGGACAAGCTGTGCAACGCTAGACCCGTTCAAGACAGCCATTAGAGGACTGAAGAACAACAAGGCTGCTGGTAAGGACGAACTCCCGGCCGAGCTTCTAAAGCACGTCAATGAGCAGCCGTATCAGCTTTTACACCGTATTATTTTGAATATATGGGAAGAGGAACAACTGCCTGCAAATTGGTTGGATAGTCTCATTTGCCCTCTATACAAAAAGGGCGTCTAACACTTCTCAATTCAGCGTAAAAAAAATGTCCGGAATTCTGTTTCACAGGCTGAAGCTGATTGAGGAGTCCTTAGTCCTTAGGCTAAAATCATATTCAGTAGAGAACCAGGAAGGGGTTGTCGGCTTCGTGGAAGGCCGCGCACACGTTGGCTTTTTACAGTTGAGGAGGACCTGAGGGCTCTGTAGGACTGTAAGCGATTGGCCCAGGACCGAGATGCGTGGAGGCGGGATACTTCATTCGGCGTAGACTCACCACTACGAGTTGTAGCCCATCAAGTATCAAGTAGGTAAGCATGATTTTTGAAGAAAAACGCTAACAATCGATTGCTAATAGGACTTCCCATAAATTTACTGTTTTAACATTTTTGGGGAGCCTTGGTTGGGAAGTTATGTAGCTAATAAGAACATGAAATAGTTATAAGATAGTTCATTTTATAATGAAATAGTCATTCATTGTGATAGAAATCACTTATTTCAAATGAAATTGCCTACCTTAAGGCGTTTAAGGCGAAATTTCAAATTTTAATTTTGCATTTAAGATTGAAGGATTCATCATTGACAAAATCGTCGTCATTGAAAATTCAAAAGCAGGACGGCGGCGGACCCAGCGCGCATCAGTGTGTGATGGAGATTTCGTCCGGGTGCCGGTGTCGCGCGCTTTTGCTTCGGTCGTTCGATTATTTTTCGTTTTCTATTTGGAAGTGAGCTTCGACGGCTGCGGGCCCAGCGTGCATCAGTGTGTGATGGAGATTTCGTCCGGGTGCCGGTGTCGCGCGCTTTTGCTTCGGTCATTCGATTATTTTTCGTTTTCTATTTGGAAGTGAGCATTTCGACGGCGGCGGACCCAGCGCGCATCAGTGTGTGATGGAGATTTCGTCCGGGTGCCGGTGTCGCGCGCTTTTGCTTCGGTCATTCGATTATTTTTCGTTTTCTATTTGGAAGTGAGCATTTCGACGGCGGCGGACCCAGCGCGCATCAGTGTGTGATGGAGATTTCGTCCGGGTGCCGGTGTCGCGCGCTTTTGCTTCGGTCGTTCGATTATTTTTCGTTGTCTCTACATATTCGGAAGTGAGCTTCGACGGCGGCGGACCCAGCGTGCATCAGTGTGTGATGGAGATTTCGTCCGGGTGCCGGTGTCGCGCGCTTTTGCTTCGGTCATTCGATTATTTTTCGTTTTCTATTTGGAAGTGAGCATTTCGACGGCGGCGGACCCAGCGCGCATCAGTGTGTGATGGAGATTTCGTCCGGGTGCCGGTGTCGCGCGCTTTTGCTTCGGTCATTCGATTATTTTTCGTTTTCTCTATTCGGAAGTGAGCATTCCGACGGCGGCGGACCCAGCGCGCATCAGTGTGTGATGGAGATTTCGTCCGGGTGCCGGTGTCGCGCGCTTTTGCTTCGGTCGTTCGATTATTTTTCGTTGTCTCTACATATTCGGAAGTGAGCTTCGACGGCGGCGGACCCAGCGTGCATCAGTGTGTGATGGAGATTTCGTCCGGGTGCCGGTGTCGCGCGCTTTTGCTTCGGTCATTCGATTATTTTTCGTTTTCTATTTGGAAGTGAGCATTTCGACGGCGGCGGACCCAGCGCGCATCAGTGTGTGATGGAGATTTCGTCCGGGTGCCGGTGTCGCGCGCTTTTGCTTCGGTCGTTCGATTATTTTTCGTTTTCTATTTGGAAGTGAGCATTTCGACGGCGGCGGACCCAGCGTGCATCAGTGTGTGATAGGATTTCGTCCGGGTGCCGGTGTCGCGCGCTTTTGCTTTGGTCGTTCGATTTTTCTTTTTCTCTATTCGGAAATGAGCATTTCGTTGTGTCGCGTCTTTTGTAGCAACACTGAACGATCACCTGATGTGGGTGATCAGTTGTTTGCTTCTCATATGAAGTGAACAATAGTGCATCAGCTTGCATGTTCGTTCGTGTCATTTGCAGTTAAATATTTGGCGACTTGCTTCCGCGGTTCGATTCGAAATATTAAGTGACCACCTGACGTGGGTGATCGATTGTTTGCTTTCCGAGTGAAGCGAATAATAGTGTGTTAGATTGCATATTTTGTCGCGTCGTTTGCAGTAAATATTAAGCGACCACCTGATGCGGGTGGTCGATTGTTTGCTTTCCGCGTAAAGCAAACAATAGTGCGGCAACCAGCATGACACGAAGGTCATATTACTTATCAAAGTGAATCCAGACCCAACGATACCTTTCCTACTAACAAACACTCCTTCCTGCAGCCTTTGGTGGAGTCGCAGCGGTAAACGCGGGCCTTCACTTAACAAAGGTTGTTACTAATATTCCTTCCCTCTTCCAACCTGACTGCAAGGACGTGGCCGGCGCCGTTATTGTACCATTAAAGAGAGTCTCTGAAGCGTGCACAGTGAGAATATTGACCACTCCCAGTCAATTATTCAGTTGATTCATTGTGCAACTGTCATTGGTTCGGGTCAATCACGGAATAGCAACCATAGATGTGTGCAGTCAGTCTAAGCTAAGCTAAGTCATTGAAAATTCAAAAGCAGTTTTCGCGCTCAAAACTTAAACGTTTGCATTGAAAATGTATTCACTGTACTTCATTCTCCACCCGAAACACAGTGAATACATTTTCACTGCGAAAATTTCAGATTTGAACGAGAAAACTGCTTTCGAATTTTCGATGATGACGATTATGTCAATGACAAATCCTTCAACCTTAAAGTAATAAATTCACTCTTGGTAAGATTTTAATCGCGTTATTCGGTTTTAGAAAAGCAAAATTTAGCGGAGAAGGAAATTTTCCTGTCCAACCGATGCTTAATTGTTTACTGATCAATTTCGCCCCAAAGTAACCTTTCCATTTTTTTGATATTTGGAGTTATTTAACTTAATGTTTAAATTTGTTGAACAAAATTCTGTCACATGATTCCATGGAGATCCACTTGGTACTGGTTTTGCAGTAATTCTTTTGGCAATATTTGGATTGGCACTGATGATATCCGCAAAAGTTGTTTCAAAGTGATCAATTTGACCCTGGATTACGGTACCTATAAGTTAAGTGCCCCAACCAAGACATATGTTTGCGTGTGCGTGACAGTAGTTTGACACATTTCCCATAGGAAAACTGTCAAAAAAACGCAAACCTCGACGGAACGGACGCTATGTGCTCTTGACTTTACCGTATTTTAAACAACAAAAAACTAATCGCTATATCGCCCTATACAGAAAAGAAAACATTTATAACAATATCACACAGCTCCTAATCCCATCATCCAAACCCGAGCAGTCAACAGTATAGTAACGGCGAACGAAAGGACATTCCAATAAAATTTTCCTTTGTCATCATCCAAACTAATGATCTCGGACACGCCCCCTCCAATCTCCCTATACTGTACTGTAAGCTATATGTATGAATGTGACTGCGAGTTGTTTTTCTTTCCACATGGAGAAAGCTTGGTTAGATATCAATAGCAAGCCACAGACGGGGACGATTGTGCGATTATGTCCGTGGAAAATTGTTATAGAAATTATTTTTCCATAAATTACAGTTTACTCGAGTTGCTCGTCGGCAGGCGGTCGGTCGGTGGCAGTGATTTAGGGAATGCTGATTGCTGGTGCGTGTGCGCTGCTCGCTGTTGGCCGTTGCTGTGTACGGAGTAGGAAGTTCATAAGCGAAAGTTGGTCGGTACAAGTTGGATAATAATTTCATGATGTTTGAGTTTGAGTATGACATGAAAAAAAGGAAACATAATTTATGCAAAAAGGAAGCCGAAATTGATTTATGATCCATTAGAAGGAGAACGAAACCACCGCCGCCACTGCATCGATTCGGGAACAATCATTAATAATAATTTCAGATGGGATCAAGTTTCGGCAAGATCTAGTAGGTTCAAAGTAGAAAAACGGAAAAAAGATACTGGATAATTTGCGACAAATGACTCTTTTCACACAGATTTAGTTTCTGCGCTCATTAGTGTGCTCATCCGACACTTTAGTCGATGTTCGAGATTCAATCCTTTTTGTCGGAAGAAATTCCCGTACGCCCACCGCATCCAATGAGTAAATTCTCTAAGCGAAAAAGAGCTGTGAACTCTCAGATGGACACCACATGTTTCTAATCTTCTGGCTCAATTTGCGCTTCTCTAGCCCTCGGCATCCCGAACCAATCTGAGACAAAGTAACCAAACTGTGTAAAATCACATAAAAAACCGCTGAGTTCAGCACCGCAATCAAATCAAAAGGACCGGAGGAAATGTTTTTCCCAGTTTTTTGTTCTGCTGGTCGTCCCCAAAAAGCGGTACAAATTCAGTGGAAAGCAATCTTCTCCGGGACCGCCCACCAAATGCTCGCCCGGTGGCCACACTAAACACACTGATCACCATCGTCATCATCATCAGCAGCAGTAGCGCAGCATCTCCTTCTGGTCGAAGTCAGTGCCCCGGGCACGGGGAGGAAGGAAAAACACATCCAGGCAAGCAACGTGTGGGGGACTTTTTCGCACATATTTATGGGACCTGATGAAGATGAACATAAAACGCGGATAAAAAAGCATCCTACCGCCAAGGGTGAAAACGATGAAGAAGTGACAATGAAAGCATTGCCTTGTGAGTTGTTTGAGAGATTGGTCCGTAATGTTGTCAACACCCGAAGTGTGTAAATACGTTGTTTGTAGTCTTTCTAGTATTCTAGTACTGCAATCACTCTTTCATTTAATTCGTCAATGATTTTTGATTTGGGCCTAACTGACTCTATCGATGACTCTTCATCGATCCTCTACTTGTGTTACAGCATGTATAATCAGTAGGCTGCAGCTTATTTTTCAAAAGTTGTGGAAACTTGGAATTTGTAAGTTCTTCTAGATCCAAATGACAAAAAAAAGAGAAACCTCTAAGTTTGGGCCAAAAATAGTAAGATTTAGAGGTGGCGCAATCGCCTCAAAGTTGAATTTTTGAGTAATAAAAAGGTGTTTTCACTTCAAGTGCCATAACATTTTCAATTTTCAACCGATTTTCTATCTTTTTCCATGAATTTCTCACAAATTCAATATCAAATAAACGCGTAGAACATTATTTTTTTTCCAAAGTCACGCAATATATGAGTTTTTGAAGATTTAATTTATTTTTTTCTTCTTTTAACAACGTTTTTTAACTTTGGAGTCCTAAAACTTCTTTTTAACCGTTTGGGCAATTTCAAATTTTATAGCTTCCTTTTGCAGATATTTTTGTTGCCTTAGGATGTTCTGAATAAACTGTACCTGTAAAATATCGTTTCAAAATGGATAAATACCACCAAAACCGTTCAAAAACCCGTATTTTATTAGAAAAATCAGAATTTTAGCAAAATTTCAATTGTTTTCATGCTTAGTTTCGGGCTTAAAGTGAAAAATTTATTCTGAATAATCATATGGAAGCTTTAAACTTCAATTTTTGAAGTGTTTTGAAACAAAAAAATATTTCATGTTCTAAATGCGATGAAAAAAAAATTGAAAATAAAATCTTCCAATGTGTTCCATATCCTCAAATATGATGTTAAGTATCTGGTTTGGAGTAAAAAATTGCAAATAATCGCCAAAAACTCTTATTTTGCATGAAAAAATCAAGTTTTAAGGCATGTTTTGGCAGTTTTTGGTGGAAAGTATCATAAAAATGATTACTTTGACGAATACTTTGTTTGGGACAAACATCGGTAAATAAAAAATATCTACAAAAGCAAGCTAAAAAATTTGAAATTGCTCAAACGGTTAAAAAGTTATCGGACTCTAAAGTTAAAAATTGTTGTAAAAAGAAAAAAAATAAATTAAATCTTCAAAAACTCATATTTTGCGTGATTTTGGAAAAAATAATGTTCTACGCGTTTATTTGAAATTTAACTTGTGAGAGATCGATAAAAAAAGATTGAAAATCGGTTGAAAATTGAAAAAGATATAGCACTTGAAGTGAAAACACCTTTTTATTACTCCAAAATTCAACTTTGAGGCGATTGCGCCACTTCTAAATTTCAATATTTTTGGCTCAAACCCAGAGGTTTCTCTATTTATGTCATTTGAATCCACCAGAGCATACGAATTCCAGGTTTCAACAACTTTTGAAAAATAAGCCGCAGCCTAGTATTCAGTTTTCCAAAGATTCTTTGGTTCTAGTTCGTAGATGCTATACCAACAAGAAAAATGATGATTTTGATACAGTTATATAGAGAAACAATAGGGGGATTCATTAACAGCGTAAACCGTTGCACATTGGGCAAGATCAAGCCCAAAGGTGGAAAAAATTAATAACTTTCTTAAGGACAAACGTCTTGAAATCCCGCTTCAACGCTGCATCAAAATTTCAGAAGAAACAAATCTCAAGAAGTAAGCTTCAAACAATAGTGCATTTCATTATTCTGTTCTTGCTCACTTGTGATAAGTTTAAATTAAGAAGCTCAGGTGCGTTGGTTTTGTAAACGAAGATATTTGTGCGCTCGAAATCGTGAGTAGGTGCCAAAGTCGGCCATTGTGGCGGCCATTTTGGGATTCTAACAAGTCTGTCCTTAATATTTACAAGACCCTATGTGACCATCGATGGCTTATTCGAAAGCAAATTTTCCCAAGAATTGGTTGGTGGATGATTCATGTACGGGCAACTACTCTGAATTGAGTTATAGAGCCCGTTTTACTTCAGTTCCCCCTGAAATATGATTTTAATGTTTTTTTTTCGCTGGGATACCATTGCCCCAACTTCATTGAGTAACGTTACATACAAAAAGTCATTGTAATGTTGGAATTTGAGGGTATTGTGGGGTCAATTAGGCTATGGTATATTTTCAAGGTAAAAAAACATTTTTTGCCTTTCTCGTACACTAAGTGTATTGGAAAGGCTATATGTTCACTCCAAAAATGACTTTTTGATAGAAGGCCCGGAGGGTCGAGTCACATATACCAATCAACTCAGCTCGACAAATTGAGTTGATGTCTGTGTTTTTTTTTTATTCTAGGAGTCCAAAAATCTTCTAAAGACGCTGTATGGGATTCGAATGTGCGCCTACCCACTAAAAACACTCTCCTAGTTCACCTCCACCTTAAGTTCCCCTCCAGTACCACCATGCAGTATTTCTTCGGAGGGGAGGCGTTATGTGCCTTGTGCACCATCACCAATTCGTTATTCTAGTCTTCGTACTGAGCCGTTTGGCTCCCGTGTAATTTGTTATTCTATTTTGATTACACTGAAAATATATTTTGTTTCATTGTACAAAATCGCTCGTCATGTTTACAAATGCCATTCGTTGTTTTCTGCAACGAAAAGCTTCGTAATGTGCATGAGTTCGTTTCGTACAAAATTGCTCCGACAAATTTTTCTGTCTCTTTTTTTGTCGGAATGACATAAAACATGCCATAAAAAATCCACACGATCGTCCACTTAGATATCACTCACTTCGATTCACGTATCTTCTGATTGATACCTACCAGTGCTAGCCACCCATCTGTGGGCGCTTGTTGAAGCCGTTCGAATACAACCAGAACGCTTTCCACTTTGGTTCTGTTTATAAATAACTTTTACTTCCATCTGAGAGCATGTTTCCTTTCCTCTTCTCGCACACGCGCCGTCATATGCTCATGGAAACATGTTGCTTTGTTTTCTCTGCGATCCAATCAATCGTCAGTGATGACTGCAAAGCTTAGTTGCATTTTACGAAGTGAAATTTTCTTTTTACGCATGGTTAGTAAAAAACGTTTGACATTTGTTTATTTTGTTTCATTTTACAAAGTAGGAGCTAAAATTTACGAATGAACAAGCTTAGCGTCTGTCGGATTCGTGATTTCGTACATGATACAACTCCATTTGTACTGTTTCAGTATGGTGGTACGAATGGACCGTACATTATACGCAAATTGATTTCAATTTGCGAAAACTGGTTTTACGAAGCATATTCGTTGAGGTTTAACGAAAGAATATTCTGAGTGTAAACAGTCGCCATTTAGCGACCTTCTACTGTGTTAGCCACATTTACCATGACACATGCCGAGCCATTTAGCTCCAGTTAGTAATGTGTTAGTACTAATTTGTTCGCCATTTAGCGATTGATTACGGTTACTAACACTCCTCATGCAGTTCTCTACTCCGCTATACACATTTCTGATAAAACAGGTCTTCTGGAAGCGACCATTAGCCTTTAGCACTCTCGTGTACTACTCGGGTAGTCCCCGGCGGTGAATCTATCCTACTCCGACGAAGAATTCCCCGACAGTGGAAGATCTTTCGAAACCGAACTTCCCGGGTAGGTGCCGAGGTCGGTTCTGCGATTCCGGTTGAGGTCGGCTTCCGGTTCACAGGCGCCCCGACAACCAAGCTCCGGTGCTTTTTACGCGGAACTACTCGGTTTAGTCCCCGGCGGTGGACCTAGCCTACTCCGACGGAGACAACCCCGGCAGTGGAAGTTCTCCCGACACCGAAAATCCCGATCAGTGAAGTGCCGAGGTCGGTCTGGCGATTCCGGTTGGTGGTTGGCTTCCGGTTCACCAGCGCCCCGACGACTCAAAACCGGTACTACGCCACGAACTACTCGGTCATGTCCCCGACGATGGATCATGCCTACTCCGTTCGCGATCAGCCATCCTCTGATCCTCCCGCCATTTTCGCTGCAACGACGACATGATCTGCACAACTGACCTATTCACCGCGCTCCACGTAACTTCGTTCTGGCACATCTCCGTAATGATGTTGTTCGCGTTCAGATTCCCAACACTGCTCGCTTGCATCTCGCTACGTTCCGCCATGAACCGTGGGCAGTAGAATACCACGTGCTCCGGTGTCTCCTCCTCGTTCGGACAGGCCGGGCAAAGTGGGGACTCTGCGTGGCCGAATCGGTTCAGATACTTCCTAAAGCAACCATGGCCTAACAGGAACTGTGTCAGATGGAAGTTAACTTCTCCGTGTTTTCTGTCCACCCATACCGAAACGTTTGGAATGAGCCGATGGGTCCATCTTCCGTTTGCGGCGCTATCCCAGTCCAGCTGCAACTTTCTCATCGAGTCAGCTCTCGCATTCTTGCGGGATCCTGTCGTTCCTCGGCGGTTGTAACATTCGCAGTCTTCTTCCAGTACGATTTTTATGGGGATCATTCCCACTATGATGCAGACCGCTTCCGTGGATATGGTTCGGTACGCACTGGCTACTCTCATAGCCATCAGCCTGTATGTGCTATTCAGCCGCGCCAGGTTCCTCTTCGATAGCTGTCCAGCTGCCCAGACGCCCGACACGCTGGCAAGGAATTTCCTCGTACCGCTACTGACTGCCGATCTGTTTGACATGATCCTGGTCAACGCTGCGATTGCTTTGGCTGCTTTCTCGCAGGCGTAGTCGACATGACTGTTGAAGTTTAGCCGGTCGTCGATCAACACCCCAAGATGCTTCACTTCTCGTCTCGAGTCGATGGTGAGTTCTCCGACTGAAAGTTTAACATGCTGTACCGCCTTTCGGTTGCTGATCATCAGCACTTCGGTTTTGTGATGAGCTAATGCCAGCTTCCTCTCGCACATCCAGTTTTCGACCATTTCTATCGCCGCCGAGGCCCGTACTTCCACTTCGTTCAGCGACTCACCGATTACTATGAGCACGACGTCATCCGCGAACCCAACAATCTGCACTCCTCTTGGTAAGCTTAACTGCAGCAATTCGTCGTACATCGCGTTCCACAGCATCGGGCCCAAGATAGAGCCTTGAGGAACACCCGCTGTTATGCCTACACTCTTCTGTCCCTCACGTGATTCGTAGAACAACGTCCGATTCTGAAAGTAGCTCTTCAGTATTCTGCAGAGATACTCGGGAACCCTCATCCGGTGTAGGGATCTAGCTATTGCTTCCCAACTAGCGCTGTTGAATGCATTTTTCACGTCTAGAGTGACGACCGCACAATAGCGATTTCCTCTTCTCTTTTGCTTCATGGCAGCATCGGCTGCTTGAACAACTAGCCGGATAGCGTCAACTGTACACCTTCTTCTTCGGAACCCGAACTGCATCCTTGATAGTCCGTTCTCGCCTTCTGTGTAATTTCCGAGTCTGTTGGAGATCACCTTCTCCAGAAGTTTTCCAGTTGTGTCCAGCAGACATATAGGCCTATACGCCGATGGATCTTCGGGTGGCTTGCCCGGCTTCGGCAGCAGAACCAATTTCTGCCGCTTCCAACGATCGGGGAAGTTTCCGTCGTCGATACACTTCTGCAATGTGGTTCGAAACATATCCGGGTTTTGTTGGATTGCTGTTTTCAGAACCAAGTTGGAGATGCCATCTAGTCCTGGCGCTTTCTTGGGTTTTAAGCTCTTCGCTACCGTGATGAGCTCCTGGTTGGAAATACGGGATTCCTCCATATCAGCGGCGACTTCCTCATACGGCGTGGGAGGCCAGACCGTTGGCTCGTGCTGAGGGAACAGTCCGTCTACTATAGCTTTCAGCTTTTCTGGACACCTCTCGGGTGGGGTCGCTGGGCCCTTTATCCTTGACATAGCTACTCTGGCATCTCCCCATGGATTTGCGTCCGCGTTACGGCAGAGTTCCTGCATGCAAGCTACTTTGCTGAGCTTGATGCCTTTTTTGAGGGCCGCTCTTGCCGCCCTAAACAAAGGTCTGCGCTCTTCCCTTTCCTCATCAGTGTGAGCCCGTTGCATTCTTCTCCTAGCTCGAAGACAGTTCCGACGGAGTTCGGCGATCATCCCATTCCACCAGTAGACTGGTCGGCGGACGTCCCGCGGCTGTATCTTCCTCGGCATAGTTGCATCGCAAGCTCGAACGAGAACCGAAACCAGTTCATCCGGACTCAGGTTCAGCATATTGCGTTCATACCGAAGCACTTCTGCGAACACTTCTTCATCGAATGCTTCTGTTCTCCACTTCCGCCCTTTGGAATCATCCCCACGTGTCGCCGTCTGTACCCGTTCTCCAAGACGGTATCGGATCGCTTGGTGATCACTATGCGTATAATCATCGCAGACTCTCCAATTCATGCTTCTTACTACAGTCGGACTACAGAACGTCACGTCGATGATAGACTCTCTGCCTTCTCTTCGATAGGTGCTTGTGGATCCTTCGTTGGCTAGAACTAAGTTCAGTCTGGATACTGTTTCCAGCAGGCTCCATCCTCTGGGGTTTGTGAGGCGGCTACCCCACTCAACTGCCCAGGCATTAAAATCGCCGGCAATGATGACTGGCCTCCTGTCGCCAAGTTTCTCCAATATTTGGTCCAGCACCTGATTGAACCGCTCTATCGTCCAGCGTGGAGGTGCATAGCAGCTACATATGTAGACGCCGTTAACCTTGGATATAACGAAACCCTCTATCGCGCGATACACCACTTCCTGCAGGGGATATCTTCCAACCGTCCAAATCGCAGCGGTTCCAGCTTCATCTGCTACCCAGTTACCATTTCCGGATGGGATACGGTACGGATCCGAGATGATTGCTACGTCGCACTTCGCTTCCTTCGTGGATTGGCACAGCAATTGCTGCGCGGTATCACAGTGGTTGAGATTTATTTGCACTATCTCCACTGCGATTTACCGGACATCGCCTGTTTGAATGTTGGACATTTTGGGCCACCAGTAAAGTGGTCCCTGCGCCCCTCATTTTCACAGATGATGCACTTTGGTGGCTTCTTACACTCTTGTGCTGTATGACCTTCATCACCGCATCTCCTGCACAGTTTCGATCTATCTGTTCCTCGGCAGTTCCGTGCCAGATGTCCAAACTCTTGGCATCTGAAGCATATCTCCGGTTGCTGAGAAACCCGCAGTGAGCATTATGAAAACCCGACTTTCACTTTGCTAAATTCGCAACGCCTTGTCGGCAGCATCCACCGGGAGCTTGATAGCCGCAACCTGCGTCCCGGAAGGTCCCCTTCTTAGTCGGACTGACATTTCAACGTCTCATATCTCCATTTGCTCCTTAATTGCAGTTTTTACTTCTTCGGGCGTAGTAATCTCGTCTATGTCGACGCATTGCAGAAATACTTCTGGCGTAACAGCTCGGACCTGCGCAGTGTCTCCCACGACGCTCGCTGCAAGCTCCTTATACGAAGAGCTCTTGTTCTACGAGTCCTTTTTCAGCTCGAAGATCATTTCTCCAGACCGTGTGCGCCTGACTTTTTGTACGTCCGCGCCGAAGTCCTTAAGCTCCGGAGCCGTTCTTATGGTACGTAGAACCTCAAGGTAACTTTCCTCACGGGTCTTCACCACAATCGCTTCGCCCTTCTTTTTGACGCTTCTTCTAATTGCTTTTGGTCTTGCACCTGCGTTCGTCTGCTTTGCCTTGCCCTTTCTTTGCACAGTCTGCCATTGGGTCTCTCTGTTGCCGACACCGACCTGTTCTGCCTCTGCGGCGGCCAATCGCTTGCGCAGATTGTCTCTCTGCCTTTTAGAGCCTCCTGGCCTTTCATCTCCTGGCGAGGATCGGTGTCTCTTTGTCGCAGACATCGGTGTGTTTTCCGTTCGCGCTAGTTTCTCCTTCTTGCCGAGGTTTCCCGGGACTGTTCTCGGTGTTTGCTGTTGCAGCGTTTTAGCAGCGAGAGCGTTTTTCGTCGATGCTAATTCGCTTTCGGCTATTTCCGCTCTCTGCAACACGTTGGTCCACTCCTTGATGGCTGATCCGAGAGCTCTCCGGATCTTTAACACCAGCTCCTTGATGTCCTTGTGCACATTGTGTTTCTTGTCGACGAATTCGTGGAGCTCTTCCACCCAGTTCTTCGCCACTAGAACCTTCGGATGTTGCTGGGGCACGCCCCATCCGCTATTCGTCGGCAGCTGCTGCTGTTGCACTTGGGCCACAGAGAACAGACGTCTATCTTCGCTTTCTGCCTTGTGTAAAACTTTGTAACGGTCATTTCGGAGTATGTGGCTATGCTCCTGTTGTGTGGCGCTAGCGTCCCATCACTTACATTGTCGTGTTGTCATTTTTGTTTCCAGTGCTCGCCGTTTTTGGCCGTTTGGCGCTCGTGTCGCTTTGTGGGCTAGTGTATTTTAACGATGAAAACTGCCATCGTGGGGTCAAATCGACTTTATAAGTGGGGCAGCCTCCGTTGGTGGCGTTGAGGTACACATAAATCCTTTACACACGATTTCAACGTATTTTTGTTCGAGCTTAAATGTCTGTTCTCTGTGCTTGGGCCACCATTTGCTGCTGCTGCTGTTGCTCCTGTTGTACACTGTGGTTATGTTCGTGTACCGCGCTTCGCTGCAAGAACGCTTCTTGTTGCTGTTCCGCTTCTTCTCTTTGCTGAGGAGACTGTAGTGTATCAGAACTAATAATAAAACATTCTGTAAAACATAATTGAATGTATACCAAATAGTGTTAGATGTATCATTTAACAATATCATGAAATCTTCCTTTGACTATTTTCCCGTGAAACGCGAGAAATTGCTCGATATCTCCAAGCGCATCATTATTCGCGAATCAGGAGGGGAAAATTCACCAACATACGCCTGGGAGGCGGGGCAAACAGGTTGGACATTTTATCCGTCCGTTTCGTCATGATGAGGTATAAAACAAGCATAGCAAGGCGGGTACGAGTCATTCTATTGGCGAAATTCGGCACGCGAACATCGGGAGGAGTCCAACAAGCAGCAGCGGTACAGCTCGTGTCGGGTCGATCGTGACCATAAAAACGGCACACCACCCAAGGGAGAGCTCATTCAGTTCTCGGCTTTCGGTAGGCGCGGATCGACAGCAGCAGCAGCAGAGCACCATCGAAACGAGCGTGTGGCCTCGAATTACATTAGCCAGCAGTCGGGGCAGACTGAGCGGTCGGACACAGCGTTGGCCTTGTACGGCGGTGGTGATCAAGTTAGAGCACTGATTCGAGCGATAGGTCTCGCTGTGCTTGTGCTCACTCATCGGGTTCCTGCTTGAACCCTTCGACGTCGAGTCATGTTAAACTACGACAGAGACCTCATCAATCCTCCTCTGGCGAACGGATTCGCCACCTTTCCGCTGTTATTCTTTTTTTCTCCTTCCATGTTGTTGGGTCCCCCCTCCGAGCCGCTATCTCCACCTGCTGCACGTAGTCGCTTTCATGATCTCTTGGTTGTCTATGAATCAGGGAGGCCAAGCGAGGGTTGAACACGTACCTTCATGGGGTCCGTGTCCAGAGCCAGATCAGCGTAAGTCGGGAGTGTTACATCCGAGCCTAGTACACATCAAAATTGATGGACAGATGAAGAACGTATCCGGAGGCCTGCCAAGGTTTTACCGGGACGGAGGCATACGCACCATTAGCCCACTCGCCGTTTCAAGTAGGTGTCACCCTTCCTTACTAAGGGAGCAAAATGGCACGAATGTCAGCCCATCGTCGTCATCCTATCCGTAATCCGTAGTCCGTTGTCGTTTGCGTTGACCAGTATGCCATAATCAGGATGTTACTGGCATCGATCCTGATGTGCCGGTTGGCACTCCGAGTATTTGGGCTGGCAGGTGATGTCTGTGTGTGTGTGTGTGTGTGTGTGTGTGTGTGTGTGTGTGTGTGTGTGTGTGTGTGTGTGTGTGTGTGTGTGTGTGTGTGTGTGTGTGTGTGTGTGTGTGTGTGTGTGTGTGTGTGTGTGTGTGTGTGTGTGTGTGTGTGTGTGTGTGTGTGTGTGTGTGTGTGTGTGTGTGTGTGTGTGTGTGTGTGTGTGTGTGTGTGTGTGTGTGTGTGTGTGTGTGTGTGTGTGTGTGTGTGTGTGTGTGTGTGTGTGTGTGTGTGTGTGTGTGTGTGTGTGTGTGTGTGTGTGTGTGTGTGTGTGTGTGTGTGTGTGTGTGTGTGTGTGTGTGTGTGTGTGTGTGTGTGTGTGTGTGTGTGTGTGTGTGTGTGTGTGTGTGTGTGTGTGTGTGTGTGTGTGTGTGTGTGTGTGTGTGTGTGTGTGTGTGTGTGTGTGTACAAAATAACAGGAATCGCTCAAGAAGTTTCTTGAACGATTTCATTCAAACGCGAAACTGGGCTATAGGCGAATTTGACGGAAGCTAACGATCACTCTTTTCTCTGGTGGCAGGAATGAGAACCCTATGAAAAGAGGGATTCCGCCAAAATTTTCCATAGAGCTCATATCGAATTCCGCATCTTAGAGAAACAAACGAGCACTTTTTGGAGAGAAAATTTGATTCTCTTTCAGACACGCTTAGATCCGGTAGGTACTTTCGAACAATTTATGTGATAAATTTGAAGAGCTCTTGCTATGCCTCCGGCGGACGATCTTCCGGATTTTTTGTTAGCTGGCCAATCCGGTGTCTGTCGGCGTGAGCATCAAGAATGATGATAATGGAAGCCATTGCAAAATGAAAATAGCAGCTACCAAGGCCAAGTTAATTTTGAACACAGAGAACAGACGTCCAACCTCGTGTAGTGCAGTTGTGTAAAAAATTGCAACGGTTGTTTTGAAATAACTGGGAATGTGGCCATTACGCGGCGCTGTCAAATTTCGAATCGGGGTACAAATTTGCCGTTGTTTTACTTTTTGGCGCTAGTGTCACCAAGTGTGCACCCTAGTATAATTCCACCAAGAGAATGTGTTGGTTTTACTTGAAAAACAATAATTGAATTCTTATTCAACTTGTTTCTTATTGAAAATAATGAAACTAATTATCAATAAGTTGCTCAAATTTTGTTGCTGGATTAGTGAAATAGTCATAAACATCTTGTTATTTAAGCAAATGCAACTCAGAATTTGAGTAGGAAAATTTAAAGGTGCGCTAGTGAAATATTTCTTCAGAAAGCGCCATCATGGTGTCGAAGCAAGTTTTTAAGTGGGAAAGTCACCGTCGATGTCGCTACTGAGCTTGTTTTTTCTTTACACAAGATTTTCAAGAAATTTTGTTCGAGCATGTTCGTCTGTTCTCTGTGTTTTGAATACGAAAAAATGAATTTTTGATGATGACGATGATGATGATTGAAGTGTACCCACCATCATCGCAAGGATTACCTATGGCTGCAGAATCACTCCGGGAGGGAATGATCTACCTGATGGTTTGTTGTAGCAGGGTGAGTTAAAATTCCTGAATTCCTTCGGTAGTCAACATAAAGTTGCTATCTCATGACAAAAGTCTGGCAATTCCACGAACTTAAGTCCGGGCATCAGTTCATTTAACTCCCTTAGGCTACCCCCCGTGTGTGTGTGTGAACCCCATCATATAAAAATGAAAATTGTAATATATTATAATACAAAGACAATGGAAAGTTAAATAAGATGAATCTCAATTGTTATCTCTACCCAAGTAACAAAAAAACATGAATGGGATGAAATAGGCAAAAAGCCGGTTTTAAATATGTCAACAAAAATTAATTACCTTCTTCCGCTGAAATTGAACACGTTTGAATGGATACATACCAAAGGTCGAGCTGTCGCTAGCTACCCTATCCCTCGTTCCGGCTGCCGGCAACTTGCTTGTCCAGGACGCACACATCATAGAAGTGGCAGAACTGGATCTTACCCTGTTTGAAGCTGCACGGGCCGAGTTTCCGCACCAAAGTTGCCATTCCATTGCCCAAGACCATTCCAGGCCAAGACGGACGGTGCCGTGCCAGAGTGCAGCACTTCAGCCAAGGTCGTACTTGCCCGTTCACGGATGATTCCAGCACGTACACATTTCCTCCAATAGGCCGTCCCGATCACTTCACCGTTTATCAAGCGTCACAAGCTTTCGGTTGTAAAGTACTTGTATATCAGCCTTGATTAGTTCTTCACACATTTCCAACAATCAGCCGAAATTAAAAAAAAAAAAGAGATTGACAGGCACAATAAATCACGGAGCGAAAATTTTCGCGTCCGTACTAGGGCGCCGCACACTACGATCTACGAAAAAATGAATTTTTGATGTAAACAAACGATTTTCTCTTCATCTCACCTAGCGCCTCTACAATTGAGGTTCATTCGAATTCTTCTATAGAATGGAAAATAACGATGAAGAAGATATTCATTATTCTTACGATAAGGTATTAATGTTGTGGAACAATTTGAACATACACTTGACTTGAAGTATTGCAACACTCAGCTGCATATTGCAAACCTACCCCCCCCCCCCACCCATAAAGTTTAGCATCACCTGAAAACAGCTAAATTTGTGCTGCTATATCTCGAAATCCTGATGATATGCAAAGGTACAGTCGTCAATCAAGTTGTTCGGAAGGTCGTTGGCATCACAAAGGCAAGCAGTTTGGTGCGCAATTCTACCGCTAGGTGACGCTAGTGAGCATGGAAAAATGACCATTTTCAACTAGTTCTATCTCGTGATCCTGATGAGATAGAAAGTTCAAGTCTTTGGCAAAGTTGTTCAGAATGTCATGAACATCATATTAACAAGCAGTTTGGTTCGCTTGATTTGAATCACTTGAATATGAAGTGAATGAGCCCTGAATCACTTGAACATGAAGTGAATCAGACCTATATCACTTGGATTAAAATGACTCAGACCTGAATCATTTGAACATGAAGTGAATCAGTCCTGAATCACTTGAATATGTATTGAATCACACCTGACTCAGTTGAATTAAAATGACTCAGACCTAAATCATTTGAAATGATTGATACTCGAATCACTCGAATTTTAAGACGCTTGACCACGTGGATCATATTAGACTTAAGCCACTTGAATTAAAATGATACACTGATTTGTGATGTGAGGAAATTGCGATCCAAACTACTTGTCATTATGATGCCAATGAGGCTCGGAATAACTTTCTGCTCGACTTTCTGTCTCATCAGGATCGTGAGATAGAAGAAGTTGAAAATTTTCATTTTTCCATGCTAACTAGCGTCACCTAGGTTCTTACGGCTGGCTCGTAGGGCCTGACACCAACCCCCTACTTTCCGGAGGACCATAGTGCAAAGTTGAGCTTAGAGTCCTTCCCTGGCACTCGGACGTTGATCAGCACAACAACGTCTGATCTCCATGTAAGGGGCGCTGTTGTGAGCCACTCCTCCTGGAGAAAAGACGCCTACGACCTGTGGGGGTTGAGAGAGATAGAGAGAAAAAGATTAATAGGGCATATAGCGTCAGTTGCGGTGATGCACCACCGGAAAAACAAAGCAAACGATCAACATGAAATGAAACGTCAGTCTTGTAAAGCATTTTGTGCGAGAAGGTATCGCTCCTCCTCGTTAGCGTGCGTTTGGCTGCAGGATTCGGCTCAAGATTCGGCTGGTGTTCTCGGAAGTGTCCCTCCGGACACTACAATGGCACAGCCGGTAGGTAAGCTCCCGTGTTGTGGTTTTGTGGCCTCGAGATGGAGAAGTGGCGGCGACTGAAAGCGGGACAGGGTGTCCGTTTGTGTTGTGGACTCCATACAGTGTTTGGCTTCCGTAGCTGCAGGTGTGTACCGGCGGCGTGTGGGGCTGGTGCAGTCGGTGCAGTACGGGTGATTTTTGTTTTGTTTGGATTTGTTTGTTGATTGACGGAGCTGGTCTGGTCGATGAGACAGTGAAGCCTGGAGCACATAGCGTCCGTTCCGTCGAGGTTTGGGTTTTTTTTACAGTTTTCCCATGGGAAATGTGTCAAACTACTGTCACGCACACGCAAACGTATGCATTGTGTGGGGCACTTGACGGGTTGTGGTTCCGTCCTGCTATGATTGTTTATTTGTCATTTGCTGCTTGATGGGCTGGTGAACGGTTTTCTTTATTTTTTTTCATACCGAATTCAGGCATTGGTTTCATGGCTTGACTTTGGTAGCGGTCAGTCACCGAGTGGTCGCTGGTTGTTCTCAGGATAGGAGATGTTGGCAATTATTTGGCCCACTGTTATAATTTGCATGTGGATAGTGGATGGAGATGACAGGATTTGCAGCTTCGTTTTCATTTGAAGTATTGTGTTAGTTTTCGGTGGTTTGTAGCTGTAAGACCGAATGACTCGTTGAAACAGGATGGAGTAGGTTTGGTACATTCTATGTATAAAGAACACAGAAAAGGTCCTTCATTGATGTTTTTTGTGAACTTGTGTATATGTGTATGTAGTTTGATTCAAGGCTTTATTAGTTGTAATTACCGAAGAAGAGCGGCAGAAATGAAATAATTGGCAACAGAAAAGCGAATTCCCCCGAGAGGGTAAGCTTACAGTGTATTCCCCTGAGAGGGTAAGCTGCAACAGTAAAGCGAATTCCCCCGAGAGGGTAAGCTAACAGCGAATTCCCCCGAGAGGGTAAGCTGCAACATTAAAGCGAATTCCCCCGAGAGGGTAAACTAACAGCGAATTCCCCCGAGAGGGTAAGCTGCAACAGTAAAGCGAATTCCCCCGAGAGGGTAAGCTAACAGCGAATTCCCCCGAGAGGGTAAGCTAACAGCGAATTCCCCCGAGAGGGTAAGCTGCAACAGTAAAGCGAATTCCCCCGAGAGGGTAAGCTAACAGCGAATTCCCCCGAGAGGGTAAGCTGCAACAGTAAAGCGAATTCCCCCGAGAGGGTAAGCTAACAGAGAATTCCCCCGAGAGGGTAAGCTGCTACAGTAAAGCGAAATCCCCCGAGAGGGTAAGCTGCGACAGTCAAGTGAATTTAGGTTGAAGGATGTTTATGATGATAATGTAGGGTGGAAGATGTAGAAAGGAAGATGAAGGATAAAGGATAAAGGATGTACAATGATGGTGATGATGATGAGAATGAAAAATGTAGGATGAAAGAAGAAAGATGTAGGATGAAGAAAGAAGGATATATGATGTAGGATTAAAGCATACAGGATGTGGGATGAACAATAATGGATGTAGAATGATGGCGATGATGATGATGATGATGAAGGATGAAGTGTGTAGGATGAAGAAAGACGGATATAGGGTGTAAGGATGAAAGATGAAAAATAAAGCCCAAGCAACACACATGTTATAATAGAGTTACGACAGCGCAAGTTTTGGTTGTATAGAAGTTTATTTTACGTAATTCAAACATAGTGTTGAAATAACGTAAAATAAACTTCTATACAACCAAAACTTGCGCTGTCGTAGCTTTTATATAACATGTGTGTTGCTTGGGAGAAAAGATGTTGGAAGAAGTATGAAGGATGATGATGATGATGATAATGATTATGATGATTATGATGATGAAATATGAATGATATAGGATTTAAGATGAAGAATAAAAGATAAAGGATGTGGAATGATGGTGATGATGATGATGATGATGAAGGATGAAAAATGTAGGATGAAGGAAGATAGATGCAGGATGAAGAAAGGAGGATATATGATGTAGGATGAAATATAGAGGAAAGTTGTTGGAAGAAGTACGAAGGATACAGGATGTGAGGTGAAGGATAAAGCATAAGGGATGTAGAATGATGGCGATGATAATGATGATGATGAAGGATAAAGGAAGAATGAAGAAAGAAGGATATAGGATGTAGGATCAAAGATGAAAAATAAAGAAAAGATGTTGGATGAGGTACGAAGGATGATGATGATGATGATGAAAATGATTATCATGATGAAGTATGAAGGATATAGGATGTAAGATGAAGGATAAAGGATAAACGATGTAGAATGATGGTGATGATGATGATGAAGGATGAAAAATGTAGGATGAAGGAAGATAGATGTAGGATGAAGAATGAAGGATATATGATGTAGGATGAATGATAGAGGAAAGTTGTTGGATGAAGTATGAAGGATACATAATGTGAGATAAAGGATAAAGGATGTAGAATGATGGCGATGATGATGATGATCAAGGATGAAGAATGTAGGATGAAGGAAGAAAGATGTAGGATGAAGACTGAAGGATATAAGATGAAGAATGTAGGATGTATTATGCTTTTGGTCGAAATACGAAGTGACCGAACGTGCGAAAATTGATATTTAACCTACTTAGAAATGTCGCAACTCAATTTGGATTAGTGCATATTGTTGCTCTTAATTAGCTTAATGATGCGCAACAGAAAAAATAGATTCAAATTTACTTCGCAGCTGCAACTTCGCATGTGCTTCTAGCGACGACTTCGATTTGGTGGTGCGACGATAAAAGGATGAAGGATTAAGGATGATGATGATGATGATGATGATGATGATGATGATGATGATGATGATGATAATGTTTATGATGATTATAATGATGAAGTATGAAGGATACAGGATGCTGGTGATGATTATGTGAATGGAAGATGAAGAAGATAAAGAATGGATGATGTAGGATGAAAGATGAAGGATAGAGAATTAATGTTGTAGGATGAAGGATGAAGAATGTATGATGAAGGAAGAAGTACGTAGGATGAAGGAAGAAAGATGAAGGATGAAGAAAGAAGGATATAGGATGTAGGATGAAAGATGAAATATAAAAGAAAGATGTTGGATGAAGTATGAAGAATATAGAATGTAAGATAAAGGATAAAGGATGAAGGATAAAGGATGTAGAATGATGGCGATGATGATGATGATGATGATGATGATGAAGGAAGGAAGGTGTAGGATGAAGAAAGAAGGATATAGGATGTAGGATGAAAGATGAAAGATGAAAAATAAAGAAAAGATGTTGGATGAGGTATGAAGGATGATGATGATGATGATGATGATGATGATAATGATTATGATGATTATGATGATGAAGTATGAAGGCTATAGGATGTAAGATGAAGGATAAAGGATAAAGGATGAAGAATGATGGTGATGATGATGATGAAGGATGAAAAATGTAGGATGAAGGAAGATAGATGTAGGATGAAGAATGAAGGATATATGATGTAGGATGAAAGATAGAGGAAAGTTGTTGGATGAAGTATGTAGAATGATGGCGATGATGATGATGGTCAAAGATGAAGAATGTAGGATGAAGGAAGAAAGATGTAGAATGAAGACTGAAGTATATAAGATGAAGAATGTAGGATGTAGGATTAAGGAAAATGATGATGATGATAATGATTATGATGATTATGATGATGAAGTATGAAGGATACAGGAAGCTGGTGATGATGATGTGAATGGAAGATGAAAGGTAAAAAAAAAATTATGATGTAGGATGAAGGGTAAAGAATTAATGTTGTAGGATGAAGGATGATGAATGTATGATGAAGGAAGATAGATGTAGGATGAAGAAGGAAGGATATATGATGTAGGATGAAAGATAGAGGAAAGTTGTTAGATGAAGTATGAAAGATACAGGAGTGAGATGAAGGATAAAGGATGTAGAATGATGGCGATGATGATGATGATCAAGGATGAACAATGTAGGATGAAGGAAGAAAGATGTAGGATGAAGACTGAAGTATATAAGATGAAGAATGTAGGATGTAGGATTAAGGAAAATGATGATGATGATAATGATTATGATGATGAAGTATGAAGGATACAGGATACTGGTGATGATGATGTGAATGGAAGATGAAGAGTATAAAGAAAGGATGATGTAGGATGAACGATAAAGAATTAATGTTGTAGGATGAAGTATGATGAACGTATGATGAAGGAGGATAGATGTAGGATGAAGAAGGAAGGATATATGATGTAGGATGAAAGATAGAGGAAAGTTGTTAGATGAAGTATGAAAGATACAGGATGTGAGATGAAGGATAAAGGATGTAGAATGATGGCGATGATGATGATGATCAAGGATGAAGAATGTAGGATGAAGGAAGAAAGATGTAGGATGAAAACCGAAGTATATAAGATGAAGAATGTAGGATGTAGGATTAAGGAAAATGGTGATGATGATAATGATTATGATGATTACGATGATGAAATATGAAGGATACAGGATGTGAATGGAAGATGAGGAGGGTAAAGAATGAATGATGTAGGATGAAGTAGGAAGGATGAAAGATTAAGGATAAAGAATTAATGTTGTAGGATGAAGGATGAAGAATGTATGGTGAAGGAAGATAGATGTAGGACGAAGAAGGAAGGATATATGATGTAGGATGAAAGATAGAGGAAAGTTGTTGGATGAAGTATGAAGGATACAGGATGTGAGATGAAGGATAAATGATGTAGAATGATGACGATGATGATGATGAAGAATGTATGATGAAGGAAGAAGTATGAAGGATGAAGGAAGTAAGATGAAGGATGAAGAAAGAAGGATATAGGATGTAGGATGAAAGATTTATTTATTTATTTATTTATTTATTTATTTTAACTAAAATTTAGAAGAGGGAAAAGCCCCCTTGAGGTGATTTCCATTTAAAATCTTCCTCAAAAAGGCACAAAACCTCTTTATCTTTTCTAAAAAACATTATAATAAAAGGAATAAAAATCAGGCTCATCCGGAGTAATTCCATATCGGAGCCGAAGCCATCAAGGGAGTCCATGTGTCATCGCGATACCAAAGGTCAAGCTTGAAACATCAGTACGGGCATAGAAAATCATTCAAAAAACAAGGTATCTGAAAATAAAATGCAAGAATATACAACAAAAAGTATCAAACAGAATAACATATATCAATTAAATAATTATAAATAAGTTTCATAATTGAAAGATTTTTTTGAGCCAAAACATCTCGAATAGATGCAGGAATAGTAAAACCCAAACTTGATATTTGATCAAAAAGAATCTGTCTGGGTAAAACGAATCTAGAACAATTCAACACTATGTGGTCTATGTCTTCATATGATACACCACATTCGCAAAGATTAGAGTCATTGATATTAATGCGGTATAAATAACAGTTACAAATGTAATGATTTGAAATGAGTCTAGAATAACAACAAATAAAATTTCGCCCAACAGATAGCTGTTTAAACCAAGGAATTTTTTTTACCCTTTGACAAATAGAATAACAATAACGCCCTTGATCACTCAAATTCCAAGAATTTTGCCACTCAATCATAGATATTTTCTTTAATTTTGGAAAATGTTCAGAAGGTAATATTACACGATTGTAGGTAATTCCACGTAAAACACCCAATTTTGCCAAATAGTCAGCTTGTTCATTGCCATATATCTTACAATGAGCTGGAACCCATATAAATTTAATGGTGTACCCTTGAGAATATAAATTAAACAATATTTCTTTAATAGAGAGTATTATGCGATGAGTTTTAATACTAAAGTTTATAGAATTCAAAGCCAAAAGAGAACTAAAACTATCAGAACAAATCATATAAATATTTGGTGCACAAGTTTGAATCAAACTACAAGCAAAATAAAGTGCTGTTAACTCAGCAACATAAATAGAACAAGGATTCTCCAATTTAAAAAAATGTGTTAGATAATGGTTAAATACACCAAAACCTGCAACCTCTCCAATCAAAGAACCATCAGTAAAATAAATTTGTTCAAGATCAACCCCAGTAAATTTTCGATTAAATAACAAGTGGGCAAAATTAATACGTAAGTGAGATGGAATAAGTTTCAATTCATGAAATAACGAAAAATCAATATAAGGTCGAAAAGAGTGTATCTGTATATTGAAATCATAAAAACCAGGTGAAGAATCTGGTAAAATATTTTCAGTAGAACAATAAATAAATGAACCTAAAATTCTACTAGAATTGTTAATTTGAAATAGAGATTTCAGTATGTCAATAATGGGATGATTATTTGCAAAACATTGGAGTAAAAATTTACAATTAATCTCTTGAAAACGAATTTTTAATGGCATAACACCAGCTAAAACTTCAACTGATTTAGAATGAGTCGAATTCAATAATTTTAGAGAAATTTTCAAACAACGGAATTGAATTTTTTCAAGTTTAGCGAAATGAGTCTGAACAGCACTTCCGAAAGTAAAACAACCATATTCTATAACAGAACGAATAGTAGTTTTATAAAGAGTAATTAAATCATTGGGATGGGCTCCCCACCATGTTCCTGTAATCATTCTAAGGAAATTAATTCTTTTTGAACAAATTTGTTGAACATATTGTATATGAACATTCCACCTCAATTTGTAATCAAACCAAATGCCCAAATATTTATACTCAAAAACTTGATCAATTTGCTGATTATTGAAAAATAAGTGAATATCAACTGGTGATAACTTACGTGTAAATAAAACAAATTTAGTTTTTTGAACTGAGAATGTAAAACCATTATCATGGGCCCATGAATCAATATTATCTAACGCGCTTTGCATATAATGACGAATTACTTCTCTACACTTACCACTAATAGAAATTGCTTTATCATCTGCAAACTGAATAAAATAACATCCATTAGGAATAACTGAGGCAATATCTCTGGTGAATAAATTATAAAGAAATGGACTTAGGCAAGAACCTTGTGGAAGTCCGAAATAACTATTACGAACCATTCTTGAGGACCCATTATGAAAAAAATGCATTATTTTAAATGAAAAGAGATTACACAAAAAATTTGAAAGAATTAAAGGAATCTTACAACTATTCATTTTATCAAAAAGCAAATCTATTAAAACAGAATCGTATGCACCAGATACATCAAGAAATGTAGTAACTACATCTTGTTTTCTATTAAAAGATAATTCAATATGAGAAGCTAACAACGCAACACAATCACGAGTTCCGCGACCCTTTCTAAACCCATATTGAGAGGATGAAAAAATGTTATTTTTTTCTGCCCATAATTCGAGACGATTCAAAATCATTCTTTCCATCAATTTACGAAGGCAAGATAGTAAACTTATTGGTCTTCTACTGTCAACTAATGCAGGATTTTTTCCAGGTTTTAAAATACTAACTACTTTGATAAAACGCCATTCTAATGGAAAAACATTCTGTAACAAAAACGAATTATATAAAGAAAGTAAATGTAACTTCCCATCAATTGGCAAATTTTTCAACAAAATAAATTTAATGTTATCAATCCCCGGTGCAGTATTGCTAGTGATTGACAATGCTAATTCCATTTCTTCAATGGAAAATTCAATGCAAAGCTCAGGAAAATAATTGTGAGTTTGATGGGTTTTAAATTTAATAGCGGGAGGAACGAAATCAGGACAAATTTTCGAAGCAAACTTATCAATCCATTCTTCAGAATATTCCGAAATATCTGGGACAGAAGCATTATAATTTCTCAAATTACGAGCAACAGACCACAACTTAGACATTGAGGTCTCAGAATCAAGATTTGCGATAAAATTTCTCCAATAATTTCTTTTTTTGAATTTAGTGACTCTAGTGAACTGAGCTTCGCTTTTACAATATAAAATATAGTGCTCCCTGGAACCCGAACGACGAAAAGTTTTGAACGCAATAGATTTATTTTGCAAAGCAACCGTACAATCACTATCCCACCAATAAGAAGGATTTTTATTTTTTAATGAATTAAAATTATTTTTATTATTTTGAGATTTTTGTAAACAATGAACTAATATTTTTGAGAAACTGTTATAATTTTGAACGGGATCAAGTGAATTGTTAAAATTAATCAAACTTGAAGAAACTAAATCCGAAAATTTGTCCCAATCTACATTTTTTGTCAAATCAGGAACTTGTGGATTTTGACAAGAATGATCTCGAAACGGGCTTTGAATGCTAATAATAATTGGTAAATGATCACTTCCATTTGGATCATCTATAGTTTTCCAATGGGTTTTTAAGGATAAAATATTTGAACAAATAGATAAATCAATACATGAATGATGAGCAGGAGGCACAGCGACCCTGGTGAAAGACCCATCATTTAGAATAATTAAATTGAGTTCATCTATCATGTCCATGATCAGAGAACCCCTACCATCAGTCCTATCACTACCCCAAGCTAAATTATGAGCATTAAAATCTCCAAGTATATAAAACGGAGAAGGTATGTTATTTAAAATAGAATTAATATCAGTTAACGAAAATCTGGCATTCGGAGGAATATATAAACAAACAATTGAAAATTCCAAACCCCCATACTTAACGCAAACAGCAACATACTCTATTTGCAAATCTAATGAAAAATCTAAATACTTAAATTCTATATTCTCACGAATCCCAATCAAAACACCACCATATGAATTGCAACGATCCTTACGAATAATATTAAAACGTGGAATACGAAAAGATTTCGTTTCCACCAACCACGTTTCATTTAAACAAAAAATGTCTAAATTGTGATAATTTATTAAAGATTTGAGCCTATCAATTTTTGGAATAATACTACGGCAATTCCACTGCAAAATGTTCAATTTATTTTTATTATTTAGAGCCATTACGAAGAAAACAAAGCACTAATGAGGGGTCCAAAAGAATTCAACTTTTCAAGAATTGAAACCAAAAAGGGTAAAATCATTTTTATAATTTTTTTCCAAAAATCACTGAGACCCAAAAGTTCCACTAAATCTTCCAAAATAGATGAAATTGAACTACAACTATCTGAATTTTAATTATTGTGAGGATTAGTTTTTGTACTATTTTCAGGATCAATTTTTTGGAAACCAGGAATGATACGAGGAGGAGATTTCAAAGGAGGAAAATGAGATTCATATGATGTTGATGCTTGTGGATTCAAATGGTCATCATAATTTACAGATGATTTAAAAGTCTTTTTCCTTTTAACAGGCGGTTTGTAAACATAATTATTCTGAGCATTTGAATCTTCTTCAACAACTACATCAGCTAATGGAGTAAACATGTTAGCAGTAGGAACTTCAGAAGTCGCTTGAATAACTTCTGAGTAAGATAATTTATTTTTATTTTTGATTTTTTGATTAAGCCGTTGCTGGTGGGTAATGTACACAGAACAATCCTTTAAAGAATTATGCTTTTTACTACAATATATACAAAAATCAGAATGTTTGCTACAATCAGTCGAAGCATGACCTTCACCACATTTTGAACATTTGGGCTTGTTAGAACAAAACTGTGAGGTATGACCAAAAAGTAAACAATGTTCACAGTGCATAATTTTGGGGAAATAAAGTCTAACATTGAAAATTACATTATTAACAATAACAAAATCTGGAAGGACAGATCCTGCAAATGTTATTTTAATGCAGTTAGAATGTTTATAGAAGGTATCTTTATCAGTAAAAAATTGTTTCGATAAACGCATACAGTCCAAAATTTTTACTGGAGAAATTGATTTATTTTTGAATATCCCAGAACCATGACTAATAATATCATCACAGTTCAAATCTTCATCGTAAATGATGCCGTTAATCTCACATGAATCACTAGGAGCATAAACTCTGTATAAATCACAAAATAATTTTGATTCTAACAACGAGTTGGCATCATCACGAGAACCAAAAATAATTCTCAGCTTATCCAAAGAAATTTTTTTAATTTCCTTCACGGATTTGAATCGTTTGTAAATCTCTGCAGAGATCAACAAAACATTGATTGGTTTTTCCTTTTTGCGAAAGTATACAGCAAAAGGACCAATAAATGTTGAAGGATATGTTTTAATACGAAAAGGTTTGGAAGAAATTTCCTTCGAATTCAAATTCTCCGCAGGCATTGTTCCATCCCCGTCAGTTTCCATAATAGGAAAATGACGGGGGTAAATTAGTAAAGGAAATACAATGAAAAATAAAACCAAATAAAATTACAACAAAAAACTGTAAAATAAAAGTATACTTCACCAAACAACTTCGATAAAAGCTTGAAGGTTCAGCAGCTTCACACTCCGATCCCAGGACAACGAATCCAAATCACCGTCGAACAATAATCGATAAGAAGCTTGAAATTTCCTTCTGAAAGTGGACCAGCTTCGAACTCCGACCACAGTTCAACGAACTCCACCCGCCAACGAACGGAAGCTTGAAATTTCCTCTTTCTCCAAGACCGCAAATCCTTAAGTCACCACCTTCGGAAACACCAAATCCAATCGTCTACAAACCGATACCACCAGAAATCCGCCGAATTCAACCGTCGTAGTCTTGAAAATTTTCACTCCTGAAACGAGAAAAAACTGTCAGACGCAGGAAAAATCCAACCGGCCAGGTCAAGGCCTACTGCTGCAATGAGGATGAAAGATGAAAGATAAAGGAAAGATGTTGGATGAAGTATGAAGGATATAGGACGTAAGATGAAGGATAAAGGATAAAGCATGTAGAATAATGGCGATGACGATGAAGGATGATAAGTATGTAGGATGAAGGATGATGAAAGATGAATCATGAATGATGAAGTATAAAGGATGTAGGATGAAATGTGCTGGGATGAGGGATGAAGAATGTAGGATGTAGGATGAATGATGATGATAATGATGATAATGAATATGATTATGATAATGGTGAAGGATGAAGGATAAAGAATGAAGGATGAAGGACAAAGGATGAAGGATAAAGAATGAAGAATGAAAGATGAAGAACAAAGAGTAGATGATGTAGGATGAAGTAAGAAGAATGTAGGATGAAGGAAGAAAGATGTAGGTGTAGGCTGTAGAATATAGGATGTAGGATGAAGGATTAAGGATGATGATGATGATAATGATTATGATGATGAAGTATGAAGGATACAGGATGATGGTGATGATGATGTGAATGGAAGATGAAGAGGGTAGAGAATAGATGATGTAGGATGAAGTATGTAGGATGGAAGATGAAGGATAAAGAATTTATGTTGTAGGATGAAGGATGAAGGAAGTAGGAAGTATGAAGTAGGAAGTAGGAAGTATGATGAAGGAAGAAGGATGTAGGATGAAGAATGAAGTATATATGATATAGGATGAAGGATGATGATGATTAAGATAAATGATACGGCATGATAATGATGATGAAAATGAAGGATGAAGAATATAGGATGAAGGAAGAAAGATTTAGAACGAAGGAAGAAGGATATACGATGTAGGATGAAAGATGAAAGATAAAGGAGAGATGTTGGATGAAGTATGAAGGATATAGGATGTAAGATGAAGGATAAAGGATAAAGGATGTATAATGGTCGTGATGATGATGCAGGATGAAGTATTAGGATAAAGGATGATGAAAGTTGAAGGATGATGATGATTATGATAATGGTAATGAAGTATGCAGGATAATGGTTGAAGGATGAAGGGTGAAGGACGCAGGATGATGAATGAAGGATGATGATGATGATGTTTATGATGTTGATGAATGATGTAAAATGGAGGATGCAGGATGTAAGGTGAAGTATGAGAAATGACGAATGAAGAATAAGTAGCATGATAATGATGATGATGGAGGATGATGATCATGATAAAAAGCTTACTTTAAAGGATCTGAATAACAAATGGGCATTTTGGAAAGCTAACTTACCCTAAGGTCGCAAAAAGCTAATAAAAGATTTGCATAACAATGCCAATGTGGCCAAGGTTTAAAATAAATATAAAAAGATTTAATCAAGGTGTCGAACAAATTGGTTGGAAATTAAGAGGATGCAATGATGATCGATTTTATTACTTTTGTTTTCTAACGAAAACAATTATAAGTTGTGCTTTAATAATGTTTAATGCAGGTTTATAATGTTGGTAGAAAGTCATACATTTTTTATTGTTTTTTATTCTTACTTTTTGAATGTTTAAAACAATTAGAGAGTAGGACAGGGGGAGAATGTAGGGGTTGAGAGAGTTAGAGAGAAAAAGATTAATAGGGCATATAGCGTCAGTTGCTGTGATGCACCACCGGAAAAACAAAGCAAACGATCAACATGAAATGAAACGTCAGTCTTGTAAAGCATTTTGTGCGAAAAGGTATCGCTCCTCCTCGTTAGCGTGCGTTTGGCTGCAGAATTCGGCTCAAGATTCGGCTGGTGTTCTCGGAAGTGTCCCTCCGGACACTACACGACCTAAGTTCCAACCGGGGTAGGTTACACGATCTTTCCTAAGGTTGCTCGCAGCCCGGCCGGTGCCACACGGAGGTAGGGATAGGAGTTGCTGGGCAGAGGCTAGTGATATCAATGGGATGTGTATTGCGCGAATTACCCAGCCTTTACCGTGCCAGGTTTAGCCAAAGTATAGCAGAAATTGAACCGATTCCAATCTGTGCTCTCCAAAGTTCGGCCATCAGACTTCGCTCAATCCTAGGATATCAAGCTTCATACGGCATGCCATATTGGCTAGTTGTGCCAGTTTACCCCGCTTGGCTAGGGTTAGTACATACAAAGTTCCAATTCTTGTTCATTGTTTTGCGTAAGGGTCGTTGCCGTTACATAAGTTTGTAATCTTTTATTTTCGGATACTGCAACAGTTTTTGGGTGTAAAGTTATTGGCATGAGGTCTCCTATCCACTGTGGTGGGACTGCCACCTTAGGTATAGCTTCCGGTAGAGGAGCATTTCAGACTCGGCCGCTGGATGCCAGAACAGACGTTGTTTGAGCCGCATCTCCTTGGCGAACAGACAGTCGGTCGGGACGTACCTCCTAAATCTAGCTGAAGTCAGAAGAACACCCGATTTTCGAAATAAGAGACTTCTATGATGCTATGGCAACACATGCATCTCTGGTAGTTGATTCGAAGATGTGTGTAGCAAAGATTGAGTTTTTAAGAAACACACATGTTCGGGCACGATCTTTCTATGTAGATAGAACTGTAGAAGCGTTTATAGAGCTCTAAAGAATCTCTCTATAGAAAGTAAAGGAATTTTCCGTTGAGAAAAAATCCTGGTCCGATCGAGCATCGAACCCAGAGTCACCCTCGAGCATGGTATTGCTGAATGTCCACTTCGGTTGAACGGTCTCCCTTCTCTATTTACGCTGGTCCCCAAAACAAAACACGAACCAATAAATCTCCATCGTGCGTTGTCGCGCAGATGTTGAACGTGCCATCAGGCGAGTCCCAAACAGCCGTCACCACTTTGAAGTCCCTATTTGCGCACCATCAATGGCATGTTTAAATACTGTTTGCAGACCCGTGTTACGACTTGCCATAAATGCAGTCCGTCGTAAATCAATTACTTATTCATCACCCGGACGCGATTAATTTTGAATTATGGCACCGATTTAGTATAAACGATCATTTGTATTTCGCAAGCATTGCGTTTACCAACCAATCGCCATGGCATGGATGAGTCGGGTACTCAACTTGCGAAAATTGCGAATAAATCAAAGCATCGATTCGAAGGCTTCGATATGCTACGGTTGAAAACGGTTTCATTCGAGTCACCTCAACGAGTCTCTGTGACATGAATTAAGAAAGAAGGTGTACCATTTTCATGCTGGATTGATTGGAGTCCTCCAAGGGATTTTGATCGAACGCTGCTGGATGTTTTCATTAAGGTTTAAAAGAGAATAAAAGAGAAAATGCCTTTTTCTCTGGCGCTTGATTATGCGTTGTCACTCGAAATGACATGTGAATTGTGGAGAAATTGTGGAGGTGATGGGCCACATTGATGACCAGAATATATTATCTTCGCCATTCGGTGTCTGACCAGGGGGACTTTTAACTTAATTAATTAAATAAATACACTAGTTTACCGAATAAAACGTAAGTCATGAACATCTATCAATGACCAAAATGTTTCATCATAAACCGTAGAGTTTTATTTTTAAAAAGTTGTTTGAGTTTAAGTGCTTTTCTAGATTTAGTTCAGATAAAAAAATAATCCTTCGAGTTTGAGCCAAAAATATTGAAATTTAATTGAAATTTCAAGTAATTAAATTTCTAAATCTTCAACGGATTATTAATTTGTTATGAATGGGTTTCTTTGCAAATGATTTTTTAGAAAACTATAAGTATTATGAGATTTTCTTCTCGAGATATCTTTTTAGACACTACATATAACTTTTCAATTTCACGGCCAATTCCAAATCTCTCAGCATGCTATTACAGATTTTTTTATTGAGTAAAAATGTGTCGACTGAACTGTATCTATATAAAACTAGCTGTCCCCGGCAAACTTTGTCCTGCCTACTGCGTTTTTTTGACGTTTCAAGTCCCTAGCCAAGTCCAAGCCCCCCCGTTCGAAATGTATAAAAACCCGATTTTCAAAAACTTTTTTTTTGCTTATAAACCTTCTTTGGGCGAAAATTGACAAAACAAAACTACGACGACCCAAATCGGACCTCCCGTTAGCAAGTTATGTGCGGTCCCACGTATGCCACTGCATTTTTACCCTTCTTACACCCATAAGAAGGGTATAAATACCGCTCGAAAAACCGACTTTCTATCCGAAGCCCGCAGGGCCGAGTCTCATATGATGATGATTGAAGTGTACCCAACATCAGCGCAAGGATTACCTTTGGCCATAGAATCACTCCGGGAGGGAATGATCTACCTCAGTGGTGCTCAAACTGCAGCCCTCGAAGCTCTTGAATGCGGCCCGCACAGTTCATTGAAAAAAAAGTAACTGATAGGTAAAAATGTTGATAAATATTATAGCAATGCTCAATGTTTTGAAAATATTGGTTGTCCCCCATTTCCCGGAAAACCGTTCCCCGGAAATCCATTTCCCGGAATGTACCATTTCCCGGAATGCACCATTTCCCGGAAAAAAAAATAATGTTTAAAATTAATTTTCCGGTTGTGTTCTGTAAATAATGGCAGTGAATTATAATTGTATAATGTTTGACAGTATTGATGTTCAAAGAAGAGTAATCGATAATCCGTCATTTTGACAATTATTGTAATTCTCACAAATAGTAAATTTCTCCTTATTTCAAAGTATATTCATTTGAGTTTTTTGTTAAAATAGTTGTCAGCATCAAACCACCGACGAAATCAAACTGCTAAGTTTTCATCACATATTTTCCCTTCTTTCTAGCATAGGCTGTTCCTTCTAGTTAAATTGCTAAAATAGTTGTTGACATTAAGCTGCTAACAATTTCATAAGAAATTTGGGTTGTATACCATTTCGCCGAAAACCATTTCGCGGATTTTTTTTTTTTCGCAGTGTAACATTTACCGGAATGAACCTTTTCGCCGAACACCATTTCGCAAAATGACGGAATGTACTGTTTCGCGGAATACCATTTCTCGGAATAATATTTCACCTAATTTAATATTTTGCAAACGATAGAAGACAAGGATGGAAATCTAGTGATCATGATCAGATTTCGAATGTGTCGCGGTTGAACGGCATCGTGCGATCATAGCAACAACGATAACATTTTGTCGTCAAGCATCATAACAAACTACGGTCCTAGAAGAATGATTCGCTCGGCATGTTCGGGCGCGATGCGATCGCTATCATGAAGTCGAAATGATAAATTCGCGATTTCATTCACTTTTGGAGCATTCTTACTTCTTTAACTTGAATATATGCTTATGAAGGTATTATTTCTAATCATGAATGCGGTTTACGGGTGCATAAAGGGCCTAAATTGTGATGAATAAAATTTATCATGACTTGTAACATGATCCGATAACGGGTCATCACGCGATAAACCGTGCATCAGATGCTTTGATTGCTCTGTGATACGAGTACGGTGTGAGGCGTCGGCTTCATGCTACTGAAAGAACAAGGCTATTTTGGATTATTCGTATCCTGTATCATTTATCGCTAGAAGTGATTTTCTTCCATCCTTGATAGAAGAATCATCAGTGTAATTTCCGCATGGCTTGGTCAGTCAAATCAAAATCAAGAAATTTACATTTGACAAAAAAAGAATAACAAATTATTTTCTCTGCTTTAATTCTTTAACTTTAACTATGCTTAACCTTAGCTCTCCGATTATACTAATTGTTTGTAAATCTAATAGCTTCCTGGATAAAAATTTTCCTTGTTTGATTCGTAATCTGTTCTCAAGAATTTCGAACGTAATGCCAAAGGCCATTAGGCCAGACGTCATCAGGTCGAAAGAAATCGTTGTCACATAGAGCTTGCTGACGTTTATTCCCCTCTCTCTTTCAAGCTTGCAGGCGGGATAGGATTTGTTTTCATCGGGAAACCTTTCCTGATGACAACAAATCCTATTCCGCCTGCATGTTTGAAAGAGAAAGGTGAATAAACGTCAGCAAGCTCTATAGATTGTGCTTTTAAGCATATTGGTAACTCCATCAGAGATTCTTCCTTCTTTCAAATAAGGCTGTTCTTTCCAGCAAAATTATAGTTTGGCAACCGAATCGCTAAATGTTCCATCATTTGTCTTCTTCATCAAAGGCTGTATATGTGTTGTTAAGTTTGCGGCGATGAAATTCGACACTCTATAGAAGATTTCACCTTCTTTTGATGATAGGCTGTTTTTAAAATTACACTGTTGAACATTTTGACCAGCTACTAAACTGCTAATCTAATGAACATTTTTCCTTCTATTAAGGACAAACGTCTTGAAATCTCGCTTCAACAGTGCATTAGAACTTCAGACGCACAAATCTCAAGAAGCAAGCTACAAACAACAGAGCAACATAACAAACAACAGAATAATAAATGTTCTTGCGCTCACTTGTAATAAGCATAAAATGAGAAGTTCAGGTGTGCTGGTTTTGTTTTCGAAGAGATTTGTGCCCTCAAAATTGTGAGTAGGCGTCAAAGTTGACCATTGTGGCGGTCATTTTGGAATTCTAACAAGTCTGTCCTTAAAAATGGGCTGTTCTTCAGAGTAACACTATTAGTGTGTTTTTTGGTGGTCAAGCTGCTGACCCTACCTACAGAAATGTATCCTTCTCTAAGTCGGGGTTTTTTTCGAGTTGCACAGTTATGTTGTTTATTGGTGGTCCGCTGCTAACTCCGTAGGAGGTTTGTTCTTCTTTTTAAATGTGTTCTCCTTTCTAATAACACTTGCTGGTGACCAAACTGGTATCTACAATTGAACATTTTCCTTCTTTAAAGAATAAGTTGTTAACTTATAAGTTGCAGTGCTACCGTATTATTTAGTATGCCAGCAACTAACTTATTCTTATGAGATTTTTATTTCTTTTAATAATAGGCAGATCTTTAAATCCAATGGGCCTAACATCTATTAAGCCCAGTGATTAATCACCTCATGTCAATTGAGCCTAATCTCCCAGCATCATAATTTTCGAACTGAGCCTACTTCTCAGCTTCTACACGTACGCCCTTATTGACTGAAAGCATTATATGTTAAAATGTTGCTTTTTTGTAAACCACGTGACCGCGTAACCCTTAAGTCAAGTAACACTCCTTAGGGATAACTTTATCGGCTTTCTTTTCTTTTTGATGTTCCAACTAGCTTGTACTGTTATATCAGAAATCAAAACAAATGTTATTTTTGTAGCAGAGGATCTCCTACCTATCAAACATACGCTGTTTTTTACAGATATGCTATTGATCAGATATCAGATATCAGCCCTTCTTCACAACAAAGGCTGTTCTTTGATAAAAAATATGCGTTAGGGGCTGTCCATAAACCACGTGGTCATTTTTTTGGGACTTCTCAAACCCCCCCCCCCCGCGTGGTCATTAATCCATACAATTTTTTTATTCGTCCATACAAAACGGTCATTGGCCGAACCCCCCCCCTCATGACCACGTGGTTTATGGACAGCCCCTTATGCTGTTTTTAGAATAACAACTGCTAAATTAATATTATTTTCCTTCTTTTATATATAAGCTGTTCTTTCGAAGTATACTCTTACAAAAATTTAATTGTTGATATGGAACATTCCATATTTCATTTGCTATTTTGAGTTTTAAATCCTAGATCTTATCATGATGTAGTCCCTCGATTAGTTAAATTTTTGTATCATATTAACGATTTTCCGTAAAACGGTGCATTCCGCGAAATGGTTAATTCCGCCTAATGTCATTACGCGGAATGTTACACCGCGAAAAGGAATTCCGCGAAATGGTTTTCGGCGAAATGTTACACAATCGATATTTTCCCTTCTTTTACACCTAGGCTGTTCTTCCGAGTTATCTTTTAAAATAGTTGTCAGCATTAACCTGTCCATGTTGTCATCAGATATTGCCCCTTATTTTAAACATAGGCTGTTCTTACTAGTTACACTGTAAGAATAGTTGTTGGCATTAAGCTAGCAATATTTCCATATGATATATTCCCTTCTTTTACGCATATGCCGTTCTTTCGTGTTTATCGAGATCAAACTGCTAACTATTTCATCGAATATTTTCCCTTCTTTTAAACATAGGCTGTTCTTTAAAGTTATACTGCTATACTTTCAACAAGAAGTCTTTGATATTCGTAAGATCAAAAAACTGGAAAAGAGACAATGGTAATGCTCTTGTCCCTCCGATTAGCTGTTGAGGCATACCGTAATTTAGAGACTTCAATTATTCATAATACTCGTCATAAAAAAACTAATACATATTGAATTAAGTACATAACTTTATTATTTTTATGCAAAAAAATCTTTACAAAATAATGAAAATAATAGAAATGTTGTTTTTTTTTATATTGAACATGTTTTCCGGGAAATGGTCATTCCGGGAAATGGTTTTCCGGGAAATGGTACGTTCCGGGAAATGGTTTTCTGGGAAATGGTACATTCCGGGAAATGGCTTTCCGGGAAACGGGTTTCCGGGAAATTGTTTTCCGGGAAACGACGTACAATCGAAAATATTTACTTTAATTTATGATAATTTTAATTTTAAATGACAATATGAAAAGTTTACAATCTTTTTAATGATTCATGATAAAGTTTTGAAACTTTTATTTATACGAGTTTGTACTAGTCTTTACGGAGGGAAATTTAGTATATTTCTTATCATTATTTTGAAACATTTAGTCTTATCAAAATAAGAACGTAAGAACATAAGAAGTATAAACGAACTCCAAATTGCAGTTCTTTCAAAAATGTACTCCACAAAACCTTAAGTAATGGCAAAAATCCTTGCAATTAGTGGGATGTAATAAGTTTAAATAAACACTTTGATCAATTTTGTTTGTAACATAAAATTAGCACCAAAATGTGTTGTGATGTGATGTTACATTTTGAAAAGGTTTGGCAGTGAAGTAGCAAACGATTCGCTGCTTCAAATGAATCAAATCATACTTCTTTTAAATTCACAAATGAATTGAATGCTCAATGTTCAACACGCTTGCAATGGCTAAACTGAGATCTTTGAGGCATAACTATTGAAGTGCAAGAAAAACTTGCTGAGACAAAAGTTAGTAATCGAATGCGATTGCTCTACTTTGCAACCTTGTATCTCAGCGTAAAGTGGTGCAAAAGTTACAGAAGGTGGTTCAAAGACAAATCTATAATTTTCGAATACCAAAAATGCATTTAATTTCATTATTTTTACTCTGCGGCCCGCGGCTCTGATGCAAAGTCTCAAATTGGCCCGTGGTATGCTTCAACATGAGCACCACTGATCTACCTGATGGTTTGTTGTAGCAGGTTGAGTTAAAATTACTGAATTCCTTCGGTAGTCAATATAAAGTTGCTATCTCATGACAAAAGTCTGGCTACTCCACGAACTTAAGCCCGGGCATCAGTTCATTTAACTCTCTTAGGCTACCAGAACCGCCGCCCCCCAACCCCCCCCCCCCCCCCCCCCCCCAGTGTGTGTGTGTGTGTAAACCCCGTCATATGAATATGGAAATTGTAATATCTTATAATACAAAAACAATAGAAAGTTAAATAAGATCCCATTTTCATCCTACTCAAAACAAAAAATTGAAGCCCTGTTTGTTTTGTTTCTTATTTTTGTATTTTTTGTTAGAAGTGAGCATGCATGAAACCAAAGAAAACGGACTCAATCGGTGCCGTAATCGCTTGTTTTCGAATAGGATGAATATGGAAGTGTGAGATTATACCCTATCAATGCATAATTTTTGGCCCATATTTGGGTTGCCAACGGTTGGAAAGATCACCGACGCGAACTACATTGTCGAGATAGATTTGCGTTAGCAGTAAAATTTGTGTAGGGCGCCGTAGACGATGGCCAGAAAAAAGTTTGTTATGGGCAAGTTTTTATTGAATTTCAAGACGCCATTCGAAATTCCGTGTACGGCCGAACAATGGCCATCTTATCATCGGATATCATCGTCATCATTAAAATTTCGAAAGCAGTTTTCTCGCTCAAAACACAAATATTCTTTATGAAAATGTATTCACTGCATTCCACACTCCATCTGAAATACAGTGAACACATTTTTAAAAAGAATATTTGTGTTTTGAACGAGAAAACTGCTTTCAAAATATCAATGATGACGATTATATTAGTAATCCTATATTATAGAGATCTGCGGAAGCAGCTATTGTGAGCCAATCGTGCAGAGAGAACTGTCAAAATGCGAGCCAAACGAACATGTTTATCGTTTGTAGGAATGCGCTGTTTGCACGGTATTGTAATCAGTACTAAAGAAATTATAAATATTTATTTTCGATATCGAAAAGTTGATGGCATATGAAAATGTAGTAAAAAAGATAATATTTAATTCTTTCTGTGTTCAAGAACTCATGCTCATGAAGAAACTTTTGTAGCTGTTCTTCTCGAAAAACTTCCATTGCTGCCGCTTGATTCGCTTCTGACAATATGATTAGAGCAACTCTTTGCAATGCATTTCAGATTTCTTCGATTGTGTTGATATTTTTTTCAAAATTTTGGAAAAAAAAAGTTCGCCCATAATTAGCAAACGTAAACAAAACAACTTGCACCATAACAAAATCACGCACAAAGTTTGAACATCTGGCTTCGTGGCAAGTGTTGGAAGCTGTTGTAAACAAAACAAACAGCGTTGCCGAATCGACATATGTAACTTCGGCTCATCTCTATATAGAGGATTTCTAGATTATATCAATTACGAATCCTTCAACCTTAAATAGCTTGTTGTGTTGCTTGGGTAGTGAGTTCTTATTCAGAAACGATTTAATTAAAATATTGGATTGATCTCACCAAAATTTATAGTTGGACTGCACCGCACATCTCATCCGCGTATTGTTTTGTCAGCAAACCTTCGTGCAACAGAACCACCGGCACGAACAGAACCACTGGCACAATGTAGCTTCAGTTTCTCAGCGCTGCAGTTCCCCACGCTTCCCCTGTTGGATATCCAGAGCAATATTCTTGTTGCGTTGAACACTTCGTCCCTCGTGTATATATATATTTTTTTTTCATTCGCTCGACATCTCGGCAAAAGAAATTTTCACTTAATTTGACGCGAGAAATTTTCTTCACGTCCATCACTTTCCACAGCACACTGCCCGCAGGACCGAGTCTCATATTCCAATAAACTCAGCTCGACGAACTGAGCAAATGTCTGTATGTGTGTGTGCGTATGTTACAAAAAAAAAGTCACGCACGTGTCTCAGCCGTCTGACATCCGATATGGATTTCTTTAGCTTCAAATGAGAGCTACAACATCCTAATAGAACCCTATTGAATTTTATAACGATCGGACATATGGTTACCGAGATAACTTTCGAAGAGTACTTGGAAGAGCAATACAGGTTAGTTTTTTGAGAGAATTTTGACCAAGTGTATCATAGTAAATAAAACAGCCATTTTTTTCAAAAATCTCGCCGGGCAACCTCCAAACGTCATTTCTGAAAGTTGCCGTCATACCCTTAGCATTTGCAGGGTGAGCCCCCAAGCTTTTTTACCATGTCCAATTTTGGGACACCCTAATGCGCGCACGTGGTTCCTCCAAATACATGTTTGTGTAGCTAGAAAAGATTATACTGAATGGGTATTTATCATAATTACAAAAATGTTGCATGCAACTCGTTGCAAAACTCGGCAAGCCTCGTTGGATAAATGTACGACTCGTGCTGGAAAAACATCATTTCGTAACTTGTTGCATAAATAACTATTTTGCAATTTCTCATCGTAATAGGCTGTTTTAGCTCACGCAAATCTGCCAGGAAAAGGCCTGCTTTCACATACCAAATCAGCAATGCTGTAATGGTTCATTACAGCACTGATTTGCGTTGCGTAATGCATTGTTTTCAGTTTTGATCAATTTCTTGATGCTTTCTGGACGAAGGGTTGAAAAATTGTGACAACTGCACAGTATTACCTGCTATGATCAGACTTCCTCAAACATGTCTATGAACATCAGTGTGCATTTTGATGAAAAAGTTTTCTTATAAACTATCCTCAAGTGGTAATTTATGAAATTGCAAAAAAAAAATGTTGTACGCAACTCGGTGCAGAACTCGATTTTACAGCACTCGTCGTAGTTATTCAACTCTGCAAGCCGCGTTGGATAAATGTACGACTCGTGCTGTAAAATTCGTGATTCTGCACCTTGTTGAGTAAACTACTAATACTTTAAAGTGCTGAAATGCAGCACCTTTCGGCAGCTTTGCCAGCACACTTTTTGAGCTAACTAATCGAGTCTTCCGCAGATACAGCTGTTGTTTCTACATCCAGTCAACAACAAAGGTCCGAATCAGGATGATATAGATTCTGATTCTGGCTGCAGATCGGGTGTAGAAGCAGTTGCTGGAACTAATTTTGCTTTTGCCTCTGCTGCTACAAGACGACAGGAGCTTGCAAATGTGTGACACCTAGTCTACCATAGCCTACCTGATGAAAAACACTGCACTGGCGAGCATGGAGGCTCGCATGTGGTTTCTTCTGATACTTGTTTATGTAGCTAGTATACTTTGTATCTATAGAGATACATAATGGGTATTTTTAGCAATAACAAAAAACTTTGTATGCACCATTTTGTAATTTGTTGCATAAATAACTATTTGCATCGAAACTGAAAAAATGGCACATTAGATTTCATAAATGCCCTACTCCCAAAAACCCTTGCGTAGTCGATGGATATATCCACCTAGAGAAGCTGAGTTTTTTTTTATTCCTTTCCAAAATAGTAGTCACGTCACTTTCGGGAGATTGTCATATGAATCCGATTCCGTAGGGGGTGTCCCTTTTTGCATGCAGATATTTCTCAGGGTGATCTATTTCTATTTTTAAGCTAGATACACAACTTGCTACAGGCAATCCACTTACTCAATTAATAATGAAATTATTAAAATCTCCTCATGTTCCCAGTTTTTGGCCTTTTTTGTAGAACCGCTGGCGACTGGGGTTGGCTATGAAGAGAGGTTCACTGATGCGGAACTTGTTACGGGTATAAATATTTGTTACATTAATAAGACAGAATAATTGTTTAACCCTTTCGGGACGGATGGGTCATATTAGCCCACCTTCTATGATGAGCTGTATAAAATCAGGGACAATAGATAGCTATACGGTTTCTTTGTAAAAGTTGTAGCACCAGATGATAACAATACGGAAAAAATAAGATGGATCATATTAAGTTATACCATAACATCCTAGGGATCCAGAACATTTGGAGATTTTCAGCTTTAATGGAAGCTCTCGCGCCTGATGCACACCGAGCATTTTAACCGTTGTCTACACCTACACATATTTCACCATGCTCTATAAGCCTGTGTCCATCGTATACATTGTAGTCATGTGGATATGAGATGTTCTATGCTCTCCAAATCATCCGGAACTTCAGTCCAAAATGTTCTATTACATCAACCAAGGTATCGGTAATATCTTTAGCTATTCCATTTGTCAAGCTAGGTTCTGTGAGACTATACGCAGTATGACCGAATTAATTTCCAGCAAATTAAATACTAAAAGTTCTCCAAATCATCCTGAAGATCAGGTCACATGATCTACCACAACAACAAGAACCTTTTACATGTCTCTCGTTAATGAGATATACCCAATCAGGTTCTACAAATCCAGATGGAACGTTTACGATCAATGTTTGATGTGTGTAAGACATTCTAGGTTAATTTATAGCATCCGTAACTTGAGGCCAAGTGATCTATAAGATCAATGGAAGCATTAAGAATTCTTTCACCAGTACCAAGTCCATACGCATTATTACAGGTATATCTTTGCAATCTAGATGTTCTAGGTTTTCCAAATCATCTTGGACATAAGTTCATTTGATCTACCACAACTACCAGAGCTCTGTACGTGACTCCGGCTAACGAAACATACTCATGAAGATTCTTCACAGCCATATGGATTAATAATGTTAAATCGTGATGTGTGTAAGATCTTCTGGGTACAATAGTATCTTACTGTTTTAAATTCAGGCAAACATATCTATAAGATCAACCAAAGCACTTAAATTTCCTTTACCAAATAAGGCCACAAAATCTACTTCTACTACCAGAGCTCTGTACGTCAACCCGGCTAATGAGACATACGTAAGCTGGTTCTACAAAGCAAGATGGGTCGTTTAGGATTAATTTTGATTTATTATTCTAAACTTGAGGTCAAATGTAATTTTAGATCATGTACCATTTTAGCATTATCACGTATCCAGGCATGTTCAGCGAGTTATACACAGTACTACTGAGGAACAGCGAAACGAGGTGTAATGGCTCCTACAGAGCAATCTCCACAGATGTTGGAGGGGATAATCGAGGGAATTGTTCCGCGCCATGATCCTAGTCCTGGGCCTCCTTTCGAAGGGCAGCCGGGGACTGGGACTGGCGATGGGGAAAGGGTCACCGATGTGGAACCTGCGGGGATAGCAAAGTCCCTTAGCGTAGGTAAGGCCTCAGGTCCGGACGGAGTTCCGAACCCGGTCTTAAAAGTAACTGTTGCAGAGGCTCCTGAAATGTTCAGGTCTGCTATGCAGACATACTTGAACGAGGGAGTTTTCGCAGATGTTTGGAAGAAGAATAGCCTGGTTCTATTGCCAAAGGCAGGGAAACCACCCAGAGACCTGTCGGCGGCCAATGTGCTTGATCGACACGGCAGTCGAAAAGATCATCCTGAACAGAATGTTGACGCACACCGAGGGTGTAAATGGTCTCTCGAGTAACCAGTTCGGCTTCCGGAAGAAGATGTCGACCGTAAACGCTATCTTGTCGATTACAAAATCCGCCGAGATAGTGCTCCAGCGTAAGAGAAGGGGAATTCGCTACTGCCCGAGCAGAAGAAAATAACAAGCGAATAACATATATAACAAGGTATTTATCTTTAATACTACCATATCTTGATATGCCCTTCATAAGGTGGTAATAAGAGGCAAAATAACAAAAATGAATACCAAAATTTTGTGTAAATAACACATAGAAAATAATAAGTCTTGTTATTTTGATAATGAATGCATACCTAAAATTTCAAGTGCTGTATTTGTTATTCCAAAGTTATTGAATAACAAACTAATAACATATCATGTTATTGAATGTTTTATTTGTTCGATGACTTCATGATGTAATAGCAAATCTTGTTCTTCGGTTATTTTCACTGCTAGACCAACAAATACTACATCAATACCAAACTCTGCTCAAATACCTCCAACTGTTATTGTAATTTTCTCATAACATTTCGTAGAATAACGCAGAAATAACAATTTTAAGTATTAGAGCACATGTTGCTCTTCGCATGGTATTTATAAGGTGTGCAGTTCTTCTGCTCGGGTGTGCAGTAAGAAGTGACTGAATGTAAGGAACGCGTTGAATAGCGCCGGTTGGACCGCTATGGCCGATGCGCTCCTGCGTCTGGGGATACCCGGGTACCTGTACAAGATTCTACGGATATGGGTTGGAAGTGCTTTTACATAACCTGAGGAGTCCCGCAAGGTTTCATCCTGGGTCCGGTGTTATGGAATGTCATGCACGACAAGGTGTTGAGGTTAAAGTTCCCGGTGAGGTTGGAGATCGTCGGCATCGCTGACGACATTACGCTGGAAGTCTATGGTGCATCGATCGAAGAAGTGAAGTTGACTACTGCCCACTCGATTAAGGTTGTGGAGGCGTGGATGAGATCCACGAAGTTGGAGTTGTCTCATCACAAAACTGAGGTGGTGATTGTGAACAACCGAAATTCGGAGCAGCAAGCGGTGATCACTATCACTCCGAAGCGCTCCGTCTAACACATAGAGGTAATGATCGACGATAAGCTTACCTTCGGTAGCCACGATGTTAACGCCTGCAAAAGAGCCTCCACAGCTATAGTGACACTGTTCCGGATGATGTCCAACAGGGTTGCGAGCGCGTACCGTACCGTGTCACACGATGCGCTCTGCGTCGTCATCACTGGTATGGTACCTATCGGCATCCTTATCAGAGAGAACATAGAGTGCTTCGAAATGCGCAGCACAAGAGGCATACGCAGGACGGCTGCCAGGATGGCCTCCATGGGCAAATGGCAGCGCGCGTGGGAGAGCTCGGAAGGTGGACCAATAGGTTAATCCCGAGGGTAGATAGATGGATTGACAGGCGCCATGGGGAAGTAACATTCCACCTGACTCATGTCCTTTCAAGCCATGGCTGCTTCCGACAGTATCTACATTGTTTCAGTCATGAGGGTTCTCCCGAATGTCCGGTTTGTGCTGGTTTAGAGGAAACGGCGGAACACGTTTTGTTCGGCTATCACCCACATCGTCTTGGAGCTACAGTAAAGGTGGCGCGTGGACTCGGAGAATGGCTAGTTCAGATGCGATACAAGAGGTGGTCCAGGGGTTCGGAGTCGGCTTCACAGGTCATATAGGTGCCCTGCGATCGAAATCGAATATCCTGGTAGCATTGCTGTTGTGGCATCGGTCTACTGGGTTGGATCCGAGCCCGCGGTTGGAAAGGGGTTCCCGGTAAGAGCCGAGACAGGTGGAGGCCCTACTGTCAGCAACCTTCTGGTGCAGCTGATAGGGCCTTAAGGTCTGAGGCATTGGCGTATCTAGGATTTTTTCCCAGGGGGTGCCTAGGGGGTGCCAGGTTCAGTGGCTTCTAGGTTATTTTGCTTTTTTTTGTAAAAGGAAGTACCGTTCCACCCTCAATTTCTTAGTATAATGATATACTGCGTCGCGGAAAAAAATAGAACGTAAATTTGAACGCGCTATATTTTAAAGAACTGTTTTTTTTTTTTTGAAAATCTGAACCGTTGTACTGATGTGAGGTTTAGAAACTTGACAACTTGATTGCGAATAATACATGGGATTTGTATTTTGGAAATTGTTTTGCAATTTATTTCAATTAAGACTTCTTTTGCAAATCTCTCAGAAATTCCTTTGGATTTGGTAAATTTCTTCGGAAATATCTTTGGATCCCCTTCGGCAATTTCTTTAAGAATTTATTTGGTAATATGTTTAGAAATTGACACTTAACACCTTTCACGCATCTTTTGAAAATTTTATCGGCAATAACTTTGATAATTTATTGGGCAATTCTTTTATAAATCGCTCCAATAATTGTAATGAAAATTCTTTAGTAAATTTCTTCTAGATTTCTTCTGTAATTATTTAAGGAATTCCTGCAGCAGAGAGTTTTGGAATACCTTCGGCAATCCCGATAATACTTGCATTGGAAATTTATTTGGGAATTTTATCAGCAATTTCCTTGGAAATTTTGGTAACTTCGATTATTACTGTGGAAACTTCTTCGGTAATTCATTTGGAAATTGATTCGGCAAATTCCTTAAAGATTTCCTTCGAAAATTTATTTGAATAAAAAAAATCTTTGGTGGTTCTTTAAAAATTCTGTCACGATGATACTACGACAATTACTTTTGGAATTCTTTCAAAATTTTATTCAGGAACTCCTTTGATAATTTCGGAAAATTCTTTGAGGATTTCTACAAAAAAAAAATTGTGAATGTTTGTGAAAATTTTTAAAGAATATAGGGTGACAAAGGGTATTATCGGCAGGTTTGTTCTCTTCGTCATGGGGGGTTTTTGTGGGCCAAATTGCCTGAAATTTGGGCACATAACTCAGCTTGGTTGGGAAGGATTTGAGGCAAATTTTGAGATCGACAGGTTTCAAAAAACCCCCCATGACGAAGAGAACAAAACTGCCGAAAATACGTAAGTTCCCCTATTTCGGCAATTTATTTTGAGATTGCATTTAGCCAATTAAAAAAAAAAGCCTTGATGTTTTCTTTAGGCATTCCACCGGTAATGAATTCCTTTGCAACTACTTTGAAAGACTTTTTTTATCTGTATTAACGAGATTTTTAGCCCTTTTTTTAATTTCTGTGACAGTTTCATTGGAATTTAATTTATTTACTTTTATAATTTCAATAGTTATTCTTCTGAAATTATTTTAGCAATTTTTTCCAGTTTTTTTGCAAATTTCTAAGGCTATTTCATCGTGATTCTTTTGCAATTCTTTATGATTTAATTCTAGTTATATCTATTGCTTACGAAAATTGCTGAATTGAAAAATCAGAAATTCTAAACTGGGCTTGCTTGAAGAAAATCCTATTAAATTTACGGAAAACTTCCCGAAAAATTCCAAAAGAAATTACTGGAAAAATTTCCATCAAAATTACCTTAGAACTTTCGAAGTTGTGGAGTGGACCTGGTGTTATGGTTAGATCACTTGACTATCACGCCGTGAACCTGGGATCGAATCCCACTCCCGACAAACTCACAAAACAATGTGAGTTCTTCCTTCGGAAGGGAAGTAAAGCATGGGTCCCGAGATGAACTCTTTGTTTTTGGACGTGTACGAATAACGTACGAAAATCAACGCAGTCAGTCGGACATTGTCCTGTAGATGGGCTAGATCACGCCCGAAATGGGGAATTTTGATCTTTTCTTGATTATTGTAAGAACGATAAGTGTTATGTCTTGTCTCATGTCGCGTCTCGTGTGTGATGCTGAAGGAACTAGCAAAGAAATGACCATACTGTGGTCTAGCGAACACGAGTCGTGGGTTCGAATCCCACCATTCACTCAATTTGTCAATTAGCTATAATCTGTGCCTTCTAATTAATTATAAATTTTTCCCGTACATCCCTAAACGGTTGCACTAGAGATTTTTCTAGTAATACCTCCTGGAATTTCTCTGGAAATTCCAACTATTCCCGAAATTCGTTTAGGGAATGCTCTAGAGATTTATATTGGAGTTTCTTCACCTGGAATTCCTTGAAGAAGACCAAGCGGAGTTCCAGGAGTAATATCATGATTAATTTCTAGAGCAATCCATGAATAAAAACTCTAGAGGGTCTCCTGGATGAGTCTTAAGAAAAATCCCTGGAAGAATCAAAGCATTTCTGAAAGTATCTAAGGAAAATTGCCTAGAAGAATCCCAGCAAGAATACCAGAAGAAATCTTTAGAGGGATTCCTGCAGGTATCACAATAAGAATTTCTGGAGGAGACCTAGGAGCTGACACATTAGAGGCAGCAGAAATCGCTTATGGAATCCCAGGAGGAGTTCCTGGATGAAAGTCAAGAGGGGTTCCTGGAGGAATCCAATGACAAATATTTGGAGAAATCCCAGGAAAAAAAATCCTTTAAGATTTCCAGGAAGAAACACTGAAGGCAATGCTCCTATGAAGATTGTCTTGAATAATCTCAGCAAGTTTTTGGAGGAATCCCTGGAGAAATTCTTAGAAGAATCCCCAGAAGAATGCCGTGAGGTATTTCAGTAAGTATTTCAGGAGGAGTCCTACGAGGAATTGCTGGAAGAACCACAGCAGGAAAATCTTGAGAAATCCAGCTGAAATTTCTGGAGAAAGATCATGAGAAGCTTATGAGAGAATCCATGGTTAAAAATTCCTGGAGGAATCACCGGAGAGCTTCTAAAGAAATCACAGGAAAAATCTCAAGAGGTATTATTTGCAGGTTTCTGGGATGTAACATTGTAGAAATCTCAGTATAAATCCTAGGAGTAATTGCTGGAGGAAACTACACAGATAATGCCTGGGAGAATCCAAAGAAAACAATCCTTGGAATACCTAGAGAAGTCCCTGCAAGAACCGGTAAAAGTATTTTGAAAGAATTTATAACGAAGGCCCTGATTGAATCGCAGAAGGAATTTCTGAAGGAATCTAAGGAAGATTTTCCGGAAGAATTTCAGCCACAATGCTAGGATAAATTCGTATAGGAATCACTAGAAGAATTTCTGCGGAATTTCTGGAAGAAACTCTAGAGGAAGTCCTGGATAGATTCTTGAAGAAATCTCTGCAAGAATCACCGAAGCGATTTTTAGAAAAATCCAAGGGAGATTTTCCGGAAGAATTTCTGGAACTTCCCTAGTAGAATACCTGAAGGTACCATATTGAGAATTTTTGGAGGAGTTCTAAGAGAAATTGCTGCAAGAATCACAGCAGGAGTTGCTTGAGGAATCCTAGCCACAATTCTCTGAGGAAGGCTAATATAAACTGCTGGAGGAATTCCATGACAAATTTCTGGAAGAATATCTAAATAAAATCTCTGAAGGAATTCCTGAAAGAATCACCGGAGAAACTTCTGAAAGAATCCCAAGAAGATTGGCTTGAATAATCCCGCAAGAAATTCCTAAAGGAATCCCAATAGATTTTTTTAGAGGAATCCCTAGAAGAGTTCCGAGAATTTCCTAATTAATCCTAGGAGAAAATGCTGGACCAATCTCTGCAGAAATTTTTTGTATATACAGGGGGTGGCCAAAATGTTTGGGATAGGCAACTTTTTTTTCTCTCACAATAAAGTTCAACATGCTATAATTTTTCATAGAGTGCATCGAAAAATCTCAAATTTTGACTGTTTGTCAACCTATCATATGTGCATCATTGGTTTGGGCTCAATTGATCAATCTTCCACAAAGTTAGAACCATTCGTTCCGGTAAACACTGTTTTTAAGCCAACTAATTTTTGAGCTGTTATATCTCGGAAACCAGTGAACCGAATTGAATGAAATTTTGAACCTTCTGTACAATCCCATCAGGACTGCCTGGAGAACCCTAAGGGAAATTTATTTAAAGAAAAACCGGTAGGAATCCATAAGAAAACCTAGAGAAATCACTGTATAAATAGATAGAGGCATTTCTGCAGAAATCCATAGAGAGTCTGATGATTCTGACCAACATATCTAAAGGTCCAATCTGCAAAAGAGAGGCTCTCTTTGTTCCGGTTCTCTTTAAATTATTACGTTGTCACTGTGAACGTTTTGACAATTTGTGATGGATTGTTTAATCTACCTTCCGATGCAAGAAGTAAATCAAATTTTATAAATACAAGCACGTTATAATCGAAAGAGAGGTGACTTAAAGAGAGCCTCTTATATGCACTTAGGACCTATAGAAATGTTTGGCCTGAATATCCTAAACGCCAAAACGTACAACAAGTATTTAAGTAATTCTGAGTGTGCTTAAGTTTTGTTGAAATGTGCCATTAATAAATATTAGAATTATTGTGTTAAGTTTTAAATTTTAGGTGTCTGTCAAGAAAAGATTCTAGGGGGTGCCAAATTTGTTCTAGGGGGTGTCAGGCACCCCTGGAACCCCCCCTAGCTACGCCAATGGTCTGAGGTCAAGCTCGTCCGTTGAAAATTTGAAATTACCACGTGCTGCCGTTGAAAAAGCACGTTTAAGCTCTCTCGGAGAGACAGTTTGTCCCGCTCGCTCGGGGTTGGCAGGGTGGCCATGATTATTTTGAAATGAGTTTATGGTTCGGTATAGCCGAAGTTGTACAAGATGGTTTTGTATCAACATTATGGTTTTCATTTTGTCCTCAGTGACCAAGTTATAACATGGATATGGTAGAAGATTTGCACCGAGAAAGAAAATAATGTAAACAAATATAATAATGAAAGATGCAAACAAAACTGACTCAGTAAAAGGTCGGGTATTCATCAAGAATATACTGATGGTGTCTGGGCTCGATTCTTTATCAGTACATAAACTTTGCATAAATTATCGTTGTTATCGAAGGCTATGGGCATCTTAGCATCCATATACTATAGTAGAATGCGAAAATGATTCATTGATCATAGAAACCTATAGAAACCACTTAGCTATTTGCTTTACAAAATTCTAAGCTAAGTAGCAGGTTGAGTCCAAAAGACTGGATTAACGAAGAAGTAGAACAAGAATAAGTGTATTGTATTGATATAGTAATAAAATGCATGGCGAATTATATAAAATAAGCAGAGTTACTTCTTGTTATGCTGGACGTCGGAGATGATTTCCACTATTGTTTCATCATACATTTTATTGTGTTTACATTTATATTAAAATAAATACTATTACAGCATGGAATCATAAATGATTAGACTAGTCAAACCTCTTGTATCTAAAGGTAGGATCTCATAATCATTATTGGCAACCACGAAAACGGTGATCCACACCGACCTCAATTTTCTCATATCACTCGATACCAACAAAGCAGAAGAGAAAAAAAAAACTCTCCCGGCTGAAGGCTGTGGATGGATGCCCGCAGATGGGAGAACAATAGAGCACGGTATCAACAAACGCCGTCCTGGCAGGGCAGGTGCGTTTGGTAGCTGCGAAATAGTTGCTATGAAAATGATTTCGTGTAGTTCGAGCAAGTTGCACTTCCTTGGTTATAGAGTGAATTCCTCACAAACGAAAAATTACCGATTGGCGAAGTAAGCTCTCAACCAATAACGGAGGAAGTTCTCATAGAAAACTAAAGCAGGCTCAGTTCCATTTTGGTCGTTACTTTATAAAGATGAAAAATATTTTAAAGTGAAATAAATAACTTTAGAATATGTAAATATTATTGTTAGAAATTCAACTAATGCGTGTTATGCGCATGACCAATCCTGGTAACCCTGAACCCCACCACAATTCCATGTGCTCTTGTTTGTCTGTTACGAGCAGAGAAAATGAGAAAATAATTTCTCTCATATGAGAGAAGTTTCATCAAAATTTTTAGATTTTTACTGAAATGAAATGTAGACTACTAAAAATGTACCATAGTTAGCGTACTTTTTTTTGGACTGAAATGATCATAAGAAATATTCTCAGAGATTGTCGGGACGATTTTGCGATCAAATGCCTCTAATTACTTCAAATATTAGAAACAAGTGTCAAGGTGGCGAAAACAGCTTTTGACAACAGTTGACTCTTTTCTAATAAATTCAAATTTGGCTAAGTCTAAGATCATGAAATTTTCACAGAATATTCTAAAATATATTTTGAAGAGATTGTCTTGTGGAAATTGTAATATTTGGCTTCATATTCGAGATATTACGATTGAAGTTTCCAAAATCGAAGAATCCTCTCTCTCTCACGAGGAGCGTGACCTCAGACCTTAAGGGTAGTAATAACCTTGCCTTCAGCAGGTCAAATCGTGTTGCACGTAGGCATCAGTTAAACAGTTGGGCGCAGGCGTAGTGGTTGACCCTGCCCGCCTTCCGAGGACGAAGGGAGTAGTGAGGACCTTCCGGAAAATTGGCTACCCGAGCAGAAGGGCATACCTTATAAATACCATGCGAAGAGCAACATGTGCTCTAATACTTAAAATTGTTATTTCTGCGTTATTCTACGAAATGTTATGAGAACATTACAATAACAGTTGGAGGTATTTGAGCAGAGTTTGGTATTGATGTAGTATTTGTTGGTTTAGCAGTGAAAATAACCGAAGAACAAGATTTGCTATTACATCATGAAGTCATCGAACAAATAAAACATTCAATAACATGATATGTTATTAGTTTGTTATTCAATAACTTTGGAATAACAAATACAGCACTTGAAATTTTAGGTATGCATTCATTATCAAAATAACAAGACTTATTATTTTCTAGGTGTTATTTACACAAAATTTTGGTATTCATTTTTGTTATTTTGCCTCTTCTCTCTCTTGGCGTAACGTCCTCATTGGGACAAAGCCTGCTTCTCAGCTTAGTGTTCTATGAGCACTTCCACAGTTATTAACTGAGAGCTTCCTCTGCCTATGACCATTTTGCATGCGTATATCGTGTGGCAGGCACGAAGATACTCTATGCCCAAGGAAGTCAAGGAAATTTCCTTTACGTGCGTTTACCGCCTCGGCTATATGGGCCCTTATTTTGCCTCTTATTACCACCTAATGAAGGGCATATCAAGATATGGTAGTATTAAAGATAAATACCTTGATATGTTATTCGCTTGTTATTTTCTTCTGCTCGGGTAAGCCCCTTCATGTTATCTTGGTGGACAAGATCAAGTTTGTTGCTGCAGGCTACGCGGCTAACCTTGAGCGTGCGATGTGCACTAGCCCCTCTCTGAAGCAATGTCTTCTCGGTGGTTCCGGAGAGACGTAGGGTTGCAACAACAAAAAAAGTCATTAGCCACATGGTTCCAAGGTTATTCCGGGACATCGCTGGATGGGCTTTTTCCCGGGTAATTGTACGCATGCTAAATTCTGCCTATATACACTTTCAACGTACCAAACTTCAAAAGTTTAATTGTGGCCATTTCTGGCATATTTGGTAACATTGGTCATATTCCAGAACCTTCCGGCCACCTGTTTTCCCCAGGATAATGGCCAGTTTTGAAACCTGCCTTGTGACATAACTAACTCTTGAAATTACGAAATAAAATCATTGCAGGCTATTTTTGGTCACATTTGGCGCATTCCAGGATATTCCGGCCACCACGTTCCGCCGAAGAAATGCATTGATTTCAAGTGTATCAAATCCTGGTTCGAGACTTTTGAAATTTAATAAATTTACGAAACAAAGGCGTTGAAGGATATTGTGACCATTTTTATTACATCATTTATGCTCCGTGCTCCAGAAATATATTCTGGTATTCACGTTGGATTTTTTTGTTTTATTTTTTTGAGAGTTTTTGCTGCGATTCCTCCAGACAATACTGTTAAGATTTCTTTAGATGTTTATTTAGGCATTTCTCCTGGTATGTATTCTGCAGTTCCTGCTGTGACTTTTCCAAGAATTTCTTCGGGAATTCTTTCAGACATTTTTCTGTGAGTCCTTCAGAAGACCCTGAGATCTGCAAGGATTTCTTTCTGGGGATTCTTCTAGACTCTTTTCTAGTAATTTTCCTGGAGTTCCATCTGGCATTTTTTTTTTTAGTTTTTCATGAAAGTCCTGCAGACGATTTATCTAAAACTCCTCAAGGAGCTCTCTTTGTGATTCCAACTCGACTTTCTTCCGGTATTCTTCTTTGAATTGTTTCTGAGATTATTTTCCTTCACAAATATCTCCAGGTATTTCTTCTGGGACCTCTGCAAAAAGTCTTCCTCCGAATCTTCAAAGCTTTACTTCTAGGATCCCTCAAGAAGTTTATTCAGGGAGATTCTTCTACACTTGGAGATCCACCTGGATTTTTTCCAATCGTATATTTCCGTGTTCTTCCTAATCTTGATCTGATTTTTTATCAGGAATTTCTTCTAAATTTTTTTTTTCTATTTTTTATGGTATTTCTCTAAAAGATTTATTCTGATATTTCTCAATCTTTGGAAAATGTTTATACATACTATCAAGCTATCATATCATACTCAATCAAATATCCAACGAGAAACTTTAGAGAGAATAGCACAGGGAAGTTTTGAAAAATTTTAGAAGAATGTAAGGCAATTCCTGTAAAATATAAGAAAAAAACTACTATAGAAGCAAGAAAAGGTTCTTTAGAAGAGAGCACTGAAGATCCTATTGGAATTTTCTCAGCGATTCCTTCAGGAATCTTCCCTGAAATTTCATCTTCGATTCCTGCCCTTTTGAGGTGGATAAATTTTCTCATCGACTGGTATTCCTCAGTTAGTTCCTTGTGTTAATATTTTTTCAGAAATCCCTTGTGGAATTCCACCACAAATCTTCTACAATCACTTTCCAACATTCCAGAATGAATTCCAGGAGAAATCCCAGAAGATACTTCTTGAGTAGACGCATAAATTTTTGAGAAATATCAGAAAGAAGTTTCGTAAAAAAAAATTCCTGATTCTTGAAAAACACTCAGAAGGAAGCCAGTAGGAATAATAAAAAAAAAAAACATTTGAAACAATCTCGAAATGGCCACAAATCAACTTGCATCTGCAGAATTTAATATGCCTACAACTAACCGGGAAAAATCAACCCCAGGATGCTCCAGAATTATTCCGGTGTAATCTGGGCTATGGCATTTTTTGTTGCAGATATAGAGACTAGAGCCATAACCGATAATTTTGATTTAAAAAAAATTTAAATCGGCAGCGTGAATGTCTAGGTCATAATTACCCCTATACGACTAGGGTTGAACGCAAACTAATTCAGACATTTTAGATCCTCCAAATCGTCCAAAAGATTAGGTCATATGATCTACAAGGCCAACTTAGGAGATGTCCTTAACAACGTTGAAGAGTCATGAAGCATCTATAAGCAGTGTTCATTATTATCTTTCATTTGAAGTATACGAGGTTTTCTGGGTCCATCAAGCCCAAATGATCCATTCGATCAACTAAAGCAGGACTGCCCAACGTACGACGCATGGGCCGAATCCGGCCCGCAAGAACATTTTGTGCGGCCCACGGCACGAATGAAGAAAAGTAATACAAGTTTGCCCGGGGAATTTTTTTTTCTTTTCTCCAGCGAAAAAAAAAATCTCATTTGATTATTTTGATTGATTAGAGTTTGTATTTAATAGAAATTTATATGCACTTCTTTTAGTTTACAAATTTCAAGAAAGCATTCGATTACTTTCATGTAAAGGTTTATGTGAAATTTAGAGAATTAAAATAAATGAATAAATTAAAACAAATAAATTATTATTCCACAAGCATTAGGAAATTTTACGTAAAATTTCAGTAAGCTCTAGTAAAACATAGATTTTTCTTTTTGAATTCAGTACAGAACTCTGCTTTATGAACGTCATTGTATCTTTCTTAATACTTACACGAACTTCAATATTCTGCAAGATTTTTTTATGTATGCAATGAGCACCAAAATATAATGGAATTTCGGTGCTGATTGACTATATGAAAATTCTAAAGTGATGAAATAAAAGTTTCATCGGCCGCTAAAGGTTAGGCAGACCTGAACTAAAATATTCACAGTTCTTTTAGCAATTCCACAAACACAATCATCATTGGGGCTCCAAAAGCCTGTTGATATTACAAACAATAAAGCAAATTCATGAGAAAATGGCTGGTTTTGATTCCCGGTATGGTCGTAGATCTTCTCGTAAATGAAATATTCATGACTTCGCTGGGCAGAGTGTATCTTCGTATCTGTCATCCAAAACACAAATGAAAAATGACAAATTTGATAGAGAAAGTTCTTAGGATTTAACTGGAAGTGCTTATAGTGCACTAAGATGAGAAGCAGGCTCTGTCCCATTCAGTGGGGGAAAAATGACGACAAGAATAACAGGAAGTTTGGGGAAGAAAACAAGTAGCCAATAGGGAATCGCGCCACTTGGGCGGTGGCTTCTATATTCGTCTGTTTTCCAATATAACTCAGTCAAAATTGAACCAATTGACACAAATTTTGGAATGTGGTGAGATAGGTATAGTATTTACCCGTGTACAACATTTCAAGTCAATTGGTTCAAAATTGACTGAGTTATAGTGGAAAACAAACGAATATAGAAGCCACCGCCCAAGTGGCGCGATACCCTATTTAAATTTAATAGTTTTATTTTTACTAAGAAATGGAGTACAATGGGTTACAAGAGGAACATACTCGAGATCTCGTTTGATTTTCAAAATTGAATGATTCATTTTCACATAAATATATAAGATTTTGAAGCATTCGTATAACATTGATGAAGAAACAGTAGGTAGAAATTATAAGGTGAGGTTTTGCATGGATATGTTCTGTTCCAGAGCGACGTATTTGAAGCCTTGATAGGTCATGGATGATGGTCGATATCATTTGATATATAGTTTGGAGGGTCAAATCATAACAAAATAACATATTGATAAAGTAGTATAAGTTAGTATTTTTACTTAGAAGATCTAATGTCATGCATTTTGTTATCAAGAGGTAGCCTTGGTTGATTTGGAGGTCCTAGTATATTTCTTATGCATTGATAAAGTAACCAAAGGTAATATTTCAGTTTACAGGATCTACTTGGATATATTCTAGAACAAATAGACACATTTGAAGTCTTGGTTGAATTGTTAGATTGAATGGTCCAAATTAACGAACTTCTTGGGGGATCTAGAATATCTGTAATACGTTGATTCAGCAGCAAAAGTTAGTATTTTGACTAAGAGGATCTACTTGGATATGTTTTGGAATGACAGAACATCTTTCGAGTATTTGTTGATCTGGTAGATCATGTAATATAATTTCAGGTCGATTTGGAGCATCCTCAATATCTGTAATACTTTGACCCAGACAGAAATCCGATCCTAGTCTCAAAAGTAGTTATTGCAGACGCTCCATAAATATTCAAAAATGCCATGCAGAAATGCCTGGATGAGGGAGCCTTCTCGGAGCTTCGAAATGCGCAGTACAAGGGGCATACGCAGGACCGCAAGGCTGGCCTCAATGGTCAAATGTTTACTTTAACCATATAGAGCGTTCATGCCCTGCAAATCGACTTGGCCATTGAGTACCCACAATTCGATAAAAAATGCTGAGATTGTATTGATCAAAACTTAACTATGGTTACTAATTATGTATAGAGAAAAGGGGTTGAATAAATTTATAAATTATCTGTAGGTATGTAGATTTGCTTGTCACTCACTTAAAGCAATCACAGTTAACTCTAGAAAACTAGATGGAAACCCCATAACTTTTGATTGAAGTCGTTTAGAATCGATTAATGCGTGGCAGAGCCTGAAAAGCCTTCAAAGGGTCCTTTGTCGTTGTTGTAGTTGTCGTCATACTCGCTCGACAAGGCGAATGAGACCGTTCAAAGAAGGGAGAGAGAGGGAAAAGTGCGGGCTCTTAATTCATTTGTCGTGTTATGATTTTTGAGAGGCGGAACCAACATGGAATGCATTCGCTCATAGAAATGCTAAAACGGACGGCTTCGGCTGTTCATCACGCTTTTATGATTAATATTTCTCCGGATGATTTTCCGTCTCCTGCGTTTGTCCTCAACCCTCGGTCTGATTTTCCTTTCGGTAGGGGAGACTGGGGAGACTTGATCCCTTTTTCTTAATTTACATGAAACTTTAAGAAAAAACACAAAACTAGATCCGATTTCCGTACAAAATGGCAGGTAAACATGTATTGCAAGTTAGTACACAACAGAAGGCCTTTGAATTATTGTTAAAGTTTTCAAAACTGTGTTTTTATGGAGGCATGTCTTATGATGTATTTTTAAAAAATGGGTGACACTTGATCCCCCTTTAAGGACAGACTTGTTAGAATCCCAAAATGGCCGCCACAATGGTCGACTTTGGGACCTACTCACGATTTCGAGGGCACAAATCTCTTCATAAACAAAACCAGCGCACCTGATCTTCTTATTTTAAGCTTATTACAAGTGAGCAAGAACAGAATAATGAAATTCACTGTTGTTTGAAGCTTGCTTCTTGAGATTCGTGCGTCTGAAGTTCTGATGCACTGTTGAAGCGGGATTTCAAGACGTTTGTCCTTAAGCACATGGTTTATTTAAAGCGAAAATAATTTTAGAGTCTTCCTATTCATTTTCTTTTCGAGTTTTCTTGTATTTTCGATGAATATGGAGTGTTTAAAATTATAAGATTTCCTTAAATGTTTAAGGATATGCCGTATTTTCAAAATGGGGAGACTTGATCCCCCTTTTCTTGGTTTGTACTAAAGTTATAATTATCTGAGACATTTTTTCGTTGAATAGACTAGAATTCCAAGTACATAGTGGCTTCCGAATAGAATTTTATTTTTCACATGTATAATGTGTGTGTAATCCTCGAGGGATCAAGTCTCCCCATGTCACTGTTGTGTATACTAAGCTGAATTAATTAAAATATGCCTAACAACAGCCTTATTTGGATAAATAAGTTTGAAAGTATTTTATTTAAACTATGTGCTGTGAAATTTTGACACGATTTGGTTCAATTTTCACAAAGTTATTGAGATTTTTCGGAATCGCCTAAAAGATTTCCGGAGGACTGAAAACAAACCATCAGCCGTTAAAAAATAATGTAATGTACAATCGAAATCACTTGTAGCCAAAACATAGTCGTTTGTCCAGGAGTAGTTTTGGAAAAATTATGCTAGAAGAAAAATGTTTTTGATTCCGAGCAAATATGGGGGGAACAAGTCTCCCCAGGGATCAAGTCTCCTCAGTCTCCCCTATAATGCGAGCAGGATGCTGCTGCCGATGATAGTCTGCGCCGTCGTGTGTGCGGAAAATCACTTACAAATAGAGACACGCTCGCTTTTTAGGAGTAGGTATCAGGAAGCCGTGGCAAGCAGCAGCAGCAGTAGCATCAGCAACCGACAAACGACAATTTGCTTCGAGTGCTCTTTTCTCGATGTTCGTTCCGTTCGTTCTATGCGAATGCCAGGAGATTTCCCGCATAATTGTCCGTTTCGTCATAATCATCATTAGCAATAAAGTGGAAGAAGCGGGACAATTTTTTATGCTTGTTACTCTCGTGACGTCGATGAGTGACAGCAAACGACAGTGTGCTCTTTAGACCATCAGATTTATGGAAAATAATGTTTGCATATTTTACACATTAATCAGTCAGTTGCAAATTAATTTGGCGGAACAAGTATATTAGCACATTACCATGTTGTGCTGCTGAATACTGATCTTAGGACTGATTGTGGGACATTATGTATACAATACCTACGACGAGTCGTTGATTGCTTTTATCAGTAACGGATTCCTATTCTCAGGAAAACCGGTCAATTTGTTTGCTTCGCGGATGCCGCGATCGATATAATGGAATGAAAAACGACGTTTGCGACTATTACATGTTTAAAGGAGCGAGCTCTATGACAGTTTGAACGACCTAGAACCGAGATGGGATAGGTGAGACCCTAGAATTCTTTCCTAAGAAAATAATCCTGTTGCCATTCAGTGCCCGTGTTCCGCGGTTATCTGTGCTTCCTCGACCGGTGATGCGCCGCCTCGTGCTTCTCCTGTTGAACCCCCTGCTTGCTGTTGGGTACACCAACCCCTCGTAGTGGCGATCTCGCAAGTCTTTCTCGCGCGAACGGGTTTAATGCAGCGGGGCAGCACGGCCGTCAACCACGAATAGATGTGCCGTAGTTCACATGAATTTGACATGTTTTTGAGAAATTGACACTTTTGGGCACTCTGACTAATCTGGGATGTGAACGACATTTGCGAATTCTCGGATACTTTTTCAAAACGACGTATAATACACGCAAATCCTATGTTGATACGTCGTTTTGAATAAGTATCCGAGAATTAGTCATTATCATAAGTTATTACTTAAGTAAAAAGTGTAAAACTAGCAAAAGGTTATCAAAATTTTAGCGTGCAATCGTGTGAAATTACACGACAACGCGGAGATAGCAAATAAATCAGTAAGAAGTAACAAATTACGTAACGCTCTAGGGGGAGGAGGGAGTATGGCCGAGCGTTACGGCCCATACAAAAAATTTCGGGTTTTCATACAAAAAAGCGTTACGGAGGGGGGAGGGGGAGTCGAAAAATGTCGATTTTAGCGTTACGTAATAAATGGATGCTGCCTAATGTATCAATTTTCCACACAAACAATTTCGAGCGTATTTTTGTTGTGAGCTACAGGGATTTTGCCTTTCGTTGGCCCCCCTGGTTCAATGCCTTTTCCGCTACCTCTCCACTCTCGATCACATTGTTGTTCATGTATTTCGTAGTAGTTTCTGTAATTGGGTCCCCTTTAGAGCCGGTATCCCTCACTACAAATGAAGAAGACGCCAATGATCCTGGTGCAAGCAGCGAGGCCACCCGAGCGTTGGTTCTAGTATTAGGCAAATCTGGCTGAGACATCGATTTTTGTGAATCGATTCGAATGGGATCAGCACAATCGATTCACCGATTTAATCGAATGCTTTGAATCGATGTTTTCACATCGATTCGATATTATAAAATTTTACTAAACTATAAAATGATTCGTTTGCTGCATGTAATTCAAGCTCATGGTATGTTTTATTTGTCTAAATAAATTCAAAATCAAAATTTGAGATTGCACATCCGACAGCGAATCTGATTCGGAAATGGGTACAACGTTGAGACAATGTAGTCTGAAAAAAAATAAAATAAAATTAATATTTTTGAATCGAAAGAAAAATTCTGAGATTCCCCAGAATTCTGAGAAGTATTCCCATAGAGTGCTGGGATAAATTCCCCCAGAATCTTTAAAGCGACTTCCTAAGAATTCTGAAAGGAGTTCCTCTTGAATTATGAGAGAGAATGCTTCAGAATGCTGAAAATACACCAGAACCCTGAGCGACATTATCTAGAAAAGAAAGTAAGACTCTTCCGGTATCTTAATAGCAAATCTTGGTAGAATTCTCAATTTTATTAAGAATTTTCCTAGAATCCTGAGAAAGATTACTCCATATCTATGAGACGGATTGTCTCAGAGTCTCGAGAGGAATTCTCCCAGAATCCTGTGATAGATAGTCTCAGAATCCTAAGACAAGCTTTCCCCTGGGATTCTCTCAAAATGTTCCAGAATCCTATGACGGATTAACCCAGAATCCATAAAGGAATTCCAAGAGTGGCTCTTCCACATCCTTGAGATAAATTCATCGAGATTACTGAGAGAGATTCTCACAAGAAAAGATGTTCGGATTCCTACAATAATTCCCCAAGAAACTTAAAAAAATGACCCTGAATCCTGGTAAGGGTAGCTTAGAACCCTATGAACGATTCTGGAATCCTGAGAAATGTTCCGTCAAAATACTGGGCGGGATTGCCAAAGAAACCTGAGATATACTCTCACGGAATTCTGGAAGATAGGACCCCAGAATCTTGAGAAGAATTCCTCCAGAATTCTTTTAAGTTTTCTCCCAGAATTCCCAAAATATCCTGGGTGGAATCCATTAGATTGCTAAGAGGGATTCTCCAGGAATTCTGAAAGGGATTTCTGGGAGTAACTGTTCCAGAACACAGAAAACAGATTTCTACTGGGATTCTCGTAGAATGCTAAGGATTTCTTCCGAACCCTAAGAGGAATCACAAAATCTATGCGAGGGATTCTCCAATATCCAAATTTCTCTAGAGAATTCTGCCCAGAGATTCTGTGAGAGATTCTTCAATAATTAATAATTCTGAAATAATGTGACATGAAATCTTGAAAAATATAGCCCCAGAATCCCAAGGGTTTCTCCAGAATCATAAGACAAGTTGCCCAGAATCTTGAGAGAAATATCCCTAGAATCCTGACCGGGATTACCCCAGAAAGCCTAATTTTCAGAGAATCTGGGGACCCGCAGAATACTTAGTGATATTTTCCCCAAAATCTTAAAAGGATCTGACGCAGAATCCTGAGAAGGAGTATAAGGATCCTGTGTGACATTTCCCCAGAATCCCAAGAAATATTCCCCCAGAATTCTGAGAGGAATTTCTCCACAATTCTGAGAATGATTAGTATGATTCTCAAGAAGTCTAAGAAGAGTTGCTGAGAATGCTGAGAAAGATTACCTCAGAATTCTGAGTGGGATCCTAAGTGAGGATCTTCCAGAATCCGTAGAGGAATCAGCCCAGATCATCCATAAATTTCTTAGAATCCTGAAAGGGATTTTACTTTTGGTAGGGAGCCCTGGCAGGGAATACCTCGAAATCCTGAAATGAATTCCCCTAGAATCCAGAGATTTCCTAGAAAATTGATAGGTATTCCCATATAGTACTGTTGAGAAAAAATCATCCGGATTTTTTTAAAGGGACTCTTCCATAATTTTGAGGATTCCTCTAAAATTCTGTGAGAGATTCCTCCAAAATGCTGAAAATTATCACACCAGCATCCTAAGAGACCTTATCCCAGAAAAGAGAGAAAAAAAACTATTCCAATAGGACTTCTTCCAGAATTCTATTAAGGATTTCCCTAGAATTCTGGGAGAGATTACTCCAGTTTTCTGACATGGATTCTCTCAGAATCTTTAGAGCAATTCTTCCAGAATCCTGAGGGATTCTCGAGATGGATTCTCTCGGAATCATGTAATGAATTCCCTCAGAATTCTAAGAGAAGTATTTACTCGGGAATCTCCCAGCATGCTAAGACGGTTATTCCCAGAACTCGCTGACGGATTCTTCCAGAATCCTGAGAGGTACTCTCTTAGAATACTGAGAGAAATTCTCCTGCAGTATTGAAAGACATCTCATTAGAATCCCCAGAGATTGCCTCATAAACCTGAGAGGGTTCCTAGGGTAAGAAATCAAACTTTGAACTAGTCAAATTGTAATCTTAATTTGAACCATTTCGAAATTCATTAAAACGACGTACTTTTAAGGCAAATATTGTCCCAAAAAAAAATGTTAAACAGCTTTCCGTAATATAACCTGATAACATGGACTTTGAAAGCATTGAAAAAAGCGTTTTTGTCATGGAAAACAAGCAATTGAAAAATCACTGTGGTTTCACCCATTTCTCCCCAGAGAAAGCACATTTTCGGTGCACTCGTACAGCTCATGCATTGTATCACACGTAATATGTGAACACGTCAAATGAAAGCTTATTTATCGCAGAATCGACCATCGGAATAATATTCCGCATTATTTGTCATAAAATTATCAAATTTAAGTAATTCTTACTTGGAGAATGTTATCTTAAATTGAACCATTTGTAATCTAAATTTGAACTAGTAAACGGGAGCGAGCTTCCAGTGTTGGCCTGCAGACTGCGCTAGTGTTGTTTTGTTTACTCTTGGGGGATGAAAAATTCCAAATTTAGTTTCCAAGTTCCTGAAGAGTTAAGAACATTCTTAGTTGAAATTCCACTGCCTAATGAAAAATAGTTATGGGAATTAGCAGATCCATGTGTTTTTACATTGTTCAGCACGAAATTGGTTGTTGTGGGAGATGCACGAGCTGCTGCTGCCAGTAGTTCAAATTAAGATTAAAATTGGTTCAAATTATGATTACGATGGTTCAAATTAAGATTAAAATCATTGTTGACGAATAATCGAATTTTTCAATGAAATTCGGTGCAAATACAAACTTTTTACCACTTAACAGAAAGATTATACCCGTGGCTTTCATGTACATACGATTTTGCCGTAGTAAATTATTACCATGTGTGAGAAAAAATCACTCAAAGTTTGCACTGCTTCGGAAAGCCGCAATTTGGTTCAACTTTTGATTACCTACCCTAAGACTTCCACATTATTGAAAAACATCTAGAATCCTGAGAGGGACTGGCGTCCGTTCCTGATGTGACCGAGGCATTCCTAGTTGGCTCCGGGTCATTTGGTCGAACGCCATTTGGCCGAATGCCGTTTGGCCGAATGCCATTTGGCCGAAAGGGTCATTTGGCCGAATGCTGTTTGGCCGAAAAATGAATGATGTACTTAAGTGACTATACCACTGCTCCCAGCCTCAGTACAACTTGAAAGAACAGCCTATGAGTCAAAGAAGGAAAAATCTGTGATAAAATATTGGCAGTTTCAACGCCAACTAATCTCTGAATATCAGAACTAGAAAGAATAGCCTATGAATAAATGAAGGAAATATTTCTGATGATCATATTGACAGTTAGAATGTCAAAAAATTCTTCTGAATTCTTTTGATCACGATTCGGCCAAACGGCATTCGGCCAAATGGCCGGACACCCTCCTAGTTGGGTCGTGACACTTTTAAAGCGGAGCTTGTACTTAGCTGCTTCCGGATGTGTGGAAATTTCGAAAAGGCCTCGCAGAGCTCACTGCTGGGCCCTCGCCACGCCTAGTCTTACCCCGCTTGGGCTATCCGTATGCCCCGGTGCTCGGTCACCTCCCGGTGCCAAAGGTGGTCCACACTGGTGTGTGGATATTACGGACAGAAATGTTGTCTGATTGAAATAACTTTTTCCATAGTTCGCTCAAGCTTCGAAGCTATTCTTGGCGTAATTGCCCCAAATTGATGATTCACAATGATTTGATGTCTACATCAAGCATATGTTTCATTTAAATCAACATCATTGAACACCAACCATCAAATGCTTAAACCAAGCATAAATGTCATTACCTGAGCCCGTGTTGACTGAGCCTCCTGCCTGCCTGCTCAATGCTTAGAGTAAAGTGGGGCAAAAGTTCGAGTGGGGCAAGAGTTTTTTTTTAAGTTTTTGAGCCCAATTCAAATTATTTCTTTCGGGTGTCAAGGTTGTTCGAAGCCTTTTTGAAAAAGAGTCTTTCACTCCAAAAATTATGAAAATTCATCAATATTTCGAAAAGTTAGGACAAAATGTTGGTTTTTGATCAAAAAATTGTAATATGCGATGGTTCTTCCAACGCATGGAATGGAATTGTAATGAAATCGAATTCGATATTTTATTTTGGGGTGTAACTAGGTATATTTTGAAGATGCTTTAGTATGTATAACTTTTTGCAAAAAATATTTGGAAATCATATTTTCCACATAGTGGGGCAAAAGTTCGAATTGTGGGGCAAGAGTTCGAGTCATGTGGCAACTTTAGGTAAAAACCAAAAATTCTGCAAAATGTACATATGATCTCTAAAAATGATGGAATAAGTGAGAAAATTCGATCAAAGTTGAAAAAAAAGGTTGTTTTATCTGAATTTGGTGGAAATCTACTAATTTTTGGTGTAGTAATTTTAACCCTGATTTGGGTAAAATCTAGATCGAACTTTGAAGTGTACTCCAGTTCCAACATCAAATATTGATTGGTTATAGGTATTCCTATTACCGAAATGTCAAAATAGTGCGCTACGGTTTGGGAAATTTCACAAACACTGAATTCGAACTTTTGCCCCAGTGGTGGGGTAAGAGTTCGAATAAGACATACATATACAAAAAGTGTTGTAACTCAAAATTGAAAAGACATTTAGCGTAACTTTGTTCAGCAAAATTTTAGCTCATGGATGGTAAAATCACTGCTTCGATATTTTGAAAAAAAAAATGTATTTTCAACTAGGGTCGAACTTTTGCCCCACCTTACTCTATTGTTCATCGTGGCGGTGGTAGTTAAAAGTGACGAGTCCAGTGGTCGGTCATACTACGAAAAGTTCATCCCTACCGAAGGTCTCAATGACGGACAATGTGACTGAGAGAGAACCCTTGATAGGCCACAAGCCGACACAAGCCCTGGCCAACTAGTACGTCCTGATTGAAATGCACTTCCGGATCGCCCCCAAAGGTGTAGTGCGAGTTTTTGGGAGCATTGGCAGTGTCTTCATCAGCCAGTGAAAAGCATAGTTGGAAAGAATCGGTAGCGATTATTTACATTTAGTGTTGAGGCTCATGTTTTTGTTGCGTATTTGAGTTTGTAATTATTTGAATCGATAACTAGTTGAAGAAACTATTAAGTAAAAATAAAGGATGTACAAGGGAATTTTCTGCTAATCAAACGTTCCTGTAATGGTGGTATTCAGTGTAATATGTTACAAATAGAGCATTTTGCACTAAAATACGACCATGACTGAATTGTTTATCCTGAATTTGTCCCAAATTTTTATGTATGCTTGAAACAGCTTAAAATAACCATCTGATACAGTTCGTTTAAGCCTCAAGTTTAAAGTTAAATCAAGTAAAAACATGCTTGGATATACCATGAGAATAAATGAGCTGTCAAACCGTCAACAATAAATATTGTTGGTGGACGCATAATATGATTGAGTCAACCATATTTCTTGCTCTAATCAGTTCATCAATTTTGATCATTTGAAGCATCTGTCATGCTTCGCCCTACGATATTATGCGTAATACAATCTCAAAATCAGTGCACAAATGTGCTTGTTCACGACCGAAATATGATTGAAATAATTTTATATTTTTCTCCGTGAATGAGCTATCGAAGATATTGGTAGTTGCCGAACAGCTAGACGAGCTGATCGGCTTCACGAGCGGGCGGACTAACATCAGCAAGGACCTGAAACAGAGCCGGCTGAAGCTCCGCAAATAGCTAGCTCTGACCAAGAAGGAGTATGATGGTCGAAGCGCGGAGCACGGCGGACGCGAGAAGGGAAGAGCGGTCCACCCTAATGGACAGGTTCTTCTTTACAGGCAACGTGGCAATGGAGCATGAAACCATGCAGCTCGCTGGAGCCGCAGCGGAGAAGTCAAACCGCCCTAAGCCTCGAGCTGCATGGTCGAAACCTACCGAGGAGACGCTGTCCAAGAAGCGTCCGGCAGAGGCGGGCGAAAAGCCAAAGAGAAAAAAGGACCAGGCTGCGAAATCGATAGAGAAACGCGCAAGGGGCAGCGAAACCAAGCCCCAGGAGGGCAACCCCTAGGGAAACGGGGGTCAACCGAGCCAACGGAAGGAGAACCCTTGGATTACGGTTATTATTTACGGTATTGCGATTAGGAATTACGGATTACGGATACGTAGCGGATCACGTAGTGTTGAGTAGGATAATTCGCGATTGTTTTTGTCGTGAAATCTTCCTATCGGGATAACAGAATTCGTCTTCATTTTCGCATGATTTCTGTGTAATTTCTGGTGATATTGCTGCTGACTGTCCAGGAGACATAGATTAAAGTCAAAAATTTTGAGATTGCTGGAATTCGTATAATTTAGGTGAGTTTGTTCCTGTATATTGTGTTGGCACCTAAACGTCAATCAATCCTTTGGACTCGACCCTTCCACCCTTCCAACACCTGAATTCCCGTAATACTTAGGCCTTAGAGGACGTAGAGGTATCTACATACCTTTCTTAGCGCATGTCGTGAGGACGTAGCCAAGACAGCTTCCGACCGTTGGAGAACTGTTTCAATCTTGTCAGTGATAAGCCCCAAATCGCTGTGCTTTTGTAATGGACGGAAAGGAAGCAATTCTCGTAACAGCGGTCTGGGACTGTGAGAACCACCTACGAATTTATGCGACTTGCTTAATGCTAAAGTAATTTTAAAATAAAAAAAAATGTGCTCTAAAAACTGAAATTCGAATCGGAGCTCCAAACGTATTAAAATCTGTCCAGTACTGAAATGCTATTTGTTATACTTAACTATTAATTGTATGCATTGTATCAAACAAATAATTCAAAACAATAAAAAACTTCAACTAGCTGGGCCCAGACAAGTATGAAACCAAGTAGTAGAGTGCCGCAATTAATACCTCTTTCAGGTCACGTCTCGCTTTAAACATTTATCGATTTCTCCAAATCATCGACATTGTTCGTATTAGCATGAAAAATGTCTGGCCAAGATTAATGGGCTTTCAGCTTATGAAGGCTGATGTCTGATGGGTAAACATATTCTGCTCGTGCATTTCCGAGAACATGCCACCGAAACGACAATTTGAAACAATAATCAAATGGATTTATTGGGAAACAAATATGTCGCGCCATTCTAAGCAAGTGTAATAGACTTTTCGAGAATTGAATTTTGAAGAAAGAAGTGCCGCCAACTGCAGCCAACAGACATTCCGACGACGACGAACATGAATTGGCGTTAGACCGCGGAACATGATAAAAAGCTTTTAAGCCTGTCATTAGCACCGACCGATTGTGTGATAATGAAGAGAAGAGGACCCCCAGCGCATGTCCCCCACCAACCCTGATGGACTAAACAATGAATGTCACATTCCGGTCACCACTATGATGGGCGAGGGGAAGTGTGGACGTGGAGGCATAAGTCAATAAAAATTTAGAACAAACAATCGATTCGATGGTCGTCGTAATTTGTTATTCAGCCAAGGTATTGACGACTGCGACGGGATGCATGCTATTTAATTACCGAGAATCGTACCGATCTTGCCGATTGGGGGGCTTTGTCGGTAAATTTCGTCGATGGGTGCGGCATGGAAATCGGTCGGCTTCCAACTGAAGACGGTTGGAATGAAGTTGGGGAATTGTGGGCAAAATGTACAAAGGAAATCTCAAAGGGGCTTATCTTTACGCAATTTTAAACAGGCAAATTTAACAGGTGCACATTTTTTTAGACTAAAATGTACTGCTTTGATCTAGACCTGTGCACCGCCGCCGCCGACACTTTTTGTCCCACGCCGACGCCGACCGAGGTATCGGCGGCGTGGCATACGTCCAGGTTTGTCAGAGATTACCATAGGAGGTCCTTCAGAGATTAGTCTGAGAGTTCCTTCAGGGATTCCTAAGGGAGTTCTATCAAGGGTTCCTCTTGGAAATCCTCCGGCATGACTCATATATTTTTTCAGAGATTTTTTCAGGAGTTCTTTTAGGGATTTCTCTAGGAGTTCCTTCAGATATTTCTGCAGAAGTTCCTCCAGGGATTAATTTATGAGTACCTTCGAGGATTTATGCAGTATAGTATTTCTTTCAAGGATTGCTTCAGAAGTTCCTTTGGTGATCTCTCCAGGAGTTTGTTCAGGGATCTCCTTAATAGGTCCAGGATTCAGGGATGCCTTCAGAAGTTCCCTAAGCTATTTCAACAGGAGTTCGCTTAGGTATCCTTCCATTAGTCTAGGAGTTCGTGCATGGATTCCTTATGAAGTTCCTTTAGAAATTCCCTACAGGGGCATTAATATATGTAAAATAACCACAGTTCATAATTTTACTTTCAATCAATTTCACAACCTTTTGTAGGCAGAATGTAAAATCTGATATGGCGTGGTATTTAAAATAAATTTATCGTAGCATTCTAATCCTCGTGAGAACCATTCGCATAAATCTGTAAACGTTGGCTCAGAAATACTGTTATAAAATATTCTATAAATCAGGCCAAACATTTCAGTAGGTCCTATCTGCATTTGAGAGGCTCTCCTTGTTCACTTTGTTCAATTATTGCAATGTAATGGTACACTTTTCAACTATTTTTGCAGTACAAATCAAAAGACGATTGTTTTGACCATCGTTCAATGCAAGGAGACAATCATAATACAAGTACACAACTGAGATATTAACGAAAGAGAGGGAAACCAAAGAGAGCCTCTCTTCTGCAGATAGGACCTTTAGAAATGTTTGGCCTGAAATATGTTTTGTTGTTACAAAAGTCACTAAAAGCCCAACGGTTTTATATAAGATTAAATGGTATTTATAAAAGCTGAGCACTGAATGCCTACTGACCGGGCGCCATTATGATTTAGACCCATAGTTTCATCCGCGTGGCGCCACCAAGAACCTATGTTTCGGACCCACGACTAGGAGTGCATGTTTATCTCGGAATTCTCTAGGTCGTGGAAGTACGTCTCCTATGTTTAGTACTAATAATTATAAATTTGCGGCATGAAATCATGCCGCATGTACACTGGATCATGAAGAAAATTTATGAAGTCATAAGCCTTATTCATGGAACTCGTACTTCTAATTTATGGTTCGGTTCCATTGGAAAATATATTGAAAGTTTTCAATTTGAAACCCTCTTTGCATCAAATGGAAACTAGCTACAAATGTTCAACTAAATAAACTTCTAGTATCAATTACTTTTTGGCAGTTCTTAACTCCGGTAGTATAATATCTTGCATGATGCGAAAGGAATTTTGATTCTCAAATCAGTTATTTGAATAAAGCGCCAGGTAATGAAGAACAATATCTTTTCTGGGAGTATCTGCATGCAAACCAAAAGCCCTTCTTTCTTTGTTGCTTCCCTTTCTGCTGAAAATTAATAAGGTTAGAGCTTTTTCTATTTAAAGAATACTTCCCGTACACGACGGAAACAAGATCAGTTGTCTTTGCGGCCGAGGTATTGTCGGGTGTGCTGAATATGATTCACGGCGCGGCCTTTGTAATGCTCCAAATGCGCATTTGCACGAAATTCCACGTGGCAAATCATCTTGGAAAGGAACAGCCGCACTCGAGGAAACGCCGCAATGTTATCTCCCATAAGAATGGAGTAAAAGGAGAGAAAAAACGCGGCTGTTCCTTTCCTCAGGGATTTATCGCGTGTACTTTTGGGCAAATGCGCTAATAACACTTTGCAACTGACCGACGGACTTGGTGGGAACGCGGCGACGCATAGTCCACTGACAGTGTGCGTGGACGCCCGTAACCACCGATGGACGCTGGGCGACGAAGTTGATGGATGGCATTGAGGCTTTTTACGGCATCATCAGCATCGGCAGCCATGTTGGATATGAGCCTCAAAATTTCAAAGTGATAATTCTCTACCACCAAAGCGAATATTCGTATGAAAAAGTATCATCCTATATGCTCACTCGCAGTGATTGCAATGATACTTTTTCTGCTGCGTTGCTGCAGAATTGACAATTTTTTATCACTTCAAAACGCGAGGCAAACAATCATTGAAAAGCAAAAAGTCAATGATTCGTTTGAAAACTTAGTGATGCAGCAAGACACCTTAAGTACAAAGCTCGCACCCGTTTGTTTTGTTGCATTGCTTCATGCCGCTGTTTTATGGTTTTATGAGTCGGCGGCATAATTCTATGTTTTAGCGACATGGTTCTATGACTTGTAGTCATGTTATCATGAAGCAACATATTTTATGATTTTATAAATTTTTCGTCATGTTTTGGGTTCCGGATTTTTACCCGTGAACTATTGTGGTCATCGCTGCAACGCACTCTAGATCGATTTCATTTCGATCACGCTGAATTTCTTCCCAGCTCATGAAAGATCAGTATTTTCACAACATTCATACTTTTTTAAATGATTTTCGTAACTTTTTCTACATATAAACTTATCCACCATGAATACGAATCGGTTCGTGCAAGAGTCATGCTGATCGGTTCATCCGTTCGTGAGTTAGCATTTGCCAAGATAGAGTACTCTAAAGAAGGTTACTACAAATGCCAGATTACATTTGTTGAAGTTTACCTTTGGTTTTCAATACGTTATTGGTGCAACCAGCGCAAACTCTGTGGTCTTTATGTGGTCTTGAAACAGTCCCTTAGTTTACACTTCAAAACCTTCACCAGGATGGACCAACTAGCTGGATTGTAATCTTCCTGAAGTTGTGGCAGAAGCAATGCGGATAATATTACTATGACTAGAGTTTTATTGATGAGGGTTTATAATAATCTTCCAGCGTTACATAAAACTGAAATTGTTACTATGATTTGAAAATACAAGTCCAGGGTATCTACCCAAGTAACTCTCTCTCTCTTCTTGGCGTAACGTCCTCATTGGGACAAAGCCTGCTTCTCAGCTTAGTGTTCTATGAGCACACGCAACCTGAGATTGGCAGATTCTAATACAATTGGGTATGAAACATATACAAATATTGTATTAGGGCCTTGCAAATACAAAAATTGGTAGGTGGCAGTATACCAAAAATTGTATTGGCTTCCTAGAATCTGGAAAAGGAAAATTTCGCATGTGTACGTGTGCTCTGTCGCACTGGTTTCTCATTATTTGTTCTATTTTTAGACTGATCATGGCAGCAGCGGCGGCATCAAATACCAATACATGTTTAAAAAGAAATACGGGCGGCGGCGGGAATCGAACCGAGACACTATCATGGTGATACACGGTATCCTGCGCTCTAACCAGCACGGCTATAACTGCACATGAATAGACAAGAGGCTGAAAGCCATCATCATCAACACAAACGTGGCTTGGTGATGGAAGTGATACAGCCGCCACACTGCACAATGGGTCCAGAGCCGTATTTGCGAAGACAAAACTGTTTAAGCTTCAGCTTTAAGTTTTTAGACACATATTGTGTTTTAGAAAGTTTATTTTCAATTGTTGACCCTATTCCCTATTATTGTTATGTTAGGGTGGTTCGTCTGGTTAAACTGATTCAAAAATCTGCTTTCTAATAATTTTATTTGCGATGCCATGATGGATGGTGATGGATCGTTTAATTAGAAATTCCACCAATAACGGCAAATTTTAAATTTCATATATCTCAGGACTCTCACCACTTAGAAAGTTGGTGTCTTCGACAACGTTGTTAAGTGAGTCAAGGGCTTACAGTTAATGGTCCACTAGGCGGCGCTAGTAACACATTTGCAAACCCTGATAAAAATTTCCAATAGAATCACCATAAACTACCATTAAATAATGATAAATTTGACTGTTCAACAACAAATTATATTGTGTACTTATTTTCCTGCTGAAAATGCTCTATTGAAACTACAATACGTGAACAATAAAATCTATGGCACTAGAGATTTCAATAATAAAAACACTATAAATTGTATGGTAGTTGACTCAATTTGCTCCAGAAAATTTGGATTTTTTTATGGTAAAGATACATAACAACCCCCATTTTCTATTGTAAAAGTTACATTTACAATACATGCTATGGTGGAAAACAATAGAGTCTGTTGTTACTCTATCGTTTTAAACAATTGAATTAATGGAAACTACCATTCATTTCAGCGTATTGTAACAATACATTCTGTTGTATCTCTATGATCTTTTTTTATCAGGGAATTCATTCAAATGATTGAATTTTTTTCGTGAAGTAATCAACAAGCTGTAAGTTTGTTTTCTTTGAACGTGTCTAAGTCAAGTCAAAGGTTTTTCAAAGAGCTATGTATTAGTCATAATTGTGCAATGTCGCATTTCATTCGGTTCACTTGATCCAGAGATATAGCAATTAAACGAAGAACACTCAAATATGAACTACTTTATTAGAGTTGCTCCAATTTTATGTAAAGTTATCCAATCAAGCCCAAATTTGTACCGTTTATAGCTAACTAGTTGTGCAACTGGCAGGAAAAATTTGAGAATATTTGGTGCATTATTGAAAAAGTTACAGCTTGCTGAATATATTTGAAATAATAAATAAAAGTTGCATGCTTCAATTAATTCGTAACTAGCGCTGCCTACTGACAGAACCTTGAACCAATCAGCTAATCAACTGAGCGGCCGTAACCAACCTAACAACATCGCCGAAGACATCAACTTTCTAAGTGATCTGAGTCCTGAGATATATGGAATATAATATTTGTTTGCTCATCAGCGCTGCCTTGTGGTGGAATTTTGAATCAAACGGCTCATCATTTGTTAGTTCTTCACCAGCCAAATAATATTGCCGAAGACACCAACTCTCTAAGTAATCAGGATGATGAGATATTTGGTATAAACATTTCATCAGTGTTACGTCTGTTTGTCTCTGGTATGACAGAGACGCCAGAAGCACTGGCGAAATTTCCATACCGTTCATCTTAGCACCATGATTACTTAAATATTCGGTATACTTGGCAAAGTTGTTAGGCCAGCCAAGGTTTTACTGGTGATGGGCCGTTTGATTCAAAATTCCACCACTAGGTAGCGCTGACGATAAATTAATTATTATATTCCATATATCTCAGAACTCTGATTACTTAGAAAGTTGGTTTCTTCGGCAATGTTGTTTGGTTTATTAAGGCGTTTCAGTTGATTAGCTGATTGGTTCAGGATTCTGCCAGTAGACGGCGCTAGTTGCAAATTAGTAGAAGCATGTATCTTTTACTTATTATCTCGAATATATTCAGCAACCTGTAACTTTCTATAATGTGTAGGGAATATTCTCAAATTTTATCTGCTAGTTGCACAACTAATTAGCTATAAATGGTACAAATTTGAGCTCGATTGGATAGTTTTACATGAAGTTGGAGCGACTCTAGTAAAATGTTTCATATTTGAGTGTTCTTCGTTAAACTGCTATATCTCTGGATTAAGTGAACCGAATGAAATGAAATTTTGCACATTTATGACTAATATATAGCTCTTTGAAAAACCTTTGACTTGACTTAAATATATTCAAAGAAAACTAAATTACAGCTTTTTGGTTGCTTTACGAAAAAAAACATTCATTTCCATAATTTTGCAAATGTGTAGCTTGCGCTTCCTTGTGGCAAAATTTCGAAACAAGTGGACCATTAACTGTAAGCCCTTGACCTACCAAACAACATTGTCAAAGACACCAACTTTAAAGTGACCAGAATTCTGAGATATATTAAATTTAAAATTTGCTTGACCTCTAGCACCGCCTAGTGGTGTATACAAAAGCATGCTAAGTTTTAAAAATTGCCTAAAACATTTTTAGCAAGTTGTATCCTTTTATAATGTCCACCAAAACTATTCAAATTTTGATTACTTGTTCCTCAACGAGTTTGATTTAATTGGTGCAAATTTGGGCTTGATTGATTATTCAACTTTACACGAAATTAGAGCCCTTCTATCTATATCCAGTTTTTGACTTCCGTTTATCAAATTACTGTACCTTAGGACTAAGCGAACCGAATTAAATTAATTTTTGAAAGTTTGTGACTAAAATATGACCAAAGGCAAAAAAGTTGCAATTTATTGAAAACTTTTCGAAAAGTTATAATGATTCGAATGTTTTATCCAAGGACTAAAAGTCTCTTTAATAAAGACAAATCAATCAAATCAATCGAATGTTTTATTTTTGTAAATTTGCTATGACTTTGTAAAACATTCTGATATTGTATAGAGAATAATAAATCAGCAGATTTTTGGATAAGCCACGCTTGATTGACCGTAATCATTTCACAATAATGAAAAAAAGAAATGACAACTTGGCAGAAACATTTTTGTCTTCGTAAATACGACTCTAGACCCATTGTGCACTGAAAAGCCCGCATCCAGCAGGTTGCTGTTTGCAAGTGGAAAATTCCATGTAGACAATAGAACGCGAAGCTCAGCAGCGAAGCGAAAGTTATTTTTAGACGCAACCCGGTTCAACTTCTCGGGTTTGAATGGAGGTGTTTGTGTGTAGTGGTATGGAAGCTATGGTACCGTGTAGCGCATCTTAATACAACGAATGGATTATGATTTATCACATTTTCTGTACGATTTTAATACATAAATTGGTAGAAAAGGCATATCTCAATTTTTGGTAGCTTTTCTTGTTTTGCGTGCACTTCCACAGTTATTAACTGAGAGCTTCCTCTGCCAATGACCATTTTGCATGCGTATATCGTGTGGCAGGCACGAAGATACTCTATGCCCAAGGAAGTCAAGGAAATTTCCTTTACGAAAAGATCCTGGACCGACCGGGAATCGAACCCGTCACCCTCAGCATGGTCATGCTGAATACCCGTGCGTTAACCGCCTCGGCTATATGGACCCAAGTAACTCATCTAGGTGAATAACAGTTTTTGATCAAAAGTTTGCTTAGAGTTGTTTTTTTTATTGGGTACTCAATCATGAAAAGATCCTAACATTTCAAGTTTATTTTCTACGCTTTGTTGAAAAAATCTAGAAACACGATTGACCTTTTTGTCAAAATTTATAGAAAAACATAAGGGCTGAAAGTCTCTCAAATAAAGATAAATCAATCAAGAAAAACATCAAGAAAGACTGCTACGGGAGATTTGAATAGGGAAATCATAAATCATTAAAATATTGGGATAACTAAGAGATGAACCAGCCTTGTGCTGAAAATTTCTCCGAAAAGACACCAAACCTAACCTAATAGATACGATAATTTCTAACCATCTTTCTAATCATTTTTTTCTAACTTGAAGAAAAACTTTAGTTCCGAATGAAATTTTCAATCAAAAACATGAAATTTCAAATGATGAGTATACTTCTGTTCTGTCTGTGGCGAGATTGTGTTGTGTCAATGGGTGTGATATGTAGGGTATTATCACAGAGAACAGACATCCAAGTCCAGTTCCGAAACTGTGTAAGGAATTTAACGGCCATTTGAAATCGGCAACACAAGTGGCAATAGCGTGGCGCTGCAATCGGTTAATTTCCCATACTAATTTAATTCACCACTTGAAATGTTTCAATTCACCACTGACTGTGGCAATATGGTGTTTGGTGGCGTTAGTGTTGCCATCGTGTATTGGTTTGCACCCTTACTCAAGTAAAGATTCAAATCCTTACACAACTTTCCGAATGAAATTTGTTCTAGCCTGGACGTCTGTTCTCTGTGGTATTATGTTTGTGAGGGAGTCTCCCTGACAATCAGTGTTTAGACTTAGTACCAGAATAAGTGGACGTTTAACTGCAATTAATACCGTACTGTGTCAGTTAACTAAAAAAAAAAGATGAAAAAGAATCCCAAATTTCAAAATATGCAGTCGAATAACCCATGCTCGTAGATATCGTTTCTGCCAGCATTTTAGTGATAGAAAAAGTAAAAAAAAATCTCATAATAGGTACAATATTGTATTTCAAAACAGTATGAAAGTTACTGTGAGATAAGAAAAGGTATTTCTCGACTGGTAATAGTAGTTTACGCAACAAGGTGCAGAATGATGATTTTTACAGCACGAGCCGTACATTTATCCAACGAGGCTTGCCGAGTTGGATAATTACGATGAGTGCTGTAAAAATCGAGTTCTGCACCGAGGTGCGTACAACGTTTTTTGCAACTTCATAAATTGCCACTTGAGGATAGTTTTTAACAAAACTTGTTCATCAGACTGCACATTGATGTTCATAGTCATGATTAAGGAAGTCTGATCATAGCAGGTTATACTGTGCAGTTGTCACAACTTTTCAAACCTGCGTCCAGAAAGCATCAATAAGTTGATCAAAACTGAAAACAGTGCTGTAATGGTTCATTACGCAACGCAAATCAGTGCTGTAATGAACCATTACAGCACTGTTAATTTGGTGCGGGAAAGTAGGCCTTTTCCTGTCAGATTTGCGTGAAGTAAAATGGCCTATTACGATGAGAAGTTGCAAAAAAGTAATTTTCATTGGGATATTTAATCCCGATCTATTATTACAGGCCTTCTAAAAGTAAATGCTTTTGTTTCAAATTTCTCAGCAAATCCTGTAGCAGCAAACGTAAAGCAAACGAATGTCTTAATTACTGGTTACTGTATTCGTTTTGTGTTATGACAAGTTATACCATCCGAATTATCAAATGAGCTGAAAAAAATTAATTAATTTAAATTTAATGTGTTCAGGAACACTAAGAAACTGGTTGTTATGGATAAATAATGTTGAAATGATTAAAAAAACACCTTTGTGCAAATGCAAATTTGAAGCACGAAGTAAATTTCTAGAGAACTCGATTGTTCTTCATAATAACATGCATGCACAATGGTCGGAAAAAGATAAAGTGTGGCCAAAACTATTTTTATGTGTTTAATCGAAGATATAGTTTGCCTAGATGTGTTATATAGTATTTTTAGTGTTTAAAAAGGGGTATTCAAAAATTACGTAACTTCAATAATTTCAAAAACGGTAAAAATCAGTATACCACACATTTTCTGTGTTTTTTTTGTTAGAAAATCAATTTGAATTCAATTAAACGATTATCTTTCGATCAAATCCAATCAAGTTTGATCAAAACGTGTGAAAAATGTGGGAAGATAAATTTTATTTCGATTAAAAATGGAAAAATAACGTGAAATATATGAAAAAACATGATTTTTTTTAAATAGCTCTTATTTGAAAAACTGCAAATTTCTGCAAAATATTTAAACGTTTTGATGCAGCCCTAAGCATGATGTTTAAGATGTACTATTCGAAATTGCGGCGACACGTGACGACACAAACCGTTTTTTAACTTAAAAAATACCAAAATTCCTAAGGTACAATATATGAAAATTTGAAAAGTTTTGTGACATATTAATTTTGCACCATACGTGCATTCAAACATTCCAATAACAAGCTTTCATATGCTGGATAACATAAAACATATATTCCATTCTCAAAATATTATTATTTTACTATTTTCGAATAACTCATTTTTCAATTTTATGACTTTGGCCACTTTGGCGGTAAAAATGTCATTGAAATACAAAAGATGGTATGCTTTCAATTAAGAATCATAAAACTACAATACATTATCTTTGTTATAAGGTGAAATAAAGTTTAAAAACATCAATTTCGTTTTTTGAGAGTTTTGGCCGCCCCTTTGTATGGAGCCCGACCAATGTGGCATGTGGAGCACAATATGATTTATTCTGGAAGAAATTGGTAGAAATCATCAGAATAGTTCATTTTATTCAATAAACAGAATGTATTTATAATTTCTGAAATAGTCTATACATACAGGGGATGGTCAAAATGTTTGGGATAGGCAACTTTTTTTCTCTCACAAAAAAGTCCAACATGCTATAACTTTTCAGAGAGTGCATCAAAAAATCTCAAATTTTGACTGTTTATCAACCTGTTATACGTGCATCATTGGTACAAATTTAGGCTCGATTGAATAGTTTTTCACGAAGTTAGAACCGCTTGGATAAAAAACTATTTTTCAGACAACTCATTTTTGAGTTGTCATATCTCGGAAACCAGTGAACCGAATTGAATGAATTTTTTAACGTTTATCCACAATATATTGATACTTAATACGACGTTATAAAATGTCATGTTTTCTCACGGCGAATTAAGTATACCGGGTTGAAATTTTTAACCATATAGAGGAAAATAAGTCAAATTTACAATACCACACAAAAATTACTAAATGTGCTCTTCCTTCAATCTAAATAGGCTCGAATATATCTGATTAGAGATAACATGAGAACAGAAGTGGAAAATCTTTGGATATCAACACTAAATTTTATTGACATTGACGTAAAAAAATTACTTTTTTTCGAGAAAAATCCAAAAAGCGTCAATCCATGATAATTTTTTTCAACGTTCAAAAAGTGTCTATGTTTTAATAGTTTGTGAAGCATTTGTATATTGTTAGTGTACGTTCAAAATTTCATTCAATTCGGTTCACTGGTTTCCGAGATATGACAGCTCAAAAATGAGTTGTCTGAAAAATAGTGTTTTACCCGAACGGTTCTAACTTTGCGAAAGATTAATAAATCGAGCCCAAATTTATACCAATGATGCACATATAATAGGTTGACAAACAGTCAAAATTTAAGATTTTTTGATCCACTCTATGAAAAGTTATAGCATGTTGAATTTTTTTGTGAGAGAAAAAAAAGTTGCCTATCCCAAACATTTTGGCCATCCCCTGTATCTCCATAATGTATTTTGACAACATTAGTAACACTCAAAAAAAGAGCTATTATATTATAGTATTGGGAAGTATTCATTGAATACATTGTATACAAAAACTGAGAACCAAGGCGTATTTCTGATGGGATTTAATGCTATAAATAAAAAACACATTTCGTTGCTATAGTGAAAGGATAAACATGAATTAACTTTAAGTAAATGGACTTTGTACCATCAAACTATCTTTCATCATGTGCGAACTTTTTCCCCAAGTATGGGGCAAATGTTCGTATTGAAGTACTTGCATTAAAAGCTTTATTACTAGAGCTACAAAAAGAACTTGATAAAATCTAGTGCTATGTTTTGAAGGTTACATGATAGGGAGTCGTTAAGCAATGAAAAACAAAATTATTGTCTTTTCGCTTAATAGGGGAAATTACCTATTCTCGGCCGTTTTGTTCTCTTCGTCTTTGGGGGGTTTTTGAAACCAATTGAACTCAGAGTTGGTCTCAAATCCTTCCCAACTTAGCTGAATTATATAGCCAAATTTCAGGCAATTTGGCTTACAAAAACCTGACGAAGAGAACAAACCTGCCGATAATACCCATTGTCACCCTACTTAGTTATTTTGTGGAGACTGTTAGGTGCGAACTTTTGCCCCGCACTACTTTATAGGCAATTGTAACCAAATTACTTCATATAAATGCGAAAGTACAAGTACTTGTCTCTTTTAGAAAGTCAAAATGATTGGCCTATTGAAGACTGTGAGAATAGAATTGTGGAATCAAAAGTGAAAAAAGTAGTTGGGGAAAAAACACTTTCAAGGGGCCGTCGGCAATAAAAACGTAACGTATCTTGAAAGCTAACGGAGTTACGAATTTGGCGTCTTCGACAAAGTTATTCAGAACAGCATTTTCAATAACTCTTGTGAAGACATCAACCTTGTATCTTGAAAAATTCAAAAAGTAAATTTTCTATCTCACTTTTAGGGGGATTGATCATTTTTACCAACAGGTTTAAAGAAGCACGTTATTGTAGTGAAAAACTTCCTCGAAGACAGGCGTCAATGAACCGATTTACTATTTTTTAGTTTAATATGAAAGATATTCTGGAGTACAAAGACCATACAAAATTTCATATTTGAAACTTGTTCCGAATTTGAATGAATTTCATAAAGGCTGTTTTTCTGTGACGTTACAACGCTTAAAAAATCTATGCTTTGACCAGCCATACCTCAGAGTTTTAAAGTATTGCAATTAAAATTATTTGTATGCTAAAAAATCTTCATACATTTAACTTTTAATCATAGAAGACTTTTGAAAAATCAGTGCGTTGGTGTTTAAAATGCAGCTTTGCTGAATAGTGTGCTCAAATGCCTTAAAATCACGATTTTATTGTTAATCTTAACCGTCGTTAAATCAATATTTATTGTTACATTAATATCATGTTGAATTCATTTCGACAAGAGTAATGTAGAATGATATAAAAATGTGTAATATTCCAAATTTCAGCTTTGAAAAATGAGTATCGTAATCCGGGGTAACATTGATTAGAATTTTCGATCTTTCTTGAATAATTCTTTTGTTGAAGCAAATGTTACATGTTTTATATTTTTAAAACAAGTACTGGCTCTCTGAGTATGTGTTAAGCTAGTCGAAAAAGCATTGCAAAACTTTAAAACATGAATAAATAGGCTTTTAAATCTAATTTTTGATTTAGTTGATTTGGGGTAACATTGATCATGTCAGTGATCAATATTCGTTTATGTTGAAAATACCCTTACTTACTTAATTCGGGGTCGCTTCGGGTCCAAATTCTTACAAGTTATGCACTTTATGATTTATTTTAGGATTTAAATCCTCCAAACCGCGAATAACGCCTAAAGGTAGGCAATACCTTAGAGAATGGACTACCAGCTTGGCGCGCGGCCACAGTTGATCAGCAGGAGTAAATCCATTTTATTTTGTATGGCGAAAAGTATCTAAACTCGAATTTCTCGAAATGACAAGCTTTTACCAAAAAAATCATTTGGTAGGCACCAAACCGGTCATCATTGTGCACAACCGCTACCAAATATTTTTTCGAATAATGTGTTACACTTCGAGAAATACGCCTTTGGATGCTATTCGCCATACAATATTTTTGCGATTTACTTTTAGCGATTTTTTGCGCATAGAAGCTAGCGCCACATTGGTCAATGCGGAGAGTAGGAAAACAGCCAAGGCATTTAATTCATTGATAGCCTACTTTTAATAAATCGTAAATTCTATTTAAATAGAGCATTTTTATAAAAGTTTCGTTTATTAAATCCAACTCTAGGATATTGAAGTAATACAGTGATTACAAATCTCATATTGTATCTAGTATTCATGTCATGCATGAATGTTTGAATATGTATGCCATTGCGTTACGAAACACAGTTATGGAAAAATCGGTTTATTTCAATGTTTATGACATTTGTCATTTAATAGCTAAATAGTAGCAGATTACGATATACCATTCGATTGCAGAAACTGGTTCAATGTAAAATGCTTGTTTGAACATTTCATGAGGTCGGTCAAGCCGATCAATGTTCCTCACTGATCAATGATACCCCGTTTTACGGTATTGATGATACGGGGCCCGTAGAATATGTCATAATCGTTGTTGAGAAGTGCCTTCAGAGAGAAGGAGTAGGTATAGAACTTTTTTATCTTTCGGAGCTGACTCATCGATCATTATCACGAAACAGATAGCAATGTTTCGACATCTTTTCGCTAAAATTTGATTGATCACATCAAGGATCACATACTCTCAATCATCATCGATCGAGCATCAAACCCTTTTCCAATCCAACAGATTCGCCTCATAGCACAAACTGTGCCCTACCAGCTTCCATTGTCCAACAATTATAAAATTAAACAGATTAGTGGCATTTAAATCCCCTCAATACACTATACTTGACACACGCACGCATAGAGCCAAAGTCACACGGTGGTGTATCATCGTCCGGAACAGCACGTTGCGTTCGCATCAGCATCAGGATCAAAATGCGCAATCTGCGTCCCGAAGCACGGAATAACCATCACCCAGGAACAATAGCTGCGACAAGCTGAGCCCGAAAAACGAGGGGCGGACACCTCGTAACGTCGACGTTTTGTTAGAGTGTGCCTATCTCCTTTTCGGATTTAATTCCGGCCTGTGTGGCAGCAAGCAATCTGAATGCATCATACATCGTCAGTTCGGTAGCTCTGTGGCGGCGCACAAATAAAAAGGCGTGAGACACCTGGCCTGCGGAATAAACCCCCTCGTGTACAATGCTCTCGGCGCCGTCGTCATTTCCGAACGCATAGGAAAAAGGCAAGATTTATTTCCCGGCGAGGGATCTGCCTCTTTTCGTTTCATGGATTGGATGTGTGACAGTCGGAGACTCGCAGAGCAAGGGCATAAAGGGAAATCGAAAAATCACCGCACCCAACAATTTGGCGCGTGAAATTAGCCACTTAGTGACGGTGTTAATTTCTGTTGACTTTTCTGTATTTCTGCCCTGCCGGGTTCCTAATCGGTTTGGATTCCAAACGGAATATCAACCAACCAAGTTCACAGATTGCGATTGGTATCGAAACAGGGTGTACGTCAAGGGGTGAAACGAATCGCAATTGCAGTGACAGACGCCTTGAGTGGTAATTATCGGCAATCGACACTAATTGTGAGATGCTTGTTCTTGATTATTGAGGAAATTTGCTGAATTCGATCACTTTTTTTTTTCTTTTGCCTTTATCGTGATTCTGTGTCTCCAAAAGAAGCCGTCTTCTGGTATTATTCAGAATGTTTTATAGAAAAGGTCCACATCGCCGGTGAAGCAACCAAATGGCCGGAGCTCGAGAAAATCGTATTCCCTCACGATTTTCTCGAACTCCGGCCATCAGGCAATAAACTTTCATTAGGCCAAAACACATTTCGACCTTATGATAGTCGGCCCTTCGGTAGGAAGATACTGGCAACAGAACTGAGTTTCTACTTTTCTACGACTCTCTTGACACCGTGTGTTGGCTACAAAGTAACTTCACTCCAGCGCCGAGTAGAGCACCATCTTCGTCGGCCTTGGGCGATGTTCCTCCAGATTCCCTGAACGTTTATAGGATTCTTTGGTGTTCTTCAACCACGTGCAAACAGCGCGTTCGCGGCCGACTATGAGGTCGCCGACCTTGGCCTGTTTCCCTGCCTGCCGAATATTCCGTGTCCAAACTTAAAGATTATGTAGTTACTTACATTACCGATCAGGCTAAGGCCGGGGTGGCCTCAGCTGTACAAGTACATAGTAGCCGTCTCCATTCCACTCGGTCCATGGCTGTTTGTCTCCAGTTCCACACTCTGCGTAGGGTCCGCAGATCGTCCTCCACTTAGTCGACCCACCTAGCTCGCTGCGCACCACGTCTTCTTGTACCGGTCGGATGACTCTCGAGAACCATTTTAGTCGGGTTGCTATCCGACATCCTGATGACGTGACCCGCCCACCGTAGCCTCCCGATTTTCGCGGTATGGACGATGGTTGGTTCTCTCAGCAGCTGATGCAGCTCGTGGTTCATTCGCCTTCTCCAAGTCCCGTCTTCCATCTGCACTCCGCCGTAGATGGTACGCAACACCTTCCGTTCGAAAACTCCAAGGGCGCGTTGGTCCTCTGCACGTAGGGTCCATGTTTCGTGCCCTTAGTGTACGACCGATCTAATTAGCGTTTTGTAGATAGTCAACTTCGTGTTACGGCGAACTTTATTCGATCGTAGAGTTCTGCGGAGTCCAAAGTAAGCTCGATTTCCTGCCACAATGCGCCTCTGAATTTCTCTGCTGTTCTTCCTGCTGGTGCTTCTTCATCCGGAAGACTGAGTTCTGCCTGTTCCGCGCCTGTCTGTAAGGTACTTTTTATTTCCTCATGGATACATTTCCTCAAGATTGATGTTATGCTATAAATAAACACGCGAAGATGGTCTTCTTTTTCTCTAGTTTTTTATTTCCCCTTCTTCCGATCTGTGTTGACGTTATTTTTTGGGGTGAGTGTTCAAACACGTTCATGACCGCATCATCTAACATGCTAGGATAAAATGCGCCTCGTAGTCAATTTGATACCAATTGGGTTTTTAAATTATAAAAAATATTGAATTTTTAATTTTATACGAAAGAGCACCTTTTTCTGAGCCACTATGATTTTTTTCAGATTTTTAAAACTTTGTTTTGGTACCTAAAATCAATTTTAAAAAGATTTTTCGAAATCACTTGTTGACAGCTAGGCAACTGTTTGACAGCTCCGGCCAGTACAAAATGCGACGAGGGGTGATTCGACAAATCGCTCCCATACAAACTTTAAATTGATTTTTAAATAGGTTCTCGGGCACTAAAATTCATGAAAATTTGGATTTCGGCTCAGTTTGGCATGCAGATTCAGAATATGGAATTATCTCAACATCGCTAAAGAAGCCAATTTGCTGTCAAACGGAGCCCTGTAGCTGATTGGTCGAAATTGATATCTATTTGCTGCGATCAGATGTCGTGTTGCTAGTTTGTAGATTTAGCATTTGATACCAATAGGGAGCATCCTACATCACGCTAAAATTGGGAATAAAACTTTATCATGATTTACGGTTTTAGTTCACTTTTTGTTTACATTGTTGTGGCAAATCTTACATGCAGCATAAACAAAAGTTTGTATGTACACATAGAAGTATAAGGCCTGAAGTACACAGGGTCAAGTATTATTTGACTATTTGACAAAGAACGAACTCAAGAAACAACATCAGTTTGACAGACACTAATGTAAATTCGTGAAAATTTGGTCGAATCCAAACAAGATGTTTGAGCATTGGTTTTCTTTTGTGCAAATAGCTTGAGTGATGGCTCAATCACTAACACAATTTACATCACATCAAACAATGATTGAACAGTTGAAAAAATATGCAAAATTGATATTGCTTAATATTACAATTGTGCTGGTTCGTCACGAAAGCGATATGGCAGGCAGCTGGTGGGAAATTTATATTTCTGTCATTCTATATAGCATGCACTGGCGCAGTCTGGTGCTGCGCGCAATTGGCAGTTGGATAAAACATCCGCGTATTGTACCTTTCCATGCTTTCCTGCCATTCAGTTTCTTCGCTTGGCACTCTATACCGCACCATGTTGAGCCCTGTTGAGGGTACCGGCCACTCCCAAGTAACAATTCCATCGCTGATTGGTTTTGTTTGATTTTTGCTGTAATGTTTCATTACAGCAATAATTAAAACTCACAGTTTTATGACTGCTTTTATGAAAACCATTAATAAAATGTTTTATAGTATTCTTGAAGATATCCATAAAGACAGATTTGAGGAGTAAACAAAACTTTCCGATATGTAAACCTTCTGGCAATCATTATTACCGCAATAAAACTGTTAAAACTCTCAACAGATGGCGATCCGTTCGATTAGTATCGACATCTGTTGGTAGAAAAGCAGAAACTACGACACTGCTAGCACAGAACAGATGTGTATCTTCGAACAAATTTGAAGTTTCGAGGTGGAAGTCGTGAAATTCTCATTTGGAGAACTAGATTGGAATGAATTTCCATGGGAAAATAAAAAATCATCAAAGCGTGCTACGTTGTCTCCCTATGCTCGCTGTAGGAAAAAGCTTGACTTCTACTACCAGCTTCGCTAGTGTTGAACTATCAAACGAGCAGTGCTTTTCGTGACGAAGATTCACCCCCGTGCTGCTAGGTTTATTGCGGTCATCATAAAAGTAAACATGCTTTCGTTTTATTTTCGCTGATTGTGGTCGTCGCCATATTGAAGAATTAGCTTCCGTGAATTAAAAATAATTAATTTTGCTTAAATTAGCAATGAATTGGTAGTTTGCAACCATTTTCATTACATGCTCACATAAATAAACTCTCTCTGCTGAGTTTTCTTGTGATTCGGGATAGTTTTACTAAATTCACAAATTTATTTATTTCATTCCAAGATGATAATATTCACTATTTTCGAAGCGCATTAATTTTATGATTCTGCAACCCCAATATTCACGGTAAATTCGAATGCGCATAAGCCTACCAGCACAATAACTTCTAAAATACTACTTTGAAATAATCGCTTTCTACTTACGAATGATGTATCCTCCTTTACGTGCCATCGAAGATGCTTCTCTGCATCTTGAGCTGTCATAGTTTTTGTTGAAAAAAAAACAACAACAATCGAGAATGGGAAATATTTCAACTAGGTTTTAAAACGGGTTTATTGCTACTCTCAATGCGGTTTGCAAAACCTCTCCGAGAGTGGTCCACTTAGCCGGAAGATACTCTTAAAGAGGTTATCAAGAGGTTTTGATGTATGATTCAGTTTTATTGCAAGTTTTATAAAATTGGTCATGAAGATCTCTTGTAGAGCCGAACAAAACTTAAAATGTTACTTGGGACTAGCATTTGACTTCTGCCGGCGTCCTTATCATTCATTACTCGTTGGCAGTCCCCGTTGAACCGTCCATTACGTTGAGTTCAATATTAAAACTAATGCACAGTGGGGAAAAAAGTTATGAAACGCGAATAAATGATATATCTCTGCTTGGAGTGGATGGATTCGAATGAATTTTTGACACAAACTGCAAAAATCTCTATAGTTTCAGATAAGGAGGGTGTCATTCGCCGCACAATGCTGGAAAATAGTGAATTGAGCTTGTTTTACCCCGTTCTCTCTTTCACACCTTTAGGAAAATCCTCATCTATTCCAGACTGGCGTGCACAGTAAATAACTTATTTAACTCGTATTTGTGTAAAAACTTCCATAGTATCGGCAATTTGACATAGGCTTGGTCCTGCTCTTATCGATTGCGTTCCACTTTGGGCAGAGATGCATGTGAAAGTTTAAAGAAATAGGAGATATTGGGGTTTATTTGAAGATATTTCAATTTGAAGGCTGTGCGATGAGCCAAACCAGCTCTATTCGATACTACAGAAGTTTCTATACAAACACGATTTAAGGTGAATATATAACGAAGCCACCTCGAATTTTCAAGAGCACAAATCTGAAGATCCGAATGTTGGTTGGTTGGTGGTGATCATTTGGTCACCACCAGCGGGTAATAAATTGAACAACTTTTCAGCGCAAACCAACATTTGGTTCATCAGATTTGTGCTCTTGAAAATTCGAGGTGTGGCTTCGTTATATATTCACCTTAAAGAGGGGTAAAACTGGACCGATACACTGATTTCCAGTATCGTGCGGCGAATGACACCCTCCTTATCTGAAACTATAGAGATTTTTGCAGTTTGTGTCAAAAATTCATTCGAAAATCCATCCACTCCGAGCAGAGATATTGAATTTATACGCGTTTTATACCTATTTTTTCCCATTGTGTAATGGTTCTGTTTTTTCCTGAACTCGTAACGCTGGTAATCGCGGCCGCGTTATTAGTTGTACACATTTAATTTAGAATGCCGAATCTCGGTCTACTAAAGCCGAGATTTGCACAGCCGAGTATTCAGCTTAAGGTTGAAGAATTCGTCATTGATATAATCGTCATCATTGAGAATGCAAAAGCAGTTTTCTCGTTCAAGACTGAATTTTTCGCAGTGAAAATGTATTCACTATACTGTATTCTGCCCCCGCAACACAGTGAATAACAATTTGACTGCGGAAATTTCAGTTTTGAGCAAGAAAACTGCTTTTCCATTTTCAATGATAACGATTACATCAATGATGACGAATTCTTCAACCTTAATGTTTTCATGAGATATCAGCTTTTGAATGCCGAGTTTCAGTATAACACACTCAGCGAAAAAAACTAGCGAAGTTCATCGAAATACCTTATGAAAATTTGCTATAACTAATTCTGGATGGCATAAGAATACCTTATGAAAATTGATCGTGCTTGCTATGACAAATTTCATAAGATAGACTTATGAAAAGAACAAAAAAATCTTAAAATGAAGCAGACTGGATTTGATCCATGAACGTCGGGATCACCGAGCCCGTGTTTTATCCACACGGCTACCGACGCTTGAGTATACCATGTTGCTAAACATGAATAAAAGCCAAGCTGTGAGAAGATTTTACGTCATAGAGTGACCTTATGAAATTCATCCGAATCATTATGAATTATTTAAAGGCCGTTTCATAAGTTGGGCCTTATGAAAATCTTAAGGTTATTTGGCTGAGTGCACGCCATTTTGCTAAGCAACCGACCATCTTGTTAGCTGAGTCTCAGTTAAAATTCAGAAACCGAGATTTGCACAGCCGAGCTTAGGAAATAAAACATAGTGTGTATCATACAACTTGTACCTATGTGCGAATGTTTATAGTTGATACTGTATATTCTTAACACCAGCTTTTTCATGCTGCCTTCATTTTTCGGGAATGTCCGACTCCTTTTCCCCCCTGTTCCGCTGTTTTTATATACTCAATACATAGTGTCACCCCCTCCCCACTAAACGACTGTCGTCATATTTGAATGACCCCAAACATGGATAATAGGGTGGCCCACTCTTGTATGAAAAACAAACATTTCGAAAAATGCCGAGTCTTACCTCCTTAATCAGTTGTTTTAGACTTCCAGAAGCTACGTTCAAAATTTGAGCAAAATCGATAAAGCCTAAGGGGACGCTCAACAAGCTTGAAGTTTGTATGGGAAATCTTGGCCAAATGTATGCAGAAATCAAGCCAAACATTTCAATAGGTCCTATCTGCATTTGAGAGGCTCTCTATGTTCACTTTCTCTTTCAATTGTTACAATGTAATGGTACACTTTTTAACTACTTTTGCAGTACAAATCAAAAGACGATTGTTTTGACCATCGTTCAATGCAAGGAGACAATCATAATACAAATAAACAGCTGAGATATTAACGAAAGAGAGGGAAACCAAAGAGAGCCGCTCTTCTGCAGATAGGACCTTTAGACATGTTCGGCCTGAAATCCCAAATTTTCGAATTTTGCCGCTAGGTGGCGCTGTAAGCGTTCAATATTCAAACCCTTCGGTATTTTTGTAGATGACTATATACCAAACAACTTTGTCGAAGACCGCAAAGTGATACAACGTCTGTGAAAAAAGTTATGCCCTAAGTAAAGTGATGAGAAACATTATTGTTGTTTTTTCAAATACATGTTAAGGAATAATAGGCAATAACGAAATCTCAATATTTTGCCTCACTTTGCCTAGGGAGGGTATAACTTTTTTCACGAACGTTGGATCAGTTTGGTATACAGTCATCTACAAAAATACCAAAGGGTTTGAATATTGAACGCTTACAGCGCCACCTAGCGGCAAAATTCGAAAACTTTAATTTTTGCATACATTAATGTTCCAAATTTGGTCAAGATTTCCTATACAAACTTCAAGCATGTTGAGCGCCCCCGTAGGCTTTATCGATTTCGCTCAAATTTTGAACGTAGCTCCAGGGAGACCAAAATAACTGATTAAGGAGGTAAGACTTGGCATTTTTTTTAAATTTTTGTTTTTCATATAAGTGTGGGCCACCTTAATGGATAGCGTAGACATCAACAACCAAGCGCCTCCAAGTGTTTCTCAATCTCTTTGGAAACACAGGGCTGATAATAAAATCACTTAAAAACAAGCACCCAAAACCGGAAGTTGCCAATTTTTATAGGGAATCAGAAGATTTTCCTTTGGTTTGGCGGCCTAACTTCTAGAAGAATGTTTTATGCAATGCAAACATATATTGACACCAATCACCTATAGTACTGAATACTGATCAAATCACATTTAGGATTGTTTTTATGAGTTGGGCCATTTTACCATTTATCTTGGCGTTTTGGACTTGGTTCCCTTGCCCTTGAGTATGGTATTGTACAGCTGTTTTCTCCTGCTCGGGATGTGCGTGTACTGCTCATAACTGCATATTTGAAACGTTCGCATTTTGGTATAATCTGTCAAAAAGACATTTTAATCGTAAATACCTTGTTTACAGTAATGAACCGTATGCCATAAGATGTTTCAAATACTCGCTGAAAACGGGAAAACTTCATCGGGCTTCAAGTTTCTTCACAAACTTGTATCGAGAATAACATAGAATATACACATCCAATGGCTTTCTCTAATATTTGCTAAACGAAGACCAATCACCACAATTAGAATCGGATGTACCTTATTATTAAAAGTGCAACTTTTCCCCTCCCATGTCCACGCGATGCTCCCTTAGAACTAGATTAATCACTACATTACAGTGCATTCGATTCGTAGTCATACATATACACACAATTTGTATAATAATCATCGTCGAACTAACTCAAATTAAAGTACATCTCTTGCAGTTCACTCCCGTCCGTGGACTGTCCGTCACTCATGGCCTGAGAGCGTAAACGATTTGAAAAATAAATCCCCGCACTCGCTGACTAATTGGCCCTAATTCTACCCGCAGTGTGCCACCCGAGAGCTCAATGAAGAAATTGTGTGCCTCGCTCTTCCTCTCAATCAAGTTCCTAAAATTACCCTATCCTATAAAACAATCGCTATCACACAAATTGGTCGCACGCACTCCACCCATGTTCACCCCTCAAAACCCCCCGGCCCCTGACTTCGGTCCCAACTTACTCAGCCCGAACCGCTCGAAACTGCTCGGCTCCAAGCCCAGATCCTTGCGCAGTTCCGCCTTCGGACCGACCAGGTTCATCTTCTCCATCTGCTGGTGCTGAGATCGGATCGCGAACCGGTTCACGTGCACCGGAATAGGAACTACGATTTTGGTGCTGTTGGCGGTGGCCCCGTTGGATCCACCCCGGCCGCCAAGCCCGTGGGAGTTCAGGCCCGCTTTGACCCGTTTCCATTTGGCCCGCCGGTTCTGGAACCAGATTTTGACCTGTGGAAAGGAATGTAGATAGGAAATTGTATGAGTAAATTTGAAAACTCTCACACATAGATAATCGAAAGTTAGTTAGTTCAACCATTCTTACCTGAACTTCACTCAGCTTCAGCGTGGTCGCGATCTGGCTGCGCTCTGTCAGACTAAGGTATTTTTTGGCGTGAAATTCCCGTTCCAGCTCCAGGAGCTGTTCCGAGGTGAAGGCAGTTCGTCTCCGGCGAGATTTGGAACAGTTTTCGTTAGGTCCGTTGGCTCCCGTACCGTCATTGGGCGTTTTTGAGTGAGGTGTACCGTGTGGAGCAGATTCATCGTCGTCCGAACATGGTTCGGAATCGGTCTCATCCAGTTCTGATGGGTGGAAAAGATTGAAAAATGTCATGGTTTTAACACTCCAAATATCGTGATAGGAAAAAAAGTGAAACAAAAATTTCCACAGCTCGATCTCAGTCGCTTGTGAACCGATTTTCAGTTTTCTTTCAGGAATCTTTTACCCAACTTTTCTACTTTTATTTTACACAAAATTCATGTTTTATGGATGCTCATTTTTCATCCAGAATAGCGTAAGTTGGAATGGTTAGTATGTACCACATTCTTACGTTTTCAGTTTTCATCTAGATCTGCTGAAACTGATCTAGATAAGTTATACCCTTCAATACGACGCCCTAGTGTTCTCGATATGCATTCTAGAGAGTTGCAGTCCCCGGCAAAGCATTTCGGTTTGGTTTTGATCTAGATTTGCTAAAACTGATCTAGGTAAGTTTTGACTTCCAATACGGTGCCCTAGTGTTCTTCGTATACATCCTATGCAGAGATGGAATCCTCCTCAGAGCAAAACAAGAGAACAAAAAATCTGCACCACGCTCCCGCATCCAATGCCAGAGCGGCTTCTCTCGGTTTCTTTCACCTTCCTGCATGCAGCTTGTGACACCGAACCATGTGCGGATTTGTTTGCACAAAAAAGTGCTTTTGCTCAAAATTGAGGCACTTTGTGCACCGGGAGTTAAAATCAATAATTAACAAGCGTACAAGTATTTATATATGCAATTGTGTCATGCAATGCGAACGGAACGATCATACGGATCATACCGCGCAAAACGCCGGTGAAATTGTCGAACAACTTTGCGGGAGCCTCAAAAATGATGCACAAAAATGTTTCTCTATGAGCTGATTTTTGTAGTTCGACGTTTCTCTTTGTTTTCGCATGCATCCTCCTTGCGCTACGCTCCCGCACAAATGATAGCGGTGGGAGCGTACAAAGATAAGAGAACAAAAACATGCATTTGAGGCACATTGCGAGAGCAAATGACAAGCCTGATGGGGTTGAAGTCTTCAGCAAAGTGCTTTAGAATGGTTAGTACTACATTCTTACATCCTCGGTTTAGATCTAGATGTGCTAAAACTGATCTAGATAAGTTAAATATTTCAATACGACGCTCTAGTGTTCTCAATATGCATCCTAGAGGGTTTGAATCTTCGATAAAGTGCTTCGGATAAGTTGGTACTACGTTATTACGTCCTCGGTTTTGATCTAGATCTGCTGTAACTGATCTAGATAAGTTTTATCATTCAATACGGCGCTCTATTATTCTCGATATGCATCCTGGAGGGTTGGAGTCATCTGCAAAGTGCTTTGGATTGGTTAATACTACATTTTTACGTCTTTGTTTTGATCTAGATTTGCTTATACTGATCTAGATAAGTTTTGTCTTTCAATATGACGCTCAAATGTTCTTGGTAAGCATTTTATAGGTTAAAATCTTCGGCAAAGTGCTTTGGATTGTTGCAGTGCTTTTTTCGAGGATTTCCTCAGGATTTGTCCCAGAGACTCCCAAAGGAATTTAACCATAGATCATTTCAGGTATTTCTGCAGGAATTTCAGCAGGTATTTCTTGAGAGATTTTTTTCAGGAATTTACTTCAGATATTCCTTCAAGAATTCCGCTAGAGATTGTTCCAAAAGTTCCATCTGAAATTATTCGAAGTATTTATGGTGGAATTTCTTCCATGAATTATTTCAAAAATTTTAGCGGGATTATTCCTTCAAAATTTTGCACATATATATTCTCAAGAAAGTTAAAAGAAAATCGTGTTAAGTACTGTTTCTTTGAATTCCACTAAGAATTTGCATCCTTTGACAGATACGTCACAGAGAAACAGACGTCACATTCTCATCGCCCATCGATCACCTTTTTAACGGTTGATTCAAATATTCAGTAGTAGGTCGATTGGCCACCCGCGGTGCTGGTATCGTTGTTGCTCCTGTTTGACGTTTGCTCACTACTGCCATCTAGTGGCGGCCCAGCCAAACACAGTACATTTAGCATTGGGCGATTACGTTTTCGTGACGATTTTTTGAATGAAATTTGTTCTAAGTGTTACTTTTTTTTTTATCTGTATTAACGAGATTTTTAGCCCTAGGCTAGTTCATCTCGGGACCCACGCTTTACTTCCCTTCCGAAGGAAGAACTCACATTTTGCGAGTTTGTCGGGAGTGGGATTCGATCCCAGGTCCTCGGCGTGATAGTCAAGTGTTCTAACCATCACACCAGGTCCGCTCCTCTAAGTGTTACTTTTGTTTCTCTGTGGATACGTATTTCGACCTCAACTGTAAGGTCGTCTTCAGTGTCTTGTACTTGACATGACTACAAAACAGGACACTGAAGACGACCTTACGCCGGGGCCCGTGGCGTAGTGGCTACACGTTTGCTTCATAAGCAGATGGTCATGGGTTCCATCCCAGCCCCGGCACCTTTCGTCAGTTGCTCTTTCCCCCTGAGAGCAACTGACACTGACTCTCTTCTGAGCCCATGGCTCAAATGAACCCGGATACATGGACATCGGCGAACGGCAACCCATAATGGACCCCCAATCGGACTGGAAACAGGAACAACCAACAGCCACACATCAACATCCTCGTGCTCATCGTTCTACCATGATGGGATAGAAAGGAAAGCAGCGTAACGGCAACCAGTTCGATGTAGTACAATTAGAATAGAATACATTTAGGCGCTGTACAACGTGTATGTACAGCTTCCAATTGGAATCGCTCACGCAGTGCCCTAGTGGACAATAGAGCTGTAAATTAGGTTAAGTGATTGAAGAATAAAAAAAAGACGACCTTACAGTTGAGGGTGAAATACGTATCTGTCAAAGGATGCAAATTCTTAGTGGAATTCAAAGGAACAGTACTTAACACGATTTCCTTTTTACTTACAGATATTCCCCAAACAAGCCCAGGTTCATCATCATCATTCTCAAGAAGTCCATCCAAGAATTTCTTCTATAAAGACCGGTCCAGAAAGTATGGACACAGTAAGAAAATACTGGCATTTTGGAACTATTCATGCCTAGTTCTTTTTGGAAGCTACATCCTGTTGGTCAACCTATTTTCTCAGCATTCGTATAGCGGTTTTTGCGATTCCAATAGTTTGTTTGAAAATACATGAACTTTCAGCGGAACATCATCGAAAAAATGTGCACAAATGATGTACAGAGCTTGAAAGGTCGCTTAGCAAATGAGCAAAATATGATGGGAGTAAGTGAAAAAACCATGAAAGCAGCCATCAGCAAACACAGTGGAGATAACACGTTCAAGCATAGGCAAAAATTTGGTAAAAAATAGAGATCCTGTTAACACTCGTTTGAATAAACAAATAATGAAGGTATTTTAGTACAAGGAAAAACCTTCTAACTTACACAGAGCAGGGTGTGACCAAAAAAGTTACCATTTTGAATTCCAATGTTCATCGTGGCAAAGAACGTTTGAATTTTCTAACTTATAGTAAGCAGAAACAGCCTAAACGAAGCCTAAAACAAGAACCATCAATCAGGCCCAGACAACTGAAGACTAGGTGCGTCCATACTTTCTGGGGCAGTCTTTAATTCATTACAAAATTACAGCAGACATAGATTCCTTCAGATTTTTTCCCAGGGATTCCTACAGAAATTCTTCAAGGGATTCGTTCAGAATGCTTTCCTTGGATTTTCTAAGAAATTCACTGATACAGTAAGGACCCGATTTTGTCAGCCCCATTTAGCAACGAAATTTTTGCTCTCATTATCTTAGTGTCAAACTTTGGTCAATTCAATAAAGTTCATCATCAAACTACTGCTGTAAGCAAATCATAAAGGGATTAAAAATTTGAAAAACTGTTTAAATTTTTGAGGAGAGCAAAAATTGTGTTCCGGTAAGGGGCTGACAAAATCGGGTCGTTTATGTATATATAACATATGTTGCCCTTTACTGGCATTTACCAGATTTGCTGGTATGTCATAAACATACAAAAAAACTTATAGTTAGAAGACACAAAATGTTGCTAATTGACAAATTGAGAGATGAATTTTTGAAAAAAATCTCGTTCTGGTGGGATTCGAATCCACGACCCCGTATTCGCTAGACCGGTGCTTTAACCAACTACATAAGCCACAGAACAGGTAATAATTCTGCGGAATGAGCCATTTTACGAGACGTTTCGGATCAGCTGATCGCTCATTTCATGAATGAAAATTTGACAGGAGGTTGCGCCCAAGCCCGTGAGTGTTAATATCAATATCAACACTGTTGTCGTTTCGTAAAATAGACTATAGAAAGCCAAACTGAACCCGAGCCCTCACCATGAACATTCACTTTTTCAAGAACCATCTCTCTTTCGGCTTAGATGTCAATCCACAACAAACGAGGGTGTGACATTTTATTAATCACGGCAAAAAATGTAGTGGATTGGAAAATTGAGTGAACTAATGAAATCCCAGTGGTTCCGAAAACTGCGAACGGGACATGCGTATAACTTAGGAACCGGAAGTGTGAAGAAGCGGAGACAAAGATTTTCGGATTGTGCATTCCGAGGGTCATTACCACCAATGGATCAGGGGAACAAAAGTCAGTGGCTCCCAACTGAATAGTTACAGCCCACGTCAAACAAACCAAAAAGTCTCATGCCATGCGGATATTTTCGAACCTGGCTAATTGAGTTGATGTTGAAACCCGGTATCCTAGGCCATTTTGGAATTAAATATGGCGCTTGGGGTTTCTGGGACAATATAGGGACACTACTAAGGGTTTCCGCGATCCTCAAAAACGCCTCTGTAACGAAGTTTGAAATCAAATCCGCAGAAAATGCTGCTTTTTGGAATGCCTCCGAAATCTACCTTAAACCCCCAGAAACCCCATGTAACGCACCTCAGATCCTCCAAAACCCTCTAAAACGCCATGTAACGCCTCAGTAACGTTTCTGAAATCCTCCGAAAATGCTCTGAAGCTTCTTGGAATGCCTCCGAAATCCCCCTAAAACCCCCAGAAATCCCATGCAACGCACCTCAGACCCTCCGAAACCGAAGGCTAGTGATAAAAAGAATGATTATAGATTATTACCTTATCGTGAGAACAACAGAGATCGATAGTGCTATCACTTAAAAATATTACAGAGAGTATCAGAGAATTATTGAAATTGGGAGATAAATTACTTCTTAGCTCTAGGGTGGCTCCAACAGCCTCCATAACGTTTCTGAAATCCGCCGAAAATGCTCTGAAGCTTTTTGGAATGCCTCCAAAATCCCCATAAAACCCCCAGAAACCCCATGTAACGCACCTCAGACCTTTCGAAACCCCCGAAAACGCTATGTAACGCCTCCGTAACGTTTCTGAAATCCGCTAAAAATGCTCTGAAGCTTCTTGGAATGCCTCCGAAATCCACCTAAAACCCCCAGAAACCCCATGTAACGGACTTTATACCCTCCGAAACCCTAAAAAATGTCATGTAACGCCTCTGTAACGTTTCTGAAATCATCCGAAAATGCTCTGAACTTTCTTGGAATGCCTCTGAAATCCCCCTTAAACTCCCTCAGACCTCAAGTAACGCCCTTGACACCCTCTAGCACGAGTTATCCGCATTTTTCTTTCGCAGTTTTCGGAACCACTGGAACTCCAGCTCTACATTTCAAAACTGTCATTTCGTATTCCCATCATCTTGATTTGTGTTACAATCATGGTGCCCTATGGTGCCAACTGTTACATTTATGGTAGACGACATTCATGCATCGACGGCAGCATGAATGTAGTGTGTGACGGTAGTAGTCATGACGGTAAAAGCGTTGCGACGATAATGAAAAAAATGTACTATACGGTTCACTGCTAGGGATTCCTCTAGGTGTTTCTGCTGGAATTCCGCCAGAAATTTGCTTAGAATTTTTCAGGGATTTCTCCAACCATTCCTTCAGGTATTTCTCCGCTAAGTTCTCCAGGAATTCCATCAGGGATTCTTCTACGGATTCTTCCAGGAATTCCTCAGGGCTTTCTCCAGCGATTCCTACAAAAATTTCTCCCATAATTTATTAACCCTCTAATACCCAAATTTTTTATTTTGATCTAAATATCATTTTTCGTCATCTAAAATCGATTTAAACATGTTTTGGAAGATGATTCTTTTTAATTCTCGATTTCGTGAATTTCAGTTTTTGATTTTTCTAATTTTTATTTTTGAACATCCCCACACTTTTATATTTTTTCTGGAAGCCTATTTGGGGTATGGATTTTTTGAGATGAAAACATTTTGGGATTTTATGATAATTGTAGAAATATTATTGTTTTAATTTTTAATCACAGAAAATTATATTTTCCGTGTAATTTTAAGGAAAGTAATTTTAGAGTGTATTCGATTTCCTTAAGGTCAAACGTCTTGAAATCCCACTTCAACAGTGCACTAGAACTTCAGACGCACAAATCTCAAGATGCAAGCTTCAAACAAAAGTGCATTTCATTATTCTGTTCTTGCTCACTTGTTTTGTTTACGAAGTGATTTGTGCGTTCAAAGTCGTGAGTAGGTGTCAAAGTCGGCCATTGTGGCGGCCATTTTGGGATTCTTACAAGTCTGTCCTTTAACTATTAAACAAGTATAGAATGATTTGGGAAAAATTTTAAATATGTTATTTGTAGCGATTCAATACAAAATAAACAATGACTTCTAAAAGGTGACTAAAACATCAATTTTTCAATGATTTTAAAAAAATGTAAATACGCTTTAAAATACACCAAAAACCATTTTGAGATATACAGAACAGTCCTTAATATCAGCCAAAAATATAAAAAAATAGATTTTCTACGAAACAAAAATTACAAAAATGCTAAAACTATACCCCGTCTAAAGGCGGGATTGGGTATTAGAGGGTTAAGGAACTCCTCCAGGAATTCTTCGAGACATTCCTTCAGGATTCCATCCAGGAATTCCTACAAGAATTTTCCTTAGGAATTCCTTCAGAATTTTTCCAATAATTCCATTTGTGATTTCTTCAGTACTTCCAGGGATTTGTTCTGAAAATTCTCCTTAGATTCCTGCTAGGATTCCTCCAGAAATTCCTTCAGAAAATCCTACAGCAATTCCTCCAGGAATTTCACCAGGAAATCCTCTAGGATTTTTTCCAGACATTTATCCAAGAGTTGCTTCCCCAGATATTCCTCTAGCGATCTTTTCAAGGATGGCTTTAGAGTTTCCTCTAGGAGTTTCTCCAGTAATTCCTCCAGGCATACCTACAGAAATTCCTCCAGGAATTGCTTCATGGATTCTCCCAGGAATTCCTACAACAATTCGTCCAGGAACTCCTCCGGGAGTAAATGCTGGAATTCCTACAGAGATTCCTCCAAGAATTGCTTCAGGCATGTCTTCAGGCATTCCTCCAGACATTTCTGCGAGCATTCCTCCGATAATTCCTACAGACTGTCCTCCAGGAAGTCCGCCAGAGATTCTTCAAGAAATTGTTTTAAAGATTACTCCAGGAATTCTTCCAGGAATTTATCCAAGAATTCCTACAGTGGTTTGTCCAGGTATTCTTCCAGAAATTCCTCCAGGAATAGCTTCAGAAATTCCTTAAGGAATTTCTACAGTAACTCCTCTAGCAATTCCTCCAGCAATTCCTCCGACAATTCTTCCAAGAATTAATCCAGCAATTCCTCCAAAGATTTCTTCAGAAATTTCTCCAGGGATTCCTCCCAGAATTCCTCTAGAGATTTCTCAAGGGTTTCCTCTAAGGATTCCTCCAGGAATTTCTCCGGGATTGGAATCAGGAATTTATCCGGGGATTCAATCAGGAATTCTTCCAGAGAGTGCTCCTGGAATTCATCCAGGAATTTCTTCATGGATTCTTCCAGAAATTCCTTCAGGAAATCCTCCAGATATTCCTGCAGAAATTCTTACAGGGATTCTTTCAGGATTTTTTCCAGGAGTTTCTCCAGGGATTTCTCCTGGATTTCCTCCTGGGATATCTCCAGGAATTCCTTCAGAAATTCCTCTAGGCATTCCTCCAAAAATTCCTCCAGGAATTCCTCCTTGTATTCCTGAGTGTAGAATTAGCAAACGTTAAAATACACGTAAATAAAAACAAACAAAATCCTTGAAGTCCTCCACGAACTCCTCAAGGAATCCATCAATTCCTCTAGGGATTGCTCCGGAAATTCTTACATGGAATGCTCCAGAATTTTGTCTAGTGTTTCTTTCAGAAATTCTTCTCGGGATCTCTTTAAAAATGTATTCATAGATACCATACACTTAATAGTAGATACTCTATAATATCACGGTAAAAAGATAGATGCGATGCTGGATCCACGTTTACTAAAGACCGCCCCAGAAAGTATGGACGCATTTCAAAACTATTGACGACTACTTCTTTTTGAAGGCTTCTTCTTGTTGATCAGCTTATTTTCTCAGCATTAGTTCGATTCCAACGGTTTGTTCCAAAATACATGAACTTTCAGTGGAACGTCGTCAAAACATTGTGCACAAATGATAAATAGAGCTTGAAATGCCACCTAGGAAATGAGCAAAATTTGAAGGGGTTAAGCGAGAAAATCGTGCAAGCAACAATCGGGAAACACGGTAAGGATAACACGTTTGAGTATAATCAAAAATTGAGTCGAAAATAAAGGTCTTGCTAAACTTCATTTGGATAAACACATAATGCAGGCATTTGGGCACAAGGAAAAACCTTCTAAATTACACAAAGCGGGATATGACCAAAAAAGTTACAATTTCGAAATCCAATGTTAATCGTGACAAAGAACGTTTGAATCTTCGACCCTAAAGTAAGCAGAAACAGCCAATACAGAGCCCGAAACAAAAACCATCGATGAGAGCCATACAACTGAAGACTAGGTGCGTCCATACTTTCTGGGGCAGTCTATAGTACTATTACAAAAGATCAAATATCTCGAAAACACTAAAATATACCACCCCAAATTTTTAATAATATATTTGCCTAGTGTTGATGTGAATTTTCTGAAAATTTCACCTTGCGATTTTTTGCGCTTTGTGAAATATTATTTGAAAATAACAATTGTTTTTTTTTTTCAAGTTTTTAATTTTTTCTCCAATTTTTAATGTAAATATTCCACCAACTTCTGTCCAAAAATTATTGTTTGACACATCTACATTAAGAAATATTTAAAATTCACATGGTATCCAGTAAAAACGCCACATTAAGCTCAAAAAAACTTTTGACTCTTTAATTTTATTACTAAAATAACTTCAAAACAGTAGGCTGTAAAGTTTTGACGTCTAAGAAAGAATTGTTAATTTTGTCAAAATAAACAACTTTACCAAAGACGTGAAATTGCGATTCCGGTATGAGCTCCTGGAAAATTCTCGTAGTAGCTTCTGGAGGAATTACTCAAGGAACACCTAGGGAAATTTCTGTGGTAACTCCTGGAAGAATTCCCATGGGAACTCCCCGAGAAATTCCCATAGTAATAGCAGAAAAATTCTCGGAATATCTCCAGGAGGAATTCTCGGTGAACTCCTGGCCTGGAGGAATGCCCGTATCAACTAATCAAGGAAAATCGAAGGAACTTCTGGTAGTATTCCTGTAGGAATTACTGAAGGAATTCCAGTACTTACTCCTAAAGGAATTCCTCAGATAACTTCTGGAGGAATTTCTGTAGAAATTACTGTACAATTTTCCGTACTAACTGGAGAAATCTCCGTAGGAACTTCTGTGGAAAATCCAGTAGAACTTCGGGAGGACTTTCCGTATCAACTCCTCAAGGAATTCACGTATTCCGTAGGAACTGTGGCAGGAATTAGCGTATTCGAAAGATTTTAGTAGGAATTCCAGTTTCTGGAGAAATTCCAGTATTTAGTCCTGGTAAAATTCCCATGGGAACACGTGAAAAAATCCGTTCTGATAAACGTGAACAAACAAACGCAAATATGAGAACAAGTAAATATACACCGTGAACTGGAACTAGTTCCAGCTGTCAATATGGGCGTTCTAGAAACCGTGATATCTAGTTCACGGTGTACATTTCTTATTGTTGTTATCGTTGCTATGCATAGTTCCCGTTTGTTCCCGTTGCCGTGAGTTCACGTATATCGGAACGGATTTTTTTTTGCGTGAACTAATGGCTGGATTCCCGTAGAAACTCATAGAGGAATTTTCGTAGAAAGTGCTACAGGAATTCACGTAGAAACACCTGAAAAAAACCGCATTAGCTTCTTAAGGAATTCCAGTACAAACTTCTTGAAGGATTCCCGAAGAGCCACCTGGTGGGATTCTCATAGCAGGTACTCTAAGAGAATTTTCTCTATTTATCCTTCGATGAACTCTATTTATCCTTCGGGAATACCTGCGGGAAAGTCAATATTAACAATTGGAGAAATTTTCATATGTACCCCAAACTGGAACTCCTGGAGGTGTTCCAGTGTTAATCCTTGGAGGAATTCTCAGAGCAACTTAAGATAAAATTCCCGTATGAACTCAATCTTTCCAGGAGTTCTCATGAAAAGATTATCGTAGCATCTCCTGGTAGGACTTCTGTAGAAATGCGTAGGAACTTCCGTAAAAACTCTTGGTATTAATTCCTCGAGGAATTGCCGTAGGAACTCCTTTAGCACGAGAATTGCACATGAACTGTTATAACCTAGCAGTCGATCCGGCAGCACTGGACGCTGCCAACCGCAACGAGAGAAAACGAGCTACTTCCGTCGACGCTACGACTGCTCGGCGAACACGTCAGAACAAAAGAGCAACCACGAGAGCAACATCATTGCAATTAGCTCTCTATGAAAGTTAAAGTAAAATAAATAGTTTTATCATTTAAACTCGTAAAACGACTTTCGATTGTTTGTCGGTATTCGCGATCCGGATTATTGCGCGGTTGTAATATGAACTTCTGGAGAAATATTCGTATGGAGAAATTACACTGTTAACTCTTAGTGGAATAGGGTCTTTAAGTAGAATTCCCTTCTTGAATCCTTGAAAAATTATCATAGGATCAATTACAGTATTAACTCCTGTAGACATTTCTCTATTAAATCCTGCAGAAACCCTTAAAAACATTCCCGCAATGACTATTCTCAGGTGAAACTCCTGCAGAAATCCTAGGTAGAGCTCCTGAAGGAATCATTGGTAGGTTTTTACGCAACCGGAGATTGGCAGATTCTAATACAATGCGGTTTGAAACATATACAAATATTGTATTAAGGCTTTGCAAATTCAAAAATTGGTAGGTGGCAGTATACCAAAAATTGTATTGGCTTCTGGAAAAGGAAAATTTCGCATGTGTGCGTGTGCTCTGTCGCATTGGTTTCTCTTTATTTGTTCTATTTTTAGACTGGTCATGGCAGCAGCGGCGGCATCAATTACCAAAACATGTTTAAAAAGAAATACGGGCGGCAGCGGGAATCGAACCGAGACACTATAATGGTGTTTCACAGTACCCTGCGCTCTAACCAGCACGACTACAACTGCACATGGATTGACGAGAGGCTGAAAGCCATCATTAACAACACAAACGTGGCTTGCTGATGGAAGTGATACAGCCACCACACTGCACAATGGGCCCAGAGCCGTATTTACGAAGACAAAACTGTTTAAGTTTTTAGACACATATTGTGTTTTAGAAAGTTTCTTTTTAATTGTTGATCCTTCTCCCCATTATTGTTATGTCAATCATCTGGTTACACTGATCCAAAAATCTGCTCTCTAATAATTTTATTTACGATTCCATGATGGATGGTGATGGATCGTTTAATTGGAAATTCCACCAATAAGCTGCGCCAGAGATCAAGCAAATTTTAAATTTCATATATCTCAGGATTTTCACCACTTAGAAATTTGGAGTCTCGGCAATGTTATTCAGTTAATCAAGAGCTTACAGTTAATGGTCCACTTGTTTCGAAATTTCATCACTAAATGGCACAAGTTACACATTTGCAAAATCATTCAAATGATTGATTTTTTTCGTGAAGTAATCAACAAGCTGTAAATTTTGTTTTCTTTGAACATGTCTTAGTCAAGTCAAAGGTTTTTCAAAGAGCTATGCATTAGTCATAATTGTGCGACATTTCATTTCATTCGGTTCACTTAATCCAGAGATATAGCAATTTTACGAAGAACACTCAAATATGAAACATTTTACTAGAGTTGCTCCAGCTTCATGTAAAGTTATCCAATACAGTCCAAATTTGTACCGTTTATAGCTAACTAGTTGTGCAACTGGCAGGTACAATTTGAGAATATTTGGTTTACCTTAGAAAACAATACAGCTTGCTGAATATATACAAAATATTAAATAAAAGTTGGATGCTTCAATTTATTTGCAACTAGCGCCGCCTACTGACAGAACCTTGAACCAATCGGCTAATCAACTGAGAGGCCTTAACCAAGCTAACAACATCTTCGAAGACATCAACTTTCTAAGTGATCAGAGTCCTGAGATATATGGAACATAAGATTTGTATGCTCACTAGCGCCGCCTTGTAGTGGAATTTTGAAACAAACGGTCCATTATTTGTTAGTTCTTGACCAGCCAAATAATATTGCCGAAGACACCAACTCTCCAAGTAATTAGGATCATGAGATATTTGGTATAAACATTTCATCAGTGTTACGTCTGTTTGTCTCTGACATGACAGATATCACAGACAGCAAGACGTAGCACTTGCAAAATTTCCATACCGTATATCTTAGCACCATGATCACTTAAATATTCGGTGTATTTGGCAAAGTTGTTAGGTCAGCCAAGGTCTTACTTTTGATGGGCCGTTTGATTCAAAATTCCACCACTAGGTAGCGCGATATATTCCATATATCTCAGGACTCTGATCACTTAGAAAGTTGGTTTCTTCGGCAATGTTGTTTAGTTTATTAAGGCCTTTCAGTTGATTAGCTGATTGGTTCAAGATTCTGCCAGTAGACGGCGCTGGTTGCAAATTAGTAGAAGCATGCAACTTTACTTATTATCTCGAAAATATTCAGCAAGCTGTAAGTTTTTATAAAGTGTAGGGAAAATTCTCAAATTTTATCTGCTAGTTGCACAACTAATTAGCTATGAATGATACAAATTTGAGCTCGATTGGATAGTTTTACATGAAGTTAGAGCGACTCTAGTAAAATGTTTCATATTTGAGTGTTCTTCGTTAAACTGATATATCTCATGATTAAGTGAACCGAATGAAATGAAATTTTGCACATTTATGACTAATATATAGCTCATTGAAAAACCATTGACTTGGCTTAAATACGTTAAAAGAAAACAAAATTACAGCTTTTAGATTACGAAAAAAAACCGTTCATTTGCATAATTTTTTAAATGTGTAACTAGCGCTTTCTAGTGGCGAAATTTCGAAACAAGTGGACTATTAACTGTAAGCCCTTGACCTACCAAACAACATTGTCGAAGACACCAACTTTGTAAGTGACCAGAGTTCTGAAATATATGAAATTTAAAATTTGCTTGATCTCTAGCGCCGCCTAGTGTATATACAAAAGCATGCCAAGTTTGACAAATTGCCTAAAACATTTTTAGCAAGTTGTTACCTTTGATGAAGTACACCAAAACTATTCAAATTTTAATTACTTGTTCCTCAACGAGTTAGATATAATTGGTACAAATTTGGTCTTGATTGATTAACTCTACACGAAATTAGAGCCCTTCTAGTAGAATACCTATTATTTGACTTCCGTTTATCAAATTACTGTACCTTAGGATTAAGCGAACCAAATTAAATTTAATTTTGAAAGTTTATGATCAATGTATTGGTCTTCATGTACAGTTGGACTCGACTAAAGTATGTCCAAAGGGAAAAGAAGTTGCAACTTATTGAATACTTTTCAAAAAGTTCTAATCATTTGAATGTTTTTTTTTGCAAATTTGCTACAACTTTGTAGAACATTTTGAAATTGTATAGAGAATAATTAATCAGCAGATTTTTAGATGAGCCACACTCGAGTGACCGTACTCATTTCACAATAATACAAAAAAAATGACAGAACTTGGCAGAAACATTTTTGTCTTCGTAAATACGACTCTAAACCCATTGTGCACTGAAAAGCCCGCATCCCAAGCCGCATCCAGCAGTGTGCTGTTTACTATAGTACATACTATAGTTTCCTATAGTGGAAAATTCCTAGTAGACAATAGGGTACTGCATGGAATCCTCTCCATCTCTTTCACTCTTACAGAAATCTTGTAAACAACAAGGCCAAGAAACGTCAATATCCCATACAAATTCAAAACAGTGCGGTGCCCTATAGGACGCGAAGCTCAGTAGCGAAGCGAAAGTTATTTTTAGAACTTGATGATTTTGTGGCTATATCGGTCTCTTTCTACTCATAGTATAAGGGAGTAGAGATCAAAGTGGATAATGAAATGATAGATATGATAGAATTCGCTAGGTAGCGAACAAGTGTGAAAATTTTATAGAAGGTGAAATTAGGCAAGTAGGCAATGTATTGAACGAATACATCGAATGCGTGAAACTTCTGCCGTGCGACCTGTGCTTTTAAACAGATCGGCTTGGTTGGTAGTTCATACCACCTTACCAAGACTGGCAAAAGTTTCAGGCACCCGACTGCCTAATGTATTGTTCTGTTTTCATCACAAATTCTATCGATCGGTAGCATTCGTTATTTTTAGAAACAACCCGGTTCAACTTCTCGGGTTTGAATAGCGGTGTTTGTGTGTAGTGGTATGGAACCTGTGGAACCGTGTAGCGCATCTTAATACAACGAATAGATTATGATTTAACACATTTTCTGTATGTTTTCAATACATTAATTGGTAGAAAAGGCATATCTCAATTTTTGGTAGCTTTCTTGTTTTGCGTGTAGAACTCCTGGAGCCGCCGTTCAGTGTAGAAAGATTTTTCGGAAGAGCTCTTGAATTTAGTTTATTTTTGGCGTTCTAAATGTTTAGAACTGTTATATCTTTGAACCAAAAACAATTGATCACCGCCGAAAACGACCTAAATGCAAAACAGTAGACGTTCGATAACTGCAATATGTTTACGATTCACTTAGCGAACAAAATTCAACAACTGCAACGTCAAACAGGCGTCAACATTGACGTTAAATGAACGTAAAATTCATTCGACTGTTCATTTGGGCTAACATGGCGCACCGTTTTGACGGATAGCGGTGCGAAAACTGCAAATTTGTTGCACTTACCGGACTTACAGTTAAAAAGCATTGCAGTTAAACCGTTTGCACCGACCGAACGTCTGTAGTGAAAAAGATTGAAATTGTTAAAAAGCCAATATTTTGAAAGGACAATACTAAGTTTCCCGGGATTGATGATTGTGTCGCAATAGAAATTCATATAGTTCGTCATGAATAAATTAGTAGCAAATTAAACTTCATCATGATAATACTGACAAAATGTCCAAATCTGATCAAAATTTACATTGCAACATATCGTCCTCACTGTGTAACACTCCCCCCACAACCGTCCATAGAACACATCATACGCAACGAGCACATCCAGAAGCGTGTCAAGTGCTATTAATCTTCATAAACTTCCCGTCAGTGGGCACGTCAAATTAATTTGCGAGAGGAAAAACGCATAATTTCCGACCATTATTGTCACTTTACTCCCTACTTGATGTTTATCTTCTAAAGCTGTTTTGGAACCTACGCAAACGGCCGTCGTCGTCGCCGGAGTCGAAAAAACAGTCCGTCCGTCCGTAGGTACGTCCGCAATCATTTTTCCCCTTCTTGTTAATTCAATTGACTCGAAACTAAATAAACGCTCCGGTCCTACTCCGTACGTACAACAAAGAGTCATTGCTCGGTTGCAAATTGAAAGCAACCGCAAATCACTAGGGAATCCAGCATCGTTTTAACATTTTCAGCATAACGCAAATCTGCAGGAAATCTATCTCAATGTGACAGCATCACCACAGGAAACAGAGGGCGGTAACGGTTCGCAAAGCAAGCTGACGAAATTTTGAAAGTGTAAGTTTTATATGATGGGTAAGACGATTATTAAATCATACTATAGTCAGGGTGGAAGGGCTACAAAACGGTGAGTCGATAAGGAGAAGCGTCCAACATAGCTCTGGTCCTCACAAGTTCCTACCTCATGCTTCCACGGGTCAAGCGATGACAAAGACCGCCAGCTAAGAGTTGTGTGCTTAGCTGGTAGTGCAGCCTGGGCACTGTTATCCTTCTGACTTCAGCTAGATTGAGGAGGTACGACCCGAGCGTCTGTTCACCAAGGAGGTGCGGCTCAAACAGCGTCTGTTCTGGCATCCAGCGGCTGAGTAAGAAACGCTGCACCACGCCCAGCTAGATCCAAGGTGGTAGCCCCATCAGCGTGGTCGTCCCAGTGTTGGCTGGGACGTTAAACAGAACTGGTACGATGGCCCTCCGGCGAGACAGGAGTGTTGGCGTAGGCCCAATAAGCCACCCGTAAAAATCCCCATTGCGAATAACATAGGAGAAAATACGACTCGATACAATCGGCAAAGACCCACGCGACGAAATAAGGACTACGATTGGAAACTTGGAACATGGAATGAAGCACATTCGGTGTAGTACTAGATTTGTAGTAATGAGTTGAATTTTAGTATGGTGAGAAGGTCAATTCTCCGTTTCTGTAAAGAAATGGTGCAAAAAGCGTGGGAATTATGATTCCTTGTCTAATTTGATGCTGTTTGAGCAAAACTTTGGGCAACAGTGTTGTTGTTTTCTCCATTTCTTGCAACATAAACAACATAGTTACCCAAAGTTTTGCTCAAACAGCATCAAATTAGGCAAGGAATCATAATACCCACGCTTTTTGCACCATTTCATTGCAGAAACGGAGAATTGACCTTCTCACCATTACTAAAATTCAGCTCATTACTACAAATCTAGTACTACACTGAACATGAACGTGCCCCATTGCAAGTCACTAGGTTTCGCAGGATGTGACAGGATAATCTACGACGAACTACATCCCCGCAACTTCGACATCGTGGCGTCGCAGGAGCTTTGTTGGACGGGACAGAAAGTGTGGAAAAGCGGGCATCGAGCGACTACCTTCAACCAAAGCTGTGGCACCACAAATGAACTGGGAACAGGATTTATAGTGTTGGGCAAGATGCGACAACGTGTGATCGGTTGGCAGCCGATCAACGCAAGGATGTGCATGTTAAGAGTTAAGGGCCGTTTCTTCAACTACAGCATCATCAACGTCCACTGCCCACACGAAGGGAGACCTGATGACGAGAAAAAAGCGTTCTACGCGCAGTTAGAGCAAACATACGATGGTTGCTCGCCGCGTGACGTGAAAATCGTTGTCGGCGACATGAACGCGCAGGTACGAAGGGAGGAAATGTACAGACCGGAAATCGGGCGAAACAGCCTGCACGCCGTATCGAATGATAACGGCCAGCTATGCGTAAACTTTGCAGCCTCCCGTGGTATGGTAGTCCGAAGCACCTTCTTCCCCCGCAAAGATATCCACAAAGCCACCTGGAGACCACCAAACAGAAAACCAGTCGACCACGTTCTAATCGACGGTAAATTCTTCGCGAATATAACCAATGTCCGCACATACCGCAGTGCGAATATAGATTCGGATCACTACTTAGTCGCTGTAAGCATGCGCTCAAAACTTTCAACAGTTATCACCACGCGTCGAAGCCGAACGCCGCGGTTCAACATCGAGCAGCTGTGTAACATATGTAGAAGTGGCTCAAGACTATAGTATACGCGTATACGCGCAGCAGTTAGCAGTGACCCTACCAACAGAAGAGCAGCTTGGCGCAGCTACACTTGAAGATGGCTGGAAGGACATCCGATCCGCCATAGGTAGTGCCTCGGCTACAGCACTAGGCTTCGCGGCTCCGAATCACAGAAACGACTGGTACGACGGCGAATGTGAACCGTTGAAAAACGAGAAGAATGCAGCATGTGCGAGAATGCTGCAACACCGTACGAGAGCGAATGAGGCACGTTACAGACAGGTGCGGAATAGGCAGAACTCAGTCTTCCGGATGAAGAAGCGCCAGCAGGAAGAACGAGATCCTGGAATTTGTTGTAATCGATGGTGGTTTTTACCCAGTGCGTCTTTTTAGGCCGAAGGTTTTTAATTGTACCAAATGCAAGCAGTTTAGTCACAGTAGTGCTAGCTTTTGCGACAACAAGCCCCGTTGTGGAAAATGCAACCAGGCTCATTTAGAGGACTCTTGCACACAGGAAGCGGAAAAATGTAGCTACTGTGGCGGAGATCCACATGACTTGCGTGAATGCCCGGCTTACAAAAGACGCATTCAAACTGAGAGTCGCTCTATTGTAAGGCGTTCCAAGCAGACCTATGCGGAGATGGTGAAATCTTTTAAAACACCAGATTCCGTGTCTGAATTAGCTGTCCCAGTTGAAAATCCCTATCAGGAGTTGTCTTCCGATGATCAGGACGATGGCGGAACTGATGAGGGTGGATCTCTTTCGGAGGTACACGCACCTGGGAAAACGATTGGAAACTTGGAACATGGAATTGCAAGTCACTAGGTTTCGCAGGATGTGACAGGATAATCTACGACGAACTACATCCCCGCAACTTCGACATCGTGGCGTTGCAGGAACTTTGTTGGACTGGACAGAAAGTGTGGAAAAGCGGGCATCGAGCGGCTACCTTCTACCAAAGCTGTGGCACCACCAATGAACTGGGAACAGGATTTATAGTGTTGGGCAAGATGCGACAACGTGTGATCGGGTGGCAGCCGATCAACGCAAGGATGTGCATGTTGAGAGTTAAGGGCCGTTTCTTCAACTACAGCATCATCAACGTCCACTGCCCACACGAAGGGAGACCCGATGACGAGAAAGAAGCGTTCTACGCGCAGTTAGAGCAAACATACGATGGTTGCTCGCCGCGTGACGTGAAAATCGTTGTCGGCGACATGAACGCGCAGGTAGGAAGGGAGAAAATGTACAGACCGGTAATCGGGCGAAACAGCCTGCACGCCGTATCGAATGATAACGGCCAGCGATGCGTAAACTTTGCAGCCTCCCGTGGTATGGTAGTCCGAAGCACCTTCTTCCCCCGCAAAGATATCCACAAAGCCACCTGGAGATCACCCGACCATCAAACAGAAAACCAAATCGACCACGTTCTAATCGACGGTAAATTCTTCTCAGATATAACCAACGTCCGCACATACCGCAGTGCGAATATAGATTCGGATCACTACTTAGTCGCTGTATGCATGCGCTCAAAACTTTCGACAGTTATCACCACGCGTCGAAGTCGAACGCCGCGGCTCAACATCGAGCAACTTCGTAACGTAGAAGTGGCTCAAGACTACGCGCAGCAGTTAGCAGTGGCCCTACCAACGGAAGAGCAGCTTGGCGCAGCTACACTTGAAGATGGCTGGAGGGACATCCGATCCGCCATAGGTAGTACCTCGGCTACAGCACTAGGCTTCGCGACTCCGAATCACAGAAACGACTGGTACGACGGCGAATGTGAACAGTTGAAAAACGAGAAGAATGCAGCATGGGCGAGAATGCTGCAACACCGTACGAGAGCGAATGAAGCACGTTACAGACAGGCGCGGAACAGGCAGAACTCAGTCTTCCGGATGAAGAAGCGCCAGAGATAATAATAAAGAGATCGCGAAGCGTTGGAAGAGCTGTACCGCGCTAAGGACACACGAAAGTTCTACGAGAAGCTGAACCGCTCGCGCAGAGGCTTTTTGCCACAAGCCGACATGTGCCGATATGATCACGGGAATATTCTCACGAGCGAGCGTGAGGTGGTCGATAGGTGACGGCAGCATTACGATGAGCACCTCAATGACCGAAGGTGGCGTGGTAACAGATCTAGGAGAACGTGCGCAGGACGAAAGATTTCCAGCCCCAAACCTTCAAGAGATTGAGGAAGAGATCAGCCGGTTGAAAAACAACAAAACTGCTGGAGTAGATAAACTACCAAGCGAGCTTCTAAAATACGGTGGAGAAGCACTGGTGAGAGCACTACACTGGGTCATTACCAAGATTTGGGAGGAGGAAGTATTACCGGAGGAATGGACGGAAGGTATCGTGTGTCCCATCTCCAAAAAGGGCGATAAGTTGGGTTGCGGGAACTATCGCGCGATCACACTACTGAGTGCTGCCTACAAGATACTCTCTCAAATGTTATGCCGCCATTCTACCAGCGATTGCAAGAGAGTTCGTGGGGCAATATCAGGCTGGCTTCATAGGTGAGCTCGCTACAACGGACCAGATGTTCACCATCCGCCAGGTGTTGCAAAAATGCCGTGAATACAAAGTGCCCACACATCACTTGTTCATCGATTCTAAATCGGCGTGTATACAATGGATCGAGACCACACTCTTAAAAAATTAGGAATTTACACGTGACGTAAACCATAAACGTACGTGAACATTTCATGACTGAATGGCAAATTTGACTCAACTTTAGAGTGAGACCGGCGCTTTATTATTATAATAATAATAAAGCCACAGAACAGGTAACGATTATGCGGAATAGAAATGAAGTTAATGGGCACAAACGTGAGTCTGTTAATGAGACAAACTTTTTCAACTTATGACAACAATGCAAAAAAGTTTGTTTTCCCATACAAAATTCCATACAAATTTCAATGGATCACTAAAATAACTAAAACGGCCGCTATGAAATGAACAGATAGCGCCACCGTAGTCTTCTGTGTTTGACGTAACTCGACTGCTGTCACTGTGTTACCGTCCATATACGGTGGTGCTTTTGTTTGGATGCGGTGAGTAGCGGAAAGGACGGCTTCAATGATCCATTGCAATGCGCAAAGTGTGGACGCAACCGATGGTGCTCAAATTTCGCACAGATACTCAGGACCCGAAACGGAACCAAAAAAGCTTTGATCTGAGAAAACGGTTTCGATGACCCACGCTAATGTTCATAGCCATCGCTAGAAACAGAAACGAAATAAAAATCGTTTCCCTCCCTTCCAACTTCCACTCACAGCACACTGTATAAATGCCTACAAGTTCCCGAGCAGAAGGGCATACCATACAAATACCATGTGAAGAGCAACATGTGCTCTAATACCTAAAATTATTATTGCTGCGTTATTGTATGAAATGTTATGAGAACATCACAATAACAGTTGGGGGTATTTGAGCAGAGTTTGGTATTGATGTAGTATTTGTTAGTTTGGCAGTGAAAATAACCGAAGAACAAGATTTGCTATTACATCATGAAGTCATCGAACATATGAAACATTTAATAACAAGAAATGTTATAAGTTTGTTATTCAATAACTTTGGAATAACAAATACAGCAATTGAAATTTTAGGTATGCATTCATTATTGAAATAACAAGACTTGTTATTTTCTAGGTGTTATTTATACAAAATTTTGGTATTCGTTTTTGTTATTTTGCCTCTTATTACCACCTAATGAAGGGCATATCAAGGTATGGTAGTATTTAAGATAAATACCTTGATATGTTATTCATTTGTTATTTTCTTCTGCTCGGGTTATGCAACCAAAGCGTGCTGTGCCGCTTGAACTTATTCACCTTATTCACCACACAATGTATCACCTTACGAACACTATAAATAACCCCCTATCCATGGATCGCATCACCGACACAACGGTGACTCCCAGATCTCCCATTCTTTCCGTCTAACAAATACCCCAGTTCGTGCTGGCTGTGGGGATGCAGAGGTGATCTCGGTCTTTAATAGCCAACAACCAGTACACTCTAACATTCCTTTCCCTTCCCAACTGACTATAAGGACGTGGCCGGCGCCGTTATTGATCCAAAATGTATGAGCTGCTTAAATTGCACTTTGAGAATAAGTGGAGTGTCCCAGCCCTTATTCATTTGGATCTCAGTGCAATTGGGTTTTTAAATTAAGAATAATATATTGATTTTTTGATTTTATTCGAAACAGCACCTTTTTTTAAGCCAGTATGATTTTTTTCAGATTTTTAAAACTTTATTTTGATACCTAAATTCAATTACAAAAAGATTTTTTGAAATCACCTTTTGACAGCTGGGCAACTGCTCGACAGCTCCGCCCAGTACGAAATGCGACGAGGGGTGATTCGACAAATCGCTCCCATACAAACTTTAAATCGATTTTTAAATAGGTTCCCGGGCACCAAAATTCATGAAAATTTGGATTTCGGCTCAGTTTGGCATGTAGATTGTGAATATGGAATTATCTCAACGCCACTAAAGAAGCCAATTGGAACCAGTTCAGATCAATCACGGAGGAGCAACCATTGACATGTATAGTCAGATTTGATCGTTGATCGTTGATCGTGAGCATTACCAAATGAGTTAGAAGACTGCTAAGTGATAGAACTTTCAGAAGTGTCAGAATTTTTGTCCTCTGTTTATTTGAAAGCAGATAGTCATACAAAAATGCAAGATATGGTCAAACAATAGGCTTATTTCATTCAATCTGAAGAAATATATTATAAATGAGTCTTAGTTTTGAACCACATTCATTTTTAACATGATTTATTTGAAAAGAACGTCTAAATTATGAAACAATCAGCTCATGCTAGAAATTTGAATACTTTTGGTGCCATTTCTTGAAATGTGATCCGTCCAATGTATGTTATTTCAGCCAGAATACAATCTAGAAGATATTGGGAGCTATTAGAAGACGTAATAGTAGTAAACGCTGTGATTTATGCAAGTGAAACCATCATATTTCATCAAAACAATATTTAAATACGTGATTTTTTTATGGTTTACGTTATTTTTTTTTCTGTTAAAAACATTGTTTTCCGTAAATTTTCAACCTGCACTCGTCATGAAACTTTCATTAGATTCTTTTGAAACATTTCCAATAAAAATAACTACATCAAACCTCAATTTGGAAAAAATTTCAATAATCAAACATATTTATATGAGATGCATGTAAAATTAATATGGCAACACTTCCGAAAACGATCAAATCTGCATTAACATGTCTAAAGGGTCTAACTCGTTTTGTAAACAAACATTGTTTCTGTCGCTTTAGGGCTCATCTCGATCCACCCACGCATTTGGGGGCCGTTATCAGAAAGATCTAACTTTGCTCTTTCTGATAACGGCCCCCAGATGCGTGGGTGGATCAAGATGAGCCCTACAGCGACAGAAACAATGTTTGTTTACAAAACGAGTTAGACCCTTTAGACATGTTAATGCAGAAATTCATGATTTACAAGCCGATCTATAATGCAGGTAACAATACAAAATGATTTTGTTGGATATTATTCGAAATTTGTTAGTTTTTTTTATTATGGAATTCTAAAAATTGTACAATTCGGCTAAACGAATGTCTAGGCAAAAAAAATACATTTGAAGGGTTTTTACCCTCGGTTTTGTTTCAGTGCATATGTAAGTGTGATGTATCACATTTTTTTAAAACAGTACTAGATATACTATCACTACGATAAAAAAAGTTTTATCATATACCGCATTTAGTTCACTACTGGACTGCGAACTGCGACTTTATAAGTGCGAAAACGTAAATAAAAGTGCGCGATTGCATCAAATCAGGTTGATGTCTTCGGCGCACTATTTCTTCAATCTATGGAGAACAAGTGCTCTGAAGACACCGAGTTGATTTGATGCAATCGCGCACTTTTATTAGCGTTTTCGCACTCGTGAAAACTAGTGCGATAGTCCAGTGGTGAACTAAATGCGCTATAAAATCTATTGTATGAGTTTTTTGACACTTTTTTGAAAATTTTATGGCCTCGGCTAAACGAATGTCTTTCACTGTTTAAATGACATGACAAAACATCAGTTTCCCTCGATTGAACATTTTCAAAATTTCAGAGGAGATATGTACTACAACAGCATATCTTTCGAAAGACGAGTGCCATTTTGTTGGACATTTTTATTTGTCAATAACGATTTCTGGCACACCGTGATTACTTTACAAGAGAATAATTGAGATAATCAGTCTCTTATGGTCCGTCCCGAAAGGGATGTAGCGATATTCGACCCTTAAATTGTATTACTTAATACTTACTGCTGATTTTGTTGAAATTCTTTAGTTTTTTTTTCCAATTTGTTATAACGATGTCCAGTCCATACATGTGATAAAATGACCCCGTTTTGCGGTAGGTCTGCATTAAATTAAAACATTACATTCAGTAATGCATCTGTCACTTCACCTAAACTAGTTTCAATTTCAGCATATGATTAGAAGATGATTGGCAGTTTTGACCCTATTCCAAACCGTAAATCCTTTTATCTCTAACAACCCACAGGAACAACTCAATTCAAAATTGCAACCTCATTCCCCACCGATATCCTTTCCCTATATTCTTACCGTTGCCTTTTCCGCACCCTGTCGGCGATAGCGACAAGCTGATATCGTCACTGTACGACCCGTCATCATTGCTATCCGCTCCGCCATCAGCAACCCCCACCGCCACCGGCCGCTCATCCTCATCCCGATCAATGTTCAGGTACGACTGCCTCGAATCCGTGTCCTGCAGCTCCAGGCTACTATGATTGACAACTGCCGGCGAAGACGCCGCCGCCAAGTCACTACTAAAATTCCTTAGAAATATTCTCCCACCGATGTTCGCACCACTGTAATTGCTATGATTTATCTTATCACTACCACTTGAAGCACTTTCACCGAAATCCGTCGGATTATAGAAGGACCTTCGAGCACTGTTTGCAAAATATTGCGCTGCCACTTCGAGATTCGGCGCAGCCCCTGCGTACGTCGCCCCTGGAAACGTCTTGAAGGCGTTCACTTCGATTGACGATTTATCACTTTGATCGGGCACATCGTCCCCGCTGCCAGACCCATCTATCGGCGCACCTGGCACTGATTTATGGACACGTTTGTCACCCCCAACTCCACCCACGCCACTGGCAGCACTGGAAAACAGTTGCGATAGTTTCTCGTTGGCCGCCGGCGATAGGTATCCCACCCACGGATTGTACAGCGGGAAGTTCGTGAACGATAGCATGGCTGCCGCATTGTATCCAGCGGCCGCGTTGACCAGGTACGACCCAGTGGAATCCGACGACGGTCCCAATCGCGGACGAACCGACCCCGGTGGGCTTCCACCCCGGCGGTGCTCCGTCCCGATAAGGTTCTCGATGGTAAACGAAGAACTCGGAAGACGCGACAGCTTCAAGCGATCTTCCGGAGGCGTCGCTTGAATCAGCTCGGTCGCTTTATCCATGTCGCTGAGTTTCCGCGATAGGGCATGAAGGCGTACTAGAGCAACTGTGCCAGTGTCCGACGGAGTCGCGCGTACTAACAACTACGGCGGCGAAACGTGACTTCATCGATCGGGGGACACTTTCAAACTGAAACCGTGATGCCACGGTACACGGTGCGGGTTTGTTAGTTATGCCGTTTCCCCTTCTACACAGTGCCCCGGACGCTTGATAAAGTAGGGCCAGCCAGTCATATATCACGACGACGGTTGTTCCTTCGGTCGCATCGCACGTTAGCTCTGACTGTGTGTGACTGTGTTCGTCGTATGTAGCAGGCAACTCGGTAGACCCCTCCTACCGTGTTTGAGAATTGAATCGAAACCGGCGGCGGTGGACGTTTGAAGGAAGAAGGGTGCCACCGAGCAACTTTAATTTGTTTGTTTTCGCTTATTGCTTGATAATCGGTCTCTTTACTCGCTAGAAGTTATCTTTGAATCAAGAGGATGAGGAGATGTTGGCAACTTCATCCAGTTGACTGAAGATACTGAAGGTGAGAAATGAGCTGAAGGAAGCGTGTATGAATCCGATGGGATCAACACTCAGAAGCGTCATATCAGACGGACAGTGATTTGTTTCACAAGTTGATATGTTTTCTTTAGTCTTGATAAATCCACTTACATATTTTACAATCACATTTCTCATTTGTAAGATTTCCTCGTTCTCTTGATTACTATAATTTCGTTGAAGTACTTTATTCTCGTTTTATGATTTTCAAGATCATCTTAGATTTATTTAACTTCCTCAATTTTCTTGATTGTCTTTGATTGAATTTTATTAAACGATTGATTGATCTTTCTGAGTTTATTGATTATCTTGACGGTTTTGGTTTGTCTTGATTTCTTTGATTTGCTTGATTTCTTATGTCGTTTTTGTTTTTGAATCAATTCCAACCTGGGTTAAAAAACGAATTCGACATTAAATTTCCATTATTCCATTCCCCTATGCAGATTCGACCTATTCAAATCAAACGCCAGATTTGGCTTATTTTTTATACTTTTTTGATTCTCTTTCTTTTGGGTTTCTTCATTCCATTATTCGCACTTGTTTTTTTTTACTCCCACTGTTTCTTTGATTTTCTTAATTTTCATGGTTTTCTTGTTTTATTTGAATCTCTTTCTTTGATATGTTTTTTTTTTCGATTCTCTTAACTTTCTTTAGTTTCTTGATGCCATTTATTCACTTAGTGATAGCAATGGAAACTAGCGTTGGGAAATTTTAAACCGATGTTCGCAACATCGATGTTTTTGTTTCGATTAATCGATGTTGAAGCCCCACAAAATCGACCGAATCGATTTTTTACATTCGATTTTTCTTTCAATTCAAAAATATTAAATCTTTATTTTTCTTCAGAATGCATTATCTCAACGTTACACAGTGGCTGATTTCGTCATTTTAGCGCGCTTAATTAATAACTTTTTTACTATGAAGTTTAGCGTCATGGTGTCTTCGAGAAAGTTTTTCACTATAAAGACGAGCTTCTTTTGAACTTCTGTGAAAAGTGATCAATCCCCCTAAAAGTGAGATAGAAAATTTATTTTTTGAATTCTTCAAGATACGAGGTTGGTGTCCTTGTT